>NC_142053.1:11693441-12317441 GCF_982192425.1 Myodes glareolus | reverse complement strand
TTTGAGAGTTTCAGATCATTGAATTATAACTGCTTCTTACGACTTCTCTGATCTGAGTGTCAAGGATAGGCAACATCTTTACCTGTATCTGTAGCTCCATCTTCAGGTGTCAAGAATAAACCCCAGAGATATTATTCTAAGGAATAAAATGTATCTCTAATGCTTTTAATTGAAGTTCTGATACCTGCCTTTATTTATGCTTCCAAATGTAAAAGAGAATAAGAAATATATACTTTCTTTCTGCAAGCCCATAGTGCTACTCAGTCTCCTAGCAGGTCTATATTCTGCCTCTACACTACCAAAGAATGCTCTTCATTTATTTATGCCAATTTTCATAAACAGTAATATATTCTGTGGCATGCTGTATCCACTGAGTTCTAATACTTTCCTGCATGGTGTATGCTCTTTTCTAATACAGCTCTTGTTTCAAAGGGTCCAAATAGCTGTTCTGTTCAATATCATAAACTTCCTGACATATGTTAAATGAAAATATTTTCTTATTTTCTATCAGATTTCTCATAGCATCTCGATTTACAGGAAAGCAGTAACATTCAGTGGACATCTCTTCACTTTCCATATTCTTTCTGATTGTATTCTCTTTGAACCAGCTTTATATATTTAAATTAGAAGGTTTGTAACCCTTACCATTACCAGAAAGCTATTCTTTTTAATTTATTCAATATTGAGGACAAACTTGTTAGATGATAAAGTTTTGTCTTTTCCATATAATAGAAATTGACTAACATCCTAAAGTGACATGGTTTATTTTTAGAAGAATACATTTGTAGTCTATGAACATCTACTCCAACATTATTTGTGTCATAATGATTAATTAGTACTCAATAGACTATCATTCTAAGAAATAATTCAATTTAATATGTTGCCCCGTTCTCTTTCCAATACTGTTTCATAAAGAACATGAATGATGGTACTATATATATTTGCATTATCAATAAATTTAACTAGTCAATAACATTGATGTCATGCACCATATTCTTGATATAATACCTTCAAATTTTCAATATTTTCTATTTCTCTGACTTAAATTTCTTTGCCTTTAACAATTTGCCTATTTTTCTCCCCAATGCCTTTTTGATCTCGTTAGCTTTTAGTCTATTGATCTAGATATGCTATTATTGCCTTTGCTCATAATGCTTCTCTTCTTTCCTTATTTTATGATACAACATCATGATCACTCATTGTTTGTACAGTCTCAAGAATGATGTATATTAGCCATATTTTCTGTTTCAAATGATTGAATCTATCAGGCATATAGCAGTCAAAAGTGAAAGAACAAATAGCAAACAGCATTTAGAGTGGCAGATACAGCTCAACAAATATCAGATCAGGCACTTGTAACATCCAACAGAGACAAATGAAGCAACCTGATTATGGAACAAAGGCACTACCCTCACATTAGGGTTTACAATACCCAGAAAAAATAAAATAAGGAAGACATGTTGATATAGTCAACTAGAGTACATAATTGAGAGAGATTTTGTTTTGTTTTTTCCATGGATGGCTTTCCAACTTCTTGTTTCCACTGTGAGCAACTTAATACGATTGGGTAAATAATACTAAACAATGATGGAAAATTTATTTATTCTAACTGCTCTCAAGAATTTAATGTTGGAGGTTCCTGGCTAGCAAGTGTCGCTGATCCTGTACCAGAATACCCATCGGAAAAGTGAATGTGTTCCAGACTGGCTGGCTGATGCCCCGGAAATGGAGCACAGACACCCTGCAACCCCCTAAACTAACTGGGTATTCAGCAGGGGCTTCTCTCCCCAGCTGCTGCCTTTTTCTTCCTATTCCATCCCAGCTTGCTCACACCCACCCCTTCCCATCTTTGGGAACATAGGATCCCCCAACTCAGCCTGCTTTGGAGCTGAGGATCTGGGGGAAAAGTGGGGAGTGCAAGGGTGCAGGAGTTCCTTTGTTTCACTGAGCCTGCACTCTGCAAGGCGACCCTTTTGTATGCTAGGTTCCTGGCCAGCAAGTGGCCCTGATCCTGTTCCAGAAGGTCCAACCAGGAGCATTTCAAGGAAGAGATGGGCAGGCGCCAATACAAGAATTCCTCCAACAATCTGAAAAAGAACATGATAACACCAGAACCCAGCGAACATACAACAGGAAGACTTGAACACCCTAATTCAGAAGAAGTAGAAAAAATTGACATTATGAAAGCAATAAAGTTCCTTAAACAGCAGGTGAAAAACTCCCTTAAATAAATGGATGAGAAGAATAAAAAACAGTTTGAAGAAACGAATAAATCCATAAAAGATACCCTAGGAAACCAAGAAGAAACAATCAAACAGATAATGGAAACAGTTCCAGACTTGAAAACTGAAATAGAGGCAATGAAGAAAACACAAACTGAGGGACAGCTGGATGTGGAAAATCTAGGTAAATGAACAGAGAATACAGAGACAAGCATAACCAAAAGAATTCAAGAGATAGAAGAAAGAATATCAGATGCTGAAGATATCATAGAGAAAATAAACGCACTGATCAAAGTAAAAAGCAAATCCAACAAATTCTCTTCACAAAACATCCAGAAAATCTGGGATACAATAAAAAGACTAAATCTAAGAATAATATGGGTGGAAGAAGAAGAATTACAGCTTAAAGGCCCAGAAAATGTATTCAACAAAATTATAGAAGAAAAGTTTAGCAACGAAGAAAGATATTCCTATGAAGGTTCAAGAAACATACAGAACACCGAATTGACTGGAAAGAAAAAAAAAAAACCAAACATCCCCTCACCATATAATAATCAAAACACAAAACATACAGAATAGAGAAAGAATATTAAGAGCTGCAAAGGAAAAAGGTCAAGTAACTTATAAAGGTAAAGCTATCAGACTTACAGCTGACTTCTCTATGGAAACCATGAAAGCCAGAAGGTCCTGGATAGATGTGCTGCAGAAACTAAGAGACCATGGATTCAAGCCCAGACTACTATACCCAGCCAAGCTTTCATTCACTATCAACGGAGAAAACAAAATATTCCAGGATAAAAGCACATTTAAACAATACGTAGCCACAAATCCAGCCTTACAGAAAGTAATAGAAGGAAAATCACAACCCAGTGAATCCAACAATGTCCAAAATAACTCAGACATCTAGCGACCCTTCACAAGCAAAACGCAAAGAAGGGAAACACACAAACTACAACACCAAATAAAAAAAAAGAAGAAAAAATAACGGGAGTGAACAACCACTGGTCATTAATATCATTTAATATCAATGGAATCAATTCACCTACTAAAAGACTGAATGTGAAAACAGGATCCAACATTCTGCTGTTTACAAGAAACACACCTTAACCACAAAGACAGACATCTACTCAGAGTAAAGGGTTGTAAAAGGTTTTTCCAATCAAATGGACCTAAGAAACAAGTGGGTGTGGCCATACTAATTTCTAACAAAAATTGACTTCAAACTAAAATCAATTAGAAGAGATGGAGATGGACATTTTATACTCATAACAGGAACAATTCATCAGGATGAAGTCTCAATCCTGAATATCTATGCCCTTAACCCAAAAGCACTCACTTATATTAAAGAAACATTACTAGAACTCAAGGCACACAACAAACCACACACACTAATAGTAAGAGACTTCAACACTCCTTTTTCCTCAATGAACAGGTCAATCAGACAGACACCTAACAGAGAAATAAGAGAATTAATGAAGGTAATGAATCAAATGGACTTAAAAGACATCTATAGAATATTTCACCCAAATAGGAAAGAATATACCTTCTTCTCTGCAGCTCATGGAACCTTCTCGAAAATTGACCACTTACTCGGTAACAAAGCAAACTTCCACATATACAAAAAATATTAATAATCACCTCTGTCTTATCGGATCTCCATGGAGTAAAGTTAGAATTTTACAATAATTCTACCCTCAGAAGCCTACAAACTCATGGTAGCTGAACAGTCAACTACTGAACCACCCCTGGGTCAGGGAAGAAATAAAGAAAGAAATTAAGGTCTTCCTTGAATTCAGCAAAAATATAGACACAACATACCAAAACCTATGGGACACTATGAAAGCAGTGCTAAGAGGAAAGTTCATAGTCCTAAGTGCCCACATTAAAAAAAAAAAACAGATAAAGCTCACATTAGACACATAACAGCACAGCTGAAAGCTCTAGAAAAAACAGAAACCGACGCACCCAGAAGGAGTAGAAGACTGAAAATAATCAAACCGAGGGGTGAAATCAACAAAAGAGGAAGAGAGAAAACAATCGAAAGAATCAATGAAACAAAAATCTGGTTCTTTGGGAAAATCACCAAGATTGACAAGCCACTATTCAAAATAGTGAAAAGGCAGAGAGAGAACATGCAAATTAACAAGATCAGAAATGAAAAGGGTGATATAACAACAGACACTGAGGAAATTCAGAGAATTATTAGGTCTTACAAGGTGTTGGTGAAATTAGGGATACAAGATTCATTCCTAAATATAATAAAAGCAATATAAAACAAGTCAACAGCTAACATTAAATTAAATGGAGAGAAACTCAAAGCCATCCCACTAAAATCAGAAACAGGACAAGGCTGTCTACTTTTTCCATACCTCTTGAATGTAGGGCTTGAAGTTCTTGCAATAGCAGTAAGACAGCATAAGGAAATCAAGGGGATTCGAATTGGAAAGGAAGAAGTCCAACTTTCACTATTTGCAGATGATATGATAGTGTACATAACTAAAGAACTCCTTCAGTTGATAAGCACCTTTAGTAATGTGGCAGGATACAAGATCAACTCCAAAAATTCAGTTGCCCTCCTTTACACAAAGAGCAAAGAAACAGAGAGGGAAATCAGGAAACATCACCTTTCACGATAGCCACAAATAGCATAAAGTATCTTGGGATAACTCTAACCAAGGAAGTGAAAGAACTATTTGACAAGAACTTTAAGTCTTTGAAGAAAGAAATTGAAGAGAATATCAGAAAATGGATGGATCTCCCACACATTTGGATTGGGAGGATCATCATAGGAAAAATGGCAATTCTACCAAAAGCAATCTATAGATTCAATGCAATCCCCATAAAAATCCCCCCCAAAAATTCTTCACAGACCTTGAGAGATAAATATAAATTTTATATGGAAAAACAAAAAATCCAGGATAACCAAAACAATCCTATACAATAAAAGTATTTCCAGAGGCATTACCATCCCTGACTTCAAACTGTATTATAAAGCTACAATAATGAAAACAGCTTGGTATTGCCACAAAAACAGAGATGTTGATTATTGGATTCGAATTAAAGACCTAGATATTAATCCACAAACCTATGAACACCTGATTTTTGCAAAAGGAGCTAAAAGTATACAATGGAAGAAGGAAAGCATCTTTAACAAATGGTGCTGGCATAAATAGATGTCAACCTGTAGAAGAATGAAAATACATCCATATCTATCACCATGCACAAAACTCAAGTCTAAATGTGTTAAAAAACTCAATATTAATCTGACCACACTGAACCTGTTAGAAGAGAAAGTGGGAAGTAGTCTACAACACATGGGCACAGGAGACCACTTGCTACATAGAACCCCTGTAGCACTGACAATAAGAACAACAATGAATAAATGGTACTTCCTGAAACCGAGAAGCTTCTGTAAAGCAAAGGACTCTGTCATTAAGACAAATCGGCAACCTACTGATTGGGAGAAGATCTTCACCAACCCCACATCAGACAAAGGTCTCATCTCCAAAATATACAAAGAACTCAAGAAACTTGACACTAAACCTCTAATTAACACAAATTAAAAAATGGGGGTACTGAACTGAACAGAGAATTCACAACAGATGAACTTCAAATGGTCAAAAGGCACTTAAGGTCATGCTCAACCTCCTTAGCGATCAGGGAAATGCAAATCAAAACAACTATGAGATATCATCTTACAGCTGTCAGAATAGCCAAACTCAAAAACACCAATGATAGCCTATGCTGGAGAGGATGTGGAATAAGGGGAACACTCATCCATTGTTGGTGGGAATGCAAACTTGTGCAGCCACTGTGAAAATCAGTGTGGCGGTTTCTCAGGAAACTGTGAGTCAACCTCCCTCAGGACCCAGCAATTCCACTCTTGGGAATATACCCAAGAGAGGCCCTATCATACTACAAAAGTATTTGTTCAACTATGTTCATAGCAGCACTATTTGTAATAGCCAGAACCTGGAAAAACTTAGGTGCCCCTCAATAGAAGAATGGTTAAAAAAGGTGTGGAACATATACACTTTAGAGTTTTACTCAGCGGTAAAAAACAATGACATCTTGAATTTTGCATGCAAATGGATGAACATAGAAAACGCTTTACTGAGTGAGGTAACCCAGAGCCAAAAAGACGATTATGGTATACAGTCACTCACAAGTGGTTTCTAGCCATAATTAAAGTACATTGAGCCTATAATTCTGGATCCTAGGAAGCTAAATAAGAAGGTGAACTCAAAGAAAAACATATAGTTATCCTCCTGGATGTTAGAAGTAGATAAGATTGCCAGGCAAAAATTGCGAGACTGTGGGTAGGGGTGGGGTGGGGATAAGGGGAGAGGGGGAGAGAGAAGTGAGAAGGGGAGGATTGGAAGAGCCTTGGGTAATGGTATGGTTGGGATGGAGGAAGGGTGGATATGGGAAGAGGGAAGTATACATCTTAATTAGCGGAGCTATTTTAACGTTGGCAAGAGACTTTACTATAGAGGGGTTCCCAGGTGTCCAAGGAGATATCCCCAGCTTGCTCCTTGGGCTGCTGAGGAGAGGGAGCCTGAAGTGGCCCTATCCTATAGCCACACTGATGAATATCTTGCCTATCAAAATAGAACCTTCACCTGTTGGTGGATAGAGATAGAGAGAGAGAGACCCACGTTGGAGCACTGGACTGAGCTCCCAAAGTCCAATTGAGAAGCAGAAGGAGGGAGAACATGAACAAGGAAGTCAAGACGCGAGTTGTGCGCCCACCCACTAAGATGGTGGGGCTGATCTAATGGGAGCTCACCAAGGCCAGATGGACTGGGACTGATGGAGCATGTAATAGAACCAGACTCTCTGAATGTGGCTGACAGTGGGGGCTGACTGAGAAGCGAAGGACAATGGCACAGGGTTTTGATTCTACTGCATGTACTGGCTTTATGGGAGCCTAGTCTGCTTGGAAACTCACCTTCCTAGACCTGGATGGAGCAGGGAGGACCTTGGACTTCCAACAGGGCAGGGAACCCTGACTACTCTTTGGCCTGGAGAAGGAGGGAAAAGAGTAGTGGGGAGAGTGGGAGGGAAATGGGAGGAAGTGAAAATTTTTAATAAAAAATAAAAATTAAAAAAAAGAATTTAATGTTTTGCTGTTTAGCTGTTCTGCTTTCTCCCTACCATAGAATCAGAGAGCTAGGCTCCCCAGAAAAGGGTCTCTTGGAGAACACTTTAAATAAATGTGGTGTTCTAATATGGGAGAACATCCTTGTTGCCAGAGTCTGCTTTCAGTGAGTTTAAGGAAGATGACAATTGATAACAATCAATGTAATGCATATTATAGTTACTTACATAGACATCCTCTTTCTTTTCTCTTGCTTTATTGTACTCATGGTATAATTACAATTTCAGGAAATCAGACAACTATTCACTACATGCACATACATAATAGAATGTGTCTTGAAAAAATGTGGAACTGTACTTACTTAACTTTAGTTCTAATTTGTGACTACTTTCTTCAAAGGGATATAAAACTGCCACATTGTAACTGTGTCATCCTTAGTTATCCATTCATTTTCTCATCTTCCTAAACAATGTTGTTACACATGATCTGTTATCTTTATGATCAACTCATAGAAAAAATTTGGCTGCCTCTTTCCTGAGCATTCACTAGAATAGGCACACAATACTAACCTGGACCTTCCTATTGTGGTGCCTCTGTAGAAATATATTTAACCTTCTCCCTTATTGACCTGGGTCTTATAATTCTGTTCATTTTTCAACTAATTTAATCACATGTATAAAACACTGTTCCAATGTAATCATATTGATTTTCTCTGTTTATTATATATTTATTCTTTAAATATGAGGTTTTTCCCTTATCAGAATGAAACATTTTGTTACTTCCTAATGACTGAGAAATATTTCATTGTGTAAAGGTACCACATTTTCTTTATCTATTCTTTAGTTGAAGGACATCTAGGTTGTTTCCAGTTTCTGAGCATCAATGGACATGGTTGAACTTGTGCCTCTGTTGTATGATGAAACACTCTTTAGGTATATGACCAAGAGTGGTATAGCTGGACTGGGTCGTAGATCAATTCCCATCTTTTCATAGTGCTGGTACAATTTTGTACTCCTACAGCACCAAGGTATAAGTTTCCCTTTTCTCTTCATCCTTGTGAACATGAGCTGTTACATTCTTTATTGATTGTAGCCACTGTAACAGGTTTGATATGAAACCTTATATTTTAATGTGCATTTCCTGATGACTAAGGATGTTGAATATTTTTAAGTGTTTCACAACCATGTTTAGAGAATTTTCTGCTTAGATCTGTTTCCCATTTTTAAATTAGTTGTTTTTTAGTTCTATATTTATTTTATATATTAGTCTTCTACCAGATGAGTTTTGAGGAAAGGGAAAAAAATATAGAAAAAAAAAACTTTTGCCATTCTATCAACTGTTGTTTTCTCTTACTATTGATTTCCTTAGCTGTACAGAAGTTTTAATTCCATAAATTCTCATTCATTAATTGGTTATCTTAGTGCCTATATTAGCTGTGTTCTGTCCAGAAAATCTTTTCATGTGCCAATGAGTTCAAGACTATTCATCATTTTTTTCTTCTACCAAGTTCAGTTTATCTGGTTTATGTTAAGATCTTTGATTCATTTGCTCCTGTGGGATAATGCTCTTAAATCCTGTAAAAATTTGTCACATTATTGGTTTAATAAAATGCTGATTGGCCAGTAGCCAGGCAGGATGTATAGATGGGATGACCAGACTAGGTGAATTCTGGGAAGGAAAAAGGCTCAGTCTTCAGTCACCAGTCAGACACAGAGGAAGAAAGATGAGAATGCCTCTCTGATAAAAGATAGAAAGTTATGTGGCTAAACATGGACAATAATTATGTCCTGGCTGGTAGTAAGCCTGAGCTAATAGGCCAAACAGATTATAAATTATATAGACCTCTGTGTGTAGCTTTGTGACTCAATGACTATGGGATTAGGCAGGACAGAAATCTCTGTCTAAAATTTGGAGTTGACTGTTGTTCAGGTTGATAAATATGAATCAATTTGCATTCTCATATGTGAATCTATTCAGTTTCCCTATCACCATTTGGT
Organism: Myodes glareolus; assembly: GCF_982192425.1. Taxonomy (NCBI): domain Eukaryota; kingdom Metazoa; phylum Chordata; class Mammalia; order Rodentia; family Cricetidae; genus Myodes; species Myodes glareolus. The sequence continues at coordinate 12,308,121 of NC_142053.1, read as the reverse complement.
AAAGATGCTGTCATTTTATTCAGTACGTGTTGGAACTTTATTAGTTTGTTCCAAATGAAAATGTGATTAATGACATAAATTAGTATATTGCTTTCTTTAATATTTATGCTTAAATCATCATTATTCTCTTTTATTCAATTTGAACACTTTTTCTATTTTTCTAAATTTTTATTGTCTATTTGTCTTTATTTTCATGTGAGAATTTTTGAGAGAGGGGAGATCAGCAAGACCAAGTCTCACAATGCTGCTTAAGCTGTCCTCATATTTAGCATGTTCCTACCTTCACCACTAATATGTTCAGATTATATTATACCCAGCTGATTTTATTGTGCTGATACAGAATGTTGTTAATATAACTTAACTCTTGACAATTGATTTTTTAATATTGCACAAGTTTGCAAATGTATTTCTCATTTTCCTTCATTTTGACATGTTCAAAATTATTGTATATTAAAGTTTGTATGAATCACAGCTTTAGGGAGAAAGAATTGATTATTTCAATGAACATGTGAACTTTTCACTAACATAGACTTGGTAAACAATTTATATCCTTTAATTATTCTCAAATGACTTGCTTCAGTGTGTGAATTATGATTTATTCCCAATGATATTTTATGTGTACTTAAATTTTGTACTTTTTTATTGTTGGATAGAATAGTCTTTATATTTTTGGTCTATTTGGTCCAAAACAATGTTCAAATTTCTCATTTACTTAATGAATTATCTGGATGCTATAATCATTGTTAAAAAATAATGTTGAATCTTTATAACAATATTTTTATTTGGAGACAAAGCAGTCTCAGGTTTAGTAATTTGGACAAAATAAAAAAGAAAAAGTACTAAAAATGATTGTAACTTATTGTATAACATATACTGTCTTTGTTCACAAATATTCAAACAAATTTTACAATTTTATTCCAGAAGCTGAGAGTACCATTTCAGTAAAAAAATATAGATTCCTTGGGTGCATCTTATTATTTAGCTTCTCTAGGATCACAAGGTATATGCTTAATGTCCTTTGTTTATGGCTAGAATCCACTAATGAGTGAGTACATACCATATTCATCGCTTTGGATCTGGGTTATCTCACTCAGGATAGTGTTTTATATTTCCATCCATTTGCATGCAAAATTCAAGATGTCTTTGCTTTTTACCACTGAGTAAAACACTAATGGGTATATGTGTTACAATTTCTTTATCCATTCTTCCATTGAGGGGCATCTAGGTTGTTTCCAGGTTCTGGCTATTACAAATAGTGCTGCTATGAACATAGTTAAACAAATGCTTTTGTAGTATGATAGGGCATCTCTTGGGTATATTCTCAAGAGTAGAATTGCTGGATCCTGGGGTAGGTTGACTCCCAGTTTCCTGAGAAACCATCACACTGATTTCCAAAGTGGCTGCATAACTTTGCATTCCCACCAGCAATGGATGAGTGTTCCCCTTACTCCACATTCTTTCCAGCATAGATTATCATGGGTGTTTTTTACTTTAGTCACTTTGACAGGTTTAAGATGATACCTCAACGTTGTTTTTATTTGCTTTGCCCTGATCACTAAGGATGTTGATCAAGACCTTAAGTGTCTTTTGGCCATTTGAACTTTGTCTGATGAGAATTCTCTTTTTAGATCACTATCCCATTTTCTTTTCTTATTATTATTTTTATTTGTTTGTTTATAAAAATTTCCACTTCCTCCCCTCCTCCCCATACTCTCCCATTCTCCCCACTCCCTGTTCTCCCCCACTCCCTCTCCTCCTCCCTCTCCTGTCCAAAGAGCAGTCAGGATTTTCTGCCCTGTGAAAAGTTCAAGTTCCTCCTCCCTCCCTCCTTCCAGGCCGAGGAAGGTGAGCATCCAAACAGACTAAGATCCCAAACAGCCAATACATGCAGACAAAACAAGATCCCTACCCAAGAGATGCCCTATCATACTACAAAAGCATTTGTTCAACTATGTTCATAGCTGTGCTATTTGTAATAGCCAGAACATGGAAACAACCTAGGTGCCCCTCAATAGAAGAATGGTTAAAGAAGGTGTGGAACATATACACATTAGAGTTTTACTCAGCGGTAAAAAACAATGACATCTTGAATTTTTCATGCAAATGGATGGAAATAGAAAACGCTTTACTGAGTGGGGTAACCCAGACCAAACAAGAGGAATATGGTATGTACTCACTCATTAGAGGATTTTAACCATAGTTAAAGGTCTTTGAGCCTATAATTCGTGATTCTAGAGAAGCTAAATAAGAAGGTGAACCTGAAGAAAATCATATAGTTATCCTCTTGGATATAGGAAGTAGTCAAGATCGCAAGGCAAACTTGGGTGCAAGAGGGGGGGTGTAGGGGGATGGAAGTAAGGGGAGATGGTTAGAGAGAAGGGAGAGGGGGAGGATTGGGGATGACGTGGGGGAATAGGATGGGGGAGAGGAAGGATGAATATGGGAGCAGGCAAGTATATATCTCAACTAAGGGAGCCATTTTAGGGTTGGAAAGAAACTTGTTTCTGGAGGGGTTCTCAGGCCCAAGAAGAGATCGCCAGATTCTTCCCTGGGCAGCAGAGGAGATGGTGCCTGAACTGGCCTTGGCCCATAACCATACTGATGAATATTTTGCATATCACCATAGAACCTTCATCTGGCGATGGATGGAGATAGAGACAGAGACACATCTTGGAACACTGGACTTAACTCCCTAGATCCAAATGAGAAGCAGAAGGAGGGAAAACATGAACAAGATAGGCAGGACCAGAGGGAACCTTCATCCGATGATGAATGGCGATACAGATGGAGACCCACATTGGAGCACCGGACTGAGCCCCCCAAGGTCTAAATGAGGAGCAGAAGGAGGGAGAACATGAAAAAGGAAATCAGGATCGCGAGGGATGCGTTCACCCACTGATACAAGGGGACTGATCGAATGAGAGCTCACCAAGGCCAGCTGGACTGGGACTGAATGAGCATGTGATCATACCGGACTCTCTGAATGTGGCTGACATGGGGGCTGACTGAGAAGCCATTGATTATCTCATTTTCTAATTGGTTTAATTAGAAGGTTGAACAAGACCTTAAGTATCTTTTTGCCATTTGTACTTCTGTTGAGAATTCAGTTCAGTAACCAATTTTTTAATTGAGTTATTTAGAATTTTAAAGTCTAATTTCTTGTATTCTTTATATATTTTGTAAATTAGACCTTTGTGTGATGTGGGGTTAGTGACCATCTTCTCCCAATCAGTAGGTTGCCTATTTGTCTTAATTACAGTTTTACAGAAACTTCTCAGTTTTATGCGGTCCTATTTATTCATTGTTACTCTTATTGTCTGTGCTACTGGGGTTCTATGTAGGAAGTCATCTCCTTTGCCCATGTGTTGCAGACTATGTCTCACTTTATCTTCTATTAGTTTCATGTAGACAGATTTATATTGAGGTCTTTAATCCATTTGGACTTGTGCATGGTGATAGATATGGATATATTTTAATTCTTCTACAAGTTGGCATCCAGTTATGCCAGCACCATTTGATAAAGATGCTTTCTTTCTTCCATTGTATAATTTTAGCTCCTTTGTCAAAAATCAGGTGTTCATAGGTTTGTGGATTAATATCCAGGTCTTCGATTTGATTCCATTGATCAATGTCTCTTTTTTTTATGCCAATATCAAGTTGTTTTCATTACTCTAGCTCTGTAATAGAGTTTGAAGTCAGGGATGATAATGACTCCGGAAGTGCTTTTATTGTATAGGATTGTTTTGGCTATCCATGTTTTTTTGTTTTCCTTATAAAATTGATTATTGTTCTCTCAAGGTCTGTGTATAATTTTGTTGTGATTTTGATGGGAATTGCATTGAATTTATAGATTGCCTTTGTATATATCCTCCTGGAAATTAGAAGCAGATGAGATCGCCGGGCAAAAGTTGGGAGCATGGGGGTGAAATGGAGTGAGGGGATGGGAGAGGGGTAGGGATAAGGGAGAAAAGGAGAATTAGGGAGAGCTTGAGGAACTGGGATGATTGAGATAGAGGAAGGGCAGACATGGGAGCAGGGTAGAAGATATCTTAATTAAGGGGGACATTTTAGGGTTGGCAAGAGACTTGGCTCTAGAGGGGTTCCCAGGTATTCAAGAGGATGTCACCAGCTAGGTCCTTGGGCAGTAGAAGAGAGGGCGCCTGAATTGGCCTTGTCACATAGCCACATTGATGAATATCTTGAATATCACCATAGAACCTTAGTCTGGCAATGGATAGAGATAGAGACAGAGACTCACATTGGAGCACTGAACTGATCACCCAAGGTTCAGTTAAAAAGCAGAAAGAGGGAGAAGATAAGAAAAGGAAGTCAGGGCCGCAAGGAGTGCGTCCACCCACTGAAACAGTGTGACTGATTAAAGGGGAGCTTACCAAGTACATCTTAACTGGGACTAAATGAGCATGTGATCAGGCCGGACTCTCTGAATGTGGCTGTCAATGGGGTCTGACTGAGTAGCCAATGATAACGGCACTGGGATTTGATTTTACTGCATGTACTTTCTTTTTGGGATCCTAGTCTCTTTGGTTGCACATCTTTCTAGGCCTGGATGGAAGGGCCTAGGAGAGCCCATAGGGCAGGATAACCTGCCCTCTCTTTGGACTGGAGGGAGAGGAAAGAGGATGAGTGGGGAAGTGGGAGGGAGGAGGGGAGAAGGTAAAAATTTTGAATTGTATTATTTATAAAGCAAAAAATAAAAAAAATAAAAAGACATACTAACTAGAGGATTTGTAGAAAATATCAAAAAATATAGATTCTAAGTTTTTGTAGACACATTAAAATAAAAAGTTCATAAGTGATATATATATATTCAAAACTGAATGCAGCCTTTCTGCTTTAATTCACTGGTTTCCAAATAAATTGAATGAATGATGTGAAAGTCTAATGGCCAAACACACACTGACCTTGTGTGTTTAGTCAATCTATTTCTAAAGCCAGACAATATAAACAGAGTTAGTATAAGTTCAAATAGAGATATCAAAAGTCTTTAATTAAAAACAAGACATTTTAGTTTCCCAGGGAGTTCTTACACTCCAAGGATGAGGTTTTGAAACTTTATGTATGGTATTTTCATAGTTTAATATCTTAATGTTGCTTTTCTGTGAAGGAATTTATGTATATTAATAGGTTAGATTTTTTTAGTGTGAAGGAATTTATGTATGTTAATAAGTTAGATTGTTTTAATGGGTGTAAGGACCTCAAATATACATTAGTTAATCTCCTCTGAAATCTTTAGAGTTTTAAATTAATTTTTCACATTAAAGATGAACCACTGATTGTGCTATGTAGTCAATTAAAATTTAGAGTTTAGATTTTTTAATTTTCCATATTTTATGTTTTTTTTGTAGAAACAAAATGTAAATCTACATCATCTTAAATGATATATTTATGGTTCTCAAATATAAACTACAATGTCACTTTGATGAAAACAGGAGTGCATTAATTATTAAAAGCTACTTCTCCCCATGGTATCTAGCACCAATTTCTTCCTGTCTATAAAACCAACCTATTTACTATGGCATATATGAAATATTCAGTTTTTCTGATTTATTCTCTGTTGTATCTCCTGAGTGACAGCTAAAAATTAGAAAGAAGGTGGGTTTAGCACTGTCTTGGTGTAGCTACTGGGGCAAAGTGTGAAATTGTAACACTTTTCATACAGGAAAAAGCAGCAATATCTTTGAGTTTGAACTATTTAGTGACTGACATCAGAATTAAAGATGACTATCATATTCAATATGGTTCTGTAGGATGACAGTTGGTTATTTGTTTATTTTTAAAGTTTATTTATTTTAACAGTTCTCCTATTGTGTGATTAAAAAAACTTCATTTTCTGTTTTTTTGAAGAATATTTCATTCACATAACATATGCACTCAGTAAGATTTTATACTTTCTAAATATTACTTGACAATTACATATGAAAAGGTAGAATAAAAACTATTAACATTTTTTACTTAATAAGATTATTTTTAAAATCTTGTGAATATAAACTTTTTATATCAACAATAACCAGATCCAAAGTCTATAAAACTCAGTGAATTTCTTTAAGGTTATAATAGCTATTCTGAAAATGTGGACTTTCACACTGGATTTTACATTTTCTCTATCAAATATAGTTTTATGTGTTTAGTCACTTATGAGGAAGGAGGGAAACTGGGTAACGCAGAAAAGTTATGAAAAGACATATAAAGCTAATTGTTTTCTAAGGTCTAATTCTGTCATGCCTTTTTTATTTTTTGATGGTTAGATAAATTCTCTTTTATTTCTTGTCAATATTTTTTAGAGATTAAAATTTATGAGTGGTTTTGTCATGAAAATATCAATAAATACTTATTTAAAATACTAAAACAGAAAACACATGTAAATGGAGATTATGCCTTTGTTTCCCATTTAACCAGACATGAATAATCACAGAAAAAAATATATTAATTACAACACTGGTCAATGACTTAGGCATTTTTCTAGCCAGTTCTTACAACTTAAATAAACCCATTTCAATTACTGTATGTACTTCCATGTGGCTGTGGCATTATCTCATTTTCTACATGTCCTGTTCCCTTACAATTGGCTGGAGTATTCTTGACTCTGCCTATTCTCGATCTATATCTCTGTCCAGATTTTCTGCCTGGCTTTACTTTGCTAAGCCACTGGTCAAAGCAGCTTCTTTAGTAACCAATGATAATAAAACATCTTCATAGAATACAAAGGGGAATCCTACATCAAACCCATATAATATTCTCCTTTACATGAAAATTTGTCTCTGCCTCCACCAAAGCTCTCTGAGTTTGAGGCTACCCTGGTCTACAAGAGCTAATTCCAGAGCAGGGTCCAAAGCTACAGAGAAATCCTTTCTTAAACAAAACAAAAAATGCAAATTTGTACTTCACTTTTATTAATAGCTTTGAAAAATAAAAAGTAATAATAGTATGATGGAGTAAAATTAGAATTACAAATGAAACACTTACAAGGCCTGGTAATACATAAATGTAATCTTAACTTTTCAGGAAGCTGAGAAAAGATAAAATGGTCAATGATTTCCTGTCCTACAAAATATGTCTCAGAATAAATCTGGAAACTTAGTGAAAATTTGTTTCATTACAAAAAATAAAAGATGTTCAGAGGTATAGTTCACTGGTAGAGAGCATGACTAGTGTTGCAAAGTGATGAGTTCAATTCTCACTACCATAAACAAAATAAAATGAAGGGAAGCAATAGAAAGTAAGAAAGGCTTTTTCCCTAATAAAACTATAATAATGGAGGTGTGGCAGAGGAGAGTACATAGAGAGACACTGGAATTGGAAGGAATTTTTGGGTGATGTGGAAGCCTAGTGCAGTGGAAAGTCCACCAAAGACTTCTAATAATGAAGAATAATGATCCTTAAATCCTTCATTTTCTGTAACCGGAAAACGTGAGACTGGGACACCAAACAAGCCCCAAAATCTTTGACCTACAATTTTTCCTGAAAATGTGCTACAAGATATGCTGAAGCAATGGTTGAACAGAAATTTTGGAAATGCTTAACCAATGAGTGGCTACTAATTTGAGGCCTATGCTAGAAGAAGCCCATACCCTGCATTTCATTGAGGTCCAGGAACCAGAGCCTGGATAGCCCAGAGGATTACAGAAGAACCAAATTCTACCGAGCATAAAAAAGGGGGAAAGGAAAAAAATTAATAAAATGATCCCTAATGTAAAGATTGCATTCACAGTGTACTGAATTGCAATTAATTTGTGTATGGTAAATTTTAAAAAAATGCTTTATAATTTTCTGTGGGACAATGGTTTTACCCTGTAAAGATTTGTTTCTTGTACTTGTTTAATTAAATGCTGATTGGATAGTAGCCAGCCAGGAAGTATATAGGTGGCGTGACCAGGTAAGAAGTAGAGATGGGGCAAGGACAATTCTGGGAAGAGGAAAGTTTCAGTCTGCAGTAATCACCCAGACACAAAGGAAGCCAGACACAAAGCAAGCAAGATGTGACTGTTACACTGAAAAAGGTATCAAGTCACATGGCTAACACAGACAAGAATTATGGGCTAATTTAAGTAATACGATTAATAAGAAGCCTGAGCTAATAGGCCGACCAGTTTATAATTAATGTAGACTTCTGTGTGATTTCTTTGGGACTTAATGACTGTGGGAACTGGGCAGGAAAGAAATCACAATCAACAATTTATGTTATTTTAGTAAATCCAAAATTTTATGCATATTTTACTCTCATATCTATGAAAAATTGCAACTATAACTATGTAGTCTTCAGCTTCATCAAAGGCATCAAAAGAATACAATATTGTTTAAATAAACAAGAATTCACTGCAAATAGTAGGCCCATATTTCTATATTGGTGTGGTATCCAGGCTCTGAAGCCATAGACCAACCTGAGGTGGTCACGTACCCCTGTAGACAGGCTGTCACTGCCCCAACAAAAGGTCAGAATGTTGTTGCTCCTTTCTTTGTAATTTGGAGAATGCCTTATAGAAATGCTGATTCAAGCCTATGTGACAGCTAGCATACACAGCAGACAGGTAGATGCAGATGTGACAAAACTCTATTCACCTGGTTACCTAGGAGACAGAATGTTGGTATATTTTCTGCTCAGTTTGTGTGTTGGTATACAAGCTGTTTGGGGAATAAACAAAGGGATTCTTCAGGATGTGAACTCAGGACTTCATGAGGGACCACTGAAAATCTCCCTCCCAATTAAACCATGTGAGTTGTGTCTTTATTTCCATCTCCCCTGTGCCAGTAAAGAGAGAGAGAGAGTTTATGTTGGGGTCTGGTCTAGAGAAATCATTTATGGTCCTGGCTAGAACCAGGCCCTAACAACAAATGACTTTTTAAAAACTTTAGAAATGATAGAGACATCTGAACCATTTGGACAGTTAACCAATTCCCTCTGCTAGGATGGGGCATACATCTTCAGCCTACAAGACCAAGGCATCTAGAAGAATTTTCAATGAAGAAGGAAATTTGAAGGCTTTACCATCTATATTGGCAGTTTGTCTGTCACTTTTCTCTGTATCCTGAAGAATATTTGGCAGTTTCCTTTGTGAAGCAGGAATTCTAAATAACAACCATGACTTTTCAGTGTGGCAAAGATCATTGTTTTTTCCCCCATGGGTCCTGCATGTCCAGTCGATACAGCATATTGTCAAACAATCCAAGCAAGAGCAGCTTCTTTGCTTAGTGACTAGCCTTGCCACATTGAAAATAAACTCCATAAGGAGTTTCTTTAATACTCATCATTTATGAATTAAATTACTGCTGCCAGGAGCAGATGTGTCTCTTTGTCATTAAAACCCATATGTTAGCAAAACATTTTAAATGCCATATCTTGTATGTCTATGAAAGGTTTGAAGACCAGCCATCTATCTAAAATATATCTCTATGTGATCTGGAAAACATACCTAGCAAATCTACAAATTTAATTGTTATAGATAACTAACAACTGACTTGTGTTTCTTGATTATCCTAAATATTTCATAATAATAGTTTTCAAAAACTAGAATTTTACCTTATATTTCCAAATGTACTGCATAGGTACAATACCTTAAACAAAAGCAGAAACATTTATATAATATGTTGTAAAAAATGACCTTAAATCGGTATCAATATAAAAAATCCTTTAAACAGGAGTAGAAAAATATATACAGTGTATTGTAACAAAAATTACCTTAAATTTGTATCAATATACAGAAGTCCTTTAAACAAGAGGTGAAACATATATACAATGTAACAAAATTGTCTTTGAATTTGTATTCATATGCCATAATACATGCCAATGTAAAATATCTGAGATTAATAGTTGTCTTCTTTTCCTATATTCCCATCAACATAATAAACACCCATGACCCAAAAAAATAACCCAAAACCTCCCACAATCAAGGTCTTGGGAATGTGAACATAGTTTTCTCTAATCTGCTTGTTGTCTGTGGGAAAAGTATCTTTAGGGTCCAAGAAAGAAATTTTGGAAATAATGACCAAGTCCTGAAAAGACCAGCTGTAATCTTTTGTGATAAATATCACCTGTCAAGGTTCAGGAGGCCTTCTTTGATCAAATCACATGCTGAATTTTAACCACCAGAAACCAGTTAAATCTAGGCTAGGTCTGTAATCCCATCCTGTTTATGGTGAGATTGGTATCAAATGAGGAGACTGTCTGAGTGCTCATGAACCAGTTAAACTGACATACAAAACAAGGAAAAATGAAGCAGAACCTGTTGGGCAAATGCTAATCAAATAATTCCATGCTGCCTCTGAATAAGTTATACTAAGGTTTTTCTTTATTAAAAGGAAAGCTCACAGATAATAATGAGGAGACAGGCAATGGATCCAACATCTAGGTGTGGTGCACAGGAAGAGGATGTGTGGGCACTCCCATGGACTTCTTGGTACCCAAAGAATACACCCCAATTGGTCCAATATTTCAGAGACTATTGGCTGAATGAGGTTCCCCATCTCCTCCCCATTCTGTCTAAATGAGAGAGTTTTAAAGCCAATATAAAACTATAAACTATAAGAACAGACATCAAGCATAAAAATTAGCTTACACCCAGTATAAACAATATTAATCAAGAAATATATGTTAAATATTTTAACAATTATTTTATTCTGAGGTGTCTAAGTCTTATATTATAAATGTCTTAAATAAATAATAAGAGGAAGCTAATAGGACTATATAATCTTCAATTCCCACAAGGCCTGAAAAGAGAGGTAATATTACTTGAGTAGGCAGAAAGTACAATCAAGCAGCTTCCAAAATATAAAGTAGATGACAAAGACAATGGACTACCTGGGCAATCACACAATGTCTTCTTTGCCATTTGAAACAACCATCTGTGGTTAATGATGGGGAAAGTTCTGTTAACCTATCATCTTTAAGAAGTGGAACCTAGTTAAGGTTAAGTTGTGGCTACATGGAGCCCAGGAAGAAAAACTGGCATGGACCAGGTGCTTGCTCTCTCTCTCTCTCTGGGTGATTCCCACAAAAATAAGCAGAACTCAGACTTCCCATTCTTGTTGCATGAATTTCCTCTTATAACAATTAAAAATATAATTGTTTATCACCTGGTTATTTCCAGAATTGAGTGAACAGCTTCAGATTAAGGCCTCGAGTAACTGACAGACCATTTATAAAAGCAGGAAGATTTTTTCAACCATCTTGCCCTGTTTTGGAAAGGTTTGGCATTCTTTCTTTTTTCTTTTTCTTTTTTTTGTATCCTGCTTGTCCAGTCTGAACACTGTGCATTTTGTCAGTGGTTGAGGCATTGGCAGTTTCTTGCCCAAAGGTCATATATCTGTAAGTTCTGCAATAGGTTGTTGTTCCCATGCAGAGGTATCAGCTTACACAACACCTTTTCTGTAATCTTTCTGCTTCCTCCCACATGCCTGTAGGAAAGAAACTCAGGTGGTCTTTGTAGGCCAAATCTGATCTCTATTAACCTGGAAGGAATCCATGGCCTATGGAAACATAAGCATAGCCTCTTCCCCAACCTGACATATTTTTGACTTCCATTTTGAAGTGTAGATATTTTAAGAAATATATAGGTTGCTTAAATTTAGTAGTTTTGATAACCTGATGTTTTTTTATAACCTGATGCCCATCAGCAATAAAAAAAAAACATTTAAAGTGAACAAGATACCATAAAGGATCCAGACTTTCTGGCTAATTTTCACCTTTAGATGACTTATCTTTTTATAATATTTTTTCTTTATTAACTTTATCTTATTATTTATAAAGTAACTTTTCTATGACTATATCCTTGATCTTTTTTTTTTGAAGCCTATGTACATTTTTTAAACATCACAATCTGTAACATGAGGGCCGGCTTGTTGGGGTTTCTGTCCAGCCCAGTACCCCAACAGCCGGCAAGCAACAAAGAAAATTACACACAGGACTCCATAAGATTATAAACTGATTGGCCCATTAGGTCAGGCTACTTATTAGTTCTTATGACTTATCTTAACCCATTATTCTGATCTATGTTAGCCACACGGGCTCAGTACCTTGTTCAGCAGGGCCGGTTACATGCTGCCTCCTCGGTGATCTGTGTAGGAATGGCTGAGGAACCTTTCTCCTCCCTAGCCTTATACTATTCTCATTACTCCGCCTCTACTTCCTGTCTGGTTGACCCGCCTATACTTCCTGCCTGGCCAATCAGCGTTTTATTAAAATATGATTGACAGATACAGATAATTCTCCCGCACCAACAATCTGGTTAGAGTTTTTTTTTCTGTCTGAACCTGAATTACTGCCTTCTGTCTATATGAAAAAAGTATTAAACTGCTATGCAATTTACCTCATGGCATATTGGTGATCTCAGTTCTCAGGCACTGGCTGGGAGAAACATCTCTGTATGGCAGTCTGCATGAAAGATTACAAGATTAGGAAGTTGCACTTGTCTCTGTTTTTGTGTATTTGGAACATTTTTAAAAAGCTTTCTCAGGTCTTATATGGAAATACATGTTTCACATTGGACACCACTTGTAGTTGGTCTTTCTCTGTTTCACTAGCCAGTTCCCAAATCATAATGCAGAAACTTATTATTGATTATGAAAAGTTGGGTGATCGTTTAGGCTTGCTTTTTAGCTAGCTCTTATAACTTAAATTAATCCATTTCTATTAACTTATGTGCTGCCCTGGGGCTCATTTACCTCATGTACTGTCCATCCTGCTTCCTTGCCTTCTCCTTCTCTCCTCACATCTCTGCCCTTCTCAGATTCCTTTGTGCCTGGAAATCCTACTTAGCTGTTTTCCAATGTATTTAGTTCCTATTGCCCAATTGACACATGATAACAACCCATTAAACCACTTCTAGATGGTATGACTCTCTATTCTAACATCAGTAAACACCAGGCCTCTATATAAGTGGTATGTGAGTGGTAAACATACATACATGCACACACAATACTTATCTACATGCATATATGCATGCATACATATATATGTAAATATATATAAATGTCATACATATATATATTAAAAACCCACAGTAATGTATACTTTAGTTAAAACATAAATAAATGCAAGTGAATGGATAAAATAGGATATGTATGACCATATCAACTTTGAAAAGTGTACTGGGAACACATCACAGTGAAAGGACAGGTTCTTAAACAAATGCTCTTGAGAAAACTGCCAGAAAATAAATTGGATCTCTACTTTATACCATCAAAAAGACATAACCTAAGATGAATTGTAGGTGTACAGAACTTTGAGGAAGAGCACATAAAATGGATGAGGAACTAAAGAACTGAGAAAAAATTAAGTAGTGAAAGAAACAGGGGATAATAGTTTTAGAGGACAAAAGGCAAGGAAGTACAAAAACTGTTGTGGTATAGAAGATTAACATGACAAGTAAATGACTTATGCAGGCAGATATCAAAAGGTTATTGTGTCACCCTAGACAAAATAAGAATGTTGACTGCATGCAAGAGACAATAGGCAAATATTGATGAGGTAATGATGAGAGAATATAAAGGAAGCTCATAACAGTATTTTAGTAAACAGTGGACTATATAATCAGTAGTAGCTCCATGAAAATTTAATGAAACTGAAAATTTCCTACTACCTAATGACATCACATCCCAAGACATGACTAACATGTTTTTGATGATATTGGTATAAACAAACCTACTTTTCTTGGGAGATGGTGCACAGTATAAAAATTTTGATATGCTTGCATGAAGACCTTAGTTTGTATCCCCAGAACTCCATAAAATTTAGAGCATAAGTGAGGAATGAAGGTAAAGAGATTGCTGGAGCTTACTAGCTTCCAAGCTAGCAACATTTTCAGTGAGAGACTGTTGGGGTGAAGTGTTTTACTTTTGTTTATGTTGCATTTGTTTAACTGTGTGAAGCTATGTTACTGCGCCTATCTAAATCACCTGATTGTTCTAATAAAGAGCTAAATGGCCAGTAAAGAGGCAGAAGAGAGGAAAAGACATGGCTTGCAGGCAGAGAGGATAAATAGGAGGAGAAATCTGGGAAGAAATTGATGTGCAAACAGGAGAGGAAGGAGCAAGAGAGCAAAAAAAAAAAAAAAGAACGACACTAGTGGGCAGCCACCATGTCACACAGCCAACCATGGAATAAGAGTAATTTAAGATATAGAGAAGTAAGAAAGGGAAAAAGTCCAGAGGCAAAGGGTATCCAGGTTAACTGGAGAAAACTTAACTAGAAACAATCCAAGATAAGGGGAGGAATTCATAAATAAGAATAAGCCTTCATGTGTGATTCATTTGGGAGAGGGGAGTGGGTCCCCCAAAGGTCAAAGGAGTAAAGAACAAAAGAGAACTTTTCTGAAAATATTAAGATGATGGGTAATAGAACAGGACATCCAGTGGAATCTAATATAGATTTTATTCAAAAAGTCAGTACAAGTATTTCTAGTACATTACCATTTCTGCACTATTTTGAAACATACATTGGATTGTACGGTGCCTTATTCATCCCTACATCAAATATAAGCACAAGATGACATAGAGCCATAGAAAATTCTCTGAAGGTCTTTACCATACTGAACTTAATGGGTTACTGTTTTTATCTATATTCTATGGCTTTATACATAAATAATCACTAGGTTTTCATTTGAAGCTGAAAAGAAGAGCTGCCATTCTGCATTCATTTTATGCATCAAATATTCTTAAAGCTCAGAATTCTTAAGCCAGCAATACCTCATTTTATGCATTACCAAAAACTGTTAATTTGATCTGTACATGAAAACCCTATTGTGTTTGTTAATCATTTTGGATGATTATACAGTAAAACACTATTGTCTATAAAATTGTCTTTTCTATTATAAAATCTCTGAAAAATATAAATTGTTTACAAGAAGGATAAACAGTCTACAGTTTCAAGATGAACAGAAACTCACTCACCTAATCATAGAACTGCCAAGTTAGTTAGGAAAGGATAACTATTACACAAATAAGTATAATCATATTTTCTATAGGCAAAGAGAGAGTGAGACAGTTAAAGAAATCTGAAAAAAGATTTATATTATATACTAAATAGGCACATCAGAATAATTACTTATTTTAAAGTCCATATTTTAAAAACAAGGTCTTGAACTGATATTTTTTTTATTTTAGAAGACTACAATTGCCAATGTAGTCTAATATACCCAGAAAAAATATATGTCATAACTGAAAGTAAAAGAGAAAAAGTTTTCTATGATAAAAGAAGACTAAAGGGTCTTATGACCAGCAAACCTGTCCCATAGAAATTTTAAGTGGTACACTTCTGTCTGGAGAGAAACATCAAAATACTTGAGGGAATACTAGATAAAAAAATAATACTATTATACTCAAAAACACTAAGAAAATTTCAAACACTATAAAAATACATAAATGGACAGGAAATAACACAGACCTTTCAGTAAGAATTTTGAGTACCAATTGATGTGGGATGTCTTCTGTATGCTATGAATATGTCTTATTATCATTCATTAATAAAGAAGTTGATTGATAGCCAGGCAGAAAAGCACTGGAAGGGATCCAAGCAAAGACAAAGGAAAAAAAGAAGGTTGAGTCTTGGAGTTGCCAGCAGTCACCATGGAAGAAAGATGTGAGTCTCCAGCCTCATGGCAAAATACAGATTACTAGAAATTGGTTAATGTATATGCAGAGATAGTAAGAAGTCTGAGACATCATCCAAAAAGTTTGTAATTAATATTAAGTCTCGGCATGAACATTCATAAACTGGAATGTGGAAAAGACACCTCCAATTACAACCAATTGTTTCTATTCACACTTGAAATTTCACAGAGTAGCAAATTGGATTAGAAAAGATAATCTTGCATCTTCTGCCTCCAAAAAATATACCTTGATATGAGAGACAAACATTATCTTCCGAAGAAATGGTGAAATATTAATTCCAATGGTATCAATTATCTCAATGTCAGAAACGGAATTCTGAAATATCTAGTAAAATGGGTAGGGAGTATACGTCAAGATATAGCTTTAGGTGAGGATTTTCTGAATAAGACTCCAGTTGCCCCCCAAAAATACACCAACCATCACCAATAAAGATGTTGTGAAAACAGCTGGTTTCTGTACAACAAAGGAAACTGTTAATTGACTAAAGAGGAAGTCTACAGAATGATAAAAATTCTTTGTCAATTATATATAACAGAGGGTTAGTATCTACAATAAATAACCCAAAATACTAAATGTTATGAAAATAATCTTATAAAACCAAAACAGAGTCTTCAGAATATTAAATACAAATGACTAAGATCATTATTATTTAGTATGTATGTATATTATACACTAATATATCAATATAGACCATTGTGTACATTTCTCTTTGTAGTTATATGTGGTCTCAAAGAAAATCACTCTGTATTGGACAACCAATAAGGGGTCTCATCTCTAGGACAGGCTAATTCTCTTCCCAGCAGTCCTTTATGTGGTGAACCCTCCAAAATATTTTCACTTCCACATTAACATGTACATTGATGGCATCATTGTTCTAGTCTTGTATATCCAGCCATTTCTAGGAGAGATTGTTTCACAGCAGACTTCAAGGTATGTCAGCAATTATAATCTTCTTCTTATGCATGTTCCCTAAATCATAGATGAAAGAACTGTATTGTAGATGTATATAACTTGGCCATGCTTCCTATAGTCTGTTAATTTCTGTATTATGCAGTTTTGATGCTCTATGATGTCCCTATTTTGCTGTAAAGAGAGGCTTTTTTTGATGAGAGGTGGTAAATACACACATCTATAGGTGTAAGGATAAGATTTAGAATAAAACAAGAAATTAGTCTATCAAAGTGGTGGTAGTAGATTCTTTCCTAAGGTTCATAACCTCACAATCCTTGGGCAACTAGATAGGTATCTAGTACCAGGCATGATTTTACTTTTGTTGAGTGAACCTTAGGTCCAATTAGACAGCTGATAGTTTCTATAAGCGTGTGAGTGATACTTACTGCACCTTTACTTGTATCACTTGGTTGTTGTGGTTCTTAAGTAAACCCATGATTGAAGGGTTGAAAAGTTCACAGGCCACATGTTTGAACCTACTAGTACCATTTTTTTTAAATGGACATAGTATGAAGCCACCCTCAAAATTGGTATCTCCTTGCTCATTGTTAGTTTAGCTCTCAGAACTCATCATAGAAGTTTCTTTGTGTAGTAGACTGTGGCTAATGCAAGAAATCACAACTGGCCAAAAATCAGAGCCATTTTGTTTGTGGTGTTTAGCTGCAAATGTGATACTTATATTGTTCCTTCCCCCAAAGTACAGAGATGCTTGTACAAATAGAATGGAAAAATTGTAAAAGCCTAATGTTAAAAAGGACCATAGTGAAATGGTTTATTTTGGATATTACAGGACAGATGCATTGATGAGCACACAGTAGCTATGATTATATACAACAGTCTTAAAAAATATCAATGCTGGCACTGTTATAGCATAGAAGAAAGAGGTCTTGAGAATATATCACTAGCTCAGGACGTATTGACTATTGATAGCTGGTGGCTTTTTGAGGAGAAAGACAAAAATTGTTTTTGATAGTGTAATCCCTGGTAGTTTGACAATGTGTCATTGGTAGCTTCATATGTTTGATTATGTGGGTAGCACAAATTGGATTTAGTGGTATTTTTTAAAAATGATACAAAGTTATAAGGGACTGATGAAGTGGGGCTATCTGTGAGGAGTTAGGAAAAGGTGTGGAGAGTAAAGATGATCAAAATGTATTTCATGTATGTATGAATGAAATTTTCAAAGAATTAAGAAATATTTTATTAAAATGAAAAAATTAACTGTCCATTAAAATTACTTTATACATAATTTCAGCTATTCAAGATGGTTTATATTATTAGCAAAGAAATTGAAAACTGAAATTATTTTTAAACAATTGTTGAATAATTGAAACAGAGCACTTTACTGTAGAATGAGGGGGCCAGCTTGTTGAGGTTTCTGTCCCGCCCGGTACCCCACAGCAGGCAAACCCCAAAGAAAATCACACACAGAACTCCACAAGATTATAAAGCTGATTGGCCCATTAGCTCAGGCTTCTTGTTAACCCTTGTAACTTATACTACCCCATTATCCTTATCTACGTTAGCATATGGCTCAGTATCTTTTCCAGCGGGGCAGCTTACATATTGCCTCTCCGGTGGTCTGGGCAGGAGTGGCGGAGGGAGCTTCTGCTTCCAGAATACTCCCAGTCTCTTTACTCCACCCCTATTTCCTGTCTGGCTTTCCTGCCTATACTGCCTGCCTGGTCAATCAGCGTTTTATTAAAATATGATTGACAGAATACAGACAATTCTCCCACACCATTTCCCTCTTTTATTTTAAACAAAGGAAAATACCCATAGTCCATTTGTTGGGAATGTGGGCATAATATTTCAGGCTACTTCCTGCTGGTTGGGGGCACTGATGATCTTATGGGGACCTAAAGAAAATTTAGAGTTATAATCAAGTACTGACTGGAGTATCCTATGAGTCTTGATCATCTCAGGCAGCAATTTTGAATCTGTTCTGGATGTAGAACTCTGTCATCTGGGCCATCTGTTCCTATTGGAGATTTCTCAGGTGGTCTTCCTTTTTCAAACCTGATTTTTCTTAACTCTGAATAAATCCAGAGCCTCTCATTTTCTGTGGAAAGAAAAAAAAATCTCTTCTCCAAAGTAACATACCTTTTGACTTCAATTTTGAAGCCAAGGTATTTTCAAAATACCTATCTTGGATTAATTCTGCAGCATTTATAAGCAAATGTCTTTTGGCGACTGTTGCTCCTTCCTCAGCATTTAAACAATTAAAAGAGAGCATAATAGCATACAGTATCAAGATTCTCTGTGTCTTTTCCATCTTTATGAGGCTTTATTTCAACCTTTATTTCTTTTATTTTTACTTTTAACTTTTGGCTTTTTGAGACAGGTTCTCTGTATATATCTTTGTCCTGGAAAAACTCTGTAGACCAGGCTGTCCTTGAACTCACAGAGATCCCTCTGTCTAAGCCCCCCCCCCGCCCCGGCTGGGATTAAAGGTGTTTGCTACCACACCTTGAACTCACAGAGATCTGTCTGTCTATGCCTCCCAGGCATTGTGATTAAAGGTGTGTACCTCCACACCCTGAAGTCACAGAGGTCAGTTTACCTCTTCCCCTTGAAGTTACAGAGGTCAATGTACCTCTGCCTCCCAAGTGTTGGGATTAAAGGTGTGTACTACCACACCCAACTACTTTCTTTCTTCCCTTTTTACCCTAAAAATTTTAACCTTTAACCTGCATGTATTTTTAACACATAGTAAACCATTTAGATTTTTTTTCATCTTTGAATCTCTCTTTACTTCTGACCCCACGAGTCAAAAACCCGTGGCTTTGACGGTTGGATCTAGCCCATTCCTTAGATTTCCAGTCTAGTGGCAGAGGTACTGCAGGAGCCATTTTTATTATCACAACTCTGTGGTGTTTCAAGGTCCCTGTTGGCAAGCAAGTTGCAGCATTCTGCTCACAGACCACACTTAGTCGGACTGTCTGCCTGAAAGAGTCAGAGTTTGCCCTGGCAGGACAGCCCAGAAAGTCGGCATTTTAAAACGATGGAACTTTTTTCCTGCTATGGCTGAAAACCTGAAAAGCATGCGTTCAGGTTTTCATCAACACCATTTAAGTGTTTTGTGGCAGGACCTCTTAAAAGAACTGCAGGTTTTGCAGCTAAAGTTGAGTCAGGAAGCCTCTCTTAGATGAGAGCTCTTGCTTGCCTCTAGCAAGCAGCACAGACCCGAGAAATTGCTGCTACCAAGAAAACATGCACAATGCTGTCATTTTGTTCTAGAATTACTTCCCAAGCTGTCTCAGGCTTTATGTGGATACAATTATCCATGTTGGGCGCCATATGTAACATGAGGGCCGGCTTACTTGGGGTATCTGTCCCTTCCAGTACCCCACAGCCGGCAAGTAACAAAGAAAGTCAACCACACAGAGATCTCTATAAATTATAAAGCTGATTGTGCCATTAGGTCAGGCTACTTATTAGTTCTTATAGCTTGTGTTACCCCATTATCCTTATCTACATTAGCCACATGGCTCCGTACCTTTCTCAGCTGGGCAAGTTACATGCTGCCTCTTCGGTGGTCTGCACAGGAATGGCGGAGGGAGCTTCTGCTTCCAGAATAATCCTGTTCTCATCACTCTGCCTCTACTTCCTGTCTTGTTGACCCACCTATACTTCCTGCCTGACCGATCAGCGTTTTATTAAAATACATGATTGACAGAATACAGATAATTCTCCCATACCACTTTACTGGTGTTTGGGGAAGGGTAATTTAATCCTAACCATCCATCCACAGCAGTATATTACACATTATAAACAACTTTACTACTGTTGTCTACATTCATATATCAATGTATGTCTACTTTGGGCACAGTATTCTCTCTAGTCAGTGATCTATGCTTAATTTAATATATCATACATGTTGCTTCTTCAGAATTAAAGTTAGTTAGAACAAAATTTTGACTACCTCCTAAAATAAAATTATTCAAATTGAGGATATATTTCTCCTAGGAGAAACTATTGACTTGGATATCTGCTACATAAGTAATATAAGCTTTATGAACATGAAAAGTTGGTCTACAAAGGTGGCATGTTTTCTTACCAGGAAGCACACATGTTAAAAAGGAACTATTATAAACCAACAGAGATTTATAGAAAAAAACTATTTTTTTGGTAGTGCATCTGTCATGAATGAGATTGATAGTAGATGCTAAATATTCAAATCCAAATTTCTCATTAATGACAAATAAATATTTTCTCATAATATCAATATCATATAATAGTCATATGTCTACTAAATATCCTTATAACCACAGGAACAATGGGATCATAAGCAAATATCCACCTGTGAACATGCTAATACTCCACTAACTCTGCTTTGTTCATTTTTCTATAACAAAAGTTTAAATACTGAGTTTGGATTCTAATGAATATTAAGGCTATTTAAAATATGAATCATTGTTTCACATCATATGAACAATACAACAGAAAATATATCCAGAGATGCTATCAATTAGTCATTAAACCATTCTACCTTCCTCATACATGCCTTAAAAAACTTTATCTAGGGTTTTATTAATACTGCCTTAGAAAGTCCCAAACATGAATTTGGATGACCATGTCAGTCTTCAGTCCCATACTACAAACTCTGTAGTAACACTCTAAAATACATCGACACACTGTATATTCAGTAACTGCAGAATACAGATTCTTCATTCCCAATGATATACAATGCCACTTTAGAGACTTAGGTCAGAGAAGTAATATGTAATAAGGCAGATAAGATTCAATGGGAGAAGAAATGTACAAGATTAAGTATTTGATTGCATATCTATTTTTCCTGGGAAATATTTCTCTGTAGTATATGAGCATGTTTATATCATATTTCAATTAGTTCTAGACATGACTTTACAGAGAATACTTTCCTTACACTGGTTACTGGTGTGGGAAAATTCTATATTCTGTCAATTGTGTTTTAAATAAATGCTGATTGGCCAGTAGCCAGACAGTAAGTATAAATAGGACAACAAGACAAGAAATAGAGGCAGGTCCATGAGAACACTAGAAGTCTGGGAAGGAGGAAGCCCATTCATTCACAGTCCTATCCAGACACTGAAGAAGAAAGATGTGACCTGCCCTGCTGAAAAATGTCCTGAGCCATGTGGCTAACATTGATAAAAATAATGGGTTAATATAAGTTATAAGAGTTTATAAGAAGCCTGAGCTAATGGGCCAATCAGTTTATCATTAATATAGACCTCTGTGTGATTTCTTTGGAGATAAATGGCTGAGGGACCTGGTGGGACAGAACAACAAATGACTCCCAGGTGGACAACTACATCCACATTAAGTGAGAGAGCTTGGGAAGTAATTCTAAACAGAAAAAAAAGAGTAAAGCATGGCTTCTTGGTAGCAGTAGTTTCTTGGGTCTGCTCTGCTTGCTAGAGGCAAGCAAGTGCTCTCATTTAAGAGAGGTTTTCTGTCTCATCTTTAGTTGCAAAACCCTGCAGCTTTTTAAGTGGTCCTGCCACAAAACAGGTAAATGGTGCTAATAAAAGCTGACTGCATGCTTTCTGGGTTTTGGTCATACCAGGGAAAAAGGCACTCTATTTTAATGTGTCTGCTTTCTGAGTCATCCTCCCAAGGCAAACTCTGACTCTTTCAGGCAGGCAGTCTAACTGCAGAGCATGTGAGTGTTTTTTTTTGTGAGCACACTGCTGCAGCTTGCTTGATGGCAGGAACCTTGAAACACCATAGAGTTGTGGCAATAAACATGGCTACAGTGGATACCTCTACCATGAGGCTAAAATATCAGAAAGCTAAGAAATGGGATGGATCCAGTTGTCAAAGCCACAGCATTAATCCTCTCCATATTGCTTAGCAAATTAAAGACTCATGTGGTCCGAAAAAAAGAGAGATACAGAAAAGAGAGAGTCAAAGATGAAGAAAATGGTTTACAATGAGTTAAAAATATATGCAAGCTAAAGGTTACAGTCCTCAAAATAAAAAGAAAGGAAGAAAGGGAGTAGTTAGGTGTGGTGGTACACACCTTTAATCTCAACACTTGGTAGACAGAGGCAGGCAGACCTCTGTGAGTTCAAGGTGTAGTAGCACACACCTTTAATCCCAATGCTTGGGAGGCAGAGGTAGACAGACCTCTGTGAATTTAAGATGTGGTGACATACACCTTTAATACCAGCACCTTGTATGCAGAGGCAGGTGGATCTCTGTGAGTTCAAAGACAGCCTGGTCTACAGAGGGAGTTCCAGGACACCCAAATATATACAGAGACCCTGTCTCAAAAAAGTAAAAGTAAAAATAAAAGAAATAGAGGTTAAATTAAAACCACATAAAGATGAAAAATACATAGAGAATCTGGATACTATATATTATTATGCTCTCTTTGAATTGTTTGAATGCTAAGGAGTAATAGCTGCTAAAAGATATTTGTTTACAAATGCTGCTAAATTAATCCAAGATAGGTATTTTACAAATAACTTGACTTCAAAATTGAGGTCAAAAGTTATGTTACTTTGGAGAAGAGATTTTGCTTTTGTTTACACAGTAAATGAGAGGCTCTGGATTCATTCTGAGTAAAGAAAAACCAGGTTTGACTAAGGAAGACCACCTGAGAAACCTTCATTAGGAACAGATGGCCAAGATGTCTGAGTTATACATCCAGAACAGATTCAAGGCTACTGCCTGAAATGATCAAGACTCAGAGGATACTCTAGTCAGTACTTGATCATAATTCAATTTTTTCTTAGGTACCCATAAATTTATTAGTGCCCTCAACCAGCAGGAAGTAGCCTGGAATACTATGCCCACATTCCCAAAAAAATAGACTATGGATATTTTCCTTTGCTTAAAAAACAAGAGGGGTAATTGGTGTGGGACAATTTTGTATTTTGTCAAGTATGTTTTCAATAAATGCTAATTGGCCAGTAGCCAGGCAGGAAGTATAGTCAGAACAACCAGACAGGAAGTAGAGCATCAATGAGAACAGAAGTCTAGGAAGGAGGAAGCCCATTCCTCCACAGTCCTGTCCAGACAACAAAGAAGGAAAACATGACCTGTCCTGCTGAAAAAGGTACTGAGCCATGTGGCTAACACAGATAAGAATAATGGATTAATATAATTTATTAGAGTTAATAAGAAGCCTGAGCTAGTGGGCCAATCAGTTTATCATTAATACAGACCCCTGTGTGATTTTTTTTTGTGGCTAAATGGCTGGGGGACCTGGTTGGACAGAAAACCACAGTCAACAGGTTATTATAGTTACCTTGTTTCAAATTCTGTTATACAATTTCAGTGTGATATGTTTATACAAAAAGATTTGCCTTCAGTATACCCTTGCTGACTCCCATTCATCTATTTTTTGTGCATACATGCTTTGAGACTCTTAGGTGTGCATCAGTATGGCTTTTTCCCCATGTTCCATGCTCTGACATATTGTTTCTTCTACAATTTCTTTAATTTCTGTTCCCCACATTTGCATCTCAGAATTCATTACAAACCTCTAAGATGTAGCTTCCCAATGGATATTTTAGCCAATTCGTTCTCTTTCCTTCTGTACATTTTACACATGTCTAGTGTAAAACTTAAATTTTAATCTTAATAATTTATGCACTTTTATATATTTCTTCTTCAGCTATGTACCTATACATAGTACTACTGCAGCTAGATTTCAGAGTTGTTGGCTATATCCTTAAATATTTGTGAAAATTTTTAGTTTCATACACACAAATAAATTTACCTATTGTCAACTGTTGTATGAATTATATGACTATTTCCTTACTCCTAAGGTATTGAGGTGACCCCCAATACTATTTTAATCAAATAACAGCTTGAAGGAGGTCTTTGTATCCAACTACTTAAGTATCTGCATAGTTCTTCTGGAAATTTTTAGATAATATCTCCATTTGATTCAAAATGGATTAAAAAAAAGCTAGTATGAAAAAATTTAACAATAGACTACCTAAAAGCATGATCAGAGAAGATTTTGGAGAGATAAATCAGTGGTCAAGAGTACTGGCCATTCTTCCAGAGGCCCTGTGACCAATCCATAGTAACAATTCAAGTTTTAGAAAAATGAATTCCACTACCTCAGCCTACTTATTGAACTTCATTAACTTGTCTTTGTGTAAAGCCACACGTACTGTAGTTTTCTCTCACTTGCTAACAATTTACTCTATTAGAATCATTTTAGTCTTTAAAATGTTGGTTTCTTATTCAGTTTCCCACCAATAGCTCTTTATTTTAATTGAGTTTATTGAGTTATACATTTTTCCCTCCCTGCCTCTCCCCCTTCTTTAACCCTCTTCCATGGTCCCCATGCTCACTATTTATTCAGGAGGTCTTGTCTTTTTCTACTTTCCATGTAGGTTAGAGCCATGTATGTCTCTCTTAGGGAACTCATTATTGTCTAGGTTCTCTGTAATAAAGATTTTAGGCTGGTTTTCTTTGTTTTATGTTTCAAAACAACCTATGAATGAGTATATATGATAATGATCTTTCTGGGTCCTAGTTACCTCATTCAAAATGATGTTTTCTAGCTCGATCCATTTTCCTGCAAATTTCAAGATGTCATTATTTTTCTCTGCTGTGTAGTACTATGTTGTATAAATGTACCACATTTTTCTTATCTAGTCTTTGATAGAGGAGCTTTTACCTTGTTTCCAGGGTCTGGGCATGATAAACAATGTTGCTATGAACATAGTTGAGCACATATCCTTGTGATACTATTGAGCATGATTTTGATATATACCCAGAAGTGGTATTACTGGGTCTTCAGGAAGGTTGTTTTCCAGATTTCTGAAGAAATCTCCGTACAGATATTCAAAGGGGTTGTACCAGCTTGTACACCCACCAACAATTCAGTGGCATTCCCTTTACCCCACAATCTCTCCAGCATGAGTCGTCACCAGTGTTTTTGATCTTGGCCATTTTTACAGGAGTAAGATGGAACCTCAGAGCTTTTTTGATTTGCATTTCTCTGATGGCTAAAAATGTTGAGCATTTCCTTAATTGTCCTTCAGTCATTTTAGATTTCCTTGTTTAGAGTTCTCTGTTTAGTCCTGTACTCCTTTTTTTATTGGGTTATTTCTTCTTTTGATAACCAATTACTTGGTTTCTTGTATATTTTGGAGATCAACCCTATGTCTGATGTGGGGTTAGTAAAGATCTTTTCACATTCTACAGACTGTCATTTTGTCTTGTTGATGATGTTCTTTGCTTTACAGAAGCTTTTTCAGTTTCAGGAGGTCCAATTTATTAATTGTTTCTTTCAGTGTCTCTGCTACTGAGATAATATTTAGGAAGTGGTCTCCTGTGTCAATGCATTCAAGTGTACTTCTTACCATTTCTTCTGTGAGATTAAGTGTGGCTGGCTTTATGTAGAGGTCTTTAATCAATTTAGGCTTGAGTTTTGTGCATGGTGATAGGTAAGTATCTATTTTTAGTTTTTTACATGTTGAGATCCAGTTATGCCAGCACCATTGGTTAAATATGTTTTTATTTGATTTTTTTTTTGCTTCTTTGTCAAAACTCAGGAGTTCGTAGGTGTGTGGATTAATATCTGTGACATCAGTTCAGTTCCATTGGTCATCCTGTCTGCTTTTATGCCAATACCAGGCTATTTTCAGTATAGTAACTCTGTAGTAGAGTTTGAAGTCAGTTTGTGATGCATCCAGAAGGTCTTTTATTCTACAAGATTGTTTTGGCTATCCTTTGTTTTTTGCTTTTCCATATGATGGTGAATACAGTTCTATGAGGTCTATGAAGAATTTTGCTGAGCATTGCATTGAATATGTAGATTGCTTTAGGCAAGATTGCCATTTTTACTATGTAAATTCTACTTGCCCAAGAGCATGGGAGATTTTTTCAAATTCTGGTGTCTTCTTCAATTTCTTTCTTCAAAGATTTAAATTTCTTGTCATACAATTCTTCCATTTGTTTGGGTAGAGCTATTCCAAGATATTTTATGCTATTAGTGACTCTTCTGAAGAGAGATGCTTCTCTAATTTATTTCTCAGCCCATTTATCATCTATGTATAACAGGGTTACTGATTTCTTTGAGCTAATCTTACATCCTACTACATTACTGAAAGTGTTTCTGAGTCATAGAAGTTCCTTGGTAAAATTTTTGGGGTAACATTAAGGTAAACTACCATATCATCAGCAAATACTGAGAATTTTACTTCTTTTCTTATCTATATCCAATTGATCTCCTTTTGGTGTCTTATTGCTCTTGCTAGAATCAAGAAGTATATTGAGTAGGTATGGAGAGAGTGGACAACCTTGTCTTGTTCCTGATTTTAGTGGGGTTGTTGTGAGTTTCTCTCAATTTAGTTTGATGTTGGGTGTTAGCTTGCTGTATATTGTCTTTATTATGTTTAGGAATATTTCTTGTATCTCTGCTCTCTCCAAGACCATTATCATGAAGGGAAGTTATATTTTGTCAAAAGCTTTTTCATCATATAATGAGATGATAATGTTGTTTTTATTTTTTAGTTTTTTTTTTTAATATGGTGGATTATGTTGACAGATTTTTGTATGTTCAACCATCCCTGCCTCTCTGGGACAAAGTTGGCTTGATCATGGTGGATGATGGCTCTGATGTATTCTTGGATTTAATTTGCCAGTATTTTATTAAGTATTCTAGTATCAATGTTCATGAGTGAGATTGATTTGCAATTTTTTCTTAGTAATGCCATTATGTTGTTTGGGTATCAGGGTAATTGTAGCTTCATGAAAGAGTTTGGCAATGTTCCTTCTGTCTATTGTGAGGGACAATTTGAGGAGTATTGGTAATAGTTCCTCTATGAAAATCTTGTAGAATTCTGAACTGAAACGACCAGGTCCTGGGCTTTATTTATTTATTTGGTGGGAGATGTTTTATGACTATTTCTATTTCTTTAGCAGTTATAGGTATGTTTAATTTTCTTATATTGTCTTGATTTAATTTTGGTAAGTAATATTTATTCAGAACATTTTCAATTTCCTTTTAGTTTTCCAATTTTGTGGAGTATAGGTTTTCCAAATATGACCTGATGATTCTCTGAATTTCTTCTGTGTCTGTTGTTATATCCCCCCTTTTCATTTCTGGTTTTGTTAATTTGGATATTCACTCTCCTCTTTTTGGTTAGGTTGGATAAAGGTTTTTCTAATTTGTTGATTTTCTCAAAGAATCAAGTCTTTGTCTCATTGATTCTTTGTATTGTCTTCTTTGTTTCTATTTTGTTACTTTAAACTCTCAATTTTGTTATTTCCTGCCCTTTCTTTCTCTTGGGTGAGTTTGCTTCTTTTTATTTTAAATTTTCAAATGTTCTCTTAATTTACTAGTGTGGGATTTTTCCATTTTCTTACGTAGGCATTTAGTGCTATGATCTTTCCTTTTCTTTCCTCTTAACAGTGCTTTCATTGTGTCCCATAAATTTGGTTATGATGTGTGATGATTTTCATTGAATTTTTGGAAGTCTTTAATTTCTCCCTACATTTGGCCCATTGATGATTCAGGTGAACATTGTTTAATTTCCATGTGTTTGTGGACTTTCTGGAATTAGTGTTGCTGTTTAAACCATGGTGATCCAAAAAAAAATACAAGGTGTTATTCCAAATTTTTTTTTTATCTGTTGAGGTTTTTTTCCAACAACAGCTCTTTAGAAACTTTTTTACTGTTAAGCAGTGACATAGGTTTACTCTTTTTAAAACATTTTATTTTTATAAAATCATTTTAATGTTTTCATATTTTATTTATTTTAGTCTACTTCACTGAAAATAGCTTTCTTGAATATGGATTGCAAAAGTGATGCTGAATATACAGTGATAAATTTTCAAATTAGATATGGCACATAAATGTTATCCAATATATAATCTGATTCTTATATCTTTAAAAATACTGATACAATCAGATTAAAGGTATTTTCTTCTATCAACATTAACTACTATGATTTTCACTAAATCAAAGCATTCATTTCATACTCATAATAGCCAATTATGACCTTTTGACTAAAATACCTTTTTGGAATGCTATATATTTAATGTCTTTCACAATTGTTTATTAAACTTACCAATGTTATGGTTTATAAATGTGCAATGCTTTTTGTCACTATATTTTTATTTCTTTTTTCATTGATTCCAATGTTGAGATATTTAATATGCAAAATATTTAATCTTTGCTTAGACATATATACTGGATATTTTCTTTTGTTAGTTAGCCTGTCATATTTAGCTCCCAATTCCATATTTCAGAGAATAATTTCAAAGACCTGATCAATATTAACAACTACATTTATTTTCTTTAAAATATTTTGACTTTTTATACTGTGTTACTCAACTGGGATTAATATTACTGAAAATTTTAGCCATCTACAGTTATATCTTAAGTATTCTATTATTTATGGAATAGTTATTTTATTACATATTAATTGGTGATATCCTATTCTTATAAACATAATGCAGATATATGTACAGACATGTAGTTGTAGCACTGGTAGTTATAGCAATCATGATATAAATTGACTCTACAGTAATGAAATTAATTGTGATTGATCGGTAAACCACTTACAGTCAGTAAATGTTTGACCATGTTTCCTAAACTTATTTTCCTGTGAACCAAAGGAAAAAAAAGAATAGCAACAGAATAACAGAATTAGATCATAATATTACATGTGGGTTAGCACACACACACATACACACACACACACGTGCACACACGCACATACATATCAAAGCTAGTTGCTATCTTCTTGTTTTCACCAATTAGAAAGATATCTCTTCCTCAAGAAAAAAAATCTGGCTTCTGCATCATAGACGGGAACCAGGAAATTAATTGCAGTTTTTCACTCTTCTGAGAATAACTGTGGTTTCTAGGAACTGATTTCATGTATGATTTCTCTTTGCTACTGAAAATATATAATTAATTCCCCTCTCAAAATGCCATCCAGTGTAAAGCAACTCCCATCATATAGCTCATATCTCAAGCTTCACTATTTATATATTCTAGGATGAACAGTGAAGATGCATCAGATTTTGTGCTCAGATGGTTGTAAAGTTAGTTAAAATAAGACATCAATAATATTATTATTGAAGCCTTATTGAATCCTAGGCAGAGTTCTTTATCTTTTTTCCAATTCCTCATTCGTATTGTTTAATATGACTCATCAGGTATTAAGCAATTATCTCAAATTTTCATAATCTTAATACTGGCCAAAATGTGAAGAATAAGAATGATCGTTTCACAGATTTTTACTCAGGGAGCAACAATGACATCTCAAATTTAAAATAAAAATGGTAAAGATAATGAATTATGTTTTTGTCCCAAATTCTTAGTTTAAAAGTTCATAATTAGAAGAATATTATGAAAAGACTTGAGGAAAACTGGGCTTTAGTCTTTAATTCATGAGACTGTCTTCTGTTGCAAATTCATGAGTATGTTAACACTACAGCAACAGTTAAAATAATTACATATCAAATCTCTGTGTCCAGCTTTTTCATATCATCATAGTACCAGCCTCATGCCCAGAAAACAAGCAAACATGTGAACAATCAAATAACAACAACAAAAATACTAGACTATAAAATCAGTCTGTTAATTGTTATCTCAAAAAAACCCTGGATATCCTTTCATTTTCCGGAAGCATGACCCTGGTTATTTTAAATAAACTGAGAGGTAATTTTTCTTGGGCTCACTTAGATAAGATTACAATTATTTATTGAAGATCCACCTAATTCTTTATGGGCTATAGAAATTGTGCATTTTTTTCAGTTGAGGCTTGATTTATTGGTACCTATATAGATGTTGATAATATCCGATGGTATTCCCATGGCTGTATGTTAAGTTTCCTCAGTAGAACCACCTTCAAAGAATCAAGGCAAATGTGTTCTTTTGTGTGCTTCAAGAAGAGAGAATATAAACCATGTTCAAAATCTATTGATTGATCATACTATAGAAAATATCTGATATTTTGTAGCACAACACACAAACTTCCATTTGAAAGCTGAAATATTATTTCTGTGTAAAGTGTGGTAAAAGGAGAAATGAGAGAAGTAGGACAATTAGTATGCTTTTATTTCAGGCTTCATTATAGTCTCTTTACAACTTTATAATGATCCTGTTACATTGATATTAATAATTGACTGGTCCATAGTTTGCCTAATATGCTATTTAAATTAATTTATTTCTAAATACTGAATAAGTGTCCTGCTACTTATGCTCTTATGTGAAATTTTGATAAACAAGTTAATACTTAATGTGAAATTATTGGATGACTATATATTATATTTCAGTAACATTCTGCTAATACTTGATTTTTTTCTACATGAATCCATTTAATGGAAAGAAAATGACAATTACTAGACTAGTTTAAACTAAAGAAGTACATATAAATTTTGTCATTTCTTCAAACATTTGATGACTTGAATTTTTGTGGTAAAGTGTTATTGTTTGCTGGACAATTTTACTCACAGATACCATATATTTTGTGCATCAGCTTGTAGAAATTCTTCATAATACAAACCATTACAGATCATTGTTTTTACCTCTTTCACTAGCCTGTGAATTTTGTGAGAAACTTACAATCATAATATCCATTTTTTATCTAATATATTTCTAATTTGGAGAGTGTTCTTTGGGCTTCCAGTGTTGTTTTCAAATTATGCCTTTTTAGAGTCTTATAATAGTATATGGACTAATTACCTAAGTATGGCAATGAAACACCATAACAAATACTTTCACCAGGATTTTCAGATTATAGTTGAATTATTTATGAAGCAATTATTTCCTGAGAAAAACTGAACTCTCTATCACTTAAATAAAATATCAAATTCATGGATATAACTCCTAGTATGTAATAGTTATCTATTTGGTCTTGACAAAAACAATAATTTTGCTGACGAAGGAGCCCTATACTGTTGACTTGTACCTACATAAATAGTAAGTTTCCATTTTTCAGCTGTTTTATAGTATAAAAGTTTAAAGATATTTATTATGCTTTCCAAAGTATATCTTTGGGGACCTTAATTGTAATTGGACTAAACTTTTACATTCGTTTCACAAATTAAAATTTAATGATTTTAAATGTATTAGAAAACTACAGTAATCTGATATACTTGTTTTATTGGTGATAAAAATGAATTAAGAATCTAGTTATTTATCAGTCTAACTATGCTTAAACCTGGATAAATTCCACAAAAAATGTATTTAAAGTAAAATCATATAGCATTTTTAACATTTAGAAACATAAAACAATACTCTATAATTTATAAATTATATTATATCATTTTACTTAGTGGAAAACATATGAATCAACCAAAATAAGGGCTTGCCTTAGTGCAAGTCAAGATCCAAGTGTAGTAAAGAGTTTCAGTAACGTTAGCTATACATCCTTGGTGTAGGAAGTTCTTCTGTTCATGTGTTATTTTCATTGGCTAATAAATAAAGAAACTGCTTTGGGCCTGATAGGGCAGAACTTAGGCAGGCTGAGAAGACAGAACTGAATGCTGGGAAGAAGGGCAGAGTGAGAGATGTCAAGGATCTCCTGCCTGAGAAAGACGCTGGTTAGAATCTTGCCGGTAAACCACAGTCATGTGGCAATACACAGATTAATAGAAATGGGTTAAATTAAGATGTAAGAATTAGCCAGTAAGAAACTAGAGATAATGGGCTAACCAGTGTTTTAATGAATATAGTTTTTGTGTGGTTATTTTGGGTGAAACTAGCTGGGCATCTGAGACAAAAAAAGGGCCCCTCTCTCCCTACAATATATCCTAGTTTTAAAATATATTTGCATCATATCACAAGCAAACATAAATATTAGCTAAATATTTTTGAAGGTAAATAATATGTCATTTCTGTCAATTGTGAAGTAAGTTTGAAATGCCTCATATTTCAGTGATTT
This sequence comes from Myodes glareolus, assembly GCF_982192425.1. Lineage (NCBI taxonomy): Eukaryota > Metazoa > Chordata > Mammalia > Rodentia > Cricetidae > Myodes > Myodes glareolus. Next base: position 12,275,692 of record NC_142053.1, on the reverse strand, counting down.
ATTTTTTAACTTAATTTTACTAGAAAGTTATACATGAAATTTGGGCAGTGATGGCACATGCCTTTAATCCCAGCACTCAGGAGGCAGAGATAGGCTGATTTTTGTGAGTTCAGTGGTCTACAAGAGCTAGTTTCAGAACAGCCAGGGCTCTTATATGGAGAAATCCTGTCTTGAAAAGCCAAAAAAAAGAAATAAAAGAAATAAAGCAATCAAAACATACATGAGCACTATATCACATCATTTCCATGTTTCACTCACTTCTGTCTCCTCCTGTGTACTTACTTCCCCTATTCAAATTCATGGTTACTTGATTAATTATTAATTAATAAATAATTATTATTTAATTCTATAAACGAAGGAGGAGGATAGAAAGAAAAAAGGAAATAAAGGAAGAAAAGAAGGGATGGGGAAGAAGGAAGGAAGAAAGAAAAGAAAGAAAAAGAGAATGGAAGAAAGAAATGAAGAAAGAAAAAGACTACAAATAAGAACAAGAAAGTTAAGTGGTATGAAATGAAGAACCTTTTCTCTTTGGTTCCATTGTACCTTACCGGGTGCATATAATTTACTGATTTACTTAATGAATGTAGCAAAATGGAATATATTCATAAGTGAAGTAAGTTTTCTCTGAATCTGAATATATTTTTTTCCATGCTGTAAACACCAGAGATGACTTTTCTATCATTCCTAACTCTAAAAACTGTGTGTTTTGCTTAATACATTATATAAGAACAGACAATTATTAAGATACATTTGAGAATCTATTCATAACTTTCCAAACTCTTACATTGATCTACAAAATTTCAAACATAAAAATACAAATACAAAAATAATATTAATGTCAGGCATAGTGGCACATGACTTTAATCTCAGTACTCAGGAGGCAGATGGAGGCATATCACTATGAGATCAAGGCTAGACTGATCTAAAGAGTGTGTAAAAAAAGAATAATAATTTATCAAAATGGATCTCTTTCTCAGAGAACACAACATAGAAAGTAGATACATTAAAATGTCTTGTGACTTTTCATGCTGTGGAAATATTGAGAGATAATAAATCTTTCATTTAAACAAAGATATCTAAATGGCAATTAATTATATCATGAAGATTTTTCAATATATATGATTTTAGAACTAAATAGGAATAACTAGAAAATATAGAACATCAGACTTGAGGTAGAGACAATGTAGTAACTATGGCTGTTATGACTAATAAAAGTTGTAATTATATGTGAGGAAAATTTATTTTAAAACTATGAGTAATAGCCAACATTAATTTGAAGTAGAAAATGTTTTCCTTTTTTTTTCTGAAGTGACCAAAAAATTAAGTCAATATTTAGTTGAGTAGTCCAATAATGATAAAATGTAATTGTTACAAGATAATTTGTGTACCAAATATTGTAACAAATGACTTTTCTCAAATGTCTGATGTTATAAAGTCATCTCAGTTACCCTATGAGACTAATAGTATTATCACTGAAAAATTTACAGCTGAGGATAGTGAGACATTAAAGTGTTCAATTGCTAATCAAATACAAGTCTCCAAAATTTGCACTCTTAATTTCTACATTCTTTATGGTACATTCATGGGACTCAAGTTAATCACATTAGGAAAATACTGTGGATTATAATAGCAATTTGTTGGAAATATGTAAACAGTGTTATTGAATTAAAAGAATTTTCTCCTAAAGCAAGTTGAAAGGAAGTCACCAGCAATTAAAGACTAATTCCCTTAAAAGCCAATCAGAGACCACCAGTAGGACCAGGTGTGTTTAACATTTTTTAAGTTAATGACAATAACTGAAAACAGACCCATGTGAGGATTGTCAAAGGCACTTCTCACACAATATTGCTAACTGAACCACAAATCACACTCAGTTTTCCTCAGGCAAGCACTTGATATGTGCTCAAACTTCACCAAAACAAACTGGTGAATCATAAGAGGAAATGGAGCACGATTAGTATGAATGAGAGGTAAATTGGAGAAAATGTGTGCACCACTTCATTTTTTATTATTTCTTATTTTATTTTTTTAAAAAGAAAACAAACTATCTTTTTTCATTGAACATATAAATCCCAGTTCCCTCTCCTTCCCCTCCTCCCATCCTCTCCACCTTTCCTTAACCTTCCAATCCTCAGAGTGGCTAAGGCACATTGCTTTGCGGAAGGTCCAATGTCCTCCCTACTATAACTAGACTGAGCATGGTATCCATCCAGAGAGAATAGATTCTCTAAAATCCAGTACAAGCAGTATGGATAAATCCTGGTGCCACTGCCAGTATCCTCACAGTCTGCCCTAGCCGCACAACTGTCACCCACTTTCAGAGGGACTAGTTTGGACCTATGCTGGTTCCTTCCTTGTCTGGCTGGAGTTGATGAGCTCCCATCATCTCAGGTAGACTGTTTCAGTGGGTGTCCCCACCATGTTCTTGACCGTTTTGTTCACATTATCACTCCTCCCACTCTTCAACTGGACCTTGTGAGCTCATTCCAGTGCTCCGCTGTGGGTCTCTGCCTGTTTCTATCAGTTGCTGGATGAAGGTTCTATGGTGACATTTAAATTATTAATAAATATCTTAAGATATTCATCAATGTGACTAAAGGGCATTTCGGGCACCCTTTACTCTATTGTTAATGATGTACCACTACATTTCCAAAGGTTTAGTTGTGAGGACAGAGAGATACTTTTGTAGAAAATGAAGTTATGCCCTTGTCATTTAATTTTGTACAACGATTGAAAAGCAACAATCAGAAATGTTAGTATGAATGACAGGAACTACACAAATTGCAGGGTTCACTATATTGAATTGTGTGGAATCTTTACAAATGTCAAAACTAAATTGCCAATTGAGTTTTGCACAAAATTATTTATAAAAAATAAATAAGGAGATTTCAGTGTTCTCAACAGCATTAACTTGCAATGTTTCCCAGACAAACTGAAGAGGAATCAATTTACTCATTTTTCTTCATGAATGCATATGTAAGATGTAAATAGTGTTTCAAAAATGTTACTCTTTATAAAATTACAAAGGAAAAGAATGCCTACCTTCACCTGATCTTCATTGTGATTTAATGTCCTTAAAAAGTAGTGATAATAATCTAAATATATGTATATAATATTTTATTAATAAACTTCACTCTTTACTTAATAAGAAAATTTATAGTGTTTAAACAGTAATCGTCTGGTATACACAGCTGTAAGAGATTAACATTTGCTTCCATTGTTCAGACCACCAATAAGATAATATATCATAGTCCATTTATTATTTTTATTCACTTAAGGAATAATTTTGAGTATCCTACTATGATTGAGGATGTACCATTAGGAAAAAATAGCATAAAAATTTTCCTAGACAACACAAGAATTGTCTCTTAAGAAAATCATATATTTTCTTTATTATTAATCCATGTTTCTATACTGGCTTCCTTGGAATACTATTATTATGAATACACACATAGCAAGTTTGATTATTCATTATCAACATTTATTAGGTGAAAATACATAGATAGTAAATACTTTCTGTAGTGACAGCCCTATGCTTTCTGATAAAATTCTTTAGTTTTGTCCTGGTATCATGAATATAACTATATGTAATCTGTAAGTGGATGATTATATCCATGTCCACACAAACAGTTTGCAAAATTAGGTGGTAAAGTGGATTTGACCCCTGTGGCACCAGTGTTTTGACTTGAAATTGTGTCAATCTTCAGTGTAAAATAAAGAAAAAAATTCCTGTTTGTTACGAGTAAATATTTGAAGGAAAAAATTTATTGTTAAATTGCATGTACATAGTTGTATTAAACATTAAAATATAATAGTATAATTTCTTAAAATCTATGTATATACCAGTCATTAATACTGTACAAAATTGCTCTCAGAAATATGTTGAATGAAACTGCCAAGAAAAACAAAAGAAATTCTATTTTAACATAAAAGTCATTTTGGCAGTCACTTGTTCCTTCAAAGGGGGTGTAAGTGTTGCCTCCAGTTACTAGATTCAGAGAACTCTGGTGATAGAAAGAACAATGAAATCACTAAAAGTACACTTATTGGGCATAATAATCTGTCTTAAAATATATAGCTTCAGAGCTGTGGCTTTAAAGACCGAATTACATCTTTTGTATAAGTGATAAAAACCAAAAGAAAAAAAAGTCATCGTGAGTCTATATAATCAATAATTAAGTCTTATATAATATCTAGCAAAACCAATTCTATGGGAGAAGTGAGGCACACAAACCAGGACCCATATGTAACTTGAAGTCTTCTGTTGCATTTAATAGCTAAATGGTTTCAGTAATTTCCTACTGAGGAAAAAAACAAATAATTAAAATAAAAATCATCATATCTACTATGCTAAGTATTCCAGGATATACCAATAGATATTCTAAAGAAACACTTTGTTATTACCATGCACTTTGAGTGAAAAATGTAATTTTATATGTATTTAAATGTTCTTATATAATATTTTCAAATATCATCTGTCTACTAAAGGCAAAATTCTGGTGTCATAGAAACGACGATTTATTGGAACAAAGTAATGATCATCAAATTTGTTAAAATCAAAAGATTAAATATTGAAAGGAAGTTCCAAATGGAGTGTTCAGGCTAATAAATCTGTAGGTTTTGAACAACTCAGGCATAACGAAAAGGAAACAATGAGATACTAATATCTTCTGATTTGTTACTGTAAAAAATTGCACGAAGACATAACTGAAATATTCTTATTCCAAATTCTTCACTATCTATTCTAAACTTTCTGGAAATCCATAGTGAATATAAAAGAGTGATTTTTCAGTAAAATTTGGGATATGAGACTTTCCATAGAACAAAGTAGTAATTGTGTTTCCTAAATATATTGAAAAATGGACATCGTGGATTATTTAAAAATTGAGTTTTAAAGAAGAATCTACTACTTTAAAGCAACATTGGAGACAACCAGAAAGTTCTACATAGGACCTGAGTATTAGAAGACATTAAACAGTTACTGCTTTTGAAATGTGGCCATGATTCAGTGAGTGTGCTTTGAAACATCCTCATAAGTTATTGATACATAAAGAAGTACTAATTAGTTAAAACTATGAATAATTGAGTTAACTTTAAATGTTTTAGCTAGAAAGGAAACAATGAAATGAGGGGTAAATAAACTTTAGATATGTATGTATATATATATATATACACATATATACATGCAGATAGACAAATAGATAATTATATAGATATAGATATGGTTATGGATGTGGATGTGGATATGGATATACATATACATATACATATACATATACATATACATATAGATGTGTGTGTGCAAATTCTGTAAACTGGATATAAATATATGTCCATATTTGTGTATATTCAACAGTTTTCATAAAAAAGTGATAAAAGATTCTATTGTATAGAATAAGAAATATGTTACATTTGACACTGTAAAACAATGTAACAAATTAATTAGAATTACATGAGATTATGTACTTTATACTCATGCAACCAAATGTGCTATTTTTTTCTTGAAATTACACAGTACTGTGTCTCATTTTACCATTATGACTTATTAGTAAATAATTAAGTATTTAATATCATGAAGCCATTTTCTGCCTCTTCAGAAAATTCATTTCAATCTGTGGATAGACATTATGATAATCAAATTAGCAGTTATCTGTTCCAATTTCAAATATTAATATCATATAAAGACAAAGAGATGTTTGAATATCAAGAAGTCATAGACAGGTCAATGAGTTTAAGAGAGTGTTGATACAGACATAAGTCAGTCACACATTCATTATTAAAATATGTAAAAAGTGTTAATGGTGTTTGGAGATAGTGCCAACTAAGAAAGAATATAGTGAGTATATAAAGCCCATGGTAAGAGAGACAATATTCAATAGATGATGAGACTATACTTCAAATTTCAGAATAGTATTTCTTCACAGAATGATATTTACTTAAAATAAGAAGATAGAAATATTTTTATTTTCTTTGGTTTCCTTTTACATTCTCAATTTTCATTTATACAGATATTATTATTGAAATCACGACTAAAAGACACAGTATATATATTTTATGACACTGCAGTATAGATAGAATGAAACCTGAGTTGTTATATATATGAAAGAGTAAAGGTGATCAACATCAGAAAAATATCATGATTACAGGCAACTTATGGAAGGAGTTGATTGGGACTTATAGTTCCATTTGGGGAGCATGTAAAGAGAAAACATGGCAGCAATTAACTTTAGTAGGACTCTGGATCATCACATCAGGAAGCATAGAGTGTAACTAAAAGTAGGCAAGGATATAAACTCTCAAAGTCACTCCTTCCAATCACCTTCCAAATAGGCCATGCCTCCTAATGATTCCTTATTACCCCCAAATAACATGAGTAACAGAGGACCAAATGTTCAATTATCTGAGTCTATGACAAAAAAAAATTATTTGAGCCACCACACTCATCTTTTTAAAGGATGTATTCTCAAGGAATATTTATGGACTAAGTTGATTCACAGTCTACTGATGTGGGAGTTCCCTCTGTATACTGTGATTACCATTGATTAATAAACAGGGAAAACTAAACTGAATGCTAGGAGAAAGAAGGCAGAGTCAGGGAGATGCCATGCAGCTGCCACCAGGAACAGACGAGCTGGAATCTTGCCAGTAAGCCACTGCCAGATTAACAAAAACGGGTTAAATTAAGATGTAAGAGGTAGTATATAAGTAACTAGAGCTAATGGGCCAAGCAGTGATTTAATTAATACAGTTTCTGTGTGATTATTTTGGTTCTGAGCAACTGGGAACAAACAAGCGACCCCCTATAGTCTATCATTGCAGCAATAATGAAGAATAGTTTTGGTTGTGATCATCTTCTAAACCAAATAATGTGCAAAGCATATGAAAGTGTGGACATTAACCTCTTTTTAATTATAAACCCTTTTTATTTAAATGGCTATCTGTTGCATATTTACTTGAAAACTTGTTGAAAGAAAAATTGGGTAAAATTTTACTCAGTCTATTAAAGTATGTCTTACAAACGTGTAAAGATAGCAGGCTCATAGACATTTTAAATAACTCTGATAAGAATCATTTGGTCAAGAGTTTTTAGTCACTCATACCTGACTCTAAAATGATGTGATCAGTCCATACAAAATCACCCATTTCTGGTAATATAGAGATTTTTTGTTGTTAGTAAAATATTTTTAGCTGTATAGCTATTGAGGGAAGCAGCTTATCTATAATGCAATCAGTAAACTTTATAAAATACAAATTATGTTTTACAAACTGCAATGTGTCAAAAAGGTATATGAAGATAGAGATTGAGAACACTGTAATAGTAGCCATAAACAGAAAAGAAACAAAAAATATCATAGAAACAAAAGTTCTGTAGCAGGAGATACTGTAGATATGCTAAATTTTTATAATGAAAGTTTGAGAATTTGTAAAACTTAACTTCAGATAATTAAAAAGTTATTGAAGGACACAAGAACTACTGAAGTATAGGGAAGAACGTTTAAGAAGAAAGAGACAGTTGGATAAGGTCGTGAAGGTTGAAAATGACAAATAGGGTATAAGATAGCATAGGCAAATTTTGCTTTCTTTTGGTCTAGTTTCCTTACATAAAAGAGTGCTTATATTAATTAGTTCCATAGACACTTACTTAATCTTCTTATCTGAAAATGAGCTCTTAAACTCGATTCCTAAATGTTAATCTTCAAGACACTTAGTTGCTGACACAATAAGTGTTTCCCCAATGCAATCTCATCTCCTTTTGCAGAAATTTTTGCAAATGTAAGCATATGTTCCCACCTCAAACATATCCTCCATGAATTATGTCTAGAACCATGAAAATTTTGACTCCATATGTGGACTACCAAAAAAAAAAAGAAAGCAAAGCAATTTTAACATCCTCAAATGTGCAAAACAGGATGAGTTGCAAAATAGTCTACAGAAAGGAAAAGGAATTCAGAAGTCATACAGAGAGGAAAGACAGGAAAGAAAGGACCTGGCTTTCAAAGATATTTTTAAAAATTGCTAGGATAAAAATTTTGCCTTTTTTAGACAACTATAAAATTAACATAGTTATTGGTAACACAAATCATATATAATAAAACTAGTACTTTAATGTTATTTTTAATTTTCTGTTCTCCAATACTGTAAATTATTGCTATTTCTTTAACAATATGTACATAACACTGATCAGGTATTGCTAGAATATAAATCCTATGATTACAGAATTGGCTATTTTTCTCCTTAATAGATGATGTGTCTAAGTGGTTATGTAGATTACAGTGAGTGCTCAATATATGTTTAATGAAGATTGAAAAAATATAAGAGATTAGGGAGCAATGTACTTCCCAATGTTCATGGAGTCATATAGTAAATAAATAGAAAAGGATCTCTGAATATTATTGCTATCAAAAAGGAAATAGCAGGTTGCTAAATGATATTTTTTGAATAAATAAAAGAGCAAATTAGTCAACATTCTTATTATAGTCATGTTCAGTATTACAGGATGATGGTGTAAAGCAAAACACAGTATAAATAAAACTCTGTTAGGATCTTTGTTTATTTGTTTATAACCAGAAAATGCACATTTAGTATGTTCAGGTCAGTTTTGTCAATTTGACACCAATCTAGACATAACTAGAAATAGGGAATCTCAGTTGAGAAATTACTTTTATCAGATTGACCTGTAGATAGGTGTGTGGGACATTTCCTTGATTAATGATTGGTGTGGGTGGGAGCAGCCTACTAGTTTAGTGTTATCATTGGGCAGGCAGTCCTGAATGGTATAAGAAAACAGTGTTATAAAGCCATAGAAAACAAATTAGTTAATGGCACTCCACTGTCTGTTTCAATTCCTGCCTCTAGATCTCTGTCTTGAGATCTTACTCTGGCTTCCCCTGTGATGGACTAAAACAGTAAGATGAAATGCACCCTTTTTCTCCAAGTTGCTTATATTATTTGTGTTTGCAACAGCAGTAGAAAGCAAACAAGAATGTGGAAACACTTTTTGTATTGTACAATATACCCTATTGTATACCTCTATTTCGATTTTCATCACTTTTTACCCAGTCTGTTTTTGGTCAGACAAAATTGTATGGATTATACATATAAGGACTTTAGTCTTCTGTGTTCCAGTAGCGTTTGGTCAATGAGTAGCCCTGGGAGGAGATTAGAAGTATAAAGATGATATATTTAGGGACAAGTTTTTCCATGTTCTTTCATTTTGTGGACACTTTTAAACTGCTGCATTCCTCTGCTTAAGAAATGTCCACAGAGGAACATAATATATGTAATTCACTCTCCTTCAGATCCTGATAGTTTTTTTCTCACTGTTTTGACAGCTACATTTAGGTTCTTGTGTTATTCCTTATGATTAGCAAATGCTAGGGTTTAAAAGCGTCTTTTCAAAACCTACATTTAAAACTAATTATTTTGTAGGATTAAAGGAGGAGTTGAGAAGCAATTAAGACAAGACTGTTCTGCCCTTATAAAAAAGATTACAAAAGAAGGTTGGAGAGAGATGCCTTGTTCTTTCAAAAATATCCAGATGGTAACAATATGATGGCATTTAAAAATAATCCTATTTAGACTCTGCACATGCTTATATCATGATATTGAGCTTTCTAATCTCCAGAGCTTTAAGTAGTAAAGTTTTGTTTTGTATAAATTGTCCAACCTAAGATATTTTGCTTAAATAGTGCATATAGATTGAGAGACATTTCATGACCTTGTTATTTTTTCAGTTGCTGCTCTAAAAAATCAATCATTTCTTCATCCTAATGTTGATGGAAAATCATATCCTATAGAGTATTGTATTGAGCAATGCAGAGAAAAAAAAAGACCGATCTCAAATCATTTTGTGGATAGGGGATTTGAGTGTAGGAATTCCCAGACACAATACAAAGATGAATAAAACTGTAAAGTGCAATTACATAAAGAATTTGTGGTATCACTGAAAGAGTAAGAGAACCCAAATTGAGTCCAGTTTAAAGAAAAGGTACTAGTAAGTAGAAGAGTACATTGAATACTTAGAGAAAAAATTGTTTTACTGTGAATAATGGGCAATTTAGTGTTTTCAAATGACATCAAATGCATAGCTCATTAAGTTTAAATGTATTAGCTCAAAATTATAGTAGCTGGAAATCTAAGCTTAGGAACCAGTGTCAACACAGTCAGTGGTTTGTTTTTCAGATGCTACATTTTTCCTATGGTGGTGAGATATGGGAAGGGGAGAGGAAAGAAGGAAGAAAGTGAGATGAAGATAAAGTGTGCTTGAAGAGACATCAACATTATTGAATCAGAACTCTACTATTAAGATGTCATCTACTTCTGACCCAAAAGTCCCATTTCCAAACTTTCACATTAAGGATTAAGAGTTTGTGTGTGAATTTTTTCAGTAAGAATGACAATATATTTCACAGCATTCTTCCTTAGTACCCCTGAATCCATACTCTTGTAGGAAGAAATATTTATTCTACCACAATAGCTGTGGCAACTCCATAAAATACTTTAAAATATAAAGTTTATGAAAAGGTGATGAGGGATGTCCTCTTGTATATGTATTATTTTTATTGATTGATGAATAAAATTGTTTAAGCCAATGACTTTGCAGAGTAAAGCTAGACTGGAAATCTGAGCTGAGATAGAGATAGTGAGAAGATGGCATCGAGGACTTGCCATGTAGCCCCCATGGAAAAAGAGGTCCAAACTTCATCAGCAAGCTACAAGACTCATGGTAAATTATAATCAAATAGATATGGGTTTATTTATAGCTTGAGCTATCGAGTAAGAAGCCGATGCCATTGGCCAACTCAATATATTTCATATATTTGCTTCTGCATGATAATTTCATAAACTGTTTTGGGAACTAGTGAATGGGAGTGAAACCTCTCCAAGCGGATCAGCAGGACAGAGGAAACTTCCAGCCACAAATGCCGCCCCCAATATTTGACAATGTATATATCCCTATAAAACCTAAGAAAGTTTTTTTTCTTAAAAAATGGAGGGGTCTCTAGATCCACAAAAATGGAGCCAATTGTAGCTTCTTGGTAGCTGCATTTTTTTCAGATAGGCTCTATTTGCCGGTGGTTAGTGAAGATAGTGCTCCATTAAAAGACAGCTTTCTAGTTCATGCTGGTGGTATAAATGGCTCTGGATCGTTCTGAAGTTTCTGCTATGGAACATTTAAATGAGGTTTGTAAGCATGTACTCCAAGTTGCTTAATGGAAGAATAGTCCTGCTGTGTTTCTGGGGTGGTGAACATGGCTCACAGAGTTGGTGATAAATGTAATTCTGGCATGTCAAGACAGGACAGAGTCAACAGGCAAAGTTCAACATTAATTCTGGTCATGTTTACTTTGCATTTAAGAAAATGCTCCTAGTCAGAAAAGGATTACAGATAAACAGGAAACACAGATTCAGACCAAAAATAAACCTCTAACGTGATCACCGTGTGTTTAAAAAATGAAAGAGGGCTTAAGAGAGAGAGAAGAAAGAGTACAGACAGTCACAGATTAAAGGTGTAAAGATAATAAAATAAATATTAAAAACTAGGGTATAACCCAATGCCTTTGTCCTTGGCTTCTCGATCAACCCTCATTGACAGCCACATTCAGAGGGTCAAGTTTGATCATATGCTCCATCACTCCCAGTCCAGCTGGCATTGGTGAGCTCCCATTAAATTAGTTCCACTATCTCAGTGGGTGGACATACCCCTCGTGGTTCTCACTTCCTTGCTTTGTGGGAGCCTGGCTTGTTTGGATGCTCACCTTTATATACCTGGATGGAAGGGGGAGGACCTTGGACTTCCCATGGGGCAGGAACCCCGACTGCTCTTAGGACTAGAGAGGGAGGTGGAGAAGGTGAGGGGGAAGAAAAAGGGAAGCGGGGAGGAGGTGGAATTTTTTAATAAATAATAAATAAATAAAAACTAGGGTAAAAAGCCATGTAAAGATAGAAAATACAGAGAATCTAGATTATGTATATTTTTTGACAAATGAGTATTTATGCATATATGTATGAGGGAAACTGGCATATAATTCTCTCTCTCTCTTTTTTTTTGCTGACTCTTTGTGTGTTTCAGGTATCAGGATAACTATTGCCTCAAAAAATGTATTTGGCAATATTCCTTCTGTTTCAATTTTGTGGAATAATTTGAAGAGTATTTGTATTATCTTTCCTTTGAAAGTCTGGTTGAGTTTGACACTGAGACCATTTGGCCTTGGACTTTTTTGTTGTTGTTTCAAGACTTTTAATGACCACTGCTTCTATTTCATTGGAGGTTATAGCTCTATATAAATTGCTTCTAACTTTGGTAAGTGGTACTAACAAAAAACTTTTTCCATGTTTTTTAGATTTTCCAAATTTGAGGAGTACAGGCTTTTGAAGTATGACCTTGTGGTTCTTTGGATTTCCTTGGAGTCTATTTTTATAACTCCCTTTTCATTTATGATTTTGTTAATTTGTATATTATATATCTGCCATTTAATTTGGATAAAGCTTTGTCCATCTTGCTGATTTTCACAAAGAATCAATTCTTTGCTTCATTGATTCTTTTTCTTGTTCTCTTTATTTCTATCATATTGATTTCAGCTCTCAGTTTCACTGTTTTTCTGCCTCTGCACCTCTTGAGTGTATTTGCTTCTATCTTGTTCTAGTGTTTCAGGTGTGCTGTTAGGACACTGGTATGAGAATTCTCTAATTACTTTATGAAACTGTGTCCAATAGTATTGGCATGTTGTACATTTATTCATTCAATACTAGGAAATCTTTAATTTCTTTCTTTATTTCTTCCTTGACTCAGTGGTACCTCAGTAGAGAGTAGTTCAGTTTTCATGATTTTCTAAGCTTTCTGTTTCTGTTGTTGTTGGCATCCAACTTTAATTCATTGTGATCTGATAGGGTACAGGGGATTATTTCTATTTTCTCTTATCTGTTGAGACTTTCTTTGTGACAGAGTATATTGTCAGTTTTGGAGAAGGTTCAATGAGGTTCTGAGAAGAAATTATGTATTCTTTTGTATTTAAGTGAAATGTTCTGTAGCTATCTGTTAGGTTCATTTGTGTCATAACATCTGTTATTTTTATTATATTTCTGTTCAGTTTCTGTCTGGACAAACTGTACAGTGGTCAGAGTGTGATATTTAAATCTCCCACTACTAATGTGTAACATGAGGGCTGGCTTGTTGGGATTTCTGTCCCACCTGGTACCCCACAGCTGACAAACCCCAAAGAAAATCACACACAGGACTCCATAAGATTATAAAGCTGATTGGCCCATTAGGTCAGGCTTCTTGTTAGCTCTTATAACTTATGTTACCCCATTATCCTTATCTACATTAGCCACATGGCTCCGTACCTTTCTCAGCTGGGCAAGTTACATGCTGCCTCCTCGGTGGTCTGCGCAGGAGTGGTGGAGGGAGTTTCCTCCTCCCTAGCCTTATCCTATTCTCATTGCCCCGCCTCTACTTCCTGTCTGATTGACCCGTCTATACTTCCTGCCTGGCCAATCAGCGTTGTATTAAAATACATAATTGACAGAATACAGACAATTCTCTCACACCATTAATGAGTAGGATTTAAGGTGTGATTTAAGCTTTAGACATGTTTCTTATACAAATATGGATATCCTTGACTTTGGGGAATACATATTTAGAATGGAGACACCGTCCAGGTAGATTTTTCCTTTAAAAGGTATAAAATGTCCTTCTCCATCTCTTTTGATTAATTTTAGTTTGAAGTCTGTTTCATTAGATATTAGGATAGCTATACCTGCTTAATGGATAGGTAAATTTTATTGAAAAACTTTTTTTCAAACCTTTATTCTGAGGTATATACTGTCTGTAAAGTTGAGGCATATTTGTATGCAGCAGAAATATGGCTACTGTTTCTGAATCCATTCTATTAACCTGTGTCTTTATTTGGAAGTAAAATATTCTGATATTGGAAGGTATTAATGACCACTGATTGTTGCTGTTATGTTGTTTGTGGTTGCTGTTTTTGCTGGTGTGTGTGTGTGTGTGTGTGTGTGTGTGTGTGTGTGTGTGTATTCATGTGTCCATTTATTTCCTTTGGATTTTCCAGATGTGAGATTATTTATTGCTTGTATTTATGTGGATATAATAGATCCTTGGTTAGGAGTTTTCCTTCTAGTACCTTCTTTCAGACTGGATTTTTTGATAGATGTTGTTTGAATTTGAAATATCTTCTTTTCTCCTTCCATAGTGATTATATATTTTCCTTGATATCCTGGACTGATATCTTTTGTCCTTTAGTCCGCATCATACCTGTCCAGACCCTTCTGGATTTTAGAGTCTCTGTTTAAAAGTCAGGTATAATTCTAATAGGTCTGCCTTTATACGTTGCTTGACCTATTCCATTGCAGCTTGCAATATTCTTTCCTTGTTCTGTATATTCCGTGTTTTGATGATTATTTGACTTGGAGGCTTTCTTTTTGATCCAATCTTATTGAAGGGAGCACAGGACCCCTTTGTTCCTTCCTGCCCAATTAGCTCACACCTGAAATAATCACACAGAAACTGTATTCATTTACATACTGCCTAGCCCATTATTTCTAGCCTCTTATTGGCTAACTCTCACATCTTAGTTTAACCCATCTCCATTAATGTGTATTGTCACTTGACTGTGGCTGACCAGCATGAGTCTAACCAGCATCCGTCTTGGGCAGGAGAACCATCTGCCACACTGCCCTTCTTCCAAGAATTCTGTTCTGTCTTCCCCACCTACCTGAGTTCCACCCTATCAACTAGGCCAAGGCAGTTTCTTTAATAACCAATGAAAGCATCACAAATACAGAAGGACCTCATACACCATTTCCCAGTTTCTGTTTAAACAAAAAGAAAAGCTTTAACATAGTAAAAAACAGGTATCAAGCAAGAATTACAGTTACAATATTTAGAACTATTTTATCATTTATCTTAACTAAGAAAATCTATAACTGTCTATTTTTCAATTCCATCAAAGACTTTTAAGATATATTACCTAAGTAAACAAGAAGTAAGGAACTTCCAAAATTCTAGAATTGACAGAGACATCTTGCTGCCTGGACAGGTTACTCAAAGATTTTCTGTACTGATGCGGCATCCATCTTCGGTCTACAGGTCCATAATGTCTAACAGACTTTTCCATGAAGCAGGAAATTTTAAAGACTGTTCAGTCACTTTTTTGTGTGTCATGTAAAATGTGTCACAGACTCTTTCATAAAATAGGAACTCCGAAGGATCATCTTATCTTTTGGCAAGATAATTAGTCCTCTCTCTGTGGGTTCTTCATGTCTAGTTTATGCAACAGTCCAGGCAAGAGCACTTTCTTGCCCAAATGGCTAAGGAGCCTCTTTGATGCCCATCTTTCTTTTGAAGTAGCTGGTACTGCCAGTAGCAGACATGTCTCATTGTCATGAAAAGTCCTAAGTTATTAAAACATTTTAAATGCCATATTCTATAGTCTTTGAAAGATTTGAAGAATGCCTATCTATCTGAAATATATCTCTGTATATCTAGAAAATCTAACTAACATGACTACATGCTTGACTATTATTGATGGTTATCCATTAATAACCTATATTTTCTAATTATACATTACATTTTTAAATGAACTACACAATTGATGTAGGTGGGTCTTCTTTCTATGTGTTGCTTTCATTGGTTAATTAATAAAGAAACTGCTTGACCTGAAAGGTCAGAACATAGGTGGGTGGAGTAGACAAAACAGAATGCTGGGACAAATAAAGCAGAGTGGACAGATGCCATGATTCCGCTTCTCGAGATGGATGCTGGTTAGACTCAAGCCGATAATCCACAACTTCATGGTTTCATACAGATTATTAGATACAGTTTAGTCAAGATGTGAGAGTTAGCCAAAAAGAGGCTAAAACTAATGGGTCAGGCAATGTTTAAATGAATACAGTATCCGTGTAATTATTTTTGTTGTAAACTAGCCAGGGAGCAGGGCAGTCAGAGTCGGACAGTGGGATCACAGCCTGCAGCTCCTTCTACACACAATCACAATACTTTAATCAAGAGCAGAAATATACATATTAAAAAATTGACCTTAAATTTATATAAATAAAGCCAAATCCATACCAATGCAAATTATTCATATCTATATCATATCTCCCATTAAATGTAAAAGAACATTTATTGGCAATATTTTGGAATATGGGCATATCTTTTTTCTCCAAATTGCTTGGTGCTGTATGAGGGAGCTGTTCATCAGTCTTTTGTGGTGTATCACATGTGCTAGGTTTATCTCAGTCAGGAGTTGAGTGAAGTCAATTTTGAGGGTGTTTACAGTGACCTTTCAGGAGGGCATTGTCTATTGTTCCATATTGGTCTAGAAGCAATCCACAGGGTCTTATCCTTGGTGAAAGCAAAAGAAGAACCTCTTTTCCAAAGCATCATATTCTTAGACCCAAATTCTAAAGTCATAATACATTTATAATATATATGCTGGTTTAGCTTAGCCTCTATAATGAAATGCCTCTTTGTACTTAGCTCCTGTACAGTCAAAAATTTCAAAGAAAACACAATAATACACAGAATCCAGATTCTCTGTAAATTTTCCATTTTTACATGGTTTATTTTTACTCCATCACTTTACTGTCTCTTTAAAGACTTTACCCGTTTTATTCAAAGCATTAACTTTTTTATGACTCTATATATACTTTTCATTTTCTTTTCCAAGCCTACATGCATTTGTCCAACATTGTAACCCATTTAGAGATTGCTTATGTCTGAATCTGTCCTATTGTGAAGCTGTAATTGTTTACTGTCCAGACAATCTTTTAAAATGTTAAGCTCTTAAGAATCTAAACTGCATCAATCACAGGTCAAATACAGGTAGTGCTTGCTTGCCCCACCCAGTCCAACATGGTGGAGCTGTTTGTGCCTCTGAGCCATGTGCACTGAACCACTAGCATGTTGGAACTGCTTATTCCTCTGAACCACGTGCAATTCCCCCCTTTTAAGCACACAGCAAGTTCAGTTGCCATCAAACAAACTGTAGCACTTTACTCAAAAACCCCACTGACTGAAATATTCTGTCTCTCACAGGAGTCAGAGTTTGTGCTTGCAGAAAGGTGACATTTTAAAACCGATGTGGCTTTTTTTACTTTTGCGGCAAGTGAGTGAGGAAATTCTCTCTGAGGCACCCTGCCAGCAAACAGCAAAAAGTTGTGTTAAACTCTGTTTTTTGTGTGTGTCTAGAATTGCTTTTCAAGTTCTCTCAGGTTTTATGTGGAGTTAGTCACCATACTGAGGCACCAATTGTTGAAAGGAGTGTGGGACTCCTTTGTTCTGTCCCCCCAGCTAGCTTACACCTGAAATAATCACACAGAAACTGTATTCATTTAAACATTTCCTGGTCCATTATTTCTAGCCTCTTATTGGCTAACTCTCACATATTAGTTTAACCCATCTCCTATTAATGCGTATTGCCACTTGCTTAACAGTGTGGGTCTAAACAGTGTCCATCTCAGGCAGGAGAGCCATGGAGTCTGCCATACTGCCCTTCTTCCCAGAATTCTGTTCTGTTTCCCCTGCCTTTCTGAGTTCCACCTTATCAATTAGGCCAAGGAAGTTTCTTTAATAACCAATGAAAGCAACACAAATACAGAAGAACCTCCTACACCAAAAGCTTCTTGTACATTTTTAGGCATGTCCTTCTTTCATATAGAAATTCATTTCTATGATTGTGTTAAATACATATTCTGGGCCTTTGAGCTGGTATTCTTCACCTTCTTTTCTTCCTATTGTACTTAGGTTTGGTCTTTTTGGGGTTATTCTAGATATTGGTGTTAGAAGTTTTTTAGCTCTATTTTTTGACTAATGAATCTATTTCTTCTTTTTAACTTATATACCTGAGATTCTATCTTCCATCTCTTGAATTCTATTGGTGATCTTTGCATCTGTAGTTCTTGTTAACTTGTTCAGATTTTTCCGTTTCATGATTTCCCTCAGTTTGCATTGTCTTTATTGCTTCTATTTTCATTTTCATGTTTTGAACAGCGTATTTTAGCTGTCTGTTTGTTTTTCATGGCTTTCCTGGTACTCTTTTAGGGATTTGTTGATTTCCTCCATTTTTGGTTAGTCTTTTCCTTTATTTCTTTAAGGCAATTTTTTTCACTTCCTCTTTAAGGACTGCTATAATTATTAGGATTGTTGTTTTGAGATTATTTCCAGGTACTTCAGCTGTGTTGAAATATTCATGGCTTGCTCTATTGAATTAGCTGGACTCTGATGGTGAGATATTGCATTCACTTATACATGGAGAATATGTAGAGGATATTTTCAAACAAATGATAAATGCAGTGGTGTTGAGTTAAAAAGAGAAATTACAGAAGTTCCAAAAGGAGTTTAAGAGCAAAGAAGCTTCACCTTAAAGTGACAAACAACATATTGCCTGATATTAAAAGGGAGACTATTCTAACAATAGAGAAAAAAAGCATGTTTAAGTGGTAGCCAGGAGTCCCTGGAGATAGAACATCCATCCCAATCAAATTGGCTGGGAATATTTCAATAATCTACTACTCCCCCATTCAACAGCATTATTATCATCTCTTCTATTCTGAACATTTTAGTGATCTCCCTTTCCTATTTTATAAGAAAGAGCAGTATCCATTTTAAAGAATAACATCTCAGCCAGAGATTAGAAAAAAATAGCTACAAAATAATTTCAAAAATATGTGTGGATAAAGTCAGTGGAGTATTTAACAAGGAAAACTGAAAACAAAAACAAAGGTTTGGTTTAGCACCATATTTTTTTCCAGTTTGTCATTACTGAGAGGCTTTTTATTCAAATCTGTGCATAATTGACTTTAACAAAGATATAGAAGTATGCTAAACCACTGTGTCAACTCAGGGAAAATGGGATTTCAAACTCTTAGAGAAGCCAAATTCTCAAGATACCATAAATGAGAGATTTTGGGAAGTCAGAAAATTTGTGATAGTATCCAATAACCCCTGAAAACCAGTGATGCTATTATGAGTTAAAATGTTTTGTTTTAATACAGTTTCAAAATTATTTATAAGTATTGTTCCTCATAACTTAGACATTAAAATGTTGATCTTTGTTAAAGTTAAAGCATAGTGCGTGTCTATATCTGTGTGTCTTTGTGTTATGGGATAATGTCCTTGTACCCTTTAAAATTTATAGCATGTATTTGTTTAATAAAGTGCTGATTGGTCAGGAGTCAGTCAGGAAGTATATGTGCAGAAACCAGACTTGGAGAATTCTTGAAAGAGGAAAGATTCAGTCTGCAGTCACCACCCAGATGCAGTGGAAGCAAGATAACATGCCTCAATGATAAATGTGACATGTCACATGGCTTACACAGACAATAATTATGGGTTAGTTTATGTTCTAAGAACTAGTTAAAGGACATCCATCCGGAGGTAAGTGTGTACCTCCCAACAGGACAGATGCCCTGGGAATGGAGTAAGCACACCTCCCCTAATTCTCTAAACATTTCTGGGCTTTTAGCGGGGCATCTCCCCAGCTACTGGATCTCTCAATTTACCCCATTCCATTTTGTCCCCTAGCACCCCTTTACATTTGCAGGGTCCTAGGATACCTCAACTCAGCCTGCTTCAGAGCTGAGAGTCCGGGGACCCAGTGGTGAGTGTTCCTGTGGCAGGGGCTTCTTTGTTCCACATGAGCATGGCTCCACCAAGCCTATACTTTTGTCTGCAAAGCCCTTGGTCCAGCAAGTGGCCCTGCTCCTATATTGAGGAGATCTATTCAGAGGGGTAAGTGTTTGTCTACCCTGCCAACCAGAAGCCCTGGGAACAGAGTACAGGCCCCCTCCAATTCCCTAAACATTTTTGGCTATTCAGAAAGGTGTCTCCCCAGCTAATGGTTCACTATTTACTACATCCCCTCTTGCCCCCAAGCACTCTTTTCCATCTGTGGAGTCCTTAAATTCCCCCACCACAGCCTGCTTCAGGGCAGAGGGGATCTGAGAGCCAGCAATAGTGCTGATGGGTCCTAAGAAAGGGCAACCAAGAAAATCACATGGTCACTCACAGCAAAGACTGAACCAAGACACCAAGCCACTCCTGACTGTATTTGAAGGAAGAGATGGGCAGACGCCAATGCAAGAATTCCTCCAACATTCTGAAAAGGAACATGATAATACCAGAATCCAGTGAATACCCAACAGGAAGACTTGAATACACTAATCCAGAAGAAGTAGAAGAAATTGAATTTAAATGTAACATTATGAAAATGATGGAGCCCCTTAAACAGGATGTGAAAAACTCCCTTAAAGAAATGTGTGATACGCACCCCTTGACCAGCAAGCGGGAATGACCACAAAATCCAGAATCCTTCCCAAATCACAACTTTATTGGAGCACTTGGTTGAAGGGGGAATGGGGGACGAGAGAGAGAGAGAGAGAGAGAGAGAGAGAGAGAAGCCAAGCGGCAGCTGCTTTTCTAGGGTGGAGAGGCTCAGATACTGATTGGTTAATACCATCCACTGAAGCTCGGGGCTTTGGGATAGGCTAGGGAACCAAGGCTCAGTTATGCAAAATACAAGCCCAAGACTTGAGCATTGGCCTCTGCCATAGGTCCTGGCAAAAGAGAATGGGCTCGAATATGTGCAACATAAAAGGGAATTTCTCTTTTTAAAATATGTTTTTTTTTATTTGTAAAAGAATATTGGACACTGTACTTGAGCTGCGAATTGAGGCTGCAACCTCAAGAGAGGCCATAGCATTGACCACATATTGTGAATCTGAAATTAAATTAAATGGCTCAAGAAATCTCTGAAACACCTCCAAAACCACCAAGCACTCAGTGACTTGGGGGGAATCAGGCTGAAATTGAAAGACCACAGGTTTAACATTTCCTGCCACCAAAGCTCCCTTTCCCGTCTTTGAGCCATCTGTGTAGATAGTTAAGGCTCCTTCTAATGGGTGGGGCGAGGTAATCCTGGGAAAATACACCAAATTTTTCTCCACAAAATTTATCAAGGGGTGTCTTGACACATGATTTTCAATAACATTTGGGAATGCACAAAGCAGGATAGCCCAGCCATCTACCATGGCTATCAAAACTTCTACCTGTTCCCTCATATAGGAAATTATCAACTTGTCAGGCATTCTCGAAAAGTGGGCTAAGCAAAGCTTTATTCCCATTAATGCTTGGCCAGCCACCAATTCTGGATAATATTGAACAGATCTTGCTCCTATGAAATTTCCATGCATCCACCAGAGGGGCCCATCTTGCCATAACACTCCAGTGGGATAATTCTTTGTTTTGAAAATGCATAGCAAGATTGGTAAGGATGGATTCACCCGCTATAATTGAGCTGTAGTAATAGCAGATTCTACCCTCTTAAGGGCCTGCATTGCAGCCGGGGTCATGGCTCTAGGTGAACAGATATCAGGATTGCCCTCTAAGATGGAAAACAACGGCAAGAGCTCAGATCGAGGTATATTTAAATATCCTCTAATCCAATTTATATCTCCCAGCAACTGCTGGAAATCATTAAGAGTTTTAAGGTTATGGGTGCGAATAAGCACTTTCTGAGGCCTGATGCTTTCAGGGGTGATTATAGTCCCCAAAAACTTCACCATTGAAGATGCTTGTACTTTATTTGAGGCTATGTGGAGTCCTTGCTCCTCCAAAAGGGATGTAACCCTTTGGAAAACTTCCTTCAGGGTTCCCTGATGGGGGGCAGATAATAATAAATCATCCATGTAGTGGGCAATTTTTACAGTAGGAAATTGTCTTTTAACAGGACTCAATGCTGCATTTACATATAGCTGACACATTAATGTGCTATTGGCCATCCCCTCAGGCAAGGTTTTCCATTGAAACCGAGCATTGGGTTGTTCATTGTTAACAGATGGAAAAGTAAACGCAAACCTCTCCCAGTCCTGAGGGCACATGGGAATTGAAAAGAAACAGTCCTTGATGTCCAAGGAAATTACCAGCCAATTCTTTGGTATTGCTGAAATCAATGGGAGGCCCTGCTGGGCTGGGCCCATGACATGTATCTGAGCATTGACTGCCCTAAGGTCATATAGTAACCTCCAACCTCCAGAAGCCTTTTTGATCACAAAAATAGGCGTATTCCAACGCGATACAGAATGTTCTAAGTGTCCTAGTTCTAACTGTTCTTGTACTAATTGTTTTGCAGCTTCCAGCTTTTTCAAGGAAAGGGGCCACTGAAGGACCCATACCGGCTTATCTATTAGCCAAGGGATGGGCATTGTCTTTTGTCTGGAAGCTACAGCTTCAGTGGGCCCTATGAAAAACCCAAGCCTTCTCTATCTAACTTGGAGACAGTCTCAATAGAATTCTGTCTACCTTGGAGACATTTACCAAGTCCCTTATTGGAAACATAGCCCTGACGTGTCATCATTTGTTTACTGTTGTCAGAGTAATCACTTGTAAGTCTCAATCTCATTTGAGACTGCACATCCCGACCCCACAGATTGAGGGGCAAATCAACCACAAAAGGCTGAAAAGTCCCTTTCTGATCTTCCGTTCTCCAGACTAACTCCTTAGCACTTATATGCGGTGTTTGTGCATACCCCAGCCCTTGAAGGGACTGGGAGGCCTGTTGTAAGGGCCAGTGTTTTGGCCATGCCTGGGATCTTGATGATACTTTTATCTGCCCCAGTATCCACCAGGCCTGAAAAAAACCTTTCCTTCTATTTCTAAATTTAAAATTGGCTGCTGATCAAGCTCCAAAGACAAACAAGCCAAATCTACTCCCATGGAAGTAAGGCCTTTGTCCTTTAGGACAAGCCCCTCTGCTGGAAGCTTATTACACCCTGAAGGCAGAACCAAGAGTTGAGCTACTCTGTCTCCCAGGGCGATGGAAACCCCGTACGGAGAATGGCAAAGAATTTTAATGCAGCCTTCATAAACAGGGTCTATGACTCCAGGATGGACTATCAGGCCCTTCAAAATTGAGGATGAATGTCCCAGGACTATGCCAACAGTATCTTGTTCTAATGGTCCAGACATGTCTGTTTCTATGACCTGAACTCCCATATCCTGAGTTAATACCAGTTCGGAGGTGGCACGGAGGTCCAGCCCTCCGGAGCCCTTGGCAGCCCTTCTTGTTGGGATGATGGAGTCATATCGGGGACTTCCATTGAGCTCTGAATTGCCCCAAATATTTTTGGGCCCTGGGTGCATGGCCCCCTTAATCCGTTTTTTGACAATGACTGAACAGCCTGAGGAATAAGTTGTCCATTGATATCCCTAACTGATCTGCACTCATTAGCCCAATGCTTCCCTTTCTTGCATCTGGGTCAAGTGCCTGGCTGCCTCTGTGATGTTACAGCTGAGGGCCCTGAAGAATCTGAGGCATTATTACTATTGGGACATTGTTTCATGAGATGTCCCAACTGTCCGCATTTAAAGCATGCCTTTCCCTTATCTCCCCCTGGCACCTCTGGCAGCAGCAAGCACAGCAGCCGCCAACCCTGCGTTGGTTAGAGGCCCCCCAACTTCACAGCAGGCTTTGATCCAGGCTTCTAATCCCTTTCCCTTTACTGGACCTATTGCTCTTTGACATTCCTTGGTGCTGTGTTCGAATATGATCTGCTGTACAAAAGGCATTGATATGCCTAAATTCCCAAACATTCTTTCAGCTGCCTCTGTCATTCTAGCCACATAATCAGAGAATGGCTCTGCAGCACCTTGAATAATCTTGGTTAAGTTACCAGCTGTAAGTTACCTTTATTAGGGAGTGATTTCCATGCTCTATAATGAATCTCACTAACCTGCTGATAAACCTCCTAAGGATAATTATTCTGATTTCCAGCAAATGGTCCCTATCCAAGAAGCATATCAGCCGTCCACTCTGGGTGGCCGCCTTGTATGTTAATGCACGCTTGGGTTTGAGCCTTGTCCTGGGCTATAGATGTAAAGTCCAAGAACTTCCCTGCCAGAAGAGCTGCCCTTGCAATCTCCTGCCAGTCTGTAGGAGTCAGCACTACTGCAGCAATCCTTCTCAATAATGCGATTGTATAACTGGTATTTGCTCCATAATTTTTCGTAGCTTCAACCAAATCCTTAAGCTGTCTGTATGGGACTGATTCATACCACCTATTATGATTCTGTGGCTCTTCAAAAACAGGAAAGGCAGCCGCCAATCGCGACCAAGTTTGCCTTCCTATGAAACTGTGGCCCTCTGTAGCTACCTGCGAGTACATGGGTGGAGGGGTGGATGGGGGAGGAGCAGAAGCTATGGGTGCCTCGTGTCTTCTGTTCTTCGTAGTAAACACATCATCATTGCCCCGCCTCCGGCTACCTCACTCTTTCTCAGATTTAGCAGCAGCCTTCTCAAGCTGCTCTTCCTCCTCTGATAAATCTAGATTTATAATTTCCTTCACTACTAAACTTATGGGGCTTCTCTTCCCCTTTTCTCTTTTTTCTATTTCCGGATCCTGTTCTTTTGATTTTTCCTTTCTCTTTTTAGGCCTATCCTCTTGTTCCTCCTTCTGATCTGATTCTGAAAAGCTGTCTTGATGTTTCCATGCTCTATAATGAATCTCACTAACCTGCTGATAAACCTCCTAAGGATAATTATTCTGATTTTGAGACCCTTGCTTTAATATCTCTATATTATGCCTTGAGACCCTGCTTTAATATCTCTATATTACGTTCTTCCTTCAAGCAGTCCCGCACCATCCTCCAAAAAGGGAGTGTGCCCCTCCCAATCTTTCCTTCTGCTTGTTCCAAATCCCTGCCTAGCCTATTCCAAGATGGCAAAGTTAGATCACCTAAAGCTGCAAACCAAGGTGAGATTTTAACAATGTCCTTCACGATTGTAGTGACAGTGCTGGAAGAGATCTTTAAATCACGCTGCTGCAAAAGCACCTGGATTGAGCGATAAATCTCTCTGGGGCTTGAGGTGGCTCCATAAGAATTGCCCATGGTACACATTTATCCCCTGGGCTAAAGAAAAATAACCCCTTTTTACTTACAAGGAAGTCTTTTTAGAAAAATGCCACTTGATCTACTGAGGACTTAGTTTCATTTTTGACTAGACACAGTCGCAGCAGTAAAGGCACTCGCAACCTGATTAATAGCAGCGCAGCCCGAAACAGCAGAGAAGAAAAAATACAAACATTACCACTCTGGATCAGCCTTAGCAATCAGCATACATCTGGAGGATTTCACTGACGCCACTGATCCTTATGTTGGGTTCTGAATTCTGTTCCCTCGTTGATGACCGATGTTGTTTATTCTTGCCCGGTGTCTCGGGTTTAAAGGGCACCAGTTGTGAGACACACCCCTTGACAAGCAAGCGGGAATGACCACGAAATCCAGAATCCTTCCCAAATCACAACTTTATTGGAGCACTCGGTTGAAGGGGGAATGGGGGACGAGAGAGAGAGAGAGAAGCCGAGTGGCAGCGTGAAGAGGTAGAGAGGCTCGGATACTGATTGGTTAATACCATCCGCTGAAGCCCGGGGTTTTGGGATAGGCTAGGGAACCAAGGCTCAGTTATGCAAAATACAAGCCCAAGGCGCTCTGGCCCACGCAGCAACATTAAAAGGATCTGTTTACCTCCAAGCTGTAGGACCACTGGCACCATTTTGCTATGGCGACGTCCTGGTGGCCCCTTACAGAAGTGGAAGAGAAGACAAACAAAAAGTTAGAAGAAATTAATAAATCCCTCAAAGATACCCAGGAAAACCAAGAAAAAGCAATCAAACAGATAAAGGAAACAGTTCAAAACTTGAAGACCGAAATGGAGGTAATAAAGAAAACACAAAATGAGGGACTGTTGGATATGGAAAACCTGGGTAAATGAACAGGAACTACAGAGACAAGTATAGCCAACAGATGACAAGAGTTAGACCATCTTACACCTGTCAGAATAGCTAAAGTCAAAAATACCAACGATAGCCTATGCTGGAGAGGATGTGGGGTGAGGGGAACACTCATCCATTGTTGGTGGGAATGCAAACTCGTGCAGCCACTGTGGAAATCAGTGTGGCGGTTTCTCAGGAAACTGGGAGTCAACCTCCCTCAGGACCCAGCAATACCACTCTTGGGAATATACCCTAAAGATTCCCTAACATACTACAAAAGCATTTGTTCAACTATGTTCATAGCTGCACTATTTGTAATAGCCAGAACATGGAAACAACCTAGGTGCCCCTCAATAGAAGAATGGTTAAAAAAGGTGTGGAACATATATACATTAGAGTTTTACTCGGCGGTAAAAAACAATGACATCTTGAATTTTGCATGCAAATGGATGGAAATAGAAAACGCTTTACTGAGTGAGGTAAGCCAGACCCAAAAAGAAGAACACGGTATGTATTCACTCATAAGTGGATTCTAACCATAATTAAAGGTCTTTGAGCCTATTATTCGTGATCCTAGAGAAGCTAAATAAGAAGATGAACCTGATGAAGATTATTTAGCTATCCACCAGGAGGCAGGAAATAGACAAGAGTCCCAGGTAACCTCGGGTGCATGGGGGGGTGGGAGGGTCGATGGAGGGGGAGAGGGCTAGAGAGAAGGGAGTAGGGGAGGAATGGGGAAAGCTTGGTGGCCGGGGATGGGGGGGGAGGGAGGTAGGATGAATATGGGATCAGGGAACAATATATTTCAACTAAGGGAGCCATTTTAGGGTTTACAGGAGACTTGATTATAAATGGGATCCCAGGTCCAAGGAGTGATCCCCAGATTGCTCTCTGGACAGAGGAGAGGGTGCCTGAATCGGCCGTGGCCCATGACCATACTGATGTATATTTTGCTTATCACCATAGATCCTTCATCTGGCGAAGGACGGCTATGCAGTCGGAGGCCCACATTGGAGCACCGGATTGAGCCCCCCGAGGTCCGGAGGGGGAGCGGAAGGAGGAGGAACATGAAAGACGAAATCAGTACTGCGAGGGATGCTATCACCCACTGATACAAGGGAACGGATCTGATGAGAGTTTACCAGGGCCAGTTGGACTGGGACTGAACGAGGACGTGATCTAGCCAGATTCTCGGAATTTGGCTGGATTCTCTGACTGTGGCTGGCCCGGGGTCTTTCTGAAAAGCCGTTGACTAAGACACTGGGACCTGTTTCCTCTGCATATGCTGGATTTTGGGGATCCAGTCTGTTTGGATGCTCGCCTTCCTGGACCTGGAGGGAGGGGGAGGGAGCTGGAGCTTCCCACAGGGCAGGAAACCCTGACTGCCCTGGGGGACGGAGGGGAAGGAGGGGGGGGAGTGGGGGGAGTGGGAGGGTGTTGGGAGGGGGGGGGCGGAAATGGAAACTTTTATTATTTAATAAAATTTACTAAAAAAAAAAAAAGAAAGAAAGAATCTCAGGCACTGAAAAATAAACTCATTGATCAAAGAACACAGTAGGTCCAACAAGTTCTTAACACAAAACATGCAGGAAATCTGGTACACCATGAAAAGACCAAACCTAAGAATAATAGGAGTAAAAGAAGGAGAAGAATTATAGCTCAAAGGCCCAGAAAATATATTCAACAAAATTATAGAAGAAGACTTCTCTAACTTAAATGAGGATATTCCTATGAAGGTACAAGAAGCATACAGAACAACAAATAGACTGGTTGAAAAAATATCCCCTCACCATATAATACTCAAAGCACAAAACATACAGAATAAAGAAAGAATATTAAGAGCTGCAAAGGAAAAGTGTCAAGTAACATATAAAGGTACACCTATCAGACTTACACCTGACTTATCTATGGAAATCATGAAAGCCAGAAGGTCTTGGATTGATGTGCTGAAGACTCTAAGAGACCATGGATGGAAGCCTAGACTACTATACCTGGCAATGATTTCTTTCACCATTGATGGAGAAAACAAGATATTCCAGTACAAAAACAGATTTAAACAATATGTAGCCACAAACTCAGACTTACAGAAAGTACTAGAAGGGAAACCACAACCCAAGGAAGCCAACAACACCCATAATTACACAGACATCTGACAAACTTCCACCAGCACAACTCAAAGAAAGGAAACATACAAACACAAGCAACACCAACAACAACAACAACAAAAAGGAGTCAACAACCACTGGTCATTAATAACACTTAATATCAATGGATTCAATTACCCAATAAAAAGATACAGGTTAAGAGAATGGATCTGAAAACAGGATCCAGAATTCTGCTGTTTACAAGAAACAAAATTTAACCTCAGAGACAGACACTACCTCAGAGAAAAGGGTTTGGAAAAGGTTTTCCAATCAAACGGACCTAAGAAACAAGCTGGTGTGGCTATGCTAATATCTAACAAAATTGATTTCAAACTAAAACCAATCAGAAGAGATAGAGAAGGATACTTAATACTCATAACAGGAATGATTAATCATGATGAAATCTCAATCTTGAATATCTATGCCCTGTTGTGAGGGGCTGCAGCCAGGCCTGCTTTTCGTCCCACCCAGCTACCACACGGCTAGCTTAGCCCCAGAAATAACAACACACAAATTGTATTCATTTAAACACTGCCTGGCCCATTATCTCTAGAGAGTTAGTTACTGGCTAACTCTCACATCTTGATTAACCCATTTCTAATAATCTGTGTAACACCACGAGGTGGTGGCTTACCGGAAAAGATTCAGCATGTCCGACCTGGTGGCTGGCTCCATAGCGTCTGCCTCATTGCTCTCTTCCCAGCATTCTGTTCTGTTTACTCTACCTACCTAATTTTCTGTCCTATCAGAGGGCCAAGGCAGTCTCTTTATTAACTAATGAAACTAACACGTAACAGAAACCCCACCTACATCATTTCCCCTTTTTCTATTTAAACAAAAAAGAAAGGCTTTCACTTTAACATAGTAAAATTACATATAGCAAAACAGTTATCAAGTAAGAATTATAGTTACAATATTTATATCTATCTTATTTTTTTATCATAACTAAGGAAAACTATAACTATAACTAACCATTCTTCAACTCCATCAAAGACTCCAGAAGGATATAATATTACCTAAGTAAACAAGAAGTAAGCAACTTCCAAAACTCTAGAAATGACAGAGACATCTTGCTGCCTGGACAGTCACCTAAAGTTCCTCTGTACTGTTGGGGCATCCATCTTCAGCCTACAGGCCCATAGTATCCAGAGACATTTCCATGAAGCAGGAAATTTCAAAGACAGTTCAGTCACTATCTGCTGTGTCCTGCAGAATGTCTCGCAGACTCTTTCATGAATCAGGAACCACGAAAGATCATCTCACCTTTAGGCAAGTTCAGCAGTCCTCTCTCTGCGGGTTCTCTGTGTCCAGTTTATATAACAGTCCAGGCAAGAGCAGTTTCTTGCCCAAATGGCTAACCAACTCCATAAGGAGCCTCTTCGATGCCCATCTTCCTCTTGAAGTAGATTGGTGCTGCCAGGAGCAGACGTGTCTCATTGTCATGAAAAGTCCTAAGTTATTAAAACATTAAATGCCATGTTTTGTAGTCTGTGAAAGATATGAAGAATGCATAGCTGAAATATATCTATGCACATCTAGAAAATCCAACTAACATTACTACAAGTTTGAGTATTATCTATGATTATCCATTAACAAACTATATTTTTAATTATACATTGCATTTTTAAATGAACTACATAATCACAATGTCTCAGTTAAGATCAGAAATATATATATATATATATACATATAAGAAAATTAACCTTAAAATCCATACCAATGCAAATTATTCATATCTATATCATATCCCCCTTTTAAATGTAAAAGAACACTTATAAACAATATTTGGGAATATGGACGTAGTTATTTTTCTCCAAACTTTTTCCTGCTGAATAGGGGCACTGTTAATCAGGTCTTTCGTGGTATAAACTGTCTGCTAGATTCATCTCAGTCAGCAGTTGAGCAACGTAATTTCTTGAGGGTGTTCATAGCAACCTTTCAGGAGGACAGGGTCTATCATACCATATTGGGATAGAAGCAATCCACAGGGTCTCATCCTCTGTGAAAATAAAAGAAGAACTTTTCCAAAGCATCATAACCTTAGATCCAAATTTTGAAGTCAAGGTATTTTCAAAATATCTATCTTGGATTAGTTCGGTAGTATTTATAAAAAATATCTTTTAGCAGCTGTTGCTCCTTTCTCAGCACTCAAACAATTCAAAGAGAGCATAATAGCATACAGTATCAAGAGTCTCTCTGTATTTTCCATCTTTATGCAGCTTTATTTTTTACTTCTATTTCTTTTATTTTTAGGTTTACTTTTTGAGACAGGTTCTCTGTATATCTTTGTCCTGGAATAACTCTGTAGACCAGGCTGTCCTTGAACTCACAGAGATCTGCCTGTCTCTACTTCCCGAGTGCTGGGATTAAAGGCATGTGCTACCACACCTTGAACTCACAGAGATCTGTCTCTGCCTCCCAGGCATTGGGATTAAAGGCGTGTACTACCACACCTTGAGGTCACAGAGGTCAATCTACCTCTGCCCCTTGAAGTCACAGAGGTCAACATACCTCTGCCTCCCAGGCATTGGGATTAAAGGTGTGTACCACCACACCATATTTCTCCCTTTCTTTCTTTTTTATTTTTAATAACTTTAACCTTTAGCCTGCATATATTTTTAACACACTGTAAAACATGTAGAGGTTTTCTTCCTCTTTGAATCTCTCTTTCCTGTATATCTCTCTTTTTCTGACCACACGAGTCTTTAATGAGAAAATTAAAGTCGTGGCTTTGGCGGCTAGATCCAGATCATTCGTTAGCTTTCCAGACTCATGGTAGAGGTACCACTGGAGCCTTTTACTGCCACAACTCTATGACGTTTCAAGGTCCCTGCCAGCAAGCAAGCTGGAGCATTCTGCTCACAGACCACACTCAGTCGGACTGCCTGCCTGAAAGAGTCAGAGATTGCCCTGGCAGGACAGTCCAGAAAGCTGGCATTTTAAAACAGCACAGCTTTTTTCCTGCTATGGCAGAAAACTGAAAAGCAAGCATTCAGCTTTTCATCAACACTGTTTTAGTGTTTTCTCTTAATGAGCTACAAAGTTTTGCAGCTAAAGCTGAGTCAGGAAGCCTCTCTTACATGAGCGTGCTTGCTTGCCTCTAGCAGGCAGTGCAGACCCGAGAAATTGCTGCTACCAAGAAACAATGCATAATGCTGTTATTTTGTTCTAGAATTACTTCCCAAGCTGTCTCAGGCTTTATGTGGATACAGTTGTCCACACGTTGGGCGCCATTTGTTGTGAGGGGCTGCAGGCAGGCCTGCTTTTTGTTCCACCCAGCTCCCACACGGCTATCTTAGCCCCGGATATAACAACACACAAATTGTATTCATTTAAACACTGCCTGGCCCATTATCTCTAGAGAGTTAGTTACTAGCTAACTCTCACATCTTGATTAACCCATTTCTAATAATCTGCGTAACACCACGAGCTGGTGGCTTACCGGAAAAGATTCAGCATGTCCGACCTGGTGGCTGGCTCCATAGCGTCTGCCTCATTGCTCTCTTCCCAGCATTCTGTTCTGTTTACTCTACCTACCTAATTTTCTGTCCTATCAGAGGGCCAAGGCAGTCTCTTTATTAACCAGTGAAACTAACACATAACAGAAACCCCACCTACATCAATGCCCCTAATATAAAAATCATTCACATATGCAAAAGAAACATTATTAGAACTCAAAGCACACATCAAACCCCATATACTAATCATAGGAGATTTCAAAACTTTTCTGTCACCAATGGACAGGTCAACCAGACAGAAATTTAACAGAGATATAAGAGAACTTGGTGTAGGAGGTTCTTTCTATGTGTTGCTTCATTGGTTGAATAAAGAGACTGCCTTGCCCTTTTGTTAGGGCAGCCCTTAAGTGGGCGGAATAGACAGAACAAAATGCTGGTAGCAAGAAGGGCAGTGTGGCAGACACCATGATTTTCCTGCCCAAGATGGACTCTGGTTAGACTCATGCCGGTAAGCCACAGTCAAGTGGTGATACACATTAATGGAGATGGGTTAATCAAGATGAGAGAGTTAGTAAAAAAGGCTAGAAATAATGGGCCAGGCAGTAATTTAATTAATGCTATTTCACTGTGTTTATTGTGGGGGTTAAGCTAGCCAGACAACAGGACGCTGCCTTCTGCTCACATACTACAGAGTGTCGTTCCAACATGGTAATGAACTCCACATGAAACCTGAGAGGGCTTGAAAAGGAATTCAAGACACACACACACACACACACACACACAGACACACACACACACAAAAGGTACTAGAGTTTAACAAAGCTTTTTTCTGTTTGCTAGGTAATGTTGCAGAGAGATTTCCTGACTCAGCAGTCATACAAAAAACTTCGTGTGGCTTTAAAATGCAGCTTCCTACACCCTGCTTCTGGTGCAAACTCTGGCTATGGTACATTTATGGACCTGGGTATTTGTGTGGCTGCTTGGGATTGGGAGGAAAGCAGCTGAGACCATGACCTTGGCTCAGCTCTTCCTGCCTGGGCAGAAGGCAAGAAAAGCTGTGGGCAGGCAGGAAAGCATGGTGGATTTCTGCTACCATACTGAGAAATGTTTCCAGGATGCACAGTGCTCTGCCTCACACATATGGCTGTAACTCAGATAGAAAGATCATTCTCAGAGTTAAAGTGCTGAGTGTAGCTCCTATTTGTCAGCCCCAGAGCTAGCAGAAATGGTACTTCCACCTTTTGAAATTGAAGAGAGGTGGAGCCAAAACCCAGAGCAGCCCACCAATCCATCACACGTGGCTCTGCCATGTTAGACTGGGCAGGGCAAGCATGCAGTACCTGTATTTGACCTGGGATTGTCGCTGCTTAGATTCTTAAGAGCGTAGCATTTAAAAAGCTCTTCCAGACAGTAGAGAATTAAAGACAATACAATACGACTGATTCAGACATAAAAAAATCTCTAAAAGGGTCATAGTGTTAGATAGACATATGTAGGCTTGGGAGAGAGAAAAAAAGAATATTAAAAAGTCACAAAGTAAAGTTAATGCTTTAAAAATGGGTAAAGTCATTAAAAAGACAGAGCAAAGTCATAGAATAAAAAAAATAAGCCACATAAAAATGGAAAATTTACAGAGATCCTGGATTCTGTATCTTATTGTGTTTCCTTTGAATTTTTTGACTGTTAAGAAGCTAAATACAGAGAAACATTTCATTGTGTGGTTTGCTAAGCTAAATCAAAATGTATATTATAAAGGTATCTTAACTTAAGAATTGGGTCTAATGATATGATGCTCTGGAAAAGAGGCTTTTCTTTTGTTTTCACAGAGGATGAGACTTTGTGTATTGCTTCTAAACCAATATGGTATAATAGACCATGCCCTTTTGAAAGGTTGCTGTAAAACACCCTCAAAAACTTACCTCATTCAACTGCTGACTGAGATGAATTTGGTACAAAGGATAGACCATAGAAGAACTGATTAACAGTGCTACCATACAGCATTAATCAGTTTTTAAAAAAATACTGCACTCATATTCTCTAATATTGTTTATAAATGCTCTTTTACATTTAAAGGGGGATATGATATAGATATGAATAATTTGCATTGGTATAAACTTTGGTTTATTGACATAAATTTAAGGTCAAATCTTGTTATATGTATATGTATTTCTGTTATTGATTACGGTATTGTGATTGTGTAGTTCATTTAAAAATGTAATGTATAATTAGAAAATATAGGTGGTTAATGGATAATCATCAGTAATAGTAAAGCTTGTAGACTTGTTAGTTAGATTTTCTGTATAGAGACATATATTTCAGTTAGGTAGGCATTCTTTATATCTTTCAAAGACTACAGAATATGGCCTTTAAAATGTTATAATAACTTAGAACTTTTCATGACAATGAGACACATCTGCTCCTGGCAACACCAATCTACTTCAAGTAGAAGATGGATATCAAAGAGCCTCCTTTTGGAGTTTGCTAGCCATTTGGGCAAGAAACTGCTCTTGCCTGGACTGATGCATAAACTGGAAATCAAGAACACACAGAGAGAAAACTGCTAATCTTGCCAAAAGGGGAGTCAATGCTCCTTTGGGGTTCCTGTCTTATGAAAGAATTTGTGAGATATTCTACAGGACACAGAAAAAAGTAACTGAACTGTCTTTAATTTTCCTGCTTCATGTAAATGTCTGCTAGATATTGTGGGCCTGAAGGTCAAAGATAGATGCCCCAAAGGTACAAAAAATATTGGATGACTGTCCAGGCAGTGAGATGTCTCCAGTATTTCAAGAATGTTGGAAGTTGCTTACTTTTTGTTTACTTAGGTAATATTATGTTTTTCTGGAGTCTTTGATAGAGTTAAAGAACGGATAGTTATAGTTTTCCTTTGTTATGATAAAAGATAAAATAGATATAAATAGTCTAACTGTAGTTCTTGCTTGATAACTGTTTTGTTATATGTAATTTTACTATATTAAAGCCTTCCTTTTTGTTTAAACAGAAAAAGGAGAAATGGTATAGAAGGTTCTTCTTTCTCTGTGTTGCTTTCATTGGTTAAATAAAGAGACTGTCTTGGCCTTTTGATGGGGCAGACTTTAAGTGGATGAGGTACAAAAAAATGATGGAAGAAAGAGGAGCAATGTGGCAGACGCCATGATTCTCCTTCCCAAAACAAACATAGTTTAGACTCGTACAGTCCCAGTAAGTCATAATTATGGAAGGGTATGAAAAGGTACTATACACAAAGGTCAACAGCAATTCAGGCCATACAAGAACACAAAGCAACTAGCAAACCTTTAGAGGTACCAACAGAACTACCTTTAAAAGAGTTAACTGAGAAACCAATAGTAAACAATTGCCTCTAATGAAAAAAAAAAAAAGCTACAGCCTTAGAAAAGTTGGTTAAAGAGCAACTAGATGCTCGACATATAGAAGATACTACAAGCCCTTGGAATTATCCTATATTGTTGTTAAAAAGAAATCTGGTAAATGAAGAATATTGACATATCTAAGAGCTGTCAGAAAGGCAATTTATCCTATGTGCCCTCTACAATCTGGAATTCCTCTGCATTCTCTATTACCAAAAGGATGGCCTCTTACAGTTATTGATTTGAAAGATTGGTTCTTCACTATACCTTTACATGAAAAGGACAGAGGAAAGTTTGCCTTTACAGTGCCTAATTATAATAATTCTCAACCTACTAGGAGATATCAGTGAACCATCCTCCCACAGGGAATGCTCAATAACCCCACCCTGTGTCAATACTTTGTCAGTCAGCGAATGAAAATAATACGTAAGCAATTTCTTATGTTGATAATTTACCATTACATGGAAGACATTTTGCTATTTGACCCAAATATAGATACTTTAGAAAGATTGTTTGAAGAAGTAAAGAAAGTTTTGCTAAAATGGGGATTACAAATGCTCCAGAAAAAAATACAGAGAGGAGATTCTGTCAATTACCTAGGTTATAAAATAGATTTACAGAAAATTAGAACACAAAAAACACAAATTAGGAGAGACTAGTTGCAGACTCTTAATGACTTTCAAATATGGTTAGGAGACATTTCTAGTCTGCAACTGGCTGTTGGGATAACACCTGATCTTATAATTCATTTAAGCAAAACCTTAGATGGTGATAAAGACTTGAATAGTCCCAGAGAATTAACAGTTGAAGCAGAAAAGAAATTGGGAGTTGTTGAGGAGATATTACGGGAGGCACATGTGAATAGGGTGAATTCAAATCTTAATAGTATTCTAGTCATATTGCCTTCCAGAATTTCTCCTACAGGAATTTTAATGCAGAGAGACAATATTATCTTAGAATGAATCTTTTTACAACATAAACCAAGTAAAAAATTTAAAAAATGTAGAAAATGTATCTGAATTAATCATGAAAGGAAAATGAGACTTTATTAATTAGCAGATATAGACCCAGCAGAGACTATAGTGTCTTTTACTACTGATGAAATAAAAAAGTTATAGGAAGACAATGAACCATGGCAAAGAGCTTATGATAGTTTTTTTTGGGGGGGAGGGGACAAATTGCTAACAATTATTCCAAAAGCAATAGACTTAACCTTATAAAGCGAATACCTTGGATTCTTCCCCAATTGAATATGATACTCCAATAACTGGAGCCCATACATTTTATACTGATGCAAATAAATCAGGAAAAGAAGGTTACAAATCAGAAGAATTTGTTAAGGTGGAACAGATACCTTATACTTCTGTCTAGAAGGCAGAATTATATGCTATTTTCATGGTTCTAAGGGATTTTAAAGAACCTCTTAAAATAGTTACTGATTCACAACAGGCAGAACGAATTATTTTGCATACTGAAACCATTGAATTTATGCCACATGATATAGAATTGACTTCATTATTTATACAGGTTCAAGATATAATCAATAACAGTCTTTGTCCCATATATATCACACACATCTGATCCCATACGTGTCTGCCTTGTTCTCTAGCAGAAGATAATGCCAAAATTGATCTATTACTGATCGAAACTGTGTTGAAGGCTTCAGAATTCCATAAGAAAAATCATGCAAATAGCAAGGGCTTAAACAAAGTTTTTTGTTACATGGCAATAAGCTAAGGAGATTATAAAGAGAAGTCCTACTTGCTCTTTTTATAAGCAAACACCTCTACCTGCAGGGACTAATACAAAGGGTACTCAAGGGAATGAAATCTGGCAGATGGATGTGTTCCATGTTGCAGCATATGGAAAACTAAAATATGTACACCATATCATTGGTACTTATTTAGGTTTCATTGGGCAACTGCTTTAATCCCAGAAGAGGCTGATTCAGTAATAATACATTTATTAGAAGCTATGACCATCATGGACATACCTGCATTAATAAAAACTGAAAATGGTCCAGCATATGTCACTAAGAAAATGAAATAAACTTTGCTTATTATAATATAAAGCATATCACAGGTATACTAAACAATCCTACAGGTCAGAAAATTATAGAAATATTAAACAAAACTGTAGAGGATATGTTAAACAAACAGCAATGGATGGACATGCTCCCAAAAATAGACTATATAATGCTTTATTAACCTTGAATATTCTTAACGCTAATGAGAAAGGAACAACAACAGCAGAGAGTCATTGGAATGTATAAAAGTCTTCTGAATTAAATAAGCTAGTGTATTTTAAGGCTGTGTTGACCTCACTATGGAAGCCAGGACATGTGATACATTGGGGAAGGGATTTTGCTCTTGTTTCCAGAGAAGAAGAAAATCTATGGATACCATCAAAATTAGAAAAGATTCACATTGAAAAGGAGAAATTTCTTGATAAACAGAAATGTCAACTCATCCACAGCACTGACAACCATACAAATGATAAGGAAACCATATAGGGTGGAGCAGGATTCTGCTCTTGTCTTTACAGGAAAATATAAATCATTCAAAAATTCAAAAGACCCTGGATGTTTGGATGTTGATGAAGAGAAAAATAATTATCCTATAAGGATCATCAAGAAAAGAGAATATGACTTGTAATGAAAGGCAATAAAACTTATACATTTATATATACATACATACATACATACATATATATATATATGATTGTTTAAAATTGTTTAAAATGGCTCTTTCCTTCTACACATCAAAGTATGTTGTTAAAAGTTATATTCAGAGTTTCTGTCTCATTTCATGAGCTAGCTGATATGAAACAAGAAGTGGTGCAGGGGTTCCTTCTGTTTGTGTACTGCTGTCGTTGGTTAATGAAGAAAGAAACTGCCATGGTCTAGTTGATATGGCAGAACTTATGTATGTGGAGAAAACAGAACTGAATGCTGGTAGGAAAAAGAACAGAGAGAGATAGATACCATGGATCTGCCGAGGGAGGTAGATATGCTAAAAATTTTCTAGTAAGCCAAGACCTCACGGTGATACACAGATTGATAGAAGTGCCTTAAACTAATATGAAAGAGTTAGCCAATAAGAAGTTAGAGCTAATGACAAAGCAGTGTTTTAATACAGTTTCTATGTGTTATTTCTGGTGTAAGCTAGCTGGGCAGCTGGGGAAAAACAGTGGCCTGCTCCCTCCAACAAATGCCACCCACGTGGATGACTGCATCCACCTAAAGCCTGCCAGAGCTTGGGAAGTAATTCTTGACAGAAAAAAATAGAGTTAGTGTAAGGAGCCGCCAGGATGTCGCCTTGTCGAGAGAGTGCCAGCGGTCCTACAGCCTGGAGGTATACAAATCCTTTGATGCTGCCACACAGGCCAGAGTGCTTGGGGCCTTGTTTTGTATTTTAGAGCCTTGGTCCTGTGGCCTTGGGCCCTAGCAGAATGGCATCAACCAATCAGCATTTGAGCCTCTCCACCCTAGAAAAGCAGCTGCCTTTGGGTTTTTCGCTCTCTCTCACTTCTCTCTCTCTTGCTTCCTGCTCTCTCACCCTCTCTCCCTTACTCTCTCTCTCACTTCCTCTCTCTCTCTCTCTCTCTCTCTCTCTCTCTCTCTGTCTGTCTTTTCTCTCTTTTCCCTTCCCCCAATTTTCCTCAACTGAGTGGCTCCAAATAAAGACGTGATTTGGTAAGGAATCTCGATTTCGTGGTCGTCCATTCCTACTGGTCAGGAAGTGAGCCGCAACTGGTGCCGAAACCCGGGAAAAGCCGAAATCAGACACTGGAGAAAGAGAACCGAGTTTTTCAAAACCTGACACGTGGAGCAGTGAATGACGTCAGTTAAATCCTCCAGGTAAAATGGGAGGAAAAAGTATGGAAAGAATATAGGCCTAAAAAAAGAAAAAAAGATCAAAGTAAAGGTATCTGAAAGAAGGTACTAAAAGTAACGGGGAAGAAAAACCCCATAAGTTCAATGTAGGATGAGCTTGAAAAAACAGCAGCCAGAAAAGCGAGGTAACTAAAGGCAGGACTATGAGGGTAATGGGGTACAGGAGACCGCGGCTTCCACCCCTTCTCCATCCATCCCTCCACCTGCGCACTCGCTGATAGAGACTGGGGGCTGCAGTCTCATAGGGAAGCGGGTTTGATCATGTTTGGGGACTGCCTTCCCTGTTCTTAAAAGGCCACAGAGTTTTTGAGGTGATTCTCGCCTAATTTTGAAAATGCTAGACAACCATTGCAGCGGCTAACTGACACGGAAGTGGGCCGGCGCAATGGTGGACGCCTGTAGTCCCAGCTACTCGGGAAGGAGAGGCAGAACTGCACTGGTGAGTGCTAACTCTTCCGGGAGGCGTAGCCATGCTAACCAGATGCTGGCGGGGGTTTGCTGGAGTCCGCAGAGGCGTCTACGAAAAGCCAGGTCGCTGTGGCGACATGGACGGGCTAAAGTACAGGTGACGTCAGAGGCTATGTATGCGGACCTTTTTTTGCACCTGAGCAAACTTGCCCTGACTAAGGTGGAAGCTGCGGGATGAGCAGCGGCACCGCAAAAAGGCGGAGAAGGGTCAAACTCTGAGCCGCGTTTCCATAGCAACATGGGCGGGCACATTCAGGGTGCACGGAGCGCGGTACCGGATAGACCGGCGCGCCCGCAAAACACTCACAGCCCAGGGCGGGGCCATGCCGTTGTTCAGGCCATGCCGAATGTACCAGAGGCAGGCCGCACGCGTCCTTAACTAAAGCAACAACAGCCAGGGCGAGTTTTGTTTCCAAGGGAACTAACTCCGCGCAGCTACTCAGACTGGGAAAGCTTCTACAGCGTTCGACAAGGTCCATAAGACCAAAGCGTGCCAGAGGCTGAGCCGCGCCGCAGTGGGCAGCACATCAGAGAAGAGGCCGGCACAGCGCGCCGCGCGTTAGAGAGCAAGCCAGAAATTCACAGTCAGAAAGAAACATTTATCCCCCAAATTACAACGTCCCTTTCCAGCAGGAAGTAGCCAGGTAAGATGCCCATTTTCCCTCAAAGACTTCAGGCAGGAAAAACAAAAACAGAAAGAAGGGTATATAGCAGTGCCTGTATCCTAGGTAACAAAGGCGGATCAATAGCCTGGGGCAACAGGCGGGACAAAGAGTGCTACCTAGAGATTTTCCATCTGAATAGAGGAGCTGGAGAGATAGCTCAGAGGTTAAGAGCACTGCCTGCTCTTCCTGAGGTTGCAAGTTTGATCCCCAGTGACCACATGGCAGCTCCCAACTATTTGGTTTTAAATCTAATTTTTCTCCTTTTTAAAGAAAGGTTGTTTACACATTTTTAGAGGACTCCAGGCTGGGAACAGGAAAGAGGTTTTCTCATATTTTTCGAGCAATAAGCTCATCTATGCCAGATTTAAAAACATAGATTCAAAGGTTCCCTAATTATACAGGATTTTGGGTCTGTATTTTCTCATAAGGGTAATAATTATTTTATTTAAAAGTCTAAATTTTCATCATTAATTTGATGGATTTTCAATAATATTGTCAATTTGGCTATATTGGCACTGTCTCCTCAAAAAAATAGAAGATCTCTCCATTATTTAATGGCTTAAATTTCTTATAAGGTTGATACATGTTTTTCAAGTTATATAAAGTTACTCAAAAATATTTTATGGCATTTATGACTATCTCATTTATTGTTTAAAAGCCAGAAAGCCAGTCAGGTCAAGTCAAACCCTGTCAGGTCCTTAGGCCTGGCCTCTGGTGCATGTTAATGTGGGATAGCGTCCAGGGGCTCAGATGACTTCCTAGTTTATATCTGATAACAGGCATGTTAAAGAAATACAATTGGGTTATTTTCAGATTCTATATTGATAAAATAATTCTACTATAAACATGGTTAAACACATGTCCTTGTGACATGATTAAATATCTTTTGCATTTAGGCCCAAAAGAGACATAACTAACTCTTGGGATAATTCATGCCATCCCACTAGCAGGGGGAAAAGGTAACTCATGTAAAAATGCATTGCTTAGAGGCTTGGACAGCTTGGGGAAAGCCAAGTTATCTTATAACCAACAAGGGCCCAACATATGCCTCACAGGGCTTTAAGGCCTTTTACAAACAATTACAAGCTGAACATACCACTAGCCTACCATACAATCTACAGAGCCAGGATATTGTAAAAAAGGACAAATAAAGAT
Source organism: Myodes glareolus (assembly GCF_982192425.1). Lineage (NCBI taxonomy): Eukaryota > Metazoa > Chordata > Mammalia > Rodentia > Cricetidae > Myodes > Myodes glareolus. The sequence continues at coordinate 12,234,748 of NC_142053.1, read as the reverse complement.
TTAAAGGAAATTTTGCAAAGACAAAAGAGGGGGGCTAACAGTGACAGCTTCCCTCAGAGAAAGGATTTCTCTTGCATTCCTTACACTTAATTTTTAATTCAAAATATTGCTGGAAAAACAGCAGCAGACAGACATGCCCTGTTTGAAAGCAATTCAGTCTAATTCTAAGGCCTGCTGTAATGGCACAGGCAAACAAGATTTGCTATTTGGAGCAGAGACCTGTAGATCTCTAAGTTCAAAACCAGCCTACTTCCAGTACTGACTGTGCTGAATTTTTACACTGAGGTTTTAGTACTCTTAAATGTTAATTTGGGAGAAGAGTTTTGTTTATTTTTTTTTCTAGAAATGCTGACATACATCTGGATGCCGGCAAGACTAAAGAATGCTACAAAGGATGAAGATTCGTGCGAAAGCAGCAAAGATGACCCCCGGGCGGTGTCAAAAACAGCTGTTTCACACCATCACCTTGAGCAGCACCCTGTGCAGCCTCTTACCTTTAAACAATTTTCTGACTGACTCTATTCTGCCTTTTCTCCTTCCTTAGGATTGGGTGGGAACAGAGATATTCTTGGCATGCTGTGTCTAGGTGGAAGTGCTGTATGTCTCTGATTGTGTGTGCCACCTGCTAGTCCAAAAGAGGAGGAACAAGGTCTTTGTGGCACAGGCCTTGGCAGCCTTGGAATGTGTATCCTCACTCCAAGTTTGGCTCTCAGCCTTAAAGAGCTCATAGGCAATTAGCCAAGCATAGCCTTTGCACCCTCAAGGGACCAGATAGTCCCACTACACAGAGGAAGGTATGCATAGGTGGAGGGTATGCAGACACAGCCCTTGTACTCCCAGGGAAGTAGTTGTCCCATTGCACGGGAAGGGTGTGTCTTGTTTTTCTTTCCTTTAATCGGTCCACCCATCATGAGGTGGGGACCAGATTGGGAAATAGTTTCACCTTATTGCTCTTAAAAACAAAAAAGGAGGAGCTTTAAGGAGCCACCAGGATGTCGCCTTGGCGAGATAGTGCCAGCAGTCCTAAAGCCTGGAGGTATACAAATCCTTTGATGCTGCCGCGCAGGCCAGAGTGCTTGGGGCCTTGTTTTGCATTTCAGAGCCTTGGTCCTGTGGCCTTGGGCCCTAGCAGAATGGCATCAACATTCAATCAGCATTCGAGCCTCTCCACCCTAGAAAAGCAGCTGCCTTTGGGTTTTTCACTCTCTCTCACCTCTCTCTCTCTTACTTCCTGATCTCTCACCCTCTCTCCCTTACTCTCTCCCTCACTTTCTCTCTCTCTCTCTCTCTCTCTCTCTCTCTCTCTCTCTCTCTCTGTCTTTTCTCTCTTTTCCCTTCCCCCAATTTTCCTCAACCGAGTGGCTCCGAATAAAGACGTGATTTGGGAAGGAATCTCGATTTTGTGGTAGTCCATTCCTGCTGGTCAGGAAGCACGCCGCAAGTTAGCATAGCTTCTTGATAGCAGCATTTTCTCAGATAAGCTCTGCTCGCTAGAGAAAAGTACTCTCATTTAAGAGAAACTTCCTGACTCAGCTTTAGCTGCAAAAACCCTGTAGCTCTTTAAGAGGTCCTGCCATGAAACACTTAAATAGTGTTGATAAAAGCTGACCACATGCTTTTTGGTTTTCAGTGATAGCAGAAAAATAGCTGTGCCATTTTAAAATGATGGCTTTCTAGGCTGTCATGCCAGTTCAAACTCTGCCTCTTTCAGGCAGGAAGTCTGGATACAGAGAGAGCATTTGAGTGTTTTTTGTGGACACACTGTTGCAGCTTGCTTGCTGGCAAGGAACTTGAAATGTCATAGAGTTGTAGCAATAAACATGGCTCTTGTTTGTACCTTCTCCATGAGCCTGAACTTTCAGAAAGCTAAAAAAAGGGCTGGATCCAGCCATCAAAACCACAACTTTAATTTTCTCCATATTGCTTAGCAAATAAAAGCCTCGTGGTCAAAAAAAAAGAGATATACAGTAAAGAGATTGTCAAAGATGAAGAAAACCTCTAAATGGTTTACAGTGTATTAAAAATATGCAGGATAAATGTTAAAGTCCTTAAAAGAAAAAAAGAGAGTAGTTGCTGTGTGTGGTGTATACAACTTTAATCACAATACTTGGTAGACACAGGCAGGCAGACCTCTGTGAGTTCAAGGTGTGGTGGCACACACCTTTAATTTCAATACTTGGGAGGCAGAGGCAGACAAAACTCTTTGAGTTCAAGATGTGGTGGCATACACTTTTAATACCAGAACTTGGTAGGCAGAGACAGGCAGATCTCTGTGAGTTCTAGGACAGACTGGTCTACAGAGGGAATTCCAGGACAAACATAAATAGAAACCATTTCTGAAAATGCAAAAAATAAAAATAAAAGAAATAGAGGTTAAAATAAAGCCATGTAAAGATGAAAAATACACAGAGAATCAGGATTCTGTATATTATTATGCTCTCTTTAGATTGTTTGAATGCTGAGGAAGGATCAACAGCTGCTAAAAGATATTTGCTTATTAATGCTGCTGAAGTAATCCAATATAGATATTTTGAAAATACTTCAAAATTGAAGTCAAAAGGTATATTACTTTGGAGTACAGATTTTGCTTTTGTTTCTACAGGAAATGAGAGGCTGTGGGTTCATTCTGAGTTAAGAAAAATCAGGTTTGATCAAAGAAGATCACCTGAGACATTTCTGGTAGGAAAAGACGGCCCAGATGTCTGAGTTCTATATACAGAACAGATTCAAGGTTGCTGCCTGAGATGATCAAGACTCATAGGATACTCTAGACAGGACTTTATCATAATTGCAAATTTTCTTTAGGTCCCCATAAGATTATCAGTACCCCAACCAGCAGAAAGTAGCCTGGAATTGGATGCCCACATTCCCCCACCCCAAAAAAATGGACTATGAATATTTTCCTTTGTTTAAAAAAAAGAGGGGAAGTGGTGTAGGACAATTCTGTATTCTATCAGTTATATTTTAAATAAACACTGATTGACCAGTTGCCAGGAAGGAAGTATAGGCGGGACAACCAGACATGAATTAAAGGTGGGGAAATGAGAACAGATTTCTGGGAAGAGGAAAGCCCAGTCCTCCCCAGTCCTATCCAGACACAGAGGTAGGAAGATGTTACCTGCCCCACTGAAAAAGGTACCAAGCCATGTGTCTAACAAATACTAGAATAATGGGATAATATAAGTTATAAGAGTTAGTAAGAAGCTTGAGATACTGGGCCTATTAGTTTATAATTAATATAGACCCCCGTGTGACGGTTTTTTGGCAGGGCTAAAGGGCTATGGGTCCTGATGGGGGGAAAGAAACCAAGCAGGACAGAAACCTCAGTCAACAAGAAAGAAAAAAAGAATTTAGAAAACAATTAACTTTTCTTCATATCTATTTTTGTTTTTATTGTACCTTTTATTGAATATATATGTCTGTATATATCTGTATAAATAATGTTTAAGTTTTCCACAATAAACAATCAATTTTTCTGCAGTCATCTGTGAAGTTACTAGCAAGAGGATGGAACTCCACAAAAAACTTTACCTGATTGAAACTGTGTCATGATGCTGATAGTGCTATTATAAAACCTGTTTTGGGTAACAGAAGCTTAAGATGATTCCAACTATAATAGCTAAAATTGTGTACTTTTTACAACATTCTGGCAAGAACTACAAATAGGAACCTCAGGACAACCCTATCAAATACTCAGAAGGTATTTGCAATTATACCAGACACAAATATTGGAATTTAACCATCATTTTACTTTCATAGAATCCCATAGATAGAATATCAAACCCATGACAACAGGAAGTAATTCTAGAAGATTATGTCACCTCTCCCAACAAAGTTTGTCCTCAGGGATAGGAATATAATTTAGGGTTTGATTACTATTATTATTTGGGGGTTGGGGGCTGGAGGAGTTTTGTAGGTTCAGGGATGTCTTTGATTAAAAAAAAGAGAAATTTTGATGTGATGATAGATTACTGTGAACTTACTCACATTAATAATAATAGTGAATAATAGAGTGAGTACTTGTGAGCTATTATTTACAGGCAATTTATATTGGTATATATTCTTGTATATTGATACAAAGTTAAATTACATTGAATAAGTTCCTATTTTCATCTACCATATTCATATACCTAGGCAAAGTTATTTTGTCATTTTGTATGCTTGCATGCTTCTACCTCTGTCTAAAACATTTTTGTATATTCATACAGTTTTAGGATGTATTTATGACATTGTAATGTATGTTTCTACCTTTGATCAAGATATTTATGTGTTGTTTACATTTTGAGTGCATTGTCTTCATTTGTTGCACAGTTGTTTATTGTATAGTATTCTAATATGAAGTCTTAGTCTTTAAGTTATATAAGTATGAAGAAGTATAGATCAATAGTCATCTACGTTTATCATACTTATAGTTAGATTAGTCAGGTTCTTTAGAACATAGAGATTTTAGTCTGCATAAATAGGTAATCGTCAACCACTTCAAAGAACTCTAGAATATGGCATTTAAATAACTTAGGGTTCTGTGGAAGTGAGACATGATTTCTCCTGGAAGCCCTGATCTATGCCAAGAGAATGTTGAACACTGAAGACAATCCACTTGGAGATTGTTTTCTTCTTAGCAAAACTGCACTTTGAGCAAGGAACCACCCATGCCTCAACTACTGACAAGGTACATGGTATCCAGAAAGGCATAAGAAGAATTGCCAAAACTTGCCAAGACAGAATAAGATGGTTTTGAAATTTTTCCTGCCTTTGATAATGGTCTATCAGTTTTCTAGGTCTTAACTAAAGTTGGTTGTTTCAACATTGCAAATAGACTTTGGGTGATTGCCCAGGTAGCCAGTTGTCTTTTTCATTTGTTGCAGATTTTGGAAGATGCTTGATTGTACTTCCTGCTTACTCAAGTAATATTATCTCTCTTCTTGGCTCTTAGATGGGGTTGAACACTAGATAGTTGTAGTTTCTTTCTTTCCTCTTATGACTTGGTCAAGTTATTTATTTATACACGACATAAACTAGATAGGATAGGATAATTATTGAATAAATTTGTTCTTATTGTATATAATTTTGTACTAGGATTAGAACTCTCTTATTTAAACAGAAGGGGGAGGTGCTGTAGGAAATCATACAACTAATAGCCTTTTAAGTTAAATGCCCACTGTGATGTGACTTCTCATATTATTTATGCTGATGTAAAGCATGTGTCTATCCTCTTTTCTGATTGCAGGATTCAATTTCTGTTCTTTGTTCCAGTAGAGGATTTTGATTTGTGAATCTACCCCTAAATAAATAACCATATATTATTCTCAATTCTGAGCTACTATGGGATTTCTTTTAAGCGTGATTCTTCATGAGCAGGCCTGTTGTAGTGAGGTCCATGGGAGAAGGAATGATCCTGCCACATCGATCAGACTGGGTCAGATACAGAGAGCTCTGCATAAGCAGGGGCAGATCCAGACCAGGGACAGTTGCAGAAACAGGACTGAGTCAGCAACCTAAGCCGAGCAGGCCTGAGACAGTGAACTCCACAAGAATAGGTACAGGGGACTAACTATAGAAGGAGTGGGCTAGAGCCAGAGGCCTCTGCAGGTCCGATTGGGAGTCTGGGACCTCTGAGGGAGTAGACCTGAACCAGGACGTCTGCGGGTTCAGGTGTGAGTCTGGGACCTCTGAGGAACTATGCCTGTGCCAGGATGTCTGCAGGTTAAGGAGTGAGTCTGGGACCTCCATGGGATTAGGCTAGAATCAGATACCTCTGTGAGTATAGACATGAGACTGGGTCCTCCAAGGGAGTAGACTGAGCCAGGACTTCTGCTGGTCTGAGTGTGAGTCTGGAACCTGAGGGAGTAAGCCTGAACCAGGAACTCTGATGGTTTGGGCATGTGTCTGGGACCTCCATGGGAGTACACAGGAACCAGAGAACTCTGTAGTCCAGCCATGAGTCTAGGATATCTGAGGAAATAGGCATGAGCCAGGACCTCTGTGAGTCTAGGTTCACCTGAGTCTGGGACCTCTGAGGGAGTAGATCAGAGCCAGAGACCTTTGTGGGACCAACCCCAAACCAGGGATCTCCAGAGAAGCAACACCAGGTCTGGGACATTTATGGAAACAGTATTGAGCCAGTAACCTAGGTCACAGCAGGCCTGAGACAGTGAATTCCAAAGGATCAGGTCAAACTCCAGGAGCACTGAGCAACCTCCAGGAACACAGAGTGATGAATGGGGTGACTGAAACTGTGGTACAAACTGCACCATGAGGAATAAACATCTGATCCTTGGATCCACTGGCACCTAGAAGATTTATCATCAGAGTCACAGACAACCCAAACTACAACAATCAGAGAAAAATATACAACACCAGTAAAACTAGTGACCCTAAAACAGTAAGACATGAACAGCCAAATGCAGATGAATCAGAAGAACATCAGATAGACTGAGTCAAAAAACAAACCTCTGCTAGACAGAAAGCAATCAAAACATTAAACATGCAAAATGAAGAATGAATATTAGGAGTTGCCAAGAAAAAAAGGTCAAGTAACATATAAAGGCAGACCAATCAGAATTACAGCTAACTTCTCAATGGGGACAAGGAAAGCCAAAAGGTCCAAAACAAGCATTATTGAGGCATAAATGCCAGCCCAGACTACCATACCCACCAAAACTTTCAATCACCATAAAGAGACTAAACAAGGTACTCCATGACAGAACCAGATTTAACCAATATTTAATGACAAACCCAACCCTACACAAAGTAATGGAAGGAAAATCTAATCCAAAAAAGTTGATTTCATCAACAAAAACACAATTGGTGATCTCACAGTAGCAAATAACAAAGAAGAAAAAAAGACACAAATTGACATTACCAACAACAAAAAGCTAAAAAAACAGTAAATAGAAATCACTGGTCATTAATATCCCTTGATACAAATGGACTCAGTTCACCTATAAAAAGACATGAGTTAACAGATAGGATATGAAAGCAGAATCCATCCTTCTCCTGCATGCAAGAAGCACACCTCAACCTTAAAGACAGACATTGCCTCAGAGTAAAGGGTTTGGAAACTTTTTTTCCAATCAAATGGACCTAAGAAAAAAACATATGTTGTTATCCTAACATCTAAACTAAATAAACTTCAAACTAAAAACAATCAAAAGAGACAAAGAAGAACATTTCATATAAGTCACATGAAAAATTCATCAAGAGGAAATCTTAATACTGAACATTTATTCCCCAAATACAAGGGTACCCTCATATGTACTAGAAAACATTTTTTTTTATTAATTTATAAAAGTTTCCACTTCTGCCCCTCCTCCCAATACCCTCCCACTCCCCCCATTCCCTCTCCTCCTTCCTCTCCAGCCCTAAGAGCAGTCAAGATTTCCTGCCTTGTGGGAAATTCAAGTTCCTCCCCCCCTCCCTCCAGGTCTAGGAAGGTGAGCATCCAAACAGACTTGGATCCCAAAAAGCCAGTACATGTAGATGAAACAAGACCCAGTGATATTATCAATGGCTTCTCAGACAGTCCCCGTGCCAGCTATATTCAGAGAATCCAGTTTGATCACATGCTCTTTTAGTCCCAGTCCAGCTGGCCTTGGTGAGCTCTCATTAGATCAGTCTCCTTGTATCAGTGGGTGAAAGCACTCCTCACAGTCCTGCCTTCTTTGTTCATGTTCTCCCTCCTTCTGCTCCTCATTTGGACCTTGGGGGCTCAGTCCAGTGCTCCAATGTGGGTTTCTGTCACAATCTCCATCCATCGTCGGATGAAGGTTCCCTCTGCTCCTGCCTTCCTTGCTTGCGACGCGCATCCTGACCAGCAGGAATGAACACCACTAAAAATGAGAATTCCTTCCCTGGTCACGTCTTTATTTGGAGCATTTGATTGAGGAAAATTGGGGGAAGGGAAGATAGAGCAGGGACAAGAGAAAGCTTAGAGAGAGCAAGTAGAGCCCAGAGGCAGCTGCTTTTAAATGGTGGAGAGGCTTGAACGCTGTCCTGATTGGTTAATGCCATTCTGCTGGTCTGAGCATGTGCAAGCAAGGGTGCAGGCCTCACGTGGCAAAGCCAGGTATGGACTTGTATACCTCCAAACTGCAGGACCACCTGTGCCTCCAGGTGGCTTCCTACATCTCCCCCTTCTACTGTAAATAAAAGCAATAAGGCAAAGCTATTTTCCAATCTGGTCCCCACCTCATGATGTGTGGACCGATTAAAGAAAAGAAAAACAAGACACACCCTTCCCATGCAATGGGACAACTACCCTGGGAGTTCTAGGGCTGTATCTGCACACCCTCCACCTATGCATACCTTCCTCTATGCCGTGGGACTATCTGGTCCCTAGAGGGTACAAAGGCTATGCATGGCTAATTGCCTATGAGCTCTTTAAGGCTGAGAGTCAAACTTGGGGTGAGGATACACATACCAAGGCTGCCAAGGCCTGTGCCACAAAGACCTTGTTCCTTCTCACATTGGGCTAGCAAGTAGCACACCAATCAAAGACATACAGCACTTCCACCTAGACACAGCATGCCAAGAATATCTCTGTTTCCACCAATTCCTAAGGAAGGAAAAGGCAAAATAGAGTCAGTCAGAAAATTGTTAAGAGATAAGAGGTTGCACAGGGTGCTGCTCAAGTCGATGGTGTGAAACAGCTGCTCTTGACACTGCCCAGAAGGTCATCTCTGCTGCCTCTGCATGAATCTTTCCTTGCAGCAGGACACTCAGCATCCACTGGATCATCTTTCTTCTTTATTTCTCTTGTCAGTCTCGCTGGCATCCAGATGTATGTCAGCATTCCTAGAAAAACATAAACAAAACTCTCCTCCCAAATTAACATTTAAGAGTATTAAAAACTCTCATTGTAAAAATTCAGCACAATCAGTACTGGAAGTAGGCTGATTTTGAACTTAGAGACTTGTAGGTCTCCGTTTTAAAGAGCAAATCTTGTTTGCCTGTGCCATTAAAGCAGGCCTTAAAATTAGATGGAATTGCTTTTAAACAGAGCGTCTCTGTCTGTTGCTGTTTTCCAGCAATATTTTGAATTAAAAATTAAATGTAAAGAATGCAAGAGAAATCCTTTCTCTGGGGGAAGCTGTCACTGGTAGTCCCCCCTTATGTCTAAAACCAAAACAGTTGTCACTGGGAATTGAACTCATGACCTTTGGAAGAACAGGCAGTGCTCTTAACCTCGGAGCCATCTCTCCAGCCCCGCATTCAAATGAAAAAACCTCTAGGTAGCATTGTTTATTCCACCCGTTGCTTGAGGCAATAGGTCCGCCTTTGTTATCTAGGATACGGGTAACCAGGTTGACACGCCTTTATTATGATAATTACGACCAGTTCTTTGAGGGAAAATGGGCGTCGACAATCGATCTAGCTGCTTCCTGCTGACGATGGGACGATGTGTATGTTTTGGGGAATCTGACTGATTTTTTTTTGGCAACAAATGTTTTTATCTGACTGAATTTTTGGCGGCTGTGGCTGTGAGCGTCCGCCTCTGAGGCACGGCCCATTGTGGCCCATTGTGGCCCATTGTGGCCCATTGTGGCCCATTGTGGCATGCTCCGCATGGCCCAAAGGCATGGCCCCGCCCCGGGCAGTGCGCGGGCTCGCCCTTTATCCTGTACCTGCGAACTGTGTACCCTGCCTCACCTTAGGCATTGAACTCGTACCGCCGGCCGTGAGTCTTTTCCAAGCTCCGGCGAGGGGGGCATCCGCCCACCCGTGGGGTGGGGCCTTTCCTGCCTGGTCTGCCCGTGCGCGGAGGGCCCGGTTAGGGCCGCGGGGGGCCCCAATCTCAGACCTTTGCAGGGGCCGGGGAGTGACGAGCACTCAGCACGTGGCCCCGCCGATGAGCTTCCTCCACCCGCCCATGTTGCTATGGAAACGCGGTTCAGAGTTTGGCCCCTCTCCGTGACGCTGCTGCTCACCACGCAGCTTCCGCCTCAGTCAGGGCAAGTCCGCTCAGGTGCTGGGATTAAAGGCGTGCGCCACCACGCCAGCTACTTCCTCAATCAAAATTAAAGTTTTCTGTATGTGAGAGCCAGAGACTGAGCTCTCTTAACAAAATTAGGCGAAAATCACCTCAGAAACTGTGTGGCTCTTTAAGAACAGGAAAGGCAGTCGTCAGACATGATCAAGCCCACCTCCCTATGAGACTGTTGCCTCCGAGTCTCTAACAGCGAGTATGGACGGAGGAAGCCGCGGATCTCCCAACCGTAAACCTCGCTTTTTCTCAGCTCCACCTGCACTGAACTTGAGGGGTTTTTTCTTCCCCGTTGCTTTCTGTACCTTCTTTCAGATACCTTTTCTTTGATTCTTTCTATTTTCTTTTCTTTCTAGGCCTATACTTTTTCCATTCTTTTTCCTCCCCTTTCTGGAGGATTTAACTGACGTCACTCACCGCTCCACGTGTTCAGAGTTCTGAAATTCACGGCTCTCTGTGTCCTGGTGTCTGATCTCGGCTTTTTCTCCCGGGCTTTCAGCACCAGTTGCTGGGCGCTTCCTTCTCAGGGTCCCCCGGCGTAGTTGTCAGGGTCCCTTGGCGTCCCGGGGTTTCGAGCACCAGTTGCGATGCACATCCTGACCAGCAGGAATGAACGCCACTAAAAACGAGAATTCCTTCCCTAGTCACGTCTTTATTTGGAGCATTTGATTGAGGAAATTTGGGGGAAGGGAAGATAGAGCAGGGACAAGAGAAAGCTTAGAGAGAGCAAGTAGAGCCCAGAGGAAGCTGCTTTTAAACGGTGGAGAGGCTTGAACGCTGTCCTGATTTGTTAATGCCATTCTGCTGGTCTGAGCATGTGCAAGCAAGGGTGCAGGCCTCACGAGGCAAAGCCAGGTATGGGCTTGTATACCTCCAAACTGCAGGACCACCTGTGCCTCCAGGTGGCTTCCTACACTTGCTCACATTCTCCCTCCTTCTGCTTCTCATTTGGACCTAGGGAGTTAAGTCCAGTGTTCCAATGTGGGTCTCTGTCTCTATCTCCATCCATTGCCAGATGAAGGTTCTATGGTTATATGTAAAATATTCATCAGTATGGTTATGGGCCAAGGCCAGTTCAGGCACCCTCTCCTCTGCTGTCCAGGAAACAATCTGGAGATCTCTTCTTGGACCTGGGAACCCCTCTAGAATAAATCATATATTAAACTCCACATGCTAATAGTGGGAGACTTCAATATTCTACTCTCACCACTGGACAAGTCAGTCAGACAAAAAATGAATAGAGAAATAAGGAAACTTACAGATGTTGTGACTCAAATGGACTTAACAGATATCTATAAAACATTCCATTCAAACACAAAAGAATATACCTTCTTTTCAGCACTTCATGGAACCTTGTCAAAAACTGACCACATACTTGGTAACAAAATAAACCTCAAGCGATATTAAAAATTAAAAGAACCTCTTGTGTCTTATTGGAACACCACGGTTTAAAACTAGAATTCAACAACAACACTAATTTCAAAAAGCCCATGGGAAAAAAAACACATGGAAATTAAACAATGCTCACCTCAATCATCAATGGGTCAAGGGAAAAATATAGGGAGAAATTAAAGACTTCTTAAAATTCCATAAAAGTGACCACCCAGTATATCCAAATTTATGGGGCACAATGATAGCAGTGTTTACAGGAACTTTCATAGCACTGAATGCCTATATAAAGAAGATGGAAAAAATCCAACACTAGTGAACTAAGAGAACATTTGAAACTTTTAGTACAAAAAAGAAACAAATTCATCCAAGAGAAGTAGACAGCAGGAAATAATCAAACTGAGAGCTGAAATCAGCAAAATAGAAACAAGAAAAACAGTGCAAAGAATCAATGAGACAAAGAGTTGGTTCATAGAGAAAATCCACAAAATAGACAAAACTTTATTCAAGCAAACCAAAAGTCATAGCAAGAATATTTAAGTTACATAATCAGGCATGAAAATGGGTACATAATAACAAACACAAAGGAAATTCAGAGAATCATCAGGTCATACCACAAAAGCCTGTACACCAGGTTTAAAGAAATGGGCAACTCTCTGGATAAATATCACTTACCAAAATTAAATTAAGACCAGATAAGCAAATTAAATATACCTGTAACTGCTAAAGAAATAGAAACAGGCATTAAAAGTCTTCTCACCAAAATAAACTTAGGACCAGAAGCTTTCATCTCAGAATTCTACAAGATTTTCACAGAAGAACTAATACCAATACTTTTCAAATTGTTCCACACAACAGAAACAGAAGGAACATAGCCAAACTCTTTTATGAGTCTACAAATGCCCTGATAGCCACACCACGGAAAGAAATGACAAAGAAAGAGAATTGAAGAATAATCTCACTCATGAATATTGATGCAAAAATACTGAATTAAATACTGGCAAATCAAATCCAAGAACACATCAGAACCATCATCCACTATGATCAAGTAAACTTTATCCCAGAGATGTAGGGATGGATCAACACATGAAAATCTATCAACATAATACACCATATAAACAAATTGAAAAATAAATCCAAATGATGATCCCATTAGATGCTGAAAAAGCTTTTGACAAAATACAATATTCCATCATGATAAATGTCTTAGATAGAGCAGGGATAGAAGGATCATATCTAAACATAATAAAGTCCATAGACAGCAAGCCAAGAGCCAACATCAAACTAAATTGGCAAAAAATCAGATAGAAGGAGGATCAATAGAAGTGAATCTAAGACCTAGTTTTAAATCCTCATACCTATGAAGATCTGATTTTTGACAAGAAAGCAAAAGTAATAAATGGAATAAAGAAAGCATATTTAATAAATAGTGCTGGTATCACTGGATATCAACATGCAGAAGAGTGAAAACTTATCCATATCTATCTGTTGGCAGAAGTTTCTGTCCTGCTTGGACCTGCAGCTATTCTTTTCCAAAGAAATACATAGAGGTCTACATTAATCATAAACTGATGGGTCTAGTAGCTGAGGCTTCATATTAACTTTTAAAATTTACATTAGCCAATAATTCTTATCTGGATTAACCATGTGGCTTGGTATCTTTATTAGCCAGGTATTTTCATCTTTCTTCCTCTGCATCTGGGTGATGACTGTAGATTGCACTTTCTTCATTCCAGAATTCCCCTGTTCTCCTTACCCTGCCTCTACTTCCTGCCTGGTTTCCCCACCTACACTTCCTGCTTGGCTACTGGCCCAACAGAATTTTAATAAACAAGTACAAGAAACAAATCTTAAAGGCTAAAAACTTTGCTCCACAGAATCTAACAGCATGCACAAAACTCAAGTTAAATACATCAAAGACCTCAACATAAAACTACTCTCACTGTAAAGTGCAACCCGGCAGGAGGGAGTTCCTGTGTTTCAATAGCCTGCAGGTGGAAAGATAAGCCCTGTGTCAGCTCAGCGAGATTCCTGGCCAGTAAGGGGTACTGATCTTCTAGCAGAAGATTCATCAGAGGGAGGAACCTGACCCAGAACCAGAAGATCCATTAGAGAACATTTGAAGGAAAACATGGGTAGACGCCAAGGCAGGAATTTCTCCAACAATCTGAAAAACAACATGAAACCACCAGATCCCATCAATCCTACAACAGAGGGACTTGAACACCCTAATCCAGAAGAAGTGGAAAAAAGTGCCATTATGGTTCTAGCAGAGGGCCTTCTGTGGGGTGAGCTGGCTTCGGGCCGTGGCAGGGTCCCGGCGAGGAGGAGCTTGGGCGTTCCCCGACCCCATAGACGCCCAGGTCACCCTGCAGTGCTGGCTACCCCATCCCGCCTGCCATCCTGGCTCCCATCCAGCAGGGGCCCTGACTTCTAGCAGAGGACCATCGGTGGGGTGAGTTTCCTTTGGGCCGTGGCAGGGTCCCGGTGAGGAGGAGCATGGGTGTTCCCCGACCCCATAGACGCCCAGGTTGCCCTGCAATGTTGGCTACCCCCTCCTGCCTGCCATCCTAGCTCCCATCCAGGTACGAATTCCTATATTTCTCCCTTCCCCCTGGGGCCATATAATTTCCACAGCTCAGCTGCCTTGCAAGCTGGGACTTGGCTGTAGGCGCAGCTCGGCTCGAGGCAGTTCCTGGGTCCTAAAGGCCTCCCTGAGGACAGGTGGTCCAGGTGCCAGCTCAGCCACATTCCTGACCAGCAGGGGCCCTGATTTCTAGCAGAGGGCCTTCTGTGGGGTGAGCTGGCTTCGGGCCGTGGCAGGGTCCCGGCGAGGAGGAGCTTGGGCGTTCCCCGACTGCATAGACGCCCAGGTCGCCCTGCAGTGCTGGCTACCCCATCCCGCCTGCCATCCTGGCTCCCATCCAGCAGGGGCCCTGACTTCTAGCAGAGGACCATCGGTGGGGTGAGTTTCCTTCGGGCCGTGGCAGGGTCCTGGTGAGGAGGAGCTTGGGTGTTCCCGACCCCATAGACGCCCAGGTCGCCCTGCAGTGCTGGCTACCCCCTCCCGCCTGCCATCCCAGCTCCCATCCAGGTACGAATTCCTATATTTCTCCCTTCCCCCTGGGGCCATAAAATTTTCCCCAGCTCAGCTGCCTTGCAAGCAAAGCCTGCATTGAAAGTGCATCCAGGAAAGAGGGAGTGCCTTTGCTTCAATAGCCTGCCTGAGGAAAGGTGGGCATTCTGTCAGTGAAGTCCCTGCCCAAGAAGGGAACCTGACCTGGTAACAGAAGTTCCAATAGAGAACATTTGAAATAAGAGATGGGCAGACGCCAAGGCAAGACCTCATCCAACAATCTGAAAAACAACATGAAAACACCAGATCCCAAGGACCCTACAACAGAAGGGCTTGAACACCTTAACCCAGAAGAAGTGGAAAAAAGTGCCATTATGAAAGCAAATGAGTCCCTTAAACAGGATATGAATAACTCCCTTAAAGAACTGGATGAGAAATATAACAAATGTTTGAAGAAATGAGTATAGAAATTGATGAGAAATATAACAAAAAGTTTGAAGAAATAAGTAAATCCATGAATGAGACCCTGAGAAACCAAGAAAAAACAATCAAACAAGTAAAGGAAACAGTGCAAGAATTGAAAACTGAAATGGAGGCAATGAAGAAAACACAAACAGAGAACCGGATGGATATGGAAAACCTAGGTAAATGAACGGAGACTACAGAATCAAGCATAACCAATAGAATACAAGAGAAAGAAGAACGAATCTCAGAATCTGAAGATACCATAGAGAAAATAAATGCTCTGGTCAAAGAAAACGGCAAATCCAACAAATTCTCTTCACAAAACATTCAGGAAATCTGGGACACAATAAAAAAAAAACCAAATCTAAGAATAATAGGGATTGAAGAAGGAGAAGAATTGCAGATCAAAGGCCCAGAAAATATATTCAACAAAATTATAGAAGAAAACTTTCCCAACCTAAAGAACGATATTCCTATGAAGGTTCAAGAAGCATACAGAACACCGAATAGACTGGATCAGAAAAAAACATCCCCTCGCCATATAATAATCAAAACACAAAACATACATATTAAAGAAAAAATTTTAAGAGCTGCAAAGGAAAAAGGTCAAGTAACTTATAAGGTTAACCTATCTTTTCTCTATGGAAACCAAGAAAGCCAGAAGATCCTGGATAGAGGTACTGCAGAAAATAAGAGACCATGGATGCAAACCCAGACTACTATACCCAGCCAAGCTATTGTTCATTATAAACGGAGAAAACAAAATATTCCAGGATAAAAACAAATTTAAACAATACGTAGCTACTAATCCAGCTTTACAGAGAATATTAGAAGGAAAATCACTACCGAAGGAATCCAACATTCCCAACACGGCCTACAATAACTTGAACATCTAGCGACCATTCACAAGCACAAATCAAAGAAGAAAAACACATACACTCTACTACCTAAAAAAAAAAAAAAATGACCGGAGTCAACAACCACTGGTCATTAATATCACTTAATATCAATGGACTCAATTCACCTATAAAGAGGCATAGACTTAGAGATTGGATAAGAAACCAGGATCCAACATTCTGCTTTTTACAAGAAACACACCTCAACCACAAAGACAGACACCTACTCAGAGTAAAGGGTTGGGAAATGGTTTTCCAAGCAAATGGACCTAAGAAACAAGCAGGTTTGGCCATTCTAATATCTAACAAAATCGACTTCAAACTAAAATCAATCAGAAGAAATGGAGATGGACATTTCATACTCATAACTGGAACAATTCATCAGGAGGAAGTCTCAATCCTGAATATCTATGCTCCTAATATAAAGGCACCCACATATGTAAAAGAAACTCTTCTAGAACTCAAGGTGGTCATCAAACCACACACACTAATAGTAGGAGACTTCAACACTCCTCTCTCACCAATGGACAGGTCAATCAGACAGAAACAAAACAGAGAATTGAGAGATCTATTGGAGGTATTGAATCAAATGGACTTAACAGACATCTATAGAACACTCCACCCAAATAGGAAAGAATATACCTTTTTCTCTGCAGCTCATGGAAGCTTCTCGAAAATTGACCACATACTCGGCAACAAAGCAAACTTCCACAGATACAAAAAAATATTAGTAACTACCTGTGTCTTGTCAGATCACCATGGACTAAAATTAGAATTCAACAACAATGCTCCCCCCAGGAAGCCAACAAACTCTTGGAAACTGAACAGTCAACTACTAAATCACCCCTGGGTCAAGGAAGAAATAAAGAAAGAAATTAAACTCTTCCTTGAATTTAATGAAAACAAAGACACAACATACTCAAACCTATGGGACATTATGAAAGCAGTGCTAAGAGGAAAGTTCATAGCACTAAGTGCCCAATTAAAGAAAGCAGAGAAAGCACACATTGGAGACTTAACAGCACACTTGAAAGATCTAGAAAAAAAAGAAGCTGATTCACCCAGGAGGTCTAGAAGACTGGAAATAATCAAACTGAGGGCTGAAATCAACAAAATAGAAATAGAGAAAACAATCCAAAGAATCAATGTATCAAAAAGCTGGTTCTTGGAGAAAATCAACAAGATTGACAAACCCCTATCCAAACTAATCAAACGGCAGAGAGAGAACATGCAAATTAATAAGATCAGAAATGAAAAGGGGGACATAACCACAGACACAGAGGAAATTCAGAGAATCATTAGATCTTACTATGAAAGTTTATATGCCACAAAGTTGGAAAATATAAAAGAAATGGACATTTTTTTAGATAAGTACCATATACCAAAGTTTAACCAAGAACAGGTGAACAATCTAAATAGACCTGTTAGTCGTGAAGAATTAGAAGCTGTTATCAAAAATCTCCCTACCAAAAAAAGCCCAGGACCAGATGGTTTCATTGCAGAATTCTACAAGAACTTCCAGGAAGAGCTAATACCTATACTCCTTAATGTATTTCACAATATAGAAACAGAAGAGTCATTGCCTAACTCCTTTTATGAAGCTACAGTTACCCTAATACCAAAACCACACAAAGACACAACCAAGAAAGAGAATTACAGGCCAATCTCACTCATGAACATCGACGCAAAAATTCTCAATAAAATACTGGCAAACCGTATCGAAGAGCACATTAGAAAAATTATCCATTATGATCAAGTCGGCTTCATTCCAGAGATGCAGGGCTGGTTCAACATACGCAAATCTATCAATGTAATCTATCATATAAATAAACTGAAAGAAAAAAAGCATATGATCATCTCACTAGATGCTGAAAAAGCATTTGACAAAATTCAACATCCATTTATGATAAAGGTGTTGGAGAGACTGGGGATACAAGGATCATACCTAAATATAATAAAAGCAATATACAGCAAGCCGACAGCTAACATCAAACTGAATGGAGAGAAACTCAAAGCCTTTCCACTAAAATCAGGAACGCGACAAGGCTGTCCACTCTCTCCATACCTCTTCAATATAGTGCTTGAAGTTCTAGCAATAGCAATAAGACAACATAAGGAGATCAAGGGGATTTGTATTGCAAAGGATGAAGTTAAACTTTCATTATTTGCTGACGATATGATAGTTTACATAAGTGACCCCAAAAACTCTACCAAAGAACTCCTACAGCTGATAAACACCTTTAGTAACGTGGCAGGATACAAGATCAACTCCAGAAAAGCAGTGGCCCTCCTATACACAAAGGATAAAGAAGCAGAGAGGGAAATCAGAGAAGCATCACCTTTCATGATAGCCACAAATAGCATAAAATATCTTGGGGTTACTCTAACCAAGGAAGTGAAAGACCTATTTGACAAAAACTTCAAGTCTTTGAAGAAAGAAATTGAGGAGGATACCAGAAAATGGAAAGACCTCCCCTGCTCTTGGATTGGGAGAATCAACATAGTAAAAATGGCAATTCTACCAAAAGCAATCTATAGATTCAATGCAATCCCCATCAAAATCCCATCAAACTTCTTCACAGACCTTGAGAGAACAATAATCAAGTTTATATGGCAAAACAAAAAACCCAGGATAGCCAAAAAAAAATCTTATACAATAAAAGAACTTCTTGAAGCATTACCATCCCTGACTTCAAACTCTAATATAGAGCTACAGTATTGAAAACAGCTTGGTATTGGCATAAGAACAGAGACGTCGACATATGGAATCGAATAGAAGAAACAGATATTAACCCACAAACTTATGAACACCTAATTTTCGACAAGGGAGCTAAAGGTATACAATGGAAGAAGGAAAGCATCTTTAACAAATGGTACTGGCATAACTGGATGTCAACCTGTAGAAGGATGAAAGTAGATCCATACCTATCACCATGCACAAAAATCAAGTCCAAATGGATTAAAGACATCAACATTAATTCGTCCGCTTTGAACCTGATAGAAGAGAAAGTGGGAAGTAGTCTACAAGGTATAGGCACAGGAGGCCTCTTCCTAAGTAGGACCCCAGCAGCACAGACAATAAGAGAAACAATGAAAAAATGGGATCTACTGAAACTGAGAAGCTTCTGTAAAGCAAAGGACACTGTCAGTAGGATAAAAAGGCTGCCTTCTGACTGGGAGAAGATTTTCACCAACATCTCATCAGACAAAGGTCTGATCTTCAAAATATACAAAGACCTCAAGAAACTAGACACTAAAACTCTAATTAACCCAATTAAAAAATGGGGTACTGAACTTAACAGAGAATTCACAACAGATGAACTTCGAATGGCCAGAAGACACTTAAGGTCATGCTCAACCTCCTTAGCGATCAGGGAAATGCAAATCAAAACCACTTTGAGATACCATCTTACACCTGTCAGAATAGCTAAAGTCAAAAACACCAATGATAGCCTATGCTGGAGAGGATGTGGGGTGAGGGGAACACTCATCCATTGTTGGTGGGAATGCAAACTCGTGCAGCCACTGTGGAAATCAGTGTGGCAGTTTCTCAGGAAACTGGGAGTCAACCTCCCTCAGGACCCAGCAATTCCACTCTTGGGAATATACCCTAAAGATTCCCTAACATATTACAAAAGCATTTGTTCTACTATGTTCATAGCACACTATTTGTAATAGCCAGAACCTGGAAACAGCCTAGGTGCCCCTCAATAGAAGAATGGTTAAAAAAGGTGTGGAACATATACACATTAGAGTTTTACTCAGCGGTAAAAACAAAGACATCTTGAATTTTGCATGCAAATGGATGGAAATAGAAAACGCTTTACTGAGTGAGGTAAGCCAGACCCAAAAAGAGGAACAAGGTATGTATTCACTCATAAGTGGATTCTAACCATAATTAAAGGTCTTTGAGCCTATTATTCGTGATCCTAGAGAAGCTAAATAAGAAGATGAACTTGATGAAGTTTATTTAGCTATCCACCAGGAGGTAGAAAATAGACAAGAGTCCCAGGTAACCTCGGGTGCATGGGGGTGTGGGAGGGTTGATGGAAGGGGAGAAGGTTAGAGAGAAGGGAGTAGGGGAGGAATGGGGAAAGCTCGGTGGCCTGGGATGGGGGGGGAGGGAGGAAGGATGAATATGGGATCAGGGAACAATATATTTCAACTAAGGGAGCCATTTTAGGGTTTACAGGAGACTTGATTATATATGGGATCCCAGGTCCAAGGAGAGATCCCTCAGATTGTTCTCTGGACAGAGGAGAGGGTGCCTGAATCGGCCGTGGCCCATAACCATACTGATGAATATTTTGCTTATCACCATAGATCCTTCATCTGGCGAAGGACGGCGATACAGTCGGAGACCCACATTGGAGCACCGGACAGAGCCCCCCGAGGTCCAAATGAGGAGCAGAAGGAGGAAGAACATGAAAAAGAAAATCAGGACTGCGAGGGATGCTATCACCCACTGATACAAGGGAACGGATCTAATGAGAGTTTACCAAGGCCAGTTGGACTGGGACTGAACGAGGGCGTGATCTAACCAGATTCTCGGAATTTGGCCGGATTCTCTGACTGTGGCTGGCCCGAAGTCTTTCAGAAAAGCCATTGACTATGATACTGGGACCTGTTTCCTCTGCATATACTGGATTTTGGGGATCCAGTCTGTTTGGACACTCACCTTCCTGGACCTGGAGGGAGGGGGAATGAACTGGAACTTCCCACAAGGCAGGAAACCCTGACTACCCTAAGGGACAAAGAGGGAGGAGGAGAGGGATTGGGGGGAGTGGGAGGGTGTTGGAAAGAGGGGCGGAAATGGAAACTTTTATAATAATAAAATTTACTTTAAAAAAAGTGCCATTATGAAAGCAATAGAGTCCCTTAAACAGGAAATGAATAACTCCCTTAAAGAAATGGATGAGAAGTATAACAAAAAGTTTGAAGAAATGAGTAAAGAAATGAAAGAGAAGTATAACAAAATGTTTGAAGAGACAAGTAAATCTGTGAATGATATCCTGGGAAAACAAGAGACAAGCAAACAAACAGGTAATGGAAACAGTTCAAGGATTGAAAACTGAAATGGAGGCAATGAAGAAAACACAAAACGAGGGCCGGCTGGATATGGAAAATCTAGGTAAACAAACAGAGACTACAGAATCAAGCATAACCAACAGAATACAATAGATAGAAGAACAAACCTCAGATTCTGAAGATGCCATAGAGAAAATGAATGCTCTGACCAAAGAAAACAGCAAATTCAACAAATTCTCATCACAAAACATTCAAGAAATCTGGGACATAATTAAGAGACCAAACCTAAGAATAATAGGAGAAGAATTTCAGATAAAAGGCCCAGAAAATATATTCAACAAAATTATAGAAGAAAACTTTCCAAACCTAAAGAATGATATTCCTCAAAAGGTTTAAGAAGCATACAAAACACTGAATAGATTGGATAAAAAAAATCATCCCCATGCCATATAATAATCAAAACACAAAATGTACAGATTAAAGAAAGAATATTAAGAGCTGCAAAGGAAAAAGTTAAAGTAACTTATAAAGGTGAACCTATCAGACTTACACCAGACTTCTGTATGGAAACCATAAAAGCCAGAAGGGCCTGGATAGAGGTACTGCAGAAACTAAGAGACAATGGGTACAAGCAGAGACTACTATACCCAGCAAAGCTATTGATCACTAACAATGGAGAAAACAAAATATTCCAGGATAAAAACACATTTAAATAATACATAGCCACAAATCCATCCTAACAGAAAGTAATAGAAGGAAAATCACAACCCAAGGCATCTAACATCGCAAACACCGCCAACAATGACTCAGACATATTGTGACCCTTACAATCATATCTCTAAGAAGGGAAACACACAAACTCTACTACACACACACACACACACACACACAAAAATAACCGGAGTCAACAACCACTGGTCATTAATATCACTTAATACTAATGGACTCAACTCACCAATAAAAAGGCACAGACTAAGAGATTGGATACAAAAACAGGATCCAACATTCTGCTGTTTACAAGAAACACACCTCAACCACAAAGACAGACACCTACTCAGAGTAAAGGGTTGGGAAAAGGTTTTTCAAGCAAACAGACCTAAAAAACAAGTGGGTGTGGCCAGTCTAATTTCCAACAAAATTGACTTCAAACTAAAATTAATCAGAAGAGATGGAGATGGACATTTTATACTCATAACAGGAACAATTCATCAGGAAGAAGTCTCAGTCCTGAATATCTATGCCCCTAATATAAAAGCACCCACTTATGTAAAAGAATAACTTTTAGAATTCAAGGCCATCATAAAACCACACACACTAATAGTAGGAGACTTCAATACACCTCTCTCACCAATGGACAGGTCAATCAGACAGAAACCTAACAGAGAAATAAGAGAATTAATAGAGGTAATGAATTAAATGGACTTAACAGATATCTATAGAACATTCAACCCAAATAGAAAACAATATACCTTCTTCTCTGCAGCTCATGGAACCTTCTCAAAAATTGACCACATACTTGGTATCAAAGCAAACTTCCACAGATACAAAAATTATTAGTAACCACCAGTGTCTTGTCAGATTACCATGGAATAAAGTTAGAATTCAACAAAAATTCTAATCCCAGAAAGCCTACAAACTCATGGAAGCTGAACAGTCAACTACTGAATCACCCCTGGGTCAAGGAAGAAATAAAGAAAGAAATTAAAGTCTTCCTGGAATTTAATGAAAATAAAGACTCAACATACTCAAACCTATGGGACATAATGAAAGCAGCACTAAGAGGAAAGTTCATAGCACCAAGTGCCCAATTAAAGAAAACAGAGAAAGCACACATTGGAAACTTAACAGCACACCTGAAATCTCTAGAAAAAAAGAAGCAGACTCACCCAGGAGGTCTAGAAGACTGGAAATAATCAAACTGAGGGATGAAATCAACAAAATAGAAACACAGGAAACAATCCAAAGAATCAATGAAACTAAAAGCTGGTTCTTGGAGAAAATCAACAAGATTGACAAACCCCTAGCCAAAATAATGAAAAGGCAGAGAGAGAACACTCAAATTAATAAGATCAGAAATGAAAAGGGGGACATAACCACAGACACAGAGGAAATTCAGAGAATCATTAGATCTTACTACAAAACATATATGCCACAAAGTTGGAAAATGTACAAGAAATGGACTTGTTTTTAGATAAGTACAATTTACCAAAGTTAAATCAAGACCAGGTGAACAATCTAAATAGACCTGTTAGTAGCGAAGAATTAGAAGCTGTTTTCATAAAACTCCCTACCAAAAAGAAAGCCCAGGACTAGATAATTTCAATGCAGAATTCTACCAGAACTTCTGGGAAGAACTAATACGTATACTCCTTAAAGCATTTCGCAATATAGAAACAGGAGAGTCATTGCCAAACTCTTTTTTGTGAAGCTACAGTTACCCTGATACCAAAACCACACAAAGACACAACAAAGAAAGAGAATCAATCACAGGCCAATCTCACTCACAAACATCAAGGCAAAAATCCTCAAAAAAACACTGGCAAACCGAATCCAGGAACACATTAGGAAAAATATCCAATAAGATCAAGTAGGCTTCATCCTAGAGATGCAGTGCTGGTTCAACATATGCAAATCTATCAGTGTAATCCATCACATAGATAAACTGAAAGAAAAAACATATGATCATCTCATTAGATGCTGAAAAAGCATTTGACAAAATTCAGCACCCCTTTATGATAAAGCTGTTGGAAATACTGGGGATAAAAAAATCATACCTAAATATAATAAAAGCTAGTTACAGCAAGCCGACAGCTAACATTAAATTGAAAGGAGAGAAACTCAAAGCCATTCCACTAAAATCAAGAACACAACAAGGCTGTCCACTCTCTCCATACCTCTTCAATATAGTGCTTGAATTTCTAGCAATAGCAATAAGACAACATAAGGGGATCAAGGTGATTTGAATTGGAAAGGAAGAAGTTAAACTCTTGTTATTTGTAGATGATATGATAGTATACATAAATGACCCCAAAAACTCTACCAAAAAACTCCTACAGCTGATAAACACCTTTAGTAATGTGGCAGGGTACAAAATCAACTCCAAAAAATCAGTTTCCCTCCTATACACAAAGGATAAAGAAGCAAGGAGGGAAATCAGAAAAACTTCACCTTTCACGATAGCCACAAATAGCATAAAATATCTCGTGATAACTCTAACCAAGGAAGTGAAAGTCCTATTTGACAAGAACTTTAAGTCTTTGAAGAAATAAATTGAGGAGGATATCAGAAAATGGAAAGATCTCCCTTGTTCTTGGATTGGGAGAATCAACATAGTAATAATGTCAATTCTACCAAAAGCAATCTATTGATTCAATGCAATACATATCAAAATCCAATCAAAATTCTTCACAAACCTTGAGAGAACAATAATCAACTTTATATGGAAAAATAAAAAACCCAGGATAGCCAAAACAATCATATACAATAAAGGAACTTCTGGAGGCATTACCATCCCTGACTTCAAACTCTATTACAGAGCTACAGTATTGATAACAGCTTGGTATTGGCATAAGAACAGAGAAGTCGACTTATGGAATTGAATAGAAGACCCAGATATTAACCCACAAACCTATGAACACCTGATTTTCGACAAGGGAGCTAAAGGTATACAATGAAAGAAGGATAGCATCTTTAACAAATGGTCCTGGCACAACTGGATGTCAACCTGTAGAAGAAGGAAAGTAGATCCATATCTATCACCATGCACAAAACTCAAGTCCAAATGGATTAAATACCTCAACATTAATCTGATCAATTTGAAGCTGATAGAAGAGAAAGTGGGAAGTAGTCTGCAAGACATAGGCACAGGAGACCATTTCCTAGATAGAACCCCAGTAGCACAGACAATAAGAGAATCAATGAATAAATGGGACCTCCTGAAACTGAGAAACTTCTGTAAAGCAAAGGACACTGTCAGTAAGACAAAAAGGCTACCTTCTGACTAGGAGAAGATTTTCACCAACATCTCATCAGACAAAGGTCTGATCTCCAAAATATACAAAGAATTCAAGAAACTAGACACTAAAACTCTAATTAACCCAATTAAAAATGGGGTACTGAACTGAACCGAGAATACTCAACAGATGAACTTCTAATGGCCAAAAGACACTTAAGGACATGCTCAACCTCCTTAGTGATCAGGGAAATGCAAATCAAAACAACTATGAGATATCATGTTATACCTGTCAGAATAGCTAAACTGAAAAACACCAATGATAGCCTATAGTGGAGAGGATGTGGAGTGAGGGGAACACTCATCCATTGTTGGTGGGAATGCAAACTTGTGCAGCCAGTGTGGAAATCAGAGTGGCGGTTTCTCAGGAAACTGAGAGTCAACCTCCCTCAGGACCCAGCAATTCCACTCTTGGGAATATACCCAAGAGATGCCCTAACATACTACAAAAGCATTTGTTCAACAATGTTCATAGCAAAACGATTTGTAATAGCCAGAACCTGGAAACAACCTAGGTACCCCTCAATAGAAGAATGGTTAAAAAAGGCGTGGAACATATGCACATTAGAGTTTTGCTCAGTGGTCGAAAACAATGACATCTTGAATTTTGCATGCAAATGGATGGAAATAGAAAACGCTTTACTGAGTGAGGTTACCCAGACCCAAAAAGAGGAATATGGTATGTACTCACTCATAAATGGATTCTAGCTATAATTAAAGGTCTTTGAGTCTATAATTCGTGATCCTAGAGAAGCTAAATAAGAAGGTGAACCTGAAGACAATCATATAGTTATCCTCCTTGATATTGGAAGTAGACAAGATTGCCAGGGAAACCTGGGTTCATGGGGAGTGGGGGGTGGAAGTAAGGGGAGATAGTTAGAGAAAAGTGAGAAGGCGAGGATGGGGGATAGCTTGGGGGAATGGGATGGGAGAAGGGAGGAAGGACGGATATGGGATCAGGGAAGTATATATCTCAACTAAGGGAGCCATTTTACTGTTTGCAATATTCTTGATTCTAGAGGGGTTCTCTGGTCCGAGGAGAGGTCCCCATATTTTTCCCTGGGCAGCAGAGGAGAGTGTGCCTGAACTGGCCTTTGCCCATAACCATACTGATGAATATTGTGCATATCACCATAGAACCTTCATCTGGCGATGAATGGAGATAGAGACAGAGACACCCATTGGAACACAGGACTTAACTCCCTAGGTCCAAATGAGAAGCAAAAGGTGGGAGAACATGAGCAAGGAAGGCAGGATCAGAGGGAACCTTCATCTGACCGTAGATGGAGATTGTGACAGAGACCCACGTTGGAGCACTGGACTGAGCCCTTAAGGTCCAAATGATGAGCAGAAGGAGGGAGAACATGAACAAGGAAGTCAGGACCGAGAAGGGTTCATTCACCCACTGATACAAGGGGGCTGATCTAATGAGAGCTCACCCAAGCCAGCTGGACTGGGACTGCATGAGCATGTGCTCAAACCACATTCTCTGAATGTGGCTGACATGGGGACTGACTGAGAATCCATTGATAGTGGCACTGGGTCTTGTTTCGTCTGCATGTATTGTGTTTTTGGGATCCTAGTCTGTTTGGATGCTCACCTTCCTAGACCTAGATGGAGGGGGGAGGACCTTGAAATTCCCACAGGACAGGAAACCCTGACTGCGCTTAGGAGTGGAGAGGGAGGAGGAGAGGGAGTGGGGGGAGTTGGAGGGTATTGGGAGAAGGGGAGGAAGTGGAAAGTTTTATAAATTAATAATAATAATAATAAAGTAAAATTGGGAACATTATGAAAAATAAAAAAAACTAGTCTCAGTGAGCCTCATAGAAGAGAAAATTGGAAGGACACTTGAATGCATTAGAATAGGAGACCATTTACTATATATAACACCAGTAGCACAGACACTGAAAGAATTAATAAATTGGACCTCCTGAAACTGAAAAACTTCTGTAAAGCAAAAGACACAATCAACAAGACAAAATAGCAGCCTACAAAATTGAAAATATATTAAGCAACCCAATATCAGATAGAAGTCTGATCTCCAAAAAATACCAGAACTCAAAAAGTTGATCCTCAAAAGAACAAATAATCCAAGAAAAAGTGGAGTACAGACCTATACAGAGAACTCTCAACAGAGGAATCTAAAATGGCTAAAAGACACTTAAGGAAATGTTCAAAATCCTTAGTCATTAGAGAAATGCAAATTAAAGTAACTCTGAGATTCCATCTTACACTTACAAGAATGGCCGAGATCAAAAACACTAATGATAACTTATGCTGGAGAGGTTGTGGAGAAAAGAGACTATTTCTGCATTGCTGGTGAGAGTACAAACTATAATAGCCACTTTGGACATCAGTATGACAATTTCTCAGAAAATTAGGAAACAACTTTCCTCAAGACTCAGCAATATCACATTTGGGTATATATCCAAAGGATGCTCAATCATACTACAAGGACATGTGCTCAACTATGTTCATAGCAGCATTGTTTGTCATAGTCAGACTATGGAAACAACCTAAATACCCCTCAACTGAAGAAAGGATAAGGAAAATGTAGTGCATTTACACAATGGAGTACTACACAGCATAAATCAATATAATTTTCATGGGAAGTAGAAAAAGACAAGATCTCTTGAGTAAATTGGGAGCATGGAGACCATGAGAGGGGATTAAAGGGGAGAAGAGAGAAAGGGAGAGGAACAGTGAAAAATATATAGCTTAGTAAAATCAATTAAAAAAACATAAAAAAATGTAAAAAAAGAAAAACATGTTTTGTATTCATTCATATGTAGATTTTAGGAGAAAAGTATAGGATAAAGAATGTACAGTCCACAGAAACCAAATGGATAGATAACAAGGAGAGCCCAAAGAGGGATTTATGGATTTTCCTAGGCAGGAGAAATAGACTTGCTCCCCTGGGTGCTCATCGAGCAGTGATGGGGATGAAAACATGAGGGAGTGAACAGGTTGGGCTGACTGGGTGCAGGATGCAGATTGAGACCATAATGGAGGAAAAAGTGTCCCTTGATCGAAGAATGGATAAGAAAAAAATGTGGTACATTTACACTATGGAGTACTACACCACAGAAAAAAAATAACTGCAGCTTGAATTTTGTAGGAAAATGGATGGACCTTGAAAATGTTATTTTGAGTGAGGTAACCGAGACACAGAAAGACAATTATCACATTCTCACTCATAGGTGATTTTTAAACAAAGCAAATAAGACAGCCTACAAACCATAATCCCAGAGAACTTAGACAACAATGAGGACACTAAGAGAGACTTACATAGATATAATCTACATGGGAAGTAGAAAGTATAAAAGGATAAGATATCCTGAGTAAATTGGGAGCATGGGGACCTTGGAGAAGGATTCAATGGAGGAGGGGAGAGGTAGGGAGCTGAGCAGAGATAAATGTAGAGCTCAATAAATATCAATAATAATATTGTTTAAAAAATAATAAAAGCAGAAAAAAGGGAAGTCTTGATTAGTGGGTCCATTTCAGGATTCAAGAGTAAACCTGGTGGCTGAGAAACCCCCAGGAATTCACAATGATGACCCCAGCTAAAACTTCTAGCAATAATGGAGAGGGTGCCTGAACTGGCCACCTACTCTAGTCAGAACAGTGACTACCCTAATTGTCATCAGAGAACCCCATCAAGTAACTGATGGAAGCAGATGCAGAGATCTGTAGCCAATCACTGGATTTAGCTCTAGATCTGCTGAAGAAATGGAGGAAGAAGTATATAAGCAAATGGGGTCAAGGCCAGGTAAGGTTCCTAGAAGTGAGATCTGAAACTGTTTCTGGCACTTATCTGGATTTTGGGAACCTGTGTAGGATTGCCTCCACCAGCCTTGATGCAGGAGAAGGAGCTTGGTACTGCCTCAATTAAATATTCCATGCTTAGTTCAAGACAATAGGAGGTCTGCTCTGTTATGAATGCAGACAAAAGAAGGAGTGGATGGTGAGTGTGATAGGTGGAGCCAGGGTAGGGAACAGGAATAGAGGAGAGATGGGAAACTGTGGTTGGTATGTGAAATGAATTAAAATATATTAATTTAAAAAAATTTAAAAATATCCTAATTCAGTCATTTTTTTCTTTTTTATTTAATTTTTGATATACTATATTTGATCAGTTCTCCTAGATCCTCCTGCATAAGTCTATATACTTTCCTCTCTCTCCCTCTTTCTCCCTTAGAAAAGACACATACAAAAAGTAAAAACAAACAAAAACAGTAAACAAACATGACTGGCAGAAAATGTCAATCTTATGATGGCTAATGATATTCTGTTATACACATAGATTAGTGCCTTACACAATTGTTATTAAAGGGGCTTAATCTCACAACTGATGGAAATTGTCTAATGTCTAAACATTAGGCCAAAATGAAGAAATTCTGCTGAAAAGAGGGAGGAAGAATTTTAGGAGTCAGAGGTATCAAGAACACAAAAAGAAAACTCACAGTCTCAAGTAACCTTGGTTCATAGGGGCTCATAGAGACTGAACCAACAACAGGAGAGCCTGTATGGAATCTACTTAGGCCATCAGCACATAAATTTTCAGTTGTTTATCTTGGTCTTCTTGTGGGATATGTAACAGTGGGAGTAGGGGTTCTCTCTCACTCTTTTGTTGGTTTTTGGGATCCTATTCCTCTTACTGGTTTAATTTGTCCAGTCTTAATATTAAATAAATTATCTAATCTTATTGCAATTTGATATGCCATGTTTGACTGATACTCATGGACGGCCCACCCCTTTTTGAATAGAAATGGAAGAGGAGTGAATAGGGCAGAGGGGAAGTAAGTGGAGGCAATTGGAAGAGAAGAGGTTAGTGTGCTGCAGTCACATTATAAATCAACATCATCATCATCATCATCATCATCATTATCTTTATCAAACAAAGAAATATTTAAAAATCAACTTAAAAATGAAAATCAGAGAGAGAGAGCAAGCAAGCAAAATAACATTAAGATAAACAATGCCAAAACAAAGCAAAACATGACAAGAAGCACACAAAATGACATTAAATTCACTTAGTTTTGGCCAACTACTCTTGATCTTGGGGCCTTATTGAGGTGTTGTTGATATACCTAGTGGTGCCCCATTGGAGAAAACTATTTTTTTCTTTGCCAGAGTATATTTATTGCAATAGTTTCATTGATAGTTAAGGATAATACCCTATGTTCACTTGTTCCACTCAGTATTTGCAGCCTGTCTGCTTTAACCTGGGCAGGTCTTTTGTATGTTGCCATAGCCTCCCGAAATTCATAGGTGCATAGTACTGTTTTGTTGAAATAATGTTTCCTTGGAGTCATTAATCACCATTGGTTCTTATGCTCCTACCTCTTTTGTATAGACCCTTGAATGTTAAGAATAAATTTTTGATGAAGACACCCCATGTATGATTAAGTACTTCTAAGTTTCTCACTCTCTATACATTATACATCTATGGAACTCTGTTAATTTTCATCTGCTGCAAAAAGAAGCTTTTCTGATGAGGGGTGAATGGTACTCTGATCTACGGGTATAGCAATATGTCATTTTATTGCTAATTTTTAGAAGGATAATAGTAGTATTTTTTCGCCTAAGTTTATTACCTATTTAGTTTTAGTTTCTTGGCTATTTTAATAGTGTCAAGTATGGAATATATTATAGAGTGGTCCTTCAATAAAATTAGAAAGTGGTTGGTTACTCATGTAACATTTATGACACTATTGTAACAGTATACTTTACCTGCAGAACAGAGGTGAGACAACCCTCTGTATCCTATAAATATATTTTATTATCATTAGTAAATAAAGAAGTTGCTTTGGTCAATAGCAGGGCAGAATACAGATAGGCAGGGAAACTAAACTGAATGCAGGGAGAAAGAAGACAGAGTCAGAGTGACACCATTTAGCCACCCAAAAACTAAGAGGTAACAAACCATGAGCCTCATGATAAATTACAAATTAGCAGAAATGGGGTAATTTAAGATGAAAGAGTTAGTTAATAAGAAACTTAAGCCAATAGGGCAAAGAATATGTAATTAATATTAACCCTCAGAATGGTTATTTCATAAGTGGTTACAGGAACTAGTGAGAGGGATTAAGTGGGTGGAGAGAAACAGGTCCAGGTAGCCAGAAGAATGGAGAATATCTGTAACTACACAGGTCACTGCTGGGGTATTGCCGGGGTTTCTGTCCTGCCTGGTTCCCATAGTCATTAAGTTCTAAAGACTCACACAGAGGTCTACATTAATTATAAACTGATTTGCCTAGTATCTCGGGCTTCTTCTTAACTCTTACAACTTACATTAACCCATTATTCTCATCTGTATTAACCACATGGCTCAGTATCTTTTTCAGTGAGGCAGTCACAGCTTGCTTCTTCTGTGTCTTCTGTGGGTGGGCCAGGACTGTGGACTAAGCTTTCTTTTTCCAAGAATTATCCTGTTCTTATTGACCTGCCTCTACTTCTGGTCTGGTTGTCCCACCTATACTTCCTTCCTGGTTACTGACCAATCAGCTTTTATTTAAAATAAAATTGACAGAGTACAGAAAATTGTCCCACATCACTTTCTCTTCTTTTTTTCTTATAAATAAAAATAACTCTGAATCTAATACCTTTTGTTTAGCTTTTCTCCTGACAATTATTCATAACAACTTGTAACCAATGTTCTAGACAAAGGAAAATACACATGGTCCATTTTTGGGGGGGGATGTGGGTATAGAATTTCAGGCCACTTGTTGCTGTTTGGGGATGCTGATAATCTCATGGGGACATAGAGAAAATTTAGAATTATGATCCAATCCTGAATGGAGTATCCTGTGAGTCTTGATCATCTCAGACAACAGTCTTGAATCTGTTCTGGATGTAGAATTCAGATCTGTTCCTACAGGAGATTTCTCAGGTGATCTTCCTTGATCAAACTTGATTTTTCTTAACTCAGTATAAATACACAGATTCTCACTTCCTGTGGAAACAAAAGCAAATCCTCTTCTCCAAAATATCATAAATTTTTACTTCAATTTTGAAGTCAAGATATTTTCAAAATACCTATCTTTGATTAATTCAGCAGCATTTATACACAAATATTTTTAAACAGTTGTTGCTCCTTTCTCAGCATTCAAACAATTCAAAGAGAACATACCAACATACAGTATCCAGACTCTCTGTGAATTTTTTATCTTTACGTGTCTTAACTTTAACCTTTATTTCTTTTATTTTTAATATTACTTTTTGAGATAGGGTTCCTCTGTGTATCTTTGGCTGTCCTGGAACTCCCTCTGTAGAACAGGCTGTTCTTGAACTCACAGGGATCTCCCTCTGTCCTCCAAATTCTTGGGTTAAAGACATGTACCACCACACCTTGAACTCACAGATGTCTGTCTACCCCTGCCTCCCAAGTGTTGAGATTAAAAGTAGGTGCCAACATGCCTTGAACTCACAGAGATCAGCCTGGTTCTGTCTTCTAAGTGCTGGAATTAAAGTTGTGTACCACCTTATCCAACTACTCTCTTTTTTATTTTAAGGACTTTAAACTTTATCCTACATATATTTTTAATACACTGTAAACCATTTAGAGGTTTTCTTCATCTTTGACTCTCTCTTTACTGTATATATCATTTTTCTGACCACCTGAGTCTTTAATTTGCTAAGCAATATGGTTAGGATTAAAGCCATGGCTTTGACAGCTGGATCGGGCCCATTCCTTAACTTTCTGAGATTCCAGCCTCATGACAGAGATACTGGCTGTAGTCTCATTTATTACCACAATTCTATGGCATTTCAAGGTCCTTGCCAGCAATCAAGCTGCAGCAGTGTGCTCACAAACCACAATGTCAAATGCTTTGCAGCTACACCTACTGCATGAAAGAGTCAGAGTTTGCCCTGATAGAATGGTCCAGAAAGCCGACATTTTAAAACAGTACAGTTTTTTTCCTACTACAGCTGAAAACCAAAAAAGCATGAGGTCAGCTTTTATCAACACCATTTAAGTGTTTCATGTCAGGGCCTCTTGAAAGGGCTCCAATGTTTTTGCAGCTAAATATGAGTCAGGAAGTTTCTCTTAAATAAGAACACTAGCCTCTAGCAGAGTCCACCCAAGAAAATGCTGCTATTAGGAAGCCATGCTTAACTCTATGCTTTTTTTTATCTAGAATAACTTTCCAAGCTCTCTTAGACTTTTAAGTAGATTTAGTCAGCCCCAAGTTGTTTGCCATTTGTTGTCAGGGTTTCTATCCCTCCCGATTCCCACTGTCGTTAAGTCCCAAAAAATTCATACAGAGGTCTAGATTAACTATAAACTGATTGCCTAATATCTCAGGCTTCTCATTAACTCTAACAACTTATATTAGCCCATTATTCTTATCTGTGTTAGCTACATGGCTCAGTACCTTTTTCAGTGAGGCAGTCACATCTTGCTTCTTCTGTGGCTGGGCCAGTACTGTAGATCAAACTTTCCTCTTCCCAGAATTATCCTGTTCCTAGGAAGTAGTGACCTGCCTCTACTTCCTATATGGTTGTCCCACCTACACTTCCTTCCTGGCTACTGACCAATCAGCATTTATTAAAAATATAATTGACAGAATACAGACAATTTTCCCATATCACTGGAGGTTACAGAATTTGTAGTTGGGTAGTATTGCTTCTTGTCTTTCTCCTTCCACTATACAGATTGCTTTTTAGTACCATAAATGTGAGTTAGGAGTAGTAAAGCCTCTAGTAGGTAATTAACTTGACTTCTTTGTGTGAAATGGCATAAGTGCAATAATAATGATATGGACTTACAATCAGATTCTGGACAGTAACTGATATTCTGTATAATAACCTTTAGTATTTGTCATGCTATATTGGGACTCTTTTTACAATTGACCCAACCGTATACAACCTGTTACTGGCAGTGGAGATTCTACTTGGTGATATAAGATGTCTATTTAGAGAACATACAAGTTATATCCAGGTTCTGGCTATTGTGGATAAAGCAGCAATGAACAGGGTTAAGCGAGATACCTTGTGGTAGGTTGAAGTGTTCTCTGAATATATATCTACAAGTAATATGGCTGAATATTGATGTAGATAGTTTTCCATTTTTCTGAGAAACTGCCACACTTATTTCCATAGTGGATGTACAAGTACAAGATTGTACTCCCACCAGCAGAGGATGAGTATTCCCCTTATTCTGAGTTATCACTTTTGTTGTTAATCTTAGCCATTATGATGAGCAAAAGAAAAATACCCAAAATAATTTTGGTTTGCATTTACTTAATGGCTAAGGATGCTAAACATTCTTTAAGTATCTTGATTTTCTTCTATTAAGTATTCTCTGTTTACATCTGTATCCCATTTTGTATTTGAATTATTTTACTCAACTCAAACTCACGGAATTCTGCAGAAGAGGAAGCAGAAAGAGTATAAGAGCCATAGAGGATAGAGTGTATCAGGAAATAAAGTCTGAGTCTTCTGAACTAAACTTATATGAAAACACAGAGACTGAAGTAACAAGCACAGGGCCTAGAAAACTGTGTACCAGGTCCTCTGTGTATATATTATAGATTTTAATTTGGTGTTTTATGGTACTCCTGAATGTGTACAAGAGCGTCTTTAACTCTTATGTCTTCTCTTAGGGGATCTTTTCTTTCTGTTGGTTTGCCCTTTCCAACTTTGATGTAATGGTTTTTGTTTTATCTTATTATATATTATTTTTTATGTTATGTTATCACTTAAAAGTCTGTTTTTTTCTAATGCGACAGAAAGGTAGTGGATCTATATTGGAGGGCAGGTAATAGGAACTGAGAGAAGAAAGAGGGGAAACTATAGTCAGAATATATTTTATGAAAAAAGAATCCCTTTTCAATAAAAAAGAAAATAATAATTAAAAATTATGTCTAGTTGAGAGATTCTCTCATTATTTGGTGATTCAATTTAGATATCTGTGTCATATATATATATATGTATATATATATATATATATATGACACACACATATATAATAAATAAGTGTGGCAGTTTCTCAGAAAAATAGAAAACTATCTCTCTCTCTCTCTATGTGTGTGTGTGTGTGTGTGTGTGTGTGTGTGTGAGTGTGTGTGTGCTTTTACAATAGATTTCCATGATACAAGTGTAATCCTTGTCCTCATCCCATTTATTATACAAACTAACATGAACTATTTGAACATTTCCTCCTGTTGCATTATCCCATCCCCATTTGAATTCCACCCTTTTTACTAAATACAGAATTTTAAATTGAAAATTCTTAGAATCCAGTAACTTATTTTACAAAAAATGATGACCATTGGAGAGAGATCACTTGTTGGTTCCTGGCTGCCCAGTTAGCTTAGACCTAAAATAATCACATAGAAATTGTATTAATTTAATCACTGCTTGGGCCGTTAGCTCTAGCTTCTTATTGTCTACTTCTTTTATTAATTTAACCCATTTCTTTTAATCTGTATATCATCTCATAGCATCTATTTCCGGCAGCTCCATGTCTTCTCTCTAACTCTGGCTTCCTCCTCCCATGCTATAAGCCAAGACAGTTTCTTTATTTATTAACTTGTAAATGCAACACATAGACAAAAGGGCCTCCCACATGCTTTCCCCTTTTCTGTTTAAATAAAAAGGAAGGTTTTAACATAATAAGATTACACATACCAAAACAGATGTCAAGCAAGAATTACAGTTACTATAACTATAATTATAAATTATTTAACTCCATCAAAGACTCCAGAATGGTATAATACTACTTAAGTAAATAGGAAGTACATTGTAAGCAACTTCCAAAACTCGAGAAATGATAGAGACATATCACTGCCTAGACAGCCACTCAAAGATTTTTTTTGTGTACTATTGGGGGCATCCATCTTCAGCCGGTTGGCCCATAGTATCCAGCAGACTTTTCCATAAAGCAGGAAATATCAAAGACAGCTTCACCTATATTGGCAGTTTGTCAGTCACTTTCTTCTGTGTCCTGTAAAATGTCTAGCAAACTCTTTCATGAAGCAGGAACCCTGAAGCATAGTCTCATTTTTAGGCAAGTTTAGCAGTCATTTATCTGTGAGTACTACGTGTCTAGTTCATCAAGTCATCCAGGCAAGAGCAGTTTTTTGCCCAAATGGCTAACTAACTCCATTAGGAGGCTCTTCAATGCCCATCATCCTTTTGAAGTAGTTTGGTGATGTGAGGAGCAGATATGTCGCACTGTTATGAAAAGTTCTAAGTTCTTATTTATTTATTTATTTATTTATTTATTAAAAATTTCCACTTCCTCCCAGCCTCCCTTCCTTCTGCCTCCCCACCTCCCCCTCCCTCTCTAGTCCTAAGAGCAGTCAGGGTTCCCTGCCCTGTGGAAAGTCCAAGGTCCTCCCCCCTCCATCCAGGTCATAAAGGTGAGCATCCAAACAAACCAGGCTCCCACAAAGTCAGTCCATGCAGTAGAATCAAAACCTAGTGTCATTTTCCTTTGTTCACAGTCAGTTTGTTCTTTTCAGAGTCGGAAAGTCTCTGAAAGATTTGAAAAATACCTATCTAACTGAAATATATCCCTATACATCTATAAAATCTAACTAACAAGGCTACAACCTTGATTATTATAGAGGATTATCTATTAACCTATATTCCTTCATTATATATTACATTTTTAAAATTAACTGTACAAATATAATAATACCTTAGTCAAAAGCAGAAATTTACATATAACAAAATTGACCTTAAATTTGTATTAATAAACCAAGATCCATATCAATGCAAAGTATCCTTCTATGTACCATACTCCCTTTAAATGTGAAAAAACATTTATAGACAATATTTGGAAATACCACATGACAATGTGTTTGCTGTAATGGTTAAGGCAAAAGCCACTAGTGGAATGGAAAAGCTCTTCCTGTTTTTGCTTTCACCATTTACTGGATGAAATTTCTATGATGACAGCTATGGCTTTCATCAATCTGACTACAGAGCAAGGCCATTTCAGGCACCCTATTCACTATTGCTTAGGATATTAGCAGATATCATCCTGGAAGATTCCTAGAAATCTCCTTAGTCTCTGGTTTCCCATTAATCCCATAATGATTTCCTCTACCAAGATATATCTTTCCTTGTTATATTCTGTCCCGAGAATTGTGTAGCTTGGGCAATGTTGTGAGGCCACTGACAGTGGGACCAGTATTTATTCCTAGTGCTTGAACTGGCTCTTTTAAGCCCATTCTCCTTGGAGGAATACTTTGCTCAGCCAATATATAGAGAGGAAGGCCTTTATCTTGCCTAATAGTGATATGTCAGACTTTGTTCCCTGGTGCAGGAGAATTCTCTGTATTCTGTCAATCATGTTTTAAATAAATGCTGATTGGTCAGGCAGGAGGTATATGTGGGAAAACCAGATAGGAAGTGGAAATGATGCAAGGAGAGCAGAAGAATTCTGGGGAGGAGGAAGTTGATTCCTCCCACTCCTGCCCAGATCACTGAAGCAGCAGAATGTGAGCTGCCCCACTGAAAAAGGTACTGATCCACATGGCTAACATAGATCAAAAAAAAATGGGTTAATCAAGATGTGAGAGTTAGCTAATAAGTAGCCTGACCTAATGGACCAATCAGCATTATAACTTATAGAGATCTATGTGTGATTTTTCTCTGGGACTAAACAGCTGGGGGCTCGGGCAGAAGAGAAACCCCAACAAACAGGCCCCTTCATGTTACAGTTCCCTCCCCATGGGAAGCCTTACCCTTTTAAAGGTGGGTGGGGTTGGGGCTGGTGGGGCTACTTTGAGGGGGAGGGAGAGGGAACTGAAGTTGGTATGTTAAATGGAAAAATATTATTTTTAAAAATAAAATAATAATTAAAAAGATCTTGATCTAGTCTCTGCCTGACATCATTAGTCTATACTTTACTATGCATTGTCACATGAATTCTTCACAATAATCATACTCATCCATTGATATTTTGTAGATACTTCTCATTTACTTCTACTTCTTTGTCTTCTTTTTTATACTTCCTGCCCCTAAATTCTCTTTTCCTATCATAGCTGTTTTGATAATTATGAGGTGGAGCTGAAGTACAGAATTTTTTCCTGTGTTTTCAATCTGGAAATGAAACTCTTACATATTTCAACAACCATGAATTTATGAATCACCCAAAAACTGCCGTTCTTTTAAGTCCACTTTCATTCATTTAGTACATACTATAGAATTTAACCTTTTAGGATACAACATATCTGTTTGTCTTTGTTTCTCTACTTCTTTGCCTTTTTCTTCAGACTCACCTAGATTCAATTATAGTCACTTAACTGGGCTCTTGGCCATCCCACTCTATCCTACTACTTCCATGTCCTATAAATAGGGAGCAGTAGGTGTACTTACTTCAAAGGAACCTGAGGGGATTATCTATGGAGCAGCTGGGATCAAAGTAACTGTATGTCAAAGTCTTTGCCTTCATCAAATGCAACCAAGAATGTAGAGATTAATCTTTCTAGTACTTTCTTTATGATGAACCTTGCCCCTCCCACTGTGGAAAGTTTGCAAGTGTACTCATTTTTTTTATCACTGTGAATCAGTATATCCCTCAGTATATTGGATTGACACAAAAAATGAAAAATCTTCAGAGTATAATCTATTATCACAGTTACGAAAAAAGCCTCCCTGATGTGTGGTGAATTACAGAAGGAAAGTGTGAAGTGGATGGTAAGAGAACATAGTAAATGTCACTAGATCCACATAAAAAAGATCAGTCTATGTGCAGAGTCAGAATATAGCTACTAATATTGAGTATTTTTTTATTACTGTAAGTTCATTCCCATTACCTTTGAAACTACAATTGAATTTCTGTGATACTACTTCCTTAAGTATAAAACTAATACAATACTAAAATCATTTTCCCCACAGGATTTCTCTGATCCTTACGTGATGTAACATGAATAACATCCAATTGGACACATAGGATTGGAAAATTTAAATATTATTTGCAAGTTAATTATCACAACTGTCCTTGGGTCTCAGTTTTCCTTCTCTTTTTCCTCTCCTTCAACTTCTCTAATAAATTACAGTCAACAGTGTGAGATGACCAGACAATCAGACAAAATATAATTCTCATTTGTGCGTTCCTGAAACAGTGGTAATGTATCAATATTTTAGCTGAAAAATTAGTTTAATTAATTGGCTTCTGTAAGCACTACCTGCTGTAGTATATGAGAATTTCTCAGGATACTGATATTCATGGTTAAACAAACAAACACTTTTTTTTTCTGAAACAGCGGAGATGGCAGCTCCTAAAGTGATGAACAGACTTACATGGTTTATTAAGACCCTTGGGATTTCCCAGGACCCTACATCGAATCATTTTAACTTCCCCTCATGCATGCAGGCTGTTAACAAATCTGAAATTTTCTTCAAATTGTCTGTTGTAAAGATCTTACATTGAACTTTTTACTGTGCTATTGTCCAGTGGCAGTGAAGTTCCTCTCAGGCTGATTTATAAAATGATTTTCATGATTAAGGAGAGTGTTAGACAAGATATCCACAAGGTAAGATGGAAAAGAAAATAGAAAGCTACTGGAGTGGAAATTCCCAGGAGGTATGGTGGAGAGGAGCAGTAAATTTGAAATGAAAGGCTGTAGGAAATAGCAAATTGACTGTGAAAGGAGAATGAAGGCCTAGATTC
Organism: Myodes glareolus; assembly: GCF_982192425.1. Lineage (NCBI taxonomy): Eukaryota > Metazoa > Chordata > Mammalia > Rodentia > Cricetidae > Myodes > Myodes glareolus. The sequence continues at coordinate 12,195,265 of NC_142053.1, read as the reverse complement.
TGGAAGAGAAAATAAAATAGAAACACATGCACATCAACCAGCTCTCTAGAGCTACTCACCCCCATTATTCAAGACAATCATCAGAAGCTCAGATGAAGTTCTTAGCCGAATTTTGAAAACAACCAATCAAAAGCTGCTTTTCAAAGATCAAGTTTTATATAGGAAGGAAGGCTTTTCAGTTATAATTTTACATATAAAAATAACCAATAATCTACAAGATAAAATATGCAATGCAAAATATATTACACTTTTCCTCTAAAGAATAGATTCATACAATAGCCAAGATAGGCAGGGTAAAAGTCTCAGTGATCAATTAGTTGGAAAATTAAGAAAAGTAGGAAAGGTATTTGTGCTAAAATCTTGAGATAGAATTCCTTATTAAACAAACAAGCAAACCAAACCCCCAAAATCTCATATATTACTGCTAGGACATAAACTGATTGCATGAGGTTTTTAACCTTTATTATCAAAGATAATGTTTATTTATAATCGACTTCCTATATATCTTAATAATAACTCTAAATTATCTTTATAGCAACATTTGCACCCATGTTTGAGCAAACAATTAAACCAAAACACTATCAAACTAATATACATATTAACCTGTACACAAGAGACACATTATTAAAATATTTAAAAACTGTCAAGTGAATAATGTTGACATATATTCAGGTATAGACCGAAATTTGAAAAATGATGCTTCTAGAATAACCCTAAAGGGACATTTAAAGAAAATGTGCAAATAAAACCACTAGCATAAAAGAATTATAGATTTGTTTCAGTTAATATCTTTGTTACATAGGGAGCTTATATAAATTATCTAATTTTAAAGCCCATAAATATTAACCCACAATTCATTGAAGTAGCTACCAAAACATTTTTTTCAAACAAATAAATATAAACACTGCCAATTTGTTCACTTTTCCTGAATCAAACATTTTATAAATGACAAAATTAAGTTTATAATGCCTGTCTGGCTGTAACACCTACATTAGTCATTTTGAAGAATTTAGAACAACGAAGAATTTAGAGAAACAAAAGAATAAAATTCACATTTCAGCTATAACACTGATAATAGCAAATATAGGATCATTAATTTATACTAGTATATTTTTAGACTTATTTAAATATCTGCAATAATCTGTATCACTATGCTCCCCATCTTACAGATAAGGAACTAGAGGACGTATTTTGTCACCATAATGAGTTATAAGAATGTTTAGAGAAACATAGTACAATACTTATCAAACACACAGAAAGTGGGAAGTAGTCTACAAGACATGGGCACAGGAGACCATTTCCTAGGTAGAACCCTAGTAGCACAGACAATAAGAGAAACAATGAATAAATGGGACCTCCTGAAACTGAGAAGCTTCTGTAAAGCAAAGAACACCGTCAGTAAGACAAAAGAACTACCTTCGGACTGGGAGAAGATCTTCACCAACCCCTCATCAGACAAAGGCCTGATCTCCAAAATATACAAAGAACTCAAGAAACTAGACACTAAAACTCTAATTAACCCAATTAAAAAATGGGGTGCTGATCTGAACAGAGAATTCTCAACAGAAGAACTTCGAAAAGCCAAAAGACATTTAAGGTCATGTGTTAGCCTCTGCACTTTTCTGTGGATACCCAGGCCCAGAGGCGTGCGCTTTCCCGAACTGAGTCCACAAGAATGGACGACTGTCCTAAGGGTTTAAACACATAGACACAAAGAGACATGCTCATTCACCAAAGAGTAAATGGCCACTTTATTAAACTCAAGTCAGGTATTTATATTAGTGGGCAAAGGGGCAAAAGGGCACGGCCCCCTCCCATCAAGAACAGTGGAATAGGATGGCAGGTGTCTGGCGCCTCAGGCAGAATCAGCTGGGGGAGGAAGGCGTGGCAGGCATATATGGCCCACAGGTGGAACCTTGTTCACAGGTGGAATTACCATAACAAAAGAGAGCCAAGTTCTTTCTAAGCTATACCCTCAGGCCTGTGCTAGTGCAGGAGAGCCAAGGAGCAAGAGGTCAAACAGCCCTGCAAATTGCCAAGAACAAAAGGGAAAAGACCTGTGTACCTACAGTCATGCTCAACCTCCTTAGCGATCAGGGAAATGAAAATTAAAACAACTATGAGATACCATTTTACACCAGACAGATTAGCTAAAGTCAAAAACATCAATGATAGCTTATGCTGGAGAGGATGTGGAGAGAGGGGAACTATCATCCATTGTTGGTGGGAATGCAAACTTGTACAGCCACTGTGGAAATCAGTGTGGCGGTTTCTCAGGAAACTGGGAGCCAACCTCCCTCAAGACCCAGCAATTCCACTCTTGGGAATATACCCAAGAGATGCCCTATTATACCACAAAAGCATTTGTTCAACTATGTTCATAGCAGCACTATTTGTAATAGCCAGAACTTGGAAACAACCTAGGTGCCCCTCAATAGAAGAATGGTTAAAGAAGGTGTGGAACATATATACATTAGAGTTTTACTCAGTGGTAAAAAATAATGACATCTGGAATTTTGCATGCAAATGGATACACATAGAAAACGCTTTACTGAGTGAGGTTACCCAGACCCAAAAAGAGGAATATGGTATGTATTCACTCATATGTGGATTCTAGCCATAATTAAAGGTCTTTGAGCCTATTATTTGTGATCCTAGAGAAGCTAAATAAGGTGAACCTGAAGAAAATCATGTAGTCATCCTCCTGGAGATTGGAAGTAGACAGGAGGGCCAGGCAACCTCGGTTGTATGGGGGGGGGATTGTTGGAAGGGGAGAGGGTTAGAGAGAAGGCAGTAGGGGAGGAATGGGGAAAGCTCGGGGGATTGGGATGGGGGGAGGGAGGAAGGATGGATATGGGATCAGGGAAGTATATTTCTCAATTAAGGGAGTCATTTTAGGGTTTACAAGAGACTTGATTATAAATGGGGTCCCAGGTCCAAGGAGAGATCTCCAGATTGTTCTCTGGAAAGAGCAGAGGGTGCCTGAACCAGCCTTGGCCCATAACCATACTGATGAATATTTTGCATATCACCATTGAACCTTCATCTGGTGATGGATGGAGATAGAGATAGAAACCCACATTTTAACACTGGACTTAACTCCCTTGGTCCAAACGAGAAACAGAAGGAAAGAGAACGTGAGCAAAGAAGGCAACACCAGGGGGAACCTTTACCCATTGACGGATGGAGATTGAGACAGAGGACCACATTGGAGCACTGGACTGAGCCCCCAAGGTCTAAATGAGGAGCAGAAGGAGGGAGAACATGAACAAGAAAGACAGGACCATGAGGAGTGCGTTCACCCACTGATACAAGGGCACTGATCTAATGAGAGTTCACCAAGGCCAATTGGACTGGGACTGAACAAGCATGTGATCAAACCAGATTCTCTGAATGTGGCCAGATTCTCTGAATATGGCTGTCTCAGGGTCTTTCTGAAAAGCCATTGACAATGACACTGGGACTTGTTTCCTCTGCATATACTGGACTTTTGGGATCCAGTCTGTTTGGATGCTCACCTTCCTGGACCTGGAGGGAGGGGGGAGGAACTTGAACTTCCCACAGGGCAGGAAACCCTGACTGATCTTAGGGATTGAGAGGGAGGAGGAGAGGGAGTGGGGGGAGTGGGAGGGTGTTGGGAGGTGGGGCGGAAATGGAAACTTTTATAATTTAATAAATTTACTTAAAAAAAATTTCTATTGTTGTGAAAGACACCATGACCATGGCAACTCTTACAAAGGAAAACATTTAATTAGGGCTGTCTATAGTTTAGAGTTTTTGTTTGTTTTCTTCATGGAAGGGCATTATAGCAGGCAGACTGACTTTTTTCTGGAGAAGGAACTGAGATTTCTACATCCACAGACTACAGTTGGAAAAACTGCCTCAATGTCCATGACTTAAGCATATGAGACCTCAAAGCCTGTCTTCACAGGGACACATTTCCTTCAACATGGATATATCCACTCCAACAAGTGCTGCTTGCTTGCTATGGGCCAAGTATTCAAACACATGAGTCTGTGGAGCTCATATGTACTCAAAATGCCATAGTTTGTTTTGATTTAAATTGTAGGTGAAATGTATAATACTCTGGGTCAATCAGTCAAAACACACCATTGTTATGGTAATTATTATACTGATTATTACCTAAAGAAAGTTACTGATTTAGAGAAGAATGATGAATGCTATACCATGGGTTTAGAAGCATACTCACCCCCCCTAAAATGTTTTCTTTTTCTCATTTAAAAAGACAATGTCCTTTGTTTTACAAAACAATGTGCATCGAAAAGAAATATGCTTTTGTTGATTTGGTCTCATATCTCTAATTTAGTAATTTGTTCTCATTATAACAATAAGTAATGAAGATTGCCCCTCAGCAATTAATCCCAAAAGACTGAAGTATTTAGTATTCATAGAAGATTTCAATTTGGTAGCAACATGACTATAAAACTAACAGTGTTTCAAAATAGCCATGTTCTTTCTTTCAGAAAGAATTTCTCTGCATATTTAATATATAGTATTTTTCATTGCAGAGACACAGTTGTGCTATTATCACATTCTAATTTACCTCCTGAGAGAATGTTCACAGCAATTTATGGCTGAATTGAAAATGAATATATAATATTTTTTGTGAGGTCAAGTAGAATTCAGTCAAATTCAAGTCCAGATGATAAATAACTCTACACTACAACCATAAACTTTTAGAGAAAGACAATTCTCTACAGTATGATTTATGTTCATGACATTCGAGAATTCTATCTTTTTCAACAAAACTTCACAATGATTTGAGGATGGCAGCACTGGAATGCATATTAGTCTCTCAACTCATCACTGTACACTTGTATGTCACTGCAAATAAAGGATCTTCTTTACTTTATTACTTGTGGGGTGCCAAAGGGCAAGTTACCTAAAAATTGACTTCTTACTAACATGATTATCAGTTGGCAACCACAGATGACTCAGAACCTCTGACAAGAAGACCTAATCGCCTCTCTTACTGAATAATAACTGAGACTCTCAGCATTTTTTATTGTTTTTGTTTTTTAAGTCTTAATACTTCTAAAACCCCACATTCTCTTTTGAGAAAAGATTTAGCAATGAAAACATAATTGTATTAAGTTTGTTATATGAGATCAAGTATGTCCTATATTATTGAGAAAAGAATATTAAGCTGTATATATAATACTGTATCAAATGGCTAAGATGAACTTATGTACTATTAATGTGTTAAAGGTGATAGACAATGGGTTTGCGTGGTTTAACTTTTATACTTTTACCTTTTTAACATTTATTTGTTTATTTTTGTTTTGTTGAGACAGTATTCCTCTGTGTAACAGTCCTGGCTGTCCTGGAACTCACTTTATAGACCAGGTTGGCCTTGAACTTACAGAGATCTGCATGTCTTGGTCTCCCATGAGTTGGGATTAAAAATGTGCACCACCACTGTCTGTCATGTGGTTTATATTTAAACAATGTAACCTTCAAAAATTATCATTTCTTTTTAGCATCTTTCAATTGTACTTAAATTTTAATGTTTATTATGATTATGATTTTAATGTGGACTAAAATCTCACCATCTAGATTAGTCTATTGGAAATAAGATTCTATACTATTCCCCTTTATTTCCAGTAGTTGATTAAATAGTAAAAATGCCTACTATTGAATTGATATGGTGGTACATGGGTTTAATCCCAGCACTTGTGAGGAAAACAAAAGGCAGATCTCTGAGAGTTGAAAGAAACCTTGGTCTGCATAGTGACTTCAGGACAACAGGGCCATATGTTGAGATCCTATCACAGAACAAAGTATAATACAATTTAAAATCCCCAGTCTTCACCATTACTAGAGAAAAGATAAGTTGCTTTCATTATTTCCTGTCTTAGATACTCACAAAAATTTCAACAACCTTCTTCAGTTCTTAAAGTAATTATGATAAAACTCCAAATAATTTCATAATGTGAAAGACATTTTATAAATGTGTGGCAAATGATAAATGCTAGAAATGTTAAAGATACTATTCCTTCAATATTATCAGTATATGTTGCATGCATGTATTAACTTATCACATTATATCCACTAATAATTAAAATTATTGAAGGTTAATCTTAAGTAGAAGATAAAACAATGTAGCAGAGCAGTTACTGTCATCTTTGAAGTTTCACTGACATAGAATCAGATTTGATAACAAGGTCACTTTCTGAACTTAAGTAGACAGTAGGATTTATTCCTAGAATAGCTATTAAGAATGAGAAAACAATTTTGAGAGTCCTATAAGATTCATACTCTTCCATACACATTGTCTTGGAGATTATGATCGTATGCTTTATGGGTTTTATTATCAGCCTGTTAAATCAGAATTTCTAGATGTTTGCTCTAAAAAATATAATTGCAAATAAAATTCCTGTGTCATTTTTAACACATACCAATTTTAATGAGTATTATAATAGTGATACAAAAATGTAGAAATTTCTATCATTGTAGTAATAATAAATGGAGTGTCTCATATCTATACCTATGAGGGATATATAAAACTACTGTAGTCTTCTCACTTAGTATTATCTTAATTTTGCATTTATGATAATAACTTTAGGAAGGGAATTGAGAAGGCAAAGACTATAACAAGAAAGTTAACACAAATTTAACTAAATGTTTCACAATTAACAAAACAACCTTTAAAACCATTTTGTATGTTTTTTTCAAATTAACAAATAAAAGTATCATAATTTTATTTGTCAGATATTATGTAGGAAGTGGGGAACAGAGTCAAAGAGAGTGAGGAACCTTGGACTATTAAGTTCTAAATGTGAGTCCCTTCATCAAATCCCTCACCTCAGAAATCAGGGAACTCTCTGGAAGAGGAGGTTGAAAGAGCTTAAGAGGAGCCAGAGGAGATGAAGGGCACCAGGAAAAGAAGACACTCTGAATCAATGAAGCAAGGCACCTATGAATTTACAGAGACTGAAACAGCAATCATATGACCTATATTGGTCTGCACCAGGTCCTGTGCATATATAATATAGTTTTCATATTAGTGTTTTTATGAGACTTCTGAATGTGTGAACAAGTCAGTCTGTGCTTCTTGTGCTTATTTTGCGTTCTTTTCCTTCATTTGTTTTGTGCAATTAAGATAGCTTTTGCTTTATCTTATCTTATTGTTTATTATCCTTCAGAATCCTGTTTGTTTCCTAATGAGAGAGAGAAAGGGAGTGCATTCAGATGTGAGGGAAAGTGAAGAGGAACTGGGAGGTGTCAAGGGACAGGAAACTATAATCAGGGTGTGTTGTCTGATAAAAAGAATCTATTTTCAATAAAAGGGAAAAAATAAATAGTACCTAATCTCACTTTTATGTAGAATCTAAAACCTTTGTCTTATAGAAACAACAAAAAAATAGAAATAAATAAAATGGCCATTGCCAGAAACTCAAATGATACTAGAAATAACTAGAATCAAGAGATATTTATTTAAAAATGTGGAGGTTCAGTTATATGGGAGGAATAAATTTCAACAATCTATCTTGTAATGAGAAAACTTTACTAAATAACAATGTTTTATATCCCAACAAGCTGTTAAATGGAGTTGTGTCCTTACTGAGAAAAGAGAGAGTATATTTATTTTTGAATTCCTAACAAGGGGGTGGTGTCTGTCTGGGACTCTTTTCCTCCTATCAGGTTGTCAAGTCCAGACATGTTCTGATGGTATGAGCCTAATATTATTGCATCTTGTTATACCAGGTTTGGTTTGATATCCCTGGGAGGCTTGTTCTTTTCTAAAAGGAAACAGAGAAGCAGTAGATTTGGGGAAGAGGGATATAGGAGATTCTGGTAGAAGGGAAAGCAGGAGAAACTATAGTCAGGATGTATTAGAAAATAATTTTTTAAAAAAGAGATCTCATTTTTGCCAAAACAAAACAAAGAATAAAAAAGGGAAAAGGAGACAGTGATATTGAGTATTTGAAGGCAGGACATGAGCATTTTAACTGATGAAATGTGAAAATTCATAAGAACTGTATTTGAAGTAAAAAGATCACAAATAAATCCTGTGAAATAGCAATAACAAAAATTTCTCTATTTCTTTTAGCTGAAAATGCCCAAGTAGAAGATGAAGTCACAAGATAGCTTCACATATAGTCTATTCCTTTATAGTATAATAAACCATAAATAAGCTCTTGAGTCTTGGATCCTTTATCCTCAAATCTACATAATCAAATTAATTATAAAATCTAATTTATAGAACTATTTTAAAGATTCCATAATGTTGCTCAAGTGAAGTGCTGTAGCAAAATGTTTTTGGACCCTAGTACAGTAAATTATCAACATAACGTAAACTATTAGAGAACTTTCTTTTCTCATGACAGAATCTCAATCCTTACTAATTTTCATTTGATAATTTATGTGTTACAGCTCTAAAGATAAAAGCTTCTCCAACACAATTTTGCAGTTCTAAGTGGGAAAGGTTTACCCAGTGAAAATGTTGTAGCTGTGAATGAAAAGGTATCCTGGCAGTTGGGAACCAAAGAATGCTAAAAAGTCTCAGCACACAACAAACTTCACACAAAAAATTTATTGGTAAAGACACAGGTAAGAACCAGGAGGGAACAGAGTAGGGGGAAGGCTTGATATAGGGTTGGTATGGGAGAATTGTCTGTATTCTGTCAATCATGTTTTAAATAAATGCTAATTAGCCAGGCAGGAAGTATAGGCAGGTCAGCTAGACAGGGCGTAGAGGCAGGGCAATGAAAACAGGAGAATTTGGGGAAGGAGTAAGAACATTCCTCTCAGTCTAGCCCAGATCACCGAAGAAGCAAGATGTGACCTGCCCACTGAGAAAGGTATCAAGCCATGTGGCTAACATAGATAAGAATAATGGGTTAATATAAGCTACAAGAGCTAATAAGTAGCCTGAGCTAATGGGGCAATCAGTTTATCATTAATGTAGACTTCTGTGTATTTTCTTTGGGACCTTGCCAGCTGTGGGAACAGGGTAGGACAGAAACCCCAACAAGCAGGCTTTCATGTTACAGAATGGCATCCACAGAAAGCCTGAGAAAACTTGGGAAAGAATAGAGTAAAGCATGTTTTCTTGGTAGCAGCAATTTCTTGGGTCTGCTCTGCTTGCTAGAGGCAAGCAAGCACTCTCATTTAAGAGAGGCTTCCTGACTCAGCTTTAGCTGCAAAACCCTGCAGTTCTTTAAGAGGTCCTGCCACAAAACACATAAACGGTATTGATGAAAAGCTGTACGCATGCTTTTTGGTTTTCAGCCTTAGCAGGAAAAGAGCCATGCCATTTTAAAATGCCAGCTTTCTGGGCTGTCCTGCCAGGGCAAACTCTTACTCTTTAAGGTAACAGTCTGACTACAGAGCATTTGAATGGTCTCTGAGCAGAATGCTGCAGTTTACTTGCTGGCAGGGACCTTGAAACACCACAGAGCTGTGGCAATAATCGTGGCTACAGCTGGTACCTTAGCTATGAGGCTGAAATATCAGAAAGCTAAGAAATGGGCTGTATTTAGCCATCAAAGCCACAGATTTAATTCTCCCCATATTGCTTGACACATCAAAGACTTGTGTAGTCAGAAAAAGAGAGATATGCAGTGAAGGAAAGATTCAAAAACAAAGAAAACCTTTAAATGGTTAACAATATGTTGAAAATATATGCAGGCTAAAAGTTAAAGTTATTAAAGTAAAAAAGAAAGAAAGAGTGTAGTTGGGTATGGTGGTACTCACATTTAATCCCAACCCTTGGGAATCAGAGGTAGATTGACCTCTGAGACTTCAAGGGGCAGAGGTAGATTGATCTCTGTGAGTTCAAGGTATGGTGGCCTATGTCATTAATATCAATGCCTGGGGGGGGCAGAGACAGACATATCTCTGTGAGTTCAAGGTGTTGTAACACACACCTTTCAGCCCAGCACTGGGGAGGCAGAGGAAAGTGGATTTCTGTGAGTTCAAGAACAGCCTGATCTACAGAGTGAGTTGCAGAACAAAGATACACAGAAACCCTGTCTCAAAAAAGCCAAAAATTAAAATTAAAAGAAATAGAGGTTAAAATAAAGCCACATAAAGATGAAAAATACACAGAGAATCTTGATACTGTGTGTTATATTCTCTTTGAATTGTTTGAATGCTGAGGAAGGAGAAACAGCTACTAAAAGATATTTGCTTATAAATGCTGTGGAATTAATCTAAGATAGGTATTTTGAAAATACCTTGACTTCAAAACTAAAGTCAAAATGCATGTTACTTTGGAGAAGAGATTTTGCTTTTGTTTCCACAGGAAATGAGAGGCTATGGATTCATTCTGATTTAAGAAAAATAAAGTTTGATCAAGGAAGACCACTTGAGAAATCTCCAGCAGGAACAGATGGCCCATGCTGCGGGAGCTCTTTCTGCTCCTTCAGCCAATCGCCGCTGAGTTACCAGCCCATTGGGGCGTGGTCTCTTTCTCTTTAAAAAAGCAGCGGCTGTCCTCCACTCCCTTTTTGACTTCCAGCTCCGCTTCTGGCTCCTAGACTCCTTTCCTGTTCGTGCAGAGGGGCTGTTGTCTGGGACGGTAATCTGTAAGTTTTTTCTGCTTTGAATAAATAACCATTCTATTAACCATAATTCCAAACTGGTGTGGGATTTTCTGTGACTTACGCCTTCAGACCCAGATGTCTGAGTTCTACATCCAGAACAAATTCAAGATGCTGACTGAGATGATAAAGCCTCACAGGATATTCCAGTCAGGATTTGCTCATAACTCTAAATTTTCTTTAGGTCCCCATAAGATTATCAGTACCCCCAACCAGCCAGAAGTGGCCTGGAATACTATGCCCACATTCCTCAAAAATGGATTATGTATATTTTCCTTTGTTTAAAAAAAAAGAGGGGAAATGGTGTGGGAGGATTGTCTGTATTCTGTCAATCATGTTTTAAATAAATGCTGATTTGCCAGGCAGGAAGTATAGGTTGGTCAACCAGACAGGAAGTAGAGGTAGGGTCATGAGAATAGGAGACATCTGGGAAGGAGAAAGCCCATTTCTCCCAGTCCAGCTCAGATCACTGAAGAAGCAAGATGTGACGTACCCTACTGAGATAGGTACCGAGCCATGTGGCTAACATATACTAGAATAATGGGTTAATATAAGATACAAGAGCTAAGAAGAAGCCAGAGCTAATGAGCCAATCAGTTTATAACCTAATGTAGACTCTCTGTATGATTTTATTTGGGACCTTGACAGCTGTGCGGTACCAGGCAGAACAGAAACCCCAACAAGCTGGCCCACATGTTACATAAGGTTTATTCAGGGTGGAGTTTTCAATAGTAGTGATAAGTGTAACTTCAAGGCAATCACAGGTATTGATGGGATTTTGAGATGGACTGATGGGTTTTGCTGAGTTTTTATACTCAGAAGTGTGCTTGGACATTTTACCATACAATTGATCTCTCTAATTTATCTTTGACTTAAATGATTTTATTTTTCTTCTATTATATGAATATTAATTGATTCAAATATATACATGATACTGAGATAAAGGTGATAACAGTGAATAAAGTCAAGAGATGTTCTTCATTTTGGAGCAGTAACATTTGTTGTTACAGACAAAATGATTGATGATAGATATAAAGAAATCTTGGACATTTTGGGGTGGATTACAAAACAGAACAGACATACGCAAATTCTCTGATATAAACAAGTCTATGGAAACATTTATTTTTAGGACGAAATTTACTATTGGAGATAATAAAGTAAAAATCATTTTGTTATATCCAGTTGGGCAGAGCCAATCAGCAGTTGGTTATAGTGTTAAAATGCTAAGCATAATGGCAGCTGAGAGGCTGGGAATCTAAATTTAAAAAAAATCCATTAATATTTTTATCATCATTAATAACATTGGCATATGTGAAATAATATGAGGCAGGGAAAATAGCACAAGCACAACCAAGTGCATATGAACTCACAATAAATAAGTAAAATTGTCCAAAACAACCTGTCAGTGGATCAACAGCACAGTAATTAATGATGCATACTCCTAGGCAATCACAACATGCCAACATTGACCTCTAGTTTCAAAAGAACCAACCAAAAACCTTCCTGTGGCAGCTTAATTTCCCTAATCCCATAAAGCTCCCCAACCCTTTTACAGGAAACAGCTTTTACATTGGAATCTTTCAGAGTCTATGTCATTGCCTTTAGATCTTGTCACCCCCTGCTCCCCAGGAAATGGGAATCACACAACAGGCAGCAGCAACAAGCCTGCACCAACTACAGTAACATATTGTGGCTATGGAAAATGAGAATAAATTGTACTTTGGGACAAGTATGTGAGAAATTTTAAATTTTGGAGTTTCAGAAAATGTAATAATAAATTGTGCTTAAACCTGTGTTCATGTGTCCCAAAATTTTGACTGAGTCATAGTGCTAAGACAACACATAATTTCTAAGTGCTTCTCCAAATCTATTTTTAGAAAGAAAGCAAATATTTGATTTGATGAGCTCAGTAATACAGATTTCAATAACCAATCCAACCTTTCTAGGCAAAAAGCAGAGGAAAGAAACATTTTTCTCTTTCCACTCAGTCTGCTAAAGATGATATCATTTTCACTTGCCAAAAGATTAATATATGCATCAATGACTTCCCTATGTCTTAGACTTTTAAACATTGACTAGACTTACATAAGAATACATAGAAGTCACATATAATGCAGAAGAATGATTAAGAAACGCTCAAACCTGCTGGTCAAAAGAGAATGCCAATCTTAAAGGGATAGGCATGTCTTTGAGAATAATACAGAAAAGAATGGTTGTATACTTCTTGTATATAAAGAGAACTGAATTCCATAAATATATAGTCATTATTTTTAATTTAAAATAAGTGATTAAAAAATGACAAGTCACTTAAACAATGTAAAAATAAAAACAGAAAAAGGACACACAGAATTAATAAATACTTATGTCACGAATCCATAATTAATGATGAACCATTGCAAACATTTGTGTTAAGTAGCTTTCAATTTTCACATTTGATCTCTATTCAACAAGTCCAACCAAAATTCATGATAACTACAACAAAAAGCAATACTTATTTGGATCTTTGATTTTGTTTTAATCTCAGAAGAGTTTGTCTTTTCATGGCATGTTAATAATTAAAGAAAACTGTCATTGTTTTTAATGCTGAATAGAACTCTAAAGTGTATATGTGCCACACCTTCTTTGTCTATTCTTCTATTGAGGGGCACCTAGGTTGTTTCATGGTTCTGGCTATTACAAATAGTGCTGCTATGAACATAGTTGAACAAATGCTTTTGTAGTATGATTGGGCATCTCTTGGGTATATTCCCAAGAGTGGAATTGCTGAATCCTGAGGTAGGTTGACTCCCAGTTTCCTGAGAAACTGCCACACTGATTTCCAAAGTGGTTGCACAAGTTTGCATTCCTATCAACAATGGATGGGTGTTTCCCTTACTCCACAACCTCTCCACTATAGGCTATCATTGGTGTTTTTGAGTTTATCTATTCTGACAGGTGTATGATGTTATCTCAAAGTTGTTTTGGTTTGCATTTCCCCGATTGCTAAGAAGGTTGAGCATGACCTTAAGTGTCTTTTTGAAATTTGAACTTCTTCTGTGGTGAATTCTCTGTTCAGATCAGTACCCCATTTTTAAATGGGTTAATTAGAGTTTAAATGTGTAGCTTCTTTAGTTTTTTACATAATTTATAGATCAGACCTTTGTCTGATGTGGGGTTGGTGAAGATCTTTTCCCATTCAGTGGTTGCCTTTTTGTCTTAATGACAGTGTTCTTTGCATTGCAGAAACTTCTCAGTTTCAGGAGGTCCCATTTATTCATTGTTGTACTTATTGTCTATTCTACTGGGATTCTATGTAGAAAGTGGTCTCCTGCGGCATCTTGAATTTTGCAGGCAAATGGATGGAAATAGAAAACACTTTACTGAGTGAGATAATCCAGATCCAAAAGAGGAATACTGTATGTACTCACTCATAAGTGGATTCTAGCCATAAACAAAGGACATTGAGCCTATAGTTCGTGATCCTAGAGAAGCTAAAAATAAGAAGGTGAACCCAAAGAAATATTTATAGTTATGCTCCTGCATATTGGAAGTAGACAAGATCGCCGAACAAAAGTTGGGAGCAGGGAGGTTGGGGTGGGTTGGGGGGAAGTGAAGATGGGAAGGGAGAAGGGGGGATTGGGGAGATCTTGGGGGAATGGAATAATTGAGAGGGAAGAAGGGTGGATATGGGAGCAGGGAAGAAGATATCTTAACTAAGGGAGCCATTTTAGGGTTGGCTAGAATCTTGTCTCTAGAGGGGTTAACAGGTGTCCAAGGGGATTTCCCCATCTAGGTTAGTGGGCAGCAGAGGAGAGGGTGCCTGAACTGGCCTTCTCCCATAGACACACTGATGAATATCTTGAATATCACCATAGAACCTTCATCTGGCGAGGGATGGAGATAGAGACAAATACCCACATTGGTGCACTGGACTGAGCTCCCAAAGCCCAGATGAAGAGCAAAAGGAGGGAGAATATAAGAAGAGAAGGCAGGATTGTGAGGGGAGACTGTGGAACTGATCTAGTGGGAGCTCACCAAGGCCAGCTAGACTGGGTCTGAATGAGCATGTGATCAAACCGGACTCTCTGAATGTGGCTGACTATGAGGACAGACTGAGAAGTCAACGATATTGGCATTGGATTTTGATTCTACTGCATGGACTGGCTTTTTGGGAACCTAGTCTGTTTGGATGCACACCTTCCTAGGATGGAGAGGGAACCTTGGACTTCCCACAAGGCAGGACACCCTAACTTCTTTTAGGACTGGAGAGCGAGGGGGAGGGGAAGTGGGGGAGTGGGAGGGAAATGGGAGGATGGGAGGAGGTGGAAATTTTAAATAAATATGTATACAGTATTCTATCTATGTGTATGCCTGCAGGCCAAAAGAGGGCACCATACCTCATTACAGATGGTTGTGAGCCACCGTGTGGTTGCTGGGAATTGAAATCAGGACGTTTGGAAGAGCAGGCAATGCTCTTAATCACTGAGCCATCTCTCTAGCCCCAATAAATATTTTGTTTTTTAAAAAAAACTGTCTTAGTATGTGTTAGTGACTCTAAGAGTATCTTCTTAGCTTTTTTTTGCAATCACAATCACATTTTATCATTTGAGGCTTGGAACTCATGTATATCAAAATCCTAAAATGATATACAGTTTATTAAATTACAGTGTTAAAATATAATGACCTGGCATTTAGTTACAATATAAAAATTAACACTGCCTTTTCAAAGTAGAAATCTAATAAATAAATAAATAAATAAATAAATAAACAATGAAGAAAAATGGAAGCAAAATATTATACATGAAAATGTTCAAATTAAAGAGAAACACATTTAATTGAAAGTTAAATAAATTTTAATGTGAAAAAAAATTGATAAAGAAATCACTCTCAATTATAAAATTTAGAAGCATATATTTACAATGTTTTTCTTTATCCTGGGGTAAATACATGAATGTCTGTGTTTGTTCTGTTAATATAATAATAATTTGAGTATTCATTTACATTTCATTTCAAGTAGATTCCATAATGTTAAATTTTGTGTTACTAACTTGCTGCCTTTCTGTCTCTTCCTCCTGAGGAATCTTCGCACTTTTAGACTTCTTGCAATATAGGAACAAGGCAAGCAAAGTTTGAAGCAGCCATTAGTGGAGATAAGTCATGATCCAATGAGGCAGAGAGTATGTTTAGGTCCAAACAGAGGAAGCAGCAAACTGCTTACACATCCAGAAAGATGTCCTTGAGATATATATGGGTTAGCACCGTTTGAAGAAGCTGGGTAAGTAGAAATGAAATGACCCATGGTGAGTTATTGTTGCAGGTAGAAAGGATATTTGCAATAATCAAAGGTCCCTAGAAGGATATAGTTATTTTAATTTAGCTTAAAATGATGCATTATAAGTAATGAGATGCATTATTTGTTTCTCAATTTGTGGAATGTTTTAGAACAATTTAATATCTTAAATAAAATTTTACATGTCAGATATTGTTCAAACAGCATGATAATCAGAAAGTTTTTGCTGTCCTAAAATCTTTCTGAGATTTTTGTCATCTTTTCAAGCAGCACAGGAGGAAGGGGTTGACCAGTTAGCATAGTAGGCATCAAAAACAGAAGGCTATTATTGAAACATTTACATTCAGGATATGTATATTTAATAAAGTATTTTGCATATTAACCACAAGTATTTATATGCAGAGTTTAAGGACAAAATAAAGTCTTTGCCTTTGTTGACAGTGAAACTGTATGGTCTCAATCAATGTCTTAATAAGGTTTCCAAAACAAGTTACTCTGCATTCCAGGACCCAGAAACACTACCTCTCCTCATCTTCTGTCTTGATAGGTTGGACTCTTCCTCTTACTAACACCCAGAGTGGTCTCACTATTGAATCTGACAGGTGAGCTATTTCATCATTGATATAAATGAATCTTTTCAGTAACATATCTCTTTAAATTATTAGAAGAGTTCTTATTCTCATAATGGATTCTTTTGTTCTACTACTTGCATCTTTCTTCTGAAGGTATGACCATATAAAAGCAGATAGGTCAGATTGAATTGAACATGTAAAACAGCTGATATGAACTCATTTGTGCCTAGTTGCTAATGATAATTTTTCATTTAACAAATGCTAATATGTTTGAAAATTTGCTCCTAGATTATATTCTATTATAATCAGGGAATTAATTTGGGGAAAGGCAGCTAACTTTACTTTGAAATATTACTGACTGTTGTTAGCCATGAGAAAGAACCTTAGAATTACGCAAGAACAATTTAGTTAGAGTTGATTTGGAAACCCATGTTATCAAAGCAAGGACAGAGTGACAATGGAATAGGACACTGACCTGCTGGTTCTGTTTTTTTAATTCATTTACTCTCAATAGGAACAGAATGTCAGGGGAAAATAGGCTTGAAAATAGGACCAAATGACTTAGGCTATAGAGTGAAAAATGAATCAAACAGGGATAAAAGACATCATTCCAACTGTAATCACTAACTCAGGAGTGGAGTGTACCCATCACAATATTCATAGAAACTTAATTTCCAGAACAACTTAGGCAGAGGTCATAGCAGACTTTTTCCTATCAAAGTGGGTTTCTTTGAGAGTATTTTATTCCATTGTAAGTGGTATGACAACAAATCTGCTTTTTTCCCAGAAGAAATATTTGAACTGCAGATGATATTTGAAATTCTGTATTCAGTAGGGGCTGTGTGCAGGACTTGTATTAAATGAAAATATTAAGAATTTCAAGATAGTGATAGCAGAACAACAAATCAAGAATGAAAGCTTTTTTAATGTAAATCTCTATAGGACTTCATAAGCTCTTATCTACAAAGAAGGTCAGATTGTAATAGGAGCATGCTGTTTACATGCAAAACAAGAAAAGAATATATATATATATATATATATATATATATATGAATTCACACAGTTGATCACACAGATGATGATGTATTGCTTTATGATACTTAGTATAATGGATTGTACCTAAAATTAAAGCAAAATAAGAAGGCTTGAATTCATTCTAAATTGAAGGTTTATTGATTCTGTTATTGTACTATAAGTTGCCTGAAATAAACATGTGCTACAGATATATTGGTGCTTAACAGTTGTGTAATTCAACTTCTGTGTTTTTTCATTTGATATCTCACACATGTTTTTTCCATTCATTCTTAACTGATGATAGGGCAGAGTTCCATGCTTTCCTCCAGAACCTCTCATTTATGATTTCTGAGCAATCATATAGATCCTGAAAAAAATCTTAACTGATAAACTTCTCATAGCTTTATTTGTACTCATGAATCAATACATTACTTCCTTTGAAAAAAATAGTGCTCTTTTATCTTGTATAGTATTCTTGGTAGGAATAATGTTGTATGAACATATACCTTTTTGCCAATTGTTTAATGAAGAATTGGTCACACCTAGACTAGATTTTGAATATAGATTTGTATACCAAGTCTGACTATCTTCTTTTTTCTTCATGTTAAGTTTGTTTTTACTGAATGAGTCTCCTTTCTTCACTGGATGAATTTAGGCAATGCAATGTCGTAGTTACCAAGGTAACTATTTTTTCAAAGGAAGTAAGATTAAAGTCAAATTCCAGTCTCTGTGAGTTTGAGACCAGCCTTTTCAATAAAGCAAGTTCTGTAACAGTTAGGGCTGTTGCATAGAGAAACCCTGTCTTGAAAAATAAAACAACAGGAAAAAAGTAAAATGCAAATTGACCAAAGACCTTGTAGGAGCAAGATTTTGTTATTTTTTTAAAACTAAGAAGTACTTTTCCTCGTTTTCCTTTGAAAATTGAAATGTTGAACAATAGGATGCCAGTGAGTATCAGAAAATATGAAAATCACCATGTTTTGTTTTTATTTCTGGGATGGCTAGATTTATGTCAACTTGACACATGCTAGAGATATTTTGAGAAGACAAAACACAATTGATAAAATGTTTTGTAAGATCAGACTGTGGGCATTTCCTTAATTGCTGACTTATGTCCTAACCCCTTGTAAGTGGAAATACTTGCTAGATAGTAGTTGTATCAAAAAGCAAGTTGAGAAAACCAGGAAGATCAAGTATCACTTCTCTATGGCTTCTGAATCATCTCCTTCCTCCAGGTCACTTCCCTGTTTGATTTCCAGTCTTGACTGCCTTCTTGATGAAGTGTGACATAAAAGAATATGCAAAATAAACCTGCCTTCCCCAGGTTACTTTTGAGCATGGTGTTTCATCATAGCAACAGAAACCCTAAAAGTGTTTTTTTATATGATTTTTTCATTTGCATGGATAATTACTGTCATAACCTAAGTAGAGAAAGTTATAAATTTTATGAAATATAAGAACTAATTTTTTGCATATATGCTACAATTGAAAATAATTAAAAATAAATTTTAACTCTTCTGACTAAGATCATGAAGGGTTCACATTTAAAGAGAAACTAAAATAATAATCAAGTAAGGACAGAGAACATCATGAGATCATGGAATTACTTAGGGAAATAATTATCTAAAATATAAATATATTATGATAGAGAATTTAAAAGTCAAGTATAATAAAAGATAACATATAACAGTAATTAATTTATAATATATCCCTTCTCTTTCGTTTTGAGAGAATATGAGTACTTTTATCCATACACATCCTAAGAGAAAATACTATGAAGCTTCCACTTAAAGGAAATATAAAATTTGACTTCAAGACTTTCATCTTTTTTTCATATACAGATAAAAAAGCATAATATATTATATTATCACAGAGGTACCTACTTATAGGAATGTGTGAATATCTGAGAAACCAGAAAACTTTAAATTGAGGAGATGTTAATTGAAGAACAAAACCTTTGCCCTGGAGAAAATAAGGGAATGGACATCACAGGGAATAGAGAACAAAATCATAGATTCAAAAATATTTTATGATTAAGGAATATAATTGAATGCATATAAATTTTTATCAAGGTTGATGCAATAGCAACCCTAATGGGACTAGGAAAGCTAAATATAATAGCTCAGATCAGGAGAAGAACATGATCATGTCTATAACTATATTTTTCACTATGGAAGGTTAACTTTATATTAAGGTAGATGTCCATGGGGGGTTTATTAACAAGGAGTAATATGATGAGATTTATGTCTTGGAAAATATCCCAGGAGAAGTTCTCATATTAGTAAGTTTACCAAGGAAAAATAATCATCCTCATCATTTTTTTCTGGAGTTGAAAATTTTTCCTACTTATTCCAAATAAAGCAATTATTTTCATTAAAATATGTGTGCTTCATTGAATCAGTCTAAGATCTTAAAATCAAATCATGAGGCATCTAAGAGAAGAAATTAAGTTTCATATTATACAATAAATTATTCCAGAGTTTCCAGTGGATTTCAAATTTGTAGGAATCAATAAAAATATGAACCTAAAATATAAATTACATACAACCTTCTCTACTTGTTATCTCCTTCTCTAAGAGAAACAGACTGTATATATATATATATATATATATATATATATATATGATATAAGATTGACCTGTTAAGGTAGTTGATAAGTTCTTCAAATTATACAAACCTTAATCTTTTAAAACATAATGTCATATAGTTCAAATAGTATTTGATTTTTAAAATTATTCCCTATGTTCCTATAATAGCATAGCAACTGGAATCATTCTATATCTGTAGGAAGGCTAAGAATCTCATCAACCTTCAGCTGAATAATAGAAACATTTTATTTCTATAGCATAACTATCACACATATTAACTTTGTAGAAAATAAATCCACCTTAGATTACTGAGGCCTTTTGTCAATTAAACCAAGCTAATTTCTGACACAGTAACAAAAAATCAAAGGCTTGCATGGTTTAAAATGAAATAGAAAATAATAGTACTTATTCTTGCTATCTCCCTATTTCATGTTGGCTTAGAGTTCTTGTCATAGTCATTAATCTGACAGGATTCTGATGGAGCAGCCAGTACTTGAAAAGTTGTTGTACATATTGCCAAAGGGAGAAGGCATCTCAAGAGCCACACCACAGCATTTAAATTCAGCAGAAATAGTTGTAGTTTCAGTCATAATTATTGAAACCAATAAGAACAATTCCATCTGCATGGAGAGGTCAGAAATAGTTCATAATAAAAATGACATTATCAAGTAAAAAATTTTTCTGTTTTCCAATTACATAAATGGAGAAGAAGGGGAAGTGAGACAAATTGAAGAAAGAACACATAACTAACTACATATTACTGAGTGATGGCCAATTGAAAACTGAAAAAGTGGTTTCTGATACGAACAATTATTCTTCTTTCATCTTATGTATACTGTGAGAAATAATGTGCATTGATTACTCTGCTTTTTTGTCTGTTTTTGGTTGTTACTTTTAAATTTCTTGTGTCAGATTATACTGCTTTGACTCTACAATTAAATATCCTTTTATTTTTCTGGCTAAGTTAATTTTCATATAGTAGATTGTTTTAAAACATGGGATAGATGTAAATGTAGTGGCAGGTTACTGTACATACCTCTTGATTATTCATTTCTACAATTTGAAATGGTTGGTTGAGTTTATTTGATCTCATATGAAATAGATTGCTTGTCAATCTCAGAAAATTTCCTTTGGGATGAAACTGAAATGCTTAATATCTCTAAACATACTTCTTTTTCCGATAATCTGCCTTTTCTGAAGGAAATCAGTGACAACATTTCTTTACTTCTAGAGCAAATGAGGGCAAAGTAACTTTCTCATAGTTTTGTATCTATGGTATGGGAGGTCCTTCTGTCTATGTGTTACTTTTATTGGTTAATGAATAAACAACTGCTTTGAGCCTATGGCAGGGAAGAACAGAACTTGGTGGGAAAAGCTTGACTGTGTGCTGGGAAAAGAAGGGGAGAGTCAGAGAGATGCCATAGTGCTGCCAGTGCAAACTATAGCTATGGAGCATTTGAATGGCATTTATGGGCTCGGGTTTTGTGTTCCCACTCAGGGTAGGGAGGAAAGTAGCTGAACTCATGCCCATGGCTCAGTGATCAACACCTGGGCAGGTGGCAGCATCAGGTCTACTAGGCATGTACAGGCATGAGAACATGGCGAATTCCTGCCACCATACACAGAGATATTTCAAGGCTGCTCAATGTTCTACATGGTAGATTTAACTATTACTCAGATTTCTTTTTTTAAAAAAAGGGGGATTGTGTGCTGCATGCTCATTCTGAAAGTTAAAGTATTGAACAGATCCTACCTGGCAGCCCCAGAGCTGGAAGTAATGGTACCTCCATTTTAAAAGTGGAGAGAAATGGAGTCAGCATCCAGGGCAGCTGCAAACAAGCTGCTTACCATTTTACAAGTGCTCCTAAACAGTGGAGAATTACAGATATGCAATAAAGACAAAATCAGATGGAAAAGAATTATAAATGGGTCACAATGTTAGATAAATATATGTAGGCTTGAGAGAAAGAAGAAATACATTATAGAGAGTTATAAAGAGAAAGTAAATGGTTTTTAAAAAATAGAACAAAGTCTTTAAAGAAACAGAATACAGATAGTCATAGATTAAAGGAGTAAAGAAAAATAAGTCATGCAAAGATGGAAAATTCACAGAGAGTATGGATTATGTATATTATTGTGTTATTTTTGAATTTTTTACTGTGAAGGAGCTAAGTACAGAGAGCTATTATATTATAAGGGCTGCTAAGCTAAACGCGCATATATATTATAGAGGTATCATAAGTTCCAAATTTGGGTCTAAGTATATGTTCCTTTGGAAAAGAGGTTCTTCTCTCTTTTTCACAGAGGATGAGAACCTATGGATTGCTTCCTGACTGGTATGGTTTGATGGAACAAGAACCCCCCACCCACACACACACACACAAAGGTTGCCGAGAATTCTCTCAAAAATTACTTTGCCCAAGTGTTGACTAAGATGAACTTACCAGACAGAATACACCATGAAAGACCTGATTAACAATACCCCCAAACATCAAGAAGCAATATGGACAGAACTACGCTTGTATTTCCAAATATTGTTTATAAATGTTTATTTACATTTAAAGGTGAATATGCCACAGAGATTTGCATTGGTATGGATGTTGGTCTATTAATAAACATTTAAGGTCAATTTTGATGTACTGTGTATATATATTTCTACTCTTGATTAAGGTATTGTGATTGTATAGCTCATTTAAAAATATAATGTATAATTTAAAAATATAGGTTAATAGAGAGTCATCTATAATAATCAAGCTTGTCATGTTAGTTAGATTTTCTAAATGTATAGAAATATAATACAGTTAGATAGGTATTTTTCAAATCTTTCAGAGACCTTCAGAATATGGCATTTAAAATGTTTAAGAACTTAAGATGTTTAATGACAGTGAGACGTTGTCTCCTCCTGGCAGCACCAGTTACTTCAAGAGGAAGATGGGCATTGAAGAGGCTCCTTATGGAGTTTGCTAGCCATTTGGGTAAGAAACTGTCCTTGCTTAGACTTCTTAAGTGAACATACAAGAAACACAGAGAAATGACTGTTGAACATGAGGCAACCCTTCAGCGTTCCTGCTTCATGAAAAATTCTGCCAGACATTCAGCAAGACAGAGAAGAAAGTGACCAACAAACTGCTAATATAGGCAGAATTGTCTTTGAAATGTCCTGCTTTGCGAAAATGTCTGCTTGATACTATGGCCCTATGGGTAGAAGATGGAAGTCCCAATGATGCACAAGAACTTTGTGTGATAGTTCAGGCAGTGAGATGTCTCTGTCAATTCTAAAGTTTTGGAAATTGTTTACAATGCACTTCCTGTTTACTTACATAATATATCCTTCTGGAGATTTTAATGGAGTTGGAGAATTTATAGTTGTATTTATAATATTCCATAGTTATGATAAAAGATAAGGTAGATATAAATATTGTAACTGTAATTCTTGTTTGATACCTGTTTTGCTATATGTAATTTTACTACTAAAGTTAAAGCCTTCCTTTTTGTTTAAACAGAAAGGGGAATTGGTGTGGGATAGCCTTCTGTCTATGTGTTGATTTTATTGGTTAATGAATAAATAACTGCTTTGAGCCCATGGCCGGAAAGAACAGAGTTAGGTGGGGAAAGCTAAGCTGTATGCTGGGAAATGAAGGGTAGAATCAAAGAGATGCCATGGATCTTCTGCCAGAGTTAGACATGCTAAAACTTTGCTGGTAGACCACAACCTCATGGTGATACACAGATTAATAGAAAAGGGTTAAGTTAATTGTAAATTAGCCAATAAGAAGCTGGAGCTAATAGGCCAAGCAGTGATTTAATTATTACAGTCTATGTGTGATTATTTTGGTTCTGGGTAGCCGGGACAAACAAGCAGCTCAACCAACATATTTATCAAATATTGCAATGTGATTTCATTTGATACAATATTTACTTTAAAAGCAATTTCTTATCTAATATAGCAGTATATCCTATACTATAAAATGGTCATATTTTTACTCTTTTTAAGTAAAAAAGTAAGATTCAAGTAGATAAAAAATTAAGACTATGGGATCAACTATTTTTTCATTTTTATTTATTTATTTTTTTAAAAAAATATCTTTTTTCACTTTACAAATGAGTTCCAGGTCCCACTCCCTCCCCTCCTCCAGATCCCTCCACCTTCCCCTTAATCAACCTCCATCTACTCCTCAGAGAGGATAAGGCTACCCATGGGAAGTCAAGAAATCTAGCACATTGCCTTGAGAGAGGACAATGGCCCTTCCCACTATATCTAGGCTGAGCAAGTATCCCTCCAAGGAAAATGGGTCCCAAAAAGCCTTTCAAGCAGTAGGGATAAATCCTGTTCTGACTACAGTGGCCCCACAGTCTGCTCCAGCCCTACAGCTGTCACCAACATTGAGAGGGTCTAGTTTGGTCCTATGCGGGTTTCCTTGCCATCAGGCCAGAGTTGTTTGGCTTCCATCAAGCTATTTCAGTGGCAATCCCCATCATGATATTGACCTCTTTGTTCTCAGATTTTCACTCCTCCTACTCTTTGATTGAACTTTGGGAGGTCAACCTAGGACTCTGCTGTGGATTTCTGCCTCTGCTTCCCTTGATCCCAGAGAAGCTAAATAACAAGGAGAACTCTAAGAGGAACGTATATAGATCTCCCTGGGAAAGAGAAAAAGACAATATTTCCTTAACGTTATATTTGAACAGGCAGTAGAAACAAACAGTACACTACAAATTTGAGATTGACCACTACAAAATATGCAACCTGAAGAACATAAAGAAAATATAAGTAATACAGTCAGAAAGAAATTTTAGACACTGTTAAATAAATAGTTAATATAGAATAACAGTACCATAAATAGAAAGGTTATTGTATGAATTAAAAAACAATAAAGACATATCTAATAAATCAAACTCAAAAATTCCAAATGATTAACAGATAGTTCCATACACAGATAGACACATCAGAAACAGAAAGATTAATGTTGAAAATTGAGATTAGATATAATAAGAAATCATGAATCATAAAGTAGAGTGAATGCTAATCGCAATATTAAATACTGTATTATCCACAGAAGAATCCAGAGGGGTGGCTTGGTGCTCTGAATAGTGAAAGAAAAGTTATTTATCAACTAGAAATCATAAAAATCCACAGTGAAGGTATAATAGAAACATTCTAATGTTGAGAAAAGCAAATGTAAATAAGTTTGCTTGCATAGAAAATTTTTTCTAAGAGGAAAAAAAACTGATTTTGCATGAAATCACTTTATAAAAATATATGATACTAGAAAATATTAAAATGCTATAATGTTGGGCTGACAAGATGGCTCAACAAGGAAAAATGCATTTTGTTGTAAGAGATCTCTTGTTCATTTCCTGGCCACCCAGCCTCCCGAAATAATTACACAGAAACGAATTGTTCTCATCTGGTTGATACCTAGAACCCAAATGAATGTGAAAAAAAAACTTCTATAAAATGATCATCTGATCTCCAAATGCATTCGGTAGCATATGCTACCCTCATCATAATTCCAACTTTTTAATTTTTCCTTTCTTCTATACATAAAATTGTATGAATATAGTCATGTATTGCTATCTACATGTATGCATATTTTTTGGAATAATAGATGCAATATGATTTCTGATAATACTAAGGGACAGAACAATGGCAAAGAAAATTATTTCAGATAGTGAGTTGAATTCATAGAAATTATTGAGGAGAAATAATTATACCCGTTTGGCCTCTTTCTGTTGTCTTATACCTCTAGCTAAGGCTCCAAGTATTGTATTGCAGAGGTATGGAGAAAGTGGTCAACCTTGTCTTGTTCCTGATTTTAGCACAATTGCTTTTTTTTTCCTCATTCAAGATGATGTTGGTTTGGGTTTGATGCCAATTGCCTTTATTATGTTGCAGTATGGCCCGCATATCTCTAAAGTTTCCAGGATTTTTCTCATGTAAAGTTATTGGATTTGATAAAAAGCCATTTCTGCAACTAATGAGATAATTATGTGGTTTCTATAATTCATTTTGTTTATATGGTGGATTACATTTATTGCTTTTTGTATGTTGAAACATCTCTGCATTTTTGAGATGAAGCTCATTTGATCATGGTGGATATTATTTTAGTATCCTTTTGTATTTTATTTGCAAGTATTTTATTGAGAATTTTTGCTAGATCTTAAGACAAAATAACAGTTACTTTTTAGTATATACTTAAAGAATGCTCAATTGTGCCACAAGGACATGTGCTCAATTATGCCCATTGAAGCATTGTTTGTCATAGTCAGAATCTGAAGACAACCTAAATGCCCCTCGACCAAAGAATTGATAAGGAAAATGTGGTACATTTACACAGTGGAGTATTACACAGCAGAATAAAATAATGACATCTTTAATTTTTCAGGAAAATGGATGGATCTAGAAAATATCATTTTGAGTGAGCTAATTCAGATCCAGAAAGACAATTATCATATGTACTCACTCAAAAGTGATTTTAAAACATAAAACAAAGAAAACCAGCCCTCAAATAACAGTCCCAGGGAACCTAGACAACAATGAGGACCCTAAGAGAAACATACATAGATCTAATACATGAGAAGTAGGAAAAGACATTATCTCCTGAGTAAATTGGGAGCATGGGGACCTTGGGAGAGGGTTGAAGTGGAAGACAGAATTTAGGTGGGGAGCAGAGATAAATGTAGAGCTCAATAAAAATTAAGAAAGAATAAAATTTGGCTTGGGTGGGTTGAGTGTGCTCACAGAAAGGAGGAAATGGGGTGCTCCACAAGGATCTGCTTACTCTCCTGGGAATGGGGCAAGAAGACTACCACAAAAGGTAATCTTCCACAAAGTTGGTGATGAGACTGGGTTATAGGATATGGAGGAAAGGATGAAAAGTGGAGATATGAAGCTTACTTGCTGCTTGGCTGGAGAGTTCCCAGAGAATGTCTACTGGATTCAGGGGTTGTGATAACAGGATAAGTTCGAGGAGTTCTGTGTGATCTGCTGTAGTTGGGGACAGGAAGCGAGTAGAGGCCACATCAGGATTCTGCTACAGAGATGGGAATGAGGCTCAGAGATTTGATTAGAAGGGGAGGAGGGAGTGATGATGATCTGCAGTCAGACTACCTGCTTTCCTGTTCTGAGGTGTCTGGGAGATACCAGGAAATGCCTGCTGGAGCTGGGAACTGGCATAAGGTGATGAGTCAGAGGAAGAAAGTTTGAAGTGGAAGATCTGATTGTTTAACTGAAGATGGGGGTCAGAGCAGTAGGTGAGGCTACAACAGGTATTCTGCTCTAGATCTGGAATTGCAAAAAAGTGGGATTGGGTTTGGAAGAGAAGAGGGAGATAGGAAGATCAGTTAGTCTAGTTTATTCCCTGGCCTTCAATGTTGTGTTATTCCCAGTGAAGTTCTGCTAGTTTTTGAGCCTGAGGTAATAGAATCAGTGTGTGGGGAAGAAAAACTAGAGGAGAAAATCTCTAAGATCCATTGCAGATTGGGGTCAAAGATAAAGGGCAATACCATGGTAAGCTTTCTTCCACAGAGCTGGGGGTGAGACTATGGATTTGGACATGAAGGAATGGAGGGAGAGGTAAGGATCTGCAATTAACTTACCTATGTGTTTGCCCTGAGTGGCTTGTGGATTCCCAGCGAATGTTTTCTGGAACTGAGTTCTGAGATAAAGTAGTAAAAGGGAAATAGTGATATAGAATTCCCCTATGTATGCTGTGAATAGCATTAGTTAGTAAAGTAACTCTCTTAGGGGAGTGCAGGACAGAATAGTTGTTGGTGAGGAAAACTAAATAAATTCTGGGAGAAAGAAGGCAGAGTCATGAGATGCCAGATAGCCTTGCCAGATACAGATGTTGGGGACATAACTTTACCCAGTAAGCCACAGCCACATGGTGATACACAGATTAATGGATATGGGTTAATTTGAGATATGAGTTAGCCAGGAATACACTTAAGCTATTGGCCAAGCAGTAATACAAATGATATAGTTTCTGTGTGATTATTTCAGTGCTGAGCAGCTGAAAACAAGTGGCCTCCTACAAAAGGATGGAAGTATGGAAAGAAAGATCTGCGTAATCCCTTACATAGAGGGTGGATCTGTTGTAGATGGCCTGCTGCTGCAGAGCTGGAGATGAGACTGGGGGATGGGATTTGGAGGAATGTAGGTAAGAGTAAATATCTGCAGTTATCCTTACTGTTTTCCCTGGACAGAGTGCAATAGCCAATATTTTTTATTAATAATAAAACCAAAGAGATATTTTGTACTCCCATTATTTTTTCTTTTTTTCAATATAGGGTTTCTCTCTGTATCCTATATAGTATTTCTCTGTGTATCCTTGACTACTGGCTGTCCTGGACCTCACTCTTTAGAACAAACTGGTCTTGCACTCAGAGATCTGCCTGCCTCTTCCTCCCCAGTGCTGGGATTAAAGGCATGTGCCACCATAGTCCAGCTGTGTTTTTGACTTTTCAAAAGGACTTGTTCTATATCTCTTGCTGTCTTGGAAATCACTATGTAGACCAGGTTGGCCTCTAACTCACAGAGCTATACCTTCATCTGTCTGCCAAATTCTGGGATTAAATATTTCATCAGCCTTGTACTCACCTATTTATTGTAACATTATTTGAAATAGCCAAGGTATGTGATCAACTAAAGTATCTATCAATAAGTTACTAGATAATAAAAATGTGTCATATATACACCATGATACACAATCTTACATGATCAAAAAGGTGTTGAAATATTTCACTTGTTGGAAAATACAAGGAATTAGACATCATTCTGCACAGCAAAATATAGCAGATGTTCGCGTGTGGAAAGAGTATGCCAATATCATAGAAGAATATAATAGCATAATTGAAATATATAAAAGGGTGGGAACAAATAAATAAAATGTAAAGCACAATTTTATAGGAGTGCTATTCAATTGGAAATATGGTGACTATTCATAAAAGTGATATAATTATGTTTGTTAAAAGAAATACATGTGTATCTGTTTAAGGGGTATCAAGGATTTATTAAGATATAAAGGTGAGAAATACACTCAGAAATATAGGATATAGTAAATCCAGTTGCAGAGTCCATGAAAAGCTAGGAACTGATCACAAACAGCTTCATGCCATCTGACCCAGTCTTCATCACCCAAGAGAGCATGACTGCCCCCTCCTTCCTTATCAGAGGTCACAAAGGCAGATAAAAAGCACCTTCTAGATAGTTCAAGGTCATGGAAGAACAAATACCCACTATATATGGTGTTCAGATAAACAGAAAAGTGTAGAAGTTCCTATTACATAGAAAATGATCAACATTTGTGAAGATTCAAATATTCATTGGCCTGATCTGGTCACTATTGTATTTAAGAATGGATTTGTCATATTCTACCCCATGCATGTCAACAAATATGTGTCAATACAAATTAAGAATAAATACATGTTGAAGCTTCATTTTTAAGAGTATGGATATCAAACAAGTTATTGTTGCTTTCAAGAATTATCTTTACATTTCAGTGGTTTTCTATGTTTTCTCATTGTAGCTCATGGCATGTCTAGGTTTTAAAATATTAACAATACCCCAGTATTGTATAACAGTTCTCTCTAAGACAAAATCTCATCAATTTACCTAATTAAAACTCAAGATGGCTACAGGGAGGAGAAACAGCAGGATGTTAGAAAGCAGCTATTCTCACCTTATGGGTCGTGACCATCACAGGGGTTGCATATTACATATCTCACATATCAAATATTTACATTACAAGTCATAGCAGTAGTGAAATTGCACTTATGATGTATGACTGGAAGTCAGCACAACAAGATGACCTTTATGTAAGGATTATAGCATTAGAAAGGCTGAGAACCACAGTGAAGGTAAAGTGAACCCTTTCATATTTCAGGAAAGCTCATTAACCTCAGGTAATACCTCAACCTGACCACTTTTACTCTGACTTTTAATATTCACACATACACACACACACACACACACACACACACACACACTCTCTCTCTCTCTCTCTCTCTCTCTATATATATATGTATATGTATATATATATGTATATATATAATTTTATATATATCAATTTAAAAAAAGCTGAGAGTGCAAGGACATCAGCTTCCAAACCTCAAAGATGGACCCCAGTAACATGCTTGCTTCAGTCAGGCCACACCTCCCAATCCTTCTCAAATGGCCACAAACCTGGAGCCAAGTATTTTAATATGTGAGAATTTGGTTGGGCATCACATTCAAATTACTACAGCAGTGGAATCACCTATAAGAATCAGAGGTTATTCAAGCTGCCTGGAAAAAGTTAAGACTAGCTGAACTGCCTGAACAAAAAGGATCATTTAAGATGCTTAAAAGAGGTTGAGACTGACTGAGTCACTTGGAAAGGACGGAAAGGACATTCTCCAATCTGTTGAGCTGTCTTCAGGTATGCTCAGGGTTTCAAGCCTTTGGGAGCTCTCACTCATGCTGAGGTGGGTTTCGGTGATGCAACTCTCTTTCTGTCATTTCTGTTCCTATGTGTGATCCGTCATCTATATTTCTATTAATAACCCTTATAAAACCCATTTGTTCATCAAGTTGGACTTCAGTTCTACCCAGGTTTTAGTGTATCATTGGGTGGAGTATACACCAGTTCGGATTCCCCCAGGAATGATGTTACACTGTACTTATGTTGCAAGAAGGAGGTGTTTGGTCATTCCCATGACCAAAACTGAAATCATCACAGAGAAATTCTTTTAATTAAATCACTGCTTGTTCCATTAGCTCTAGCTTCTTAATGGCTCTTATATCTTAATTTAACCCATTTCTATTAAAATGTATATCACCACTAGGTCATGGCCTACCAGAAAAATTCTGGTATGTCTGACTCTGGTAGCGGCTCCATTGTCTCTGACTCTGCCCTTCTTTCTCCCAGAATTCAGTCCAATCCTCCCTGCCTACTTAAGATCTGCCCTATCAACAGGCCAAGGCAGTTTCTTTATTCATTAATGGTAATCACAGCACACAGAGGGGACCTCCCACATCACCTTCTCTTTGCTGTTTAAATAAAAATGTTTTAACATAGTAGAATTACATATAACAAAAAGGGTATCTAGTAATAATTACAGTTACAGTGTTTCTATTTACTTTATCTTTTATCATAACAAAGGAAAACTGTAACTATAACCATCTATTTATCCTTCAACTCCATCAAAGACTCCAGAATGTTATCTAATTAAACAATTAATGTTATCTAATTAAACAGCAAGTGCATTTTAAGCAACTTCCAAAACTCTAGAATTGACAGAGACATCTTGCTGCCTGGACAGTCACCCAAAGTTCTTCTGTACCATTGGGGCATCCATCCTCAGCCTACAGGCCCATAGTATTCAGAAGACTTTTCCACAAAGCTGGAAATTTAAAAAAAACACTTCTGCCTATATTTGCAGGTTGCCAGTCATTTTCTTCTGTATTCTGGTGAATGTCTCACAGACTTTTTTCAAAGCAGGAACCCTGAAGGACCATTTCACCTTTATGCAAATTTAGCAGTCATTTCTCTGCGGGTCCTGCATGTCCAGTGAAACAGTCCAAGCAAGAGCAATTACTTGCTCAATTGGCTAACAAAGTCTATAGGGAGCCTCTTCAATGCCCATCTTCCTTTTGAAGTAGCTTGGTGCTGCCAGGAGCAGATGTGTCTCACCATCATGAAAAGTAATAAGTTCTTAAACATTTTAAATGCATATTCTGAAGGTCTCTGAAAGATTTGAAAAATACATATCTATTTGAAATACATCTTTGTACATCTAGAAAATTATAACATGTCTACAATCTTTACTATTATAAATGACTTTCTCTTAAGCTATATTTCTTAATCATAGATTACTTTTTAAATGACCTGCAAAAACCCAATACCTTAATCAAGAACATAATTATAAATAAACAAAATCGACCTTAAATTTGTATCAATAAACCAAGATCCATACCAATGCAAATTACTTATATCTATAGCATATCCCTTTTCAAAAGTAAACAAACAATTATAAACAATATTTGGGACTATGGGCATAGTTTTGTCCATACTGCTTCTTGCTGTTTGGAGGCACAGTTAATCAGGTCTTTCATGGTGTATCCTATGTGCTAGGTTCATCTCAGTCAGCAGTTGGGTGAAAAATTTTCTTTGTGAGGGTGTTCCCAGCAACCTTTCAGGGGATCTGATTCCACAAAACCATGTTTGTCTGAAAGCAAACCAGAGGTTTTCATTTTCTGTGGAAACAAGAGAAGAACCTTATTTCCAAAGCACCATATCCTTAGACCCAAATTCTGAAGTCAAGATACCTTCATAATATACATTCGAGTTTAGCTTAGCAGCACATACAATGAAATGTCTCTCTGTACTTAGCTCATTCACGTCAAAAAATTCAAAGATAACACAATTATATACATAATCCAGACTCTCTGTGTATAGTTCATCTTTATGTGGCTTATTTTTCTTTATTCCTATTAATCTATTACTGTCTGTTCTCTGCCTCTTTGAAGATATTTTTTACTTCTTTTTCAACTCCCTATACTCTTTCTTCTCTCTTCCAAGCCTACATACATTTATCCAACATTGTGATCCATTTAGAGTTCTTTTATGTCTAAAGTCTTGAAGTCTTGAAGAGCTTTTTTTTTTCTTTTTTTTTTCTTTTTTTTTGGTTTATCGAGACAGGGTTTCTCTTTGGCTTTGGAGCTTGTCCTGGAACATGTTCTTGTAGACCAGGCTGGCCTTGAACTCACAGAGATCTGCCTGCCTCTGCCTCCTGAGTGCTGGGATTAAAGGCATATGCTACCACCGCCTGGCCTTGAAGAGCTTTTAAAATGTTTAAGTAACTTAGTTGCAGCTGTTCTGAATGCTAACTCCACCTCTCTCCACTTTTAAAATGGTAGAGGCTCTTGGGATGCCAGATAGGAGCCACAATCAGCATTTTAACTCTGTAGCTGGGGAGGACTGGACCACGTTTGTCATGGGGGCCTGCAAGAGGCCTCTCACAGCTTTTTCTGATGATATTGGGTTGTCTTGTCTATCTTTTGTTTACCTATATTTATTGGTCCAATGTCGGACTTTGCCAAACCCCCTATATATACCTGAAGGATGAGTTCTTCTATTTTTGCCATTTTTTAGAGGAGACATTATTTTTAGGATGGGCACCAATTTTTTGCAAGGAGGAGGCCACTTGGTTGTTCCCATCTGCCCAGAACCAAGAGACTTGATTCTGGAGGGGTTCCCAGGCCCAAGGAGAGGTCCCCAGATTGTACTCTGGGCAGCAGAGGAGAGGGTGCCTGAACTGGTCTTGGCCCATAACCATACTGACGAATATTTTGCATGTCACCACAGAACCTTCATATGGCGATGGATGATAGAGACAGAGACACATATTGAAACACTGGACTTAACTCCCTAGGTCCAAATGTGAAGCAGAGGGAGGGAGATCGTGAGCAAGGAAAGCATAATCAGAGGGGGCCTTCATCCAACGATGGATGGAGATAGAGATGGAGACCCACATTGGAGCACTGGAAGTCAGGACCGCGAAGGGTGCGTTCACCCACTGATACAAGGGGACTGATCGAATGAGAGCTCACCAAGACCAGCTGGACTGGGACTGAACGAGCATTTGATCAAACCGGATTCTCTGACTGTGGCTGACATGAGGGCTGACTGAGCCCCTGAGGTCCAAATGAAGACTGAGAAGCCATTGACAATGGCACTGGGTCTTGTTTCGTCTGCATGGACTGGCTTTTTGGGATCCTGGCCTGTTTGGATGCTCACCTTCCTAGACCTGGAGGGAAGGGGGAGGAACTTGGATTTCCCACAGGACAGGAAACCCTGACTGTTCTTGGGAATGGTGAGGGAGGAGGAGAGGGAGTGGGGGGAGCGGGAGGGTATTGGGAGTAGGAGAGGAAGTGGAAAGAGTGTTGAATAAACAAACAAACAAACAAACAAAAACAAACAAATAAAAAAAAGACTAGGAATGGCTGACTAGTGTAACCTGGAGATCCATATGTACTTGCAGGAAGTATGGAGTAATAATTAACAGTTATATTCAAAACTCTAAGTTAGTGATTCTCAACCTTTCTAACACTAAGACCCTTTAACACAGTTCTTCATGTGGTGACCCCGAACATAAAATTATTTTATTGCTATCTCATAACAATAATTTTGCTGCTGTTATGGATCCTAATGTA
This sequence comes from Myodes glareolus, assembly GCF_982192425.1. Lineage (NCBI taxonomy): Eukaryota > Metazoa > Chordata > Mammalia > Rodentia > Cricetidae > Myodes > Myodes glareolus. Next base: position 12,161,057 of record NC_142053.1, on the reverse strand, counting down.
AATATGACATGCAGAATATGTAATATATGGCCCTTGTATTGCTCACAACCTGTACATTTAGAACCAGTTCTCTCGGTCTTTACAATAAAATTATATTTGGTTAGCAATGAGATGTCTTAGTTTAAATATAAATTCATGGAGAAATGGCTCAGAGGTTAAGAGCACTACTGGCTGCTCTTCCACAGGTTCTGAGTTCCAGCAAGCACATGGTGGCTCACAACCACCTATAATGAGATTTGTTGTCCTCTTCAGATATGAAGGCATATATTCAGGCAGAACTCTGTATATATAATAAATAAATAAATCTTAAAATAAAATATTAAAACATAAATTCATTTACTGAGTATTAGACTGTTGATAAAATCACAAGAATCTAGGATAGGTAGCTTTAATGTTCAAATACTTTTTTCATTTTAAATTAATTTTTAATGCGTAAAACACTGTCCTGGTTCACAATGCAAATCTTACTTAGAGGCTTATAAGCATGTGGTGCTTTTCCATTTTAATCCATTCTTATTCTCATATTGTAACTAGTATTGATTTCCTACATTGTATTCTCCCATAATGTGTGCTTCCTTGCTCTGTATTTAGAAATAGAGTCTCATTATGTCACAGAAAATAGCCTCAAATTCAATGCAGTACTTTTGTTTTAGTCTGGTCAAGAGTTCCTTTACAAATTCTGATTTTATGAACCATTGGTTTTGTGAACTTATATAGCTGCTATTTGGCTCTATAATTCCATTTCCAAACAGAAAATGATAATATAAATAATATGTATTTTTCATGAATGTCAGATTATGTAGTATAGCATGTACAAAATAGCCATATCAGTACTTATTGTATTCTTTTTTATTTTTAAGATTATGATATAATTGTGTCATTTTTCTTATTATTTTCCTCCTTCAAAAGCATTCCATATATACTTCCTTGCTCTTTCAAATTTATGGCCCGTTTTTCAGTTAATTACTATTTCAAGCATACACAAACACATGTATACACATGTATTATGTATATTTGTATATATATATATTTATATGTATATATGTGTGTATATGCATTTACATATATATTTATTAATGTGATCTTCTCAGGCTAAACAATGCTTTCAAGGACAATCAAATAATATTTAATAACCAGTTGGTGTGTTCTTCTCCAAGGAAGACTATTTCTTTCACTCTCTTTATTTCTTATTTGTACATAGTTCCATAGATAGAGTTGAGGCCTTATGATCTTTTCTCCATCTACTTTGGCATGTTAATTTTTGTTGTTCTTGTTCAGCACATGTTCAGACAGTCATGTTTATGAGATTTTATGAGTGTACCAACTAACAGTGATTTCTTAATAATTATTAATTTTAGGTTTTATTACTGGAATAAAAAGTGGATTTTGCTCAGTATCAAATGACTTGATGTTTGCATATTTACATGACAAAATACATTATGCCATTAAGCACATTGTGAATACCACTCATAAAATGATGTAGAATAGAAAGATGTTGTTAAAAATCTCCCCAAGAAATTCCTGATCTAGATCAAATAAAAACATAACATAAACTAGTACAATAAATTGTAGACCATGTCCTTTCACTAAAAACTAAAACAGTACAACAGATTAAGGAAAGTATGATCTTGTTTACTATAAAAATGAGTAAGGGTCTTATGAATATAACAAAATAATCATTAGTACTTAGGAGGATCTGGTGTTTGGATCGTATAAAGGAATAGCCTTGACCTTCATATGAGAAAAGTACTCGGGTAGTTAAGGCATACTGTATATAGAAGCATCAGATACGCTACACAGTGTTCATAGTGACACTTTAAACCATAGTATTCTTGGATCTCACAGGGAAATAGGCACCTACAGAATTGCTTTCTAAGACAAAAAGCCAGGATTTAGCACCCCAGTTTTGGAAGAGAGTTTAGATTTGTGGTGGAGGAAGCACATTTAAATACGAGTAGTATGTTGTCAACCTAGATCTAACCCACTTTGCCATTGTTAACTGGGCCAGTTCCCACAGTAGTGAGCCAGAGGCAAATCTGCTGACCTGCATGTTACCCAACACCCACTCAGGCACATTAAAGGTTGGGCATCCATTTTCAGAATTCCTAGCTGTGCTGCAGCTCACATAAATGAAGAGAGAAAACTGCAGTCATGGTATTTCTTGGCAAGCTGCTTGGATAAAAATAGAGATATGCTGAGTAAGTATTTGCTATATCTGCAGACATTTCCCAGCTGGAAAATTAGACTTTTTCATATAATTTCTCTCCTTTTGAATATTTACTTAAATTAGTCCCTCAACCTTATCTTCATAAAACATAATTTTTGGATTGATATTTTTAAAATGAATTTTCTTTTTTAAAAAAATCTGCATCTATCCCAACTGTTTTGAACTGCAAATCTTAATACATTTGCTTTCTGTTTTGAGATTTTCAAAAAGGTTTCCATGTTCCACTGGAATCTACATAATGAATACTTTTTACAGAAGAAAGAGATCTTAAGACAAGAACATCAGTACTTAATAAATATGTTCTGGAATAATTTGAAATTGGAAAAGAATTAGAGAGATTTTCGAGAGCAAGTTTATTTAATTTATTGCATAAATTATTTCTGTGAATATATCCTCTAATTAAGCTGTAACCAAACACTCTGTATATTGACTTACTTTTTCTCAAATAATACACGATAGTTTGGGCCTGTTATGCTTGTGTTGGTGCTAAAGGAAATTGAGGAAGAGAAGGAATATATATCTTTTCAAAGACTTTGGAAATCAGTGTGGCAGTTTCTCAGGAAATTTGGGATCAACCTGCCCCCAGGATCCAGCAATATTGCTCTTGGGAATATACCCAAGAGATACCCTATCATACTACAAAAGCATTTGTTCAACTATATTCATAGCAGCATTATTTGTAATAGCCAGAACCTGGAAACAGCATAGATGCCCCTCAATGGAAGAATGGATAAAGAAAGTGTGGATTATATATGCATTATAGTACTACCCAGCGGTAAAAAAACAATGACATCTTGAATTTTGCATGCAAATGGATGGAAATAGAAAACACTGGTTAGGTAACCCAGACCCAAAAAGATGAATATGGTATGTTCTCACTCATTAGTGGATTCTAGGCATTAATAAAGGACATTGAGCCTATAATTCGTGATCTTGGACAAGCTAAATAGGAAGGTGAATCCAAAGAAAAACATGTAGTTATCCTCCTGGAAATTGGAAGAAGACAAAATTGCTAGTCAAAAATTGAGAGCCTTGGGGGTGGGGGTGGGGTGGGTGTAAGGGGAGATGGGTAGAGAGAAGTGAGAAGGGGAGGATGGGGAGAGCTTGGGGGAATGAGATGGTTGGGATGGAGCAAGAGTGAATGTGGGAGCAGAGAAGTATAGATCTTAATTAAAGGGGCCATTTTAGGGTTGGCAAGAGACTGGACTCTAGAGGGGTTCCCAGGTGTCCTAGGAGATGTCCCCAGCTTTTCCTTGAGCAGCTGAGGAGAGGGCACCTGAACTGGCCCTATCCTGTAGCCACATTGATCAATATCTTACATATCACCATAGAATCCTCATCTGGAGATGGTTGAAGATAGAGACAGAGACCCACATTGGAGCACTGGACTGAGCTCCCAAAGTCCTTATGAGGAGCAGAAGGAGAGAGGACATGAGCAAGGATGTCAGGACCGCGAAGGGTGCATCCACCCACTGTGATGATGGGGTTGATCTAGTAGGAACTCAGCAAGGCCAACTGTACTGGGATTGATGGAGCATGTGATCAAACCGGACTCTCTGAACATGGATGACAAGGAGGGCTGACCGAGAAGTCAAGGACAATGGCACTGGGTTTTGATTCTACTGCATGTACTGACTTTGTGAGAACCTAGTCTGTTTGGATGTTCACCTTCCTAGAACTGGATGGAGGTGGGAGGACCTTGGACTTCCCACAGGGCAGAGAACCCTGACTGCTCTTTGGACTGGAGAGGGAGTGGGAAGGGGAATGGAGGTAGAAGGAGGGAAATGGGAAGAGGGGAGGAGGTGAAAATTTTTAATAATAATAATAATAATAAAACCAAAAAAAAAAACAAAGACTGAATAGTTGGTTATTTCCAAAGGGGATTTACACGAATGCAATCTGGATCCAAAGACTATCCTCTTAACTACAACACTAAGGCACATTTCTCTTCAATGGTAGATTAAAGAACTAAAAAATATTCACATATTAGAAATGATATATTCAAATGGAAGCACAATCTCAATCTTTTTCATTTCCCTTTTGGACTTGTTTTTTAATTCATGAATAAAGCTGCTGATCTTTCTTTCTGTTAAGGTATATTATGTACCTAGAGAGAAATAGGAAAAGTTTTTCTTTCATGTGATAGCACTATGAACACATTAAAATCAGCACCTAAAAACAGTATAAGTGCCAAGATATGAGATTGTTATACATGCTGGATGAGATTTTACAAGTGCACTCTTGTCATCCAGAAAGCAATCTATTCACACTTGCTACATCAAAGAGAATTACAATGCAAGGCATTACAGATGTTTCTACATAAAATATTAACTATTTACAAAACAATAAAAAACATAAGCATCAAGCAAACATTCTGACATCTCATCATTTATTCAAGCTTGTATACTTTAGTGCAGTGTGTTTCTTTTTTACTCAGAATGGCAGGTATTGGGTGTATGCAGTTGTGAAACAATAAATTAGCTCATTTTGTTAATCAATAAGCATTGCTATGCAGAGCTTAGAGATGGAATATAATGTAGTATTTCTGAGATTCGAGTCCATAAATCATCATTCTAGTTTCAAGTCCAATACTCTGTGAAATCTAGAACAAGTCATTCAGGTCTCTGTTCCTTAATTGCCTTGTTTGACAAATGGAACTAAGAACACCTAATTCATTTCTTGTCTTGAGGAGTAGCTGTCACATAAATACTACTAAGTGGATGTGAATGTCATGCAACTGAACCCAAATTAAGCTTATACAGTGTATTGAGAGAATACAATTTGATTATATGCAAGTATACATCAGACAAAAAATACCAAGTACTGAAACACCAAAAAGTAGAATAAAATTTTATTTCTTCAAAAAGTGTACAATCTGTGAAGCAAGAGCAGTAGATGAAAGAAAATACTTACAGTAACTTTTAAGGAGACCAAAACTTTTAAAAAGACTTCACTCTAATGGGATGTGCAAAGATAAACTGAGAGTAGAGTGGGTAACTAAGGCCAATCAGAAGCTACCTTGATCTGTACAACAGAGACAGAGGATGTGTTGATCCAAGAAATCCATAACGGAAAAAAAACTGTCAAAATGCAAGTTCCAAATTTTGATGAATGTTTTACAGCTATTTCATCCTCTAATAGTTAGATTTTCCATTAGCTACAGTTACATCTAATCTGATATGGGATGTCCTTCTGTCCATGCATTGTTTTATTGGTTAATGTATGCAGCTGTTTTGGTCAGTGGCTTACCAGAATAGAGCTAGATGGGAAAACTAAACTGATTACTGGAAACGAAACATGGAATCAAGGAAAAACCTTGGAGCCACTGCCAGAGACAGATGCAAGTCAGCAGCTAAAATTTGCTGGTAGACCATGAACATCATGGTAAAATATAAACTAATGAAAATGGGTTAATTTGAGATATAAGAGTAATCCAGAAAAAAAACACTTTAGCTATTGGCCAAACAGTATTGAAATAATATAGTTTTTGTGTGTTTATTTTATGGTCCTGGCAGCTGGGAATGAACAAGTGGCCCCCCCAACAAATTGGCAACCAGCATGGGGCTCACTAATGAACCCTGAAACAAACAGAAGTATGGTCAGGCCAAGCATACAATTGAGTAAGACCCTGCAAAAAAAAAATTGCACCACAGGTGGGGAGGTATGTACTGAATACTCAGAAATAAATAGTGTCTATAAAAAAGAAATGAGAAATATAGGTCATAAAATCAGAAATAAAACTGCAAATATTTTTAAATATGAAATAAAGAAATAGAATTTAACTATCTGAACTGTTGCTTGGATGTATTTTTATAACTAGAGGTAAAATGGAGAGAAACTAATACAGAAAATTTTAGAGTTTGTAAGTATTATATTCTTATGCCCCGTGCTGGTGGCATATCTGTTTCTGCCTTCAAGCTGCTCCAGGTCTTGGAGAGGCTAAAATAATGTCTCAACTTTGCCCCTGCAAGCGGTTATGCTTTGGTCACCTAGCCAAAGTCTTTATTGCTACCAAGCAGGCAAGGACCTATTTAAAGACCTATTTAATGCCATCCATTTTACATTTAATAAATTTTGTCCAGATTTTACAACTAATCTTGGCTTTTCAATACCTACTTTATTCCTAATTTCATACTGATTTATAGAGAAATAACAGACTTACCATAATAAGATATTTTAAATGGAATATTGTTGAAAATTATAATATAAGAACTTACAAAACAGTTTATGTTTTATTATGTTACTTATTGACACCTTCTTATACTTTGCCATGTTCCAAGTATATCTGAGAATGAAGTAGTAGTTCTTGAAGTGTCTGTTGAACCAGTGTCTGTGGAACATCTAGACAATAGAAGTGTTTGACAGATATGATCTTCCACATGTAATAATATATTTACCACCACTATAACAAACTATCTAAAGTTATGTTCTTTCAAAGGAAAGAGGTTATTTTGTTCACAGTTTTAGAAACTATAATGTCAAATAAGGGGTCTATCTCTGCTTAGTCTCTGGTGAGGATTCTGTTTGACTGGTTACTACATGACAGATGGCATCTTGGTAAGCCTTACTTAATCCACACACATTAAAAGCCTCACCTCTTCTCAGCATTGCTACAGTGAGGGAAATACTTCCAGCATACACATCTTTGGAAACAACATCCAAACAATATGCTAACCAAGTGTATAGCACCATATATTTCTGAAAAATAATAGAAAAATTCTCCCCTACATCTTGGTTCACACCAATCAACCTCAATTCTTGTCACACTAATGTCCATTGATTTTATTTGATAAAAGTGTTGTAGCTGGATTTCACCTCATATTTATAAGCAAAAAACAAAATCTATGTAGAGCTTGTATAGGTAAGAAATCAAGTGATCAGGGGATATTTTGTCAGGAGAATATTTTATCTAAATCCAATTATTGGGCCCTAAACTATTGGCAGCATTTTAAAGTTCAGTAAATTTCAGTAAATTGCATCTATATTCTGCAGAGTCACTGCTGCTACCCAGTTGACACTCGGATGTTTTGGGTGATGTTAGTCCAGTGCCACTATAACAGCTGTACATCTGCCTGGATATGCTGCCAATTAATTAGAAACAGATCCCTTATTACGAACCAAGAAAGAGAACATAGTTGTTTTTTTTATATACTCAGCTTCCAATAAGAAACACTAATAATCTTCATTGTGCTAGCAGAACAACCAACCCAGAGGTAATCACACTATTTCTTCATAAGAACCTAAAAAATCTATCTAAAGGAGTAGAATGATGTTCCATCAGCCTGAGACACACTCATAATAGTTGAAGAAAATGCAATTCCAAATTATAGCAGAAAGTATAAAGACTTATCCTGTTTTAGAATTTAAACAGTGCAGTGATAGAAAGAGTGAATAAAAGGATTTATTCTGAGTTATTTGCACTTACTCATACTATAATCGAGGAAATAAATAAAACTGGAATGATGAGAAAGCAATATCTAAAAGTTTTTTTAGTTTAGATGTACTTCAAATACTAATAAAATTTATGCCAACATGGCAGAACATAAAATATTCCAAGGAATGAAAATCAGCATAAGATGATTAAATGACAATGTGTTTGAGTCACAAGAGGGTGAGTAGGTTAGGTTATCATAAGTGAAAATTTTATAAATATAAATAACTGGAGCCAGGTGAAAGCATGACCTACATCTTAAGATATAAAAGGCTGACTCTGCTAATTGTGACTTGAAATAAGTTATCATCAAATTATATTTTATAACTAAAGTTTCTTTCTTTACTTAAAATCATGATAAAAAAAACAAAATTAAAGACAGACAATATAATAACTTCTTACAAAATTGTGGTTAATTAATTTTGAAAATGTGGTTGGCTATTTGACTAAAATACTTAGTAATATATGTATACACATATACATACATAATAAAATTAATTTATCCACATTGTTTTCTAAATTAAAAATTTGAGGAAACTAACAGAAGTCTAAACACAAGAAAAATTGATATGTGTTTATATAATAAAATAGGAATCTAAAATTTGTGAATCTATTTAGTTGCAAAACAACTAATGAGAAAGTAGAAAATCAGTCATTTTAATTATTAATTGGGAGATGGTTTGTTGTAATAAATAATCATCATTCATGCCCTAGCAATGATTAAGCATGCATGGACAGCTCATTTATAGCAGTTCTCCAGTTGTTCCTATCCTGTGCAGTCCTAGATGCTTGTGTTATTGTCATACTCAAGGTTCCACAGTCTTTCTTTATGCTGTATATCCAGAGTTTTTTGGATCTTTTTCTTTGTCTTATCCTGTGCACACCTCCAAGCAGTGTTATCATCTATTATCTGTTGTGATACATTCTCATAACATGGTAAAAGTATATCAGGCGCCATTGCTGTATCCTGTAGTTTACTTTCTTCTATAGATGAAAATCTTTCTTAATATCATTTTTGCAAGTCAATTTCTTCATTTGATGCCTTGACTCCTACTGAGACATGCCATCTCAAAGAATTCATCTGTTTTAACAAGCCTTTCATTGTCCAGGTTTCAGAGCTGTGGAGAAGGCAGCTCAAGACACGTGTCTCATATACCCTTAATTTTGCTGTTGTCCTTATTTCTCTTGCTGACATAACCTTTGCCAGTGCCTGGAATGCATCTATCAATATCAATTTTTGATGTCTGAAATAGTTCTCTCCTTTGAACTGAGGTTTCCTTCAAGACAGACAAAGTTGACTGCTTGAGGTTCTGATTATTTACTGCAATGTATTTGGAAAAGACTTATATGTCTTTCACATATACTTCAGGAAGGCAGTTGATAGCATTTGGAGGAAAGGACTTTGGGAAACAATGAGGTTTTACAGATACCCAGAGAAAATCATAATACTAGAAAATGCCTATAAAGATACCTTTGAGTCAGTCAAAGTCTGTGGAGAACTACGTGATCAGTTTAAGACAATCTTAGGAGAATCGAAGGGATGCATCCTTCTACCACTACTTTTTAATTTATTCCTGGAATAAATAATAGCAACAACCATGGAGGATGAGGATATGGGCATGCAGATAGTTGGTGTGCAAATCAATAACTTGCATTTCACCAAGGATATAGCACAACTTTTGAAAAGTCCAAATGAGCTACATGCCACGGTAAATAGAGTGGTGGAAGTAAGTGAAAACTTTGGTGTGAAAGTAAATATCAAGAATGAGCTGCAACACCTGGGAAGGGAGCATGAGAACTTTAACATTGCTATTGTTGGTGTAATAAATACATAGCATTAATTTATATAGAAAAGATCAATATGACATAATATAAAACACTGGTTTGTAGATAAAACATGAAATAAATATGACTAAATTTTAGATCATTAGATTAAGGTATTATGGAAAATCTGTATTTATATATAAATATGTATATTTATTTATTTTTTATTTATTTGAGTATGATAAAGGGTTATTTATTAAGGGTGGACTCACAGATTACAGTATTCTCCTTTAACGGGAAGCAACAACCGAATCCCACAGCAGGAAGAAAGAGCAATTAGCACTTTATGTGGGCATTAATAGTATAAGAGATAATTTAAAGGCTACTGGCTGTAGGAATTTCTACAGCACCTCCCCTGTTGTTTAAATAAGAGAGTTCTAAGCCTAATTCAAGACTATATATACAATAAGATCAAACATCAGGTATAAAATTAGAATTACAACCGGCATAAACTCTCAGGTCTTTGATGGGGATAAAGATTAGATAGCTGTAGTTACTTTCCTCTCATGACTTGGCAAAGTTTTTATAATCCAAGACTTAGACTCATTAGGATCAGATAATTACTGAACATCTGTATTTAAAGACAGATTTTGCTTTATTTTACATTTTCCACTAATAAGTTATGACCACTAGGTTAATAATTTCTATTATTTTGGAAATAGAAAAGATAAGACTAAATTTGACTCTCAATAATAATCTGAGAATGTATATCTGATGAGGAATTTGCCTACAATTTTTTTTAAGTAAATTTTATTAAATTATAAAAGTTTCCATTTCCGCCCCTCTTCCCAACACCTTCCCACTCCCCCCACTCCCTCTCCTCCTCCCTCTTCGTCTCTTAGGGCAGTCAGGGTTTCCTGCCCTGTGGGAAGTTCCAGTTCCTCCCCCCTCCCTCCAGGTCCAGGAAGGTGAGTGTCCAAACAGACTGGATCCCCAAAATCCAGTATATGCAGAGGAAACAGGTCCCAGTATCATAGTCAATGGCTTTTCATAAAGACTTCGGGCCAGTCACATTCAGAGAATCCGGCCAAATTCCAAGAATCTGGTTGGATCACCACCTCGTTCTGTCCCAGTCCTACTGGCCTTGGTAAACTCTCATTAGATCCGTTCCCTTGTATCAGTGGGTGATAGCATCACTCGCAGTACTGATTTCGTTTTTCATGTTCTTCCAACTTCTGCTCCTCATTTGGACCTCGGGGGGCTCAGTCCGGTGCTCCAATGTGGGTCTGCGACTATATCGCCATCCTTCGCCAGATGAAGGATCTATGGTGATAAGCAAAATATACATCAGTATGGTTATGGGCCACGGCCGATTCAGGCACCCTCTCCTCTGTCCAGAGAACAATCTGGGGGATCTCTCCTTGGACCTGGGATCCCATATATAATCAAGTCTCCTGTAAACCCTAAAATGACTCCCTTAGTTGAAATATATTCTTCCCTGATCCCATATTCATCCTTCCTCCCTCCCCCCCGCATCCCAGGCCACCGAGCTTTCCCCATTCCTCCCCTACTCCCTTCTCTCTAACCTTCTCCCCTTCCATCAACCCTCCCACCCCCTCATGCACCAGAGGTTACCTGGGACTCTTGTCTATTTCCTACCTCCTGGTGGATACTTAAATAATCTTCATCAGGTTCATCTTCTTATTTAGCTTCTCTAGGATCACGAATAATAGGCTCAAAGACCTTTAATTATGGTTAGAATCCACTTATGAGTGAATACATACCATATTCCTCTTTTTGGGTCTGGCTTACCTCACTCAGTAAAGCGTTTTCTATTTCCATCCATTTGCATGCAAAATTCAAGATGTCATTGTTTTTTACCGCTGAGTAAAACTCTAATGTGTATATGTTCCACACCTTTTTTAACCATTCTTCTATTGAGGGGCACCTAGGCTGTTTCCAGGTTCTGGCTATTACAAATAGTGCTGCTATGAACATAGTAGAACAAATGCTTTTGTAGTATGTTAGGGAATCTTTAGGGTATATTCCCAAGAGTGGAATTGCTGGGTCCTGAGGGAGGTTGACTCCCAGTTTCCTGAGAACCCGCCACACTGATTTCCACAGTGGCTGCACGAGTTTGCATTCCCACCAACAATGGATGAAAGTTCCCCTCACCCCACATCCTCTCCAGCATAGGCTATCACTGGTGTTTTTGACTTTAGCTATTCTGACAGGTGTAAGATGGTATCTCAAAGTGGTTTTGTTTGCATTTCCCTGATCGCTAAGGAGGTTGAGCATGACCTTAAGTGTCTTCTGGCCATTCGAAGTTCATCTGTTGTGAATTCTCTGTTAAGTTCAGTACCCCATTTTTTAATTGGGTTAATTAGAGATTTAGTGCCTAGTTTCTTGAGTTCTTTGTATATTTTGGAGATCAGACCTTTGTCTGATGAGCGGTTGGTGAAGATCTTCTCCCAGTCAGAAGGCAGACTTTTTGTCCTACTGACAGTGTCCTTTGCTTTACAGAAGCTTCCCAGTTTCAGTAGATCCCATTTATTCATTGTTTCTCTTATTGTCTGTGCTGCTGGGGTCCTATTTAGGAAGAGGCCTCCTGTGCCTATATCTTGTAGACTACTTCCCACTTTCTCTTCTATCAGGTTCAAAGAGGACGGATTAATGTTGATGTCTTTAATCCATTTGGACTTGATTTTTGTGCATGATGATAGATATGGGTCTACTTTCATTTTTTTACAGGTTGACATCCAGTTATGCCAGCACCATTTGTTAAAGATGCTTTCCTTCTTCCATTGTATACCTTTAGCTCCCTTGTCGAAAATTAGGTGTTCATAAGTTTGTGGGTTAATATCTGGGTCTTCTATTCGATTCCATAGGTTGACTTCTCTGTTCTTATGCCAATACCAAGCTGTTTTCAATACTGTAGCTCTATAATAGAGTTTGAAGTCAGGGATGGTAATGCTTCCAGAAGTTCTTTTATTGTATATGATTGTTTTGGCTATCCTGGGTTTTTTGTTTTGCCATATAAACTTGATTATTGTTCTCTCAAGGACTGTGAAGAAGTTTGATGGGATTTTGATGGGGATTGCATTGAATCTATAGATTGCTTTTGGTAGAATTGCCATTTTTAATATGTTGATTCTCCCAATCCAAGAGCAGGGGAGGTCTTTCCATTTTCTGGTATCCTCCTCAATTTCTTTCTTCAAAGACTTAAAGTTTTTGTCAAATAGGTCTTTCACTTCCTTGGTTAGAGTTACCCCAAGATATTTTATGCTATTTGTGGCTATCATGAAAGGTGATGCTTCTCTGATTTCCCTCTCTGCTTCTTTATCCTTTGTGTATAGGAGGGCCACTGATTTTCTGGAGTTGATCTTGTATCCTGCCACATTACTAAAGGTGTTTATCAGCTGTAGGAGTTCTTTGGTAGAGTTTTTGGGGTCACTTATGTAAACTATCATATCGTCAGCAAATAATGAAAGTTTAACTTCATCCTTTCCAATATGAATCCCCTTGATCTCCTTATGTTGTCTTATTGCTATTGCTAGAACTTCAAGCACTATATTGAAGAGGTATGGAGAGAGTGGACAGCCTTGTCGCGTTCCTGATTTTAGTGGAAAGGCTTTGAGTTTCTCTCCATTCAGTTTGATGTTAGCTGTCGGCTTGCTGTATATTGCTTTTATTATATTTAGGTATGATCCTTGTTTCCCCAGTCTCTCCAACACCTTTATCATAAATGGGTGTTGAATTTTGTCAAATGCTTTTTCAGCATCTAGTGAGATGATCATACGTTTTTTTTCTTTCAGTTTATTTATATGATGGATTACACTGATAGATTTGCGTATGTTGAACCAGCCCTGCATCTCTGGAATGAAGCCGACTTGATCATAATGGATAATTTTTCTAATGTGCTCTTGGATTCGGTTTGCCAGTATTTTATTGAGAATTTTCGCATCAATGTTCATGAGTGAGATTGGCCTGTAATTCTCTTTCTTGGTTGTGTCTTTGTGTGGTTTTGGTATTAGGGTAACTGTAGCTTCATAAAAGGAGTTAGGCAATGACTCTTCTGTTTCTATATTGTGGAATACGTTAAGGAGTATAGGTATTAGCTCTTCCTGGAAGTTCTGGTAGAATTCTGCATTGAAACCATCTGGTCCTGGGCTTTTTTTGGTAGGGAGATTTTTGATAACAGCTTCTAATTCTTCACGACTAACAGGTCTATTTAGATTGTTCACCTGTTCTCGGTTAAACTTTGGTATATGGTACTTATCTAAAAAAATGTCTATTTCTTTTACATTTTCCAACTTTGTGGCATATAAACTTTCATAGTAAGATCTAATGATTCTCTGAATTTCCTCTGTGTCTGTGGTTATGTCCCCCTTTTCATTTCTGATCTTATTAATTTGCATGTTCTCTCTCTGCCGTTTGATTAATTTGGATAGGGGTTTGTCAATCTTGTTGATTTTCTCCAAGAACCAGCTTTTTGATTCATTGATTCTTTGGATTGTTTTCTGTGTTTCTATTTTGTTGATTTCAGCCCTCAGTTTGATTATTTCCAGTCTTCTAGACCTCCTGGGTGAATCAGCTTCTTTTTTTTCTAGATCTTTCAAGTGTGCTGTTAAGTCTCCAATGTGTGCTCTCTCCATTTTCTTTAATTGGGCACTTAGTGCTATGAACTTTCCTCTTAGCACTGCTTTCACTGTGTCCCATAGGTTTGAGTATGTTGTGTCTTTGTTTTCATTAAATTCAAGGAAGAGTTTAATTTCTTTCTTTATTTCTTCCTTGACCCAGGGGTGATTTAGTAGTTGACTGTTCAGTTTCCATGAGTTTGTTGGCTTCCTGGGGGGAGCATTGTTGTTGAATTCTAATTTTAGTCCATGGTGATCTGACAAGACACAGGTAGTTACTAATATTTTTTTGTATCTGTGGAAGTTTGCTTTGTTACCGAGTATGTGGTCAATTTTCGAGAAGGTTCCATGAGCTGCAGAGAAAAAGGTATATTCTTTCCTATTTGGGTGGAGTGTTCTATAGATGTCTGTTAAGTCCATTTGATTCAATACCTCCAATAGATCTCTCAATTCTCTGTTTGGTATCTGTCTGATTGACCTGTCCATTGGTGAGAGAGGAGTATTGAAGTCTCCTACTATTAGTGTGTGTGGTTTGATGACTGCCTTGAGTTCTAGAAGAGTTTCTTTTACATATGTGAGTGCCTTTATATTAGGAGCATAGATATTCAGGATTGAGACTTCCTCCTGATGAATTGTTCCAGTTATGAGTATGAAATGTCCATCTCCATTTCTTCTGATTGATTTTAGTTTGAAGTCGATTTTGTTAGATATTAGAATGGCCACGCCCGCTTGTTTCTTAGGTCCATTTGCTTGGAAAACCTTTTCCCAACCCTTTACTCTGAGTAGGTGTCTGTCTTTGTGGTTGAGGTGTGTTTCTTGTAAACAGCAGAATGTTGGATCCTCTTTTCGTATCCAATCTCTAAGTCTGTGCCACTTTATAGGTGAATTGAGTCCATTGATATTAAGTGATATTAATAACCAGTGGTTGTTGACTCCGGTCATTTTTTTTTTTTTTTTTAGGTAGTAGAGCGTATGTGTTTTTCTTCTTTGATTTGTGCTTGTGAATGGTCGCTAGATGTTCGAGTTATTGTAGGCCGTGTTGGGAATGTTGGATTCCTTCGGTAGTGATTTTCCTTCTAATATTCTCTGTAAGGCTGGATTAGTAGCTACGTATTGTTTAAATTTGTTTTTATCCTGGAATATTTTGTTTTCTCCGTTGATAGTGAACAATAGCTTGGCTGGGTATAGTAGTCTGGGTTTGTATCCATGGTCTCTTAGTTTCTGCAGTACCTCTATCCAGGATCTTCTGGCTTTCATGGTTTCCATAGAGAAATCTGGTGTAAGCCTGATAGGTTTACCTTTATATGTTACCTGTCCTTTTTCCTTTGCAGCTCTTAAAATTTTTTCTTCAATATTTATGTTTTGTGTTTTGATTATTATATGGGGAGGGGATGTTTTTTTCTGATCCAGTCTATTCGGTGTTCTGTATGCTTCTTGAACCTTCATAGGAATATCGTTCTTTAGGTTGGGAAAGTTTTCTTCTATAATTTTGTTGAATATATTTTCTGGGCCTTTGATCTCCAGTTCTTCTCCTTCTTCAATCCCTATTATTCCTAGATTTGGTTTTTTTTTTATTGTGTCCCAGATTTCCTGAATGTTTTGTGAAGAGAATTTGTTGGATTTGCCGTTTTCTTTGACCAGAGCATTTATTTTCTCTATGGTATCTTCAGATTCCGAGATTCGTTCTTCTATCTCTTGTATTCTATTGGTTATGCTTGATTCTGTAGTCTCCGTTCGTTTACCTAGGTTTTCCATATCCAGCCGGTTCTCGGTTTGTGTTTTCTTCATTGCCTCCATTTCAGTTTTCAATTCTTGCACTGTTTCCTTTACTTGTTTGATTGTTTTTTCTTGGTTTCTCAGGGTCTCATTCACGGATTTACTTATTTCTTCAAACTTTTTGTTATATTTCTCATCTATTTCTATACTCATTTCTTCAAACTTTTTGTTATATTTCTCATCCAATTCTTTAAGGGAGTTATTCATATCCTGTTTAAGGGACTCTATTGCTTTCATAATGGCACTTTTTTCCACTTCTTCTGGGTTAAGGTGTTCAAGCCCTTCTGTTGTAGGGTCCTTGGGATCTGGTGTTTTCATGTTGTTTTTCAGATTGTTGGATGAGGTCTTGCCTTCGCGTCTGCCCATCTCTTACTTCAAATGTTCTCTATTGGAACTTCTGTTACCGGGTCAGGTTCCCTTCTTGGGCAGGGACTTCCCTGACAGAATGCCTACCTTTCTTCAGGCAGGCTATTGTAGCACAGGCACTCCCTCTTTCCGGGATGTGCTTACAATGCAGGCCCAGCTTGCAAGGCAGCTGAGCTGGGGAAATTTTATGTCCCCAGGGGGAAGGGAGAAATATAGGAATTTGTACCTGGATGGGAGCTGGGATGGCAGGCGGGAGGGGGTAGCCAGCACTGCAGGGCGACCTGGGCAACTGTGGGGTTGGGGAACGCCAAAGCTCTTCCACACCAGGACCCTGTCAAGGCCCGATGCAAACTCACCCCTCCGATGGTCCTCTGCTAGAAGTCAGGGCCCCTGCTGGTCAGGAATGTGGCTGAGCTGGCACCTGGTCCACCTGTCCTCAGGGAGGCCTTTAAGACCCAGGAACTGCCTCGAGCCGGGCTGCGCCTACAGCCCAGGCCCAGCTTGCAAGGCAGCTGAGCTGGGGAAATTTTATGGCCCCAGGGGGAAGGGAGAAATATAGGAATTCGTACCTGGATGGGAGCTGGGATGGCAGGCGGGAGGGGATAGCCAGCACTGCAGGGCGACCTGGGCGTCTATGGGGTCTGGGAACACCCAAGCTCCTCCTCACCGGGACCCTGCCACGGCCCGAAGCAAACTCACCCCACCGATGGTCCTCTGCTAGAAGTCAGGGCCCCTGCTGCTCAGGAATGTGACTGAGCTGGCACCTGGACCACCTGTCCTCAGGGAGGCCTTTAAGACCCAGGAACTGCCTCGAGTCGAGCTGCGCCTACAGCCAAGGCCCAGCTTGCAAGGCAGCTGAGCTGGGGAAATTTTATGTCCCCAGGGGGAAGGGAGAAATATAGGAATTCGTACCTGGATGGGAGCTGGGATGGCAGGCGGGAGGGGGTAGCCAGCACTGCAGGGCGACCTGGGCGTCTATCTGCCTACAATTTTTTATCTCTAATATTGTACATATGATAAACATTATTAATCAAACTTGACCTTATTTTCATAGTTTTACAATATTCCAATTAACAGTTAACAAGACCTGTGCAACATTTCAAAAGATGAAATGTTAAATAATTCAACCAATAAATAATATTTTATAAAGTGTATTACAGGAGAAAATCTCTCTTGCCTGTAATCTCAACTCATGGAAGACAAAAGCAGGAAGATGATTGAAGACTGACATCATCTGTATCTATACAATAAGTTTCAGGCCAGTGAGGAGAATATATTCAGCCCTGATCTCAAAATCAGTCACTCAATTAATCAATTGTTGTAAATGTCTCAAAATTCCATTTGTCTCTGAAACCAGATCTTTATCTATTTTAAGCCGAAATTCCTCTGAAATGTTTTTAAGTACAAGCTGGGTCTATGTAAATGTTTTGAGTAAATGTAAAAGAATAAAGAAAACAAAATAAGTACTGCCTAAAATATTTTATATTTCAATTTTTAGCTATATACCTTTCAATGTTTTATTAGCAGTTCATTCAAGCAACATATTCACAGCTACCCTTCGAAAGATATTTAGAGAATATTAGTAAACTATTTCCAATATGGAAAGTGCTAAGATACTCTCTTTCAATTTAAGAGTAGAGAAGCATTTATTTTGTTGTCTGTCTGTGTAGCATGATTAATAAAAACCCAGAGACAAAAATTAGGGTTCAACCTGAAGGTCAGGAAAACTAAACAGCCAGTCACTGAACCTTACCTCTACTTCAGTATGAAATGGGAATCTTTCCTCCAGCAATCTCAAAATGAGACTATATGTGAGAGCTGTCTTCTCCCATCTTATATTCCTTTCTAGGGCTTGGATTAAAATCATACAACACTATCTCCTGGTTTCTCTGGCAAACTTGTGTGGCTACTGACATTGAAGGCGTAGTTTGTAAGGCTGACCAGTGGGGTTGTTTTATTCTCTGATCTTCGGGTGAGCTTTATTTATTAAAATACAAATGAAATACCACCACATGTCTGTCTGTCTGTATATTTGTTTGTCTGTCACTCTCTATGTATGTGTGTGTTTGTATGTGTGGGAGACTTGTTGTATGTGTGTGTATGTGTATGTCAGATTGAAATAATACTGTTGCATGTTTGTCTCTACTGGTGCTTTTTACTCATTCCTTCAAAAGAGTGTTTTTCTAAGTACAAGTATCATAAAAATAGTTTGTTTCATTGAGTTGTATCTTGATAAATCTATATGTAAAATAGTTAAGTTTTGCTTTGCTATAGACCATAGCAGATTCATTATTCATTAACTAATAAAATCAACACATAGACAGAAGGACTTTCCATATCAAACCACTTTCCAGTGATTACAGAAAGGATGAAATAAAACAAAATAGGGTTGCTTCTAAAATAGAAAACAGTGTGAGATAAAAATGAACCCAAAGAGGAATAGAACCAGAATAATTCTCCATTTACTATTTGAATAACCTTAAACAAGTAACCCAGTCCCACTGCTCTCCATTTCCCTCTACCATGACCATAATGACAATACTTAATCATTTGGATTATTAGAAAGATAAAAAACTATTCTCTCAATTTTTAAGTCATAAGTACTGTGTAGGCATTAGAAGTCCTTAACTTTAGAAGGCATGTCAATCTCTAGCACTTATATTTTTCTATTTACTCCTTCATTCTCCTCATCCCAAATTATCATAATTTTCTGTGCTACATTTTAATATCTCATTACTTTCAATTGTTTGTTTCTTTATGTGAATGGATGTGGAACTATCTACTAGAGCATGTACAAGACCATTCTCTATTATTTTCTGTTAACAATTTACTAGGAAATTGAGAGACAAGCAATGTTCCACCTCAGACTTTGAATGGGTGATTTTTTCCAGTCCAGAAAAGCATATGTTTGCTCTTCATACCTTTAGACCACTAAAATACAGATGTGAAACCAAATGAGAGATCAGAACTAGAAGTTAAGGGAAAAAAATTAAGAAATTCTACCATATACTACTTGTATGGCTTTAAACAACTTAATTACTATGTCCTTCAAATTCCTTATGTATATGTGCCACACTTTCTTTATTCATTCTTCCATTGAGGGTCATCTATGTTGTTTCCAGGTTCTGGCTATTACAAATAATGCTGCTATGAGCATAGTGGAACAAATGTTTTTGTAGTATGATTGGGCATCTCTTGGGTATATTCCCAAGAGTGGTATTGTTGGCTCCTGAGGTAGGTTGACTCGCAATTTTCTGAGAAATCACCACATTAATTTCCAAAGTGGTTGCACAAGTTTGCATTCCCACCAGCAATAGATGAAAGTGTTCCCTTTACTCCACATCTCAGCAGTAAAAAATAATGACATCTTGAATTTGCATGCAATTGGATGGAAATAGAAAACACTATTCTGAGTGAGATAACCCAGGCCCAAAAATACGAATATAGTATGTACTCACTCATTAGTGCATTCTAGCCATAAACAAAGGATATTGAGCCAATAGTTCACCATCCTAGAAAAGCTAAGTAGTAATGTGAACCCAAAGGAAAACATGTATAGATCCTCCTGGAAATTGGAAGTAGACAAGATCTCCAGGCAAAAGATGGGAACATGGGTGTGGGGGTGGGGTGGGAAAGGGGAAAGTGGGAGAAAGAAGGGAGAAGCGGAGGTTTGGGGAGAGCTTGGGGGAGTAGAATGGTTGCTATGGGTGAAGGATGAATATGGGAGCAGGGAAAAAGATAGCTAAATTAAGGGAGCCATTTTGGGGTTGGCAAAAGTCTCGGCTCTAGAGGGGTTCCCAGCTGTCCACGGAGATGTCCTGAGCAAGCACCCTGGGCAGTGCAGGAGAGGGTGCCTGAAATGGCCTTGTCCCGTAGTCAGACTGATGACTATCTTGAATATCACCAAAGAACCTTCCACAGGTGACAGATAGAGATAGAGACCTACATCGGAGCACTGGACTGAGATCCCAAAGTCCAGTTGAAGAGCATAAGGAGGGAGAAGATGGGCAAAGAAGTCAGGTCTGTGAGGGGTTGGTTCACCAACGAAGATAGTGTACCTGATCTAATGGGAGCACACCAAAGTCATCTGGACTGACACTGAATGAGTGTGGGATCAAACTGGACCTTCTGAATGTGGCTGACAATTGGGGCAGACTGAGAAGCCAATGATAATGGCACTGGAATTTGTCTCTACTGCATGTACTGCCTTTTTGCGATGCAAGGTTATTTGGATGCATACGTTCCTAAGCTTGGATGGAGGGAGGCGGTCCTTGGACTTCCCACAGGGCAGGGTACTCTGACCTCTCTTAGGACTGGAGTGGAAGGTGGGAGTGTAAGTGCGGGAGCAGGACGAAAGTGGGAGGAGTGGAGGGAGTGGAAATTTTGGATGGTATTATTTATAAAGCAATAAAAATAAAGAAAAAAAACAAATTCCTTATGTCTACAATGACCATGATAGCACTATCTAACTTAGTAGATTATGAAGAAGATCAAAATCTTCACAGAAAATGATGTAACAAAAATTCTACATCCTGTCAATATTTTATATTTGGTCATAGTGATGATTATAAGTTATTTTGATATATTTGATTGAGGAGCTGGGGAGGTAACTCAGCACGTGAAAAAAAAAAGTGCTGGCTGACCACAATTTATAACCCAAGTTCATGCCCTAGGACTCAAGGAAAAATCAGGAAGCTGTGGTGTGCACCTCTTAACTCAGCAATTTCTATGGCAAAATGGAAGTCAAAGGAAGGAAAATTAGCTTGGATTTCATAGAGTGGCTAAACCACAATGTGCTCAGTTCAGCAGCTAAAGAATGAAGAGAGACCCAATATCACAAAATTAAAAGCTGAGAATCAATTTCCAAATTTTGTACTGTATTCTCCTATGTATTCTGTGCCCAATAAGTACCTTTAAATCTAAATATCAGACATTACACATATAAACAAACACACACACACACACACACACACTGTATTCTGTCAATTATATTTTAAATAAACACTGATTGGCCAGTAGCCAGGCAGGAAGTGTAGGTGGGACAACCAGACAGAAAGTGGCGGTGGGTCAATGAGAACAGGAACCTTCTGAGAAGAAGGAAGCCCATTTCTCTGCAATCCTAGCCCAACCGCAGAAGAAGCAAGATCTGACTGCCCTGCCGAATAAGGTATCAAGCCATGTGGCTAACATAGATAAGAATAATGAACTAATATAATTTATAAGAGTTAATAAGAAGCCTGAGCTAATGGGTCAATCAGTTTATAACTAATGAAGGCTTCTGTGTGATTTCTTTGGGACTTGATTGAAGGAACAGGGCAGGACAAAAGTCTCAGCACACGCACACCCACACACAAGCACAATTATAAACATGTATAAATGATGTAAGGCCCTCTATTCTCTGCACTTCCTCAAAAGTGCTAAAATATAATTTTACTATTTTGTGTATCCATTCACTTTTCTTTTGAACACTTGGCAATTTCTTTCAGTGTTAATCTTCACCATCATCCACTAGAGTTGTATTTAAAGATGTACATGCAAGTACTTAACACATGTCTCAATGAATGCATACTTTCCAGTATTATTAAAGAACACAAAATATTTCTTTAATAATGTAAATTTTTGTCTTTTAGTATACACTTTTACCAAACGCATTGCTTCTTTCACATATAGTTACACTTATTCCTCTTTTCTTTACTTTCAGTAATTATTGGATGTTATCAATGGAAAGAACATGTTTTCCAAAGTGATATAATCCACATACAACTTCAATATTACAAGAGGATCCATATTTTCAGACTAAATTTGAGTATTTTTTTAAGAAAAGTAAATCTAGGAACATTTTTTAGAGCCTATAAGTACTTGAAGAATGCTTTTTGCCTTCAGAAATTTTTACCAATGAGGACTGCAGGCAGTGTATTTAAAGGGAGATTTTCTGTGGGTTTTAAATGTCTTCTTGAGACTATAGGAAGAGAAACATTCATTTTTAAATGTAATATTCATATAACAGATAAGCGGCAAAAAGGCACAGAATTTACTGTTTGATATATGAATGAAAAATGAAAAAACAATGTCCCTATTTAAAGTTTGAATATTAAAATTTTAAAAGGAATATTTCAATGCCAGATTAGTGGCTCACAAATAGACCTTTAATGTCTAAACTAAGGAGGTAAAGAAAGAAAAATTTCCCTAAAACTAAGGCCAGTAATACTATGTTTCACAAGAAAAAAATGAAAAGAAGGGGAAATAAAATTAAAAAGAAAAGAGCACAAGAAATTTAATGTGACTGAAAGAATTAATGCTGGTAGTCAATTTCATTGGATCTGGAATCGACATATGTTTTGGGTAGGTCTATGAGGCATTTACTGAAAAATTTGACAAAGTGGGGAGAACTCCTCTCAGACTCAAGAGCATTTTTCTGGAGATAACAAGGTCATAAAGAGGTCCAAGAAAAAAATTGTATATTATGTTGGCTTTGATGCCTTTTCTCCTTACTGGCGTGTGCCTTATCTCTTTCTGTCCCTGTTGCTTTTATTTCTCATTTACATTGAAATTGATTATCTTTTTTCTTTCAGCATAGAATGAAGTCAACTGAGACATCTGTCTTTGGGGAATGAGCAGCAACTTCATCCTCAGGCTTTCTAGCATATAAAAACCTTTGTTTAGCTACCCAATCTGTACTGTATAAGCCAGTCTAATAAATCCCCTTCAAACACATGTATTCATTCTATTCCTCTATTATGGTTATTTGCTAAATATCACTCTTTACATTTGAATTATTCACTTTCCAGTGACAAAAGTTTTAAGACAAAGTATACATGAAGAAAACTATTTGAGAACATAACAGTACAAGAAAATTTCATTTGATGCCCTCAGGAAAAAATAGGTATAAGCCCATTTGATAAGAATTACAAAGGAAAAGAACCCCTAAGCCACAGACATTGAGTTCTGCAGGAACTTATTAGGAGAAAAGATCAAAGAACGGATAATTGATACATTTGACTAAGTAATGACTAAGGAGTTTCTGTATAAACTGTCTTTATTTTTTTTTAAATTCTAGTGAGATGAAAATTGCACAGTTGATTTCAATGGTATAATTAAAAATAATGGAGTTAAATTGAGCAAAATAAAATGTACATGGAATGAAAAAGAAGCTCCAAATTTTTAGTGGTGGAAGTGTATTAGACCAGAGAGAAATCCTCAGAAAGAAACAGTAAAGTGTCTGTCAATGTATACTGCACATCCTCATCACATAAAGTCCTGGAGAACAGAAGCACTATCCCAGTTTGTGAATGAAAAAAAAATAGCTCAAGATATATTTATTTTCATTTTACTACAGAAGTCTTCCCCTGTGGAGTTCATTGGCTCACAGGTATAAAAGCAACCTCCTTCAATTTTCAACCTTTCTACAAAGGGCTTCTGCACCTCTATGAAGAATTAAGGAATAGCAGAATCATCAAATAAAGAGTAGAAAATAAATAATAATATAAGAATAAAATTAATTTCTCCATATCTGATTGGTATTTGATTTCTAATAAAGGCTAGTTTAACCCTGCCATAAAAGAATGTCCTTGTTATTTCATCATCATTGAAGACTGAAGGATACAGGGGATAATAATTCAGAGAAAAGTACAAATCTAGGAATCTTGGTTCCTTATTCCTTACTTTTATTAGAAGGTAACAATATTCTAAGTATATATGATTTGAGACTGTATATAATTGATTCCAAAATTTATTTTAAGTTCTAATAGCAGCATAACAACAGGTCATTTGATCCTTGATTCTGTCAAAACAGCACATCAGTCTAAATCAATCCCTACATCTATTACATGGTAGAGTGAAAGACATTATTTTGACATTACTTTGCGATAGAGACAGCTCTTGTGTTCTAAATAATTAAATCACCCACTTTTTAAATCTGTCTTAAAGGGAAAGAGGCTTCCTTCATCCCTGCTACTAACAGATACCCTTCTACTCTGTCTAATGTTCCTTAATTATTGTCCTCCATGAATTTATAAGATATAATTAAAATTTTATTTGTGACCATTCATCAATTTAAAATGAAACATTTTGTTTATTATTATTTACAGATTGTTATTATTATAAACTATATAATTCTTTCTACTGTTTTCAAACCTTCAATCTATATTATATTCATGACCTAATATGAAATCATAATTTTCTGTGCTTTAATTATAAACTGATTTCAGGAACTGAAACTTAATACCCACTGCCAATAAATACTAGACTATATAAACACTTATCAATGTGTTCAGGTCAAGAACAATAGAGAAACTAATCAAATATATATATATATATATATATATATATATATATTTTTTTTTTTTTTTTCAAGATAATATTTTTTTTAAGTAATTTTATTAAATTATAAAAGTTTCCATTTCTGCCCCTCCTCCCACCACCTTCCCACTCACCCGACTCCCTCGCCTCCTCCCTCTATATCCCTAAGAGCAGTCAGGGTTTCCTGCCCTGTGGGAAGTTCAAGTTCCTCCCCGCTCCCACCAGGTCCAGGAAGGTGACTGTGCAGACAGACTGGATCCGCAAAATCCAGTATGTGCAGAGAAAACAAGTCCCAGTGCCATTGTCAATGGCTTTTCAGAAAGACTCCGGGCCAGCCACATTCAGAGAATCCAGCCACATTCAGATAATCTGGTTGGATCGCGTCCTCGTTCAGTCCCAGTCCATCTGGCCTTGGTAAACTCTCATTAGAACCATCCCCTTATATCAGTGGGTGATCGCATCCCTCGCAGTCCTTATTTCCTTTTTCATTTTCTTCATTCTTCTGCTCCTCATTTGGACCTTGGGGGGTTCAGTCCGGCGCTCCAGTGTAGGTCTCCGTCTGTATCGCCATCCATCGTCGGATGAAGGTTCCTCTGGTCTTGCTTTCTTTGCTCACGTTCTCTTTCCTTCTGCTTCTCTTTTGGACATAGGGAGTTAAGTCCAGTGTTCCAATGTGGGTCTCTGTCTCTATCTCCATCCATCGCCAGATGAAGGTTCTATGGTGATAAGCAAAATATTCATCAGTATGGTTATGGGCCAAGGCCGGTTCAGGCACCCTCTCTTCTGTCCAGAGAACAATCTGGGGATCACTCCTTGGACCTGGGATCCCATTTATAATCAAGTCTCCTGTAAACCCTAAAATGACTCCCTTAGTTGAAATATATTCTTCCCTGATCCCATATCCATTCTTCCTCCCTCCCCCCATCCCAGTCCACCAAGCTTTCCCCATTCCTCCCCTACTCCCTTCTCTCTAACCCTCTCCCCTTCCAACAACCCTCCCACCCCCCCATGCACCCGAGGTTACCTGGGACTCTTCTCTATTTCCAATCTCAAGGCAGATAGCTACATGATTTTCATCAGGTTCACCTTCTTATTTAGCTTCTCTAGGATCACGAATTATAGGCTCAAAAACTTTAATTATGGCTAAAATCCACATATGAGTGAATACATACCATATTCCTCTTTTTGAGTCTGGCTTACCTCACTCAGTAAAGCGTTTTCTATTTCCATCCATTTGCATGCAAAATTCAAGATGTCATTGTTTTTTACCGCTGAGTAAAACTCTAATGTGTATATGTTCCACACCTTTTTTAACCATTCTTCCATTGAGGGGCACCTAGGTTGTTTCCAGGTTCTGGCTACTACAAATAGTGCTGCTATGAACATAGTTGAACAAATGCTTTTGTAGTATGTTAGGGCATCTCTTGGGTATATTCCCAAGAGTGGAATTGCTGGGTCCTGAGGGAGGTTGACTCCCAGTTTCCTGAGAAACCGCCACACTGATTTCCACAGTGGCTGCACGAGTTTGCATTCCCATCAACAATGGATGAGTGTTCCCCTCATATCACATCCTCTCCAGCATAGGCTATCGTTGGTGTTTTTGAGTTTGGCTATTCTGAAAGGTGTAAGATGATATCTCAAAGTTGTTTTGATTTGCATTTCCCTAATCAGTAAGGAGGTTGAGCATGACCTAAAGTGCCTTTTGGCCATTCAAAGTTCATCTGTTGTGAATTCTCTGTTCAGTTCAGTACCCCATTTTTTTTAAAGTAATTTTATTAAATTATAAAGAGTTTCCATTTACGCCCCTCCTCCCAACGCCCTCCCACTCCCCCCTCCCTCTTCTCCTCCCTCTTTGTCGCCAAGGGCAGTCAGGGTCTCCTGCCCTGTGGGAAGTCCAAGTTCCTCCCCCCTCCCTCCAGGTCCAGGAAGGTGAGCATCCAAACAGACTGGATCCCAAAAATCCAGTATATGCAGAGGAAACCAGTCCCAGTGTCATTGTCAATGGCTTCTCAGTAAGACTGCAGGCCAGCCACCTTCAGAAAATCCGGCCACATTCAGAGAATCTGGTTGGATCACATGCTCGTTCAGTCACGGTCCATCTGGCCTTGGTAAACTCTCATTAGATCCGACCCCTTGTATCAGTGGGTGATAGTATCCCTCGCAGTCCTTCGTCATTTTCTTCCTTCCATTTGGATCTTGGGGGGCTCAGTTCCGTGCTCCAACGCGGGCCTCCATCTGTATCGTCATCCAACGCCAGATGAGGGATCTATGGTGATAAGCAAAATATTCATCAGTATGGTCACGGGCCAAGGCCAGTTCAGGCACCCTCTCCTCTGTCCAGAGAACAATCTGGGGATCTCTCCTTGGACCTGGAATCCCATATATAATCAAGTTTCCTGTAAACTCTAATATGACTCCCTTAGTTGAAATATATTCTTCCCTGATCCCACATTCATCCTTCCTCCCTTCCCCCCATCCCGGTCAACAGAGCTTTCTCCATTCCTCCCCTACTCCCTTCTCTCTAACCTTCTCCCCTTCCAACAACCCTCCCACCCCCCCCCATGCACCCAAGGTTACCTGGGACTCTTGACTATTTCCTACCTCCTGGCGGATAGCTAAAAAATCTTCATCAGGTTCGTCTTCTTATTTAGCTTCTCTAGGATCACGAATAATAGGCTCAAAGACCTTTAACTATGGTTAGAATCCACTTATGAGTGAATACATACCATATTCCTCTTTTTGGGTCTGGCTTACCTCACTCAGTAAAGCGTTTTCTATGTCCATCCATTTGCATGCAAAATTCAAGATGTCATTATTTTTTACCGCTGAGTAAAACTCTAATGTGTATATGTTCCACACCTTCTTTAACCATTCTTCTATTGAGGGGCACCTAGGCTGTTTCCAGGTTCTGGCTATTACAAATAGTGCTGCTATGAACATAGTTGAACAAATGCTTTTGTAGTATGTTTGGACATCTCTAGGGTATAATCCCAAGAGAGGAATTGCTCTTCTCCTAGTCAGAAGGTAGCCTTTTTGTCTTACTGACAGTGTCCTTTGCTTTACAGAAGCTTCTCAGTTTCAGTAGGTCCCATTTATTCATTGTTTCTCTTATTGTCTGTGCTCCGGGGGTTCTGCTTAGGAAGTGGTCTCCTGTGCCTTTATCTTGTAGACTACTTCCCATTTTCTCTTCTATCAGGTTCAAAGTAGACAGATTAATGTTGATGTCTTTAATACATTTGGACCTGAGTTTTGTGCATGGTGATAGATATGGATCTATTTTCATTCTTCTACATGTTGACATACAGTTATGCCAGCACCATTTGTTAAAGATACTTTCCTTCTTCCATTGTATACCTTTAGTTCCCTTGTCAAATATCAGGTGTTCATACGTTTGTGGGTTAATACCCGGGACTTCTATTTGATTCCATAGGTCGACTTCTCTGTTATTATGCCAATACCAAGTTGTTTTCAATACTGTTGCTCTGTAATAGAGTTTGACGTCAGGAATCGTAATGCCTCCAGAAGTTCCTTTATTGTATAAGATTGTTTTGGCTATCCTGGGTTTTTTGTTTTTCCATTTAAACTTGATTATTGTTCTCTCAAGGTCTGTGAAGAAGTTTGATGGGATTTTGATGGGAATTGCATTGAATCTATATTTTGCTTTTGGTAGAATTGCCATTTTTACTATGTTGATTCTCCCAATCCAAGAGCAGGGGAGGTCTTTCCATTTTCTGTTATCCTCCTCAATTTCTTTGTTCAAGGACTTAGAGTTCTTGTCAAATAAGTCTTTCACTTCCTTGGTTAGAGTTACCCCAAGATATTTTATGCTATTTGTGGCTATCATGAAAGGTGATGTTTCTCTGATTTCCCTCTCTACTTCTTTATCCTTTGTGTATGGAAGGGCAACCGATTTTTTTGGAGTTGATCTTGTATCCTGCCACATTACTAAAGGTGTTTATCAGCTGTAGGAATTCTTTGGTATAATTTTTGGGGTCGCTTATGAACACTATCATTTCATCTGCAAATAACGAAAGTTTAACTTCATCCTTTCCAATTCGAATCCCCTTGATCCACTTATGTTGTCTTATTCTTATTGCTAGAACTTCAAGCACTATATTGAAGAGGTATGGAGAGAGTAGACAGACTTGTCGTGTTCCTGATTTTAGTGGAATGGCTTTGAGTTTTTCTCCATTCAATGTGATGTTAGCTCTCGGCTTGCTATATATTGCTTTTATTATTTTTTGGTATGATCCTCGTATACCCAATCTCTCCAACACCTTTATCATAAAGGGGTGTTGAATTTTGTCAAACGCTTTTTCAGCATCCAATGAAATGATCATATGGTTTTTTACTTTCAGTTTATTTATAAGATGGATTACATTGATAGATTTGCATATGTTGAACCAGTCCTGCATCTCTGGGATGAAGCCCACTTGATCATAATGGATAATTTTTCAAATGTATTCTTGGATTTGGTTTACCAGTATTTTATTGAGTATTTTAGCGTCAATGTTCATGAGTGAGATTAGTCTGTAATTCTCTTTCTTGGATGTGTCTTTGTGTGGTTTTGGTATCAGGGTAACTGTAGCTTCATAAAAAGAGTTTGGCAATGATTCTTCTGTTTCTATATTGTGGAATACATTAAGGAGTATAGGTATTAGCTCTTCCTGGAAGTTCTGGTAGAATTCTGCATTGATACCATCTGGCCCTGGGCTTTTTTTGGTCGGGAGATTTTTGATAACAGCTTCTAATTCTTCACGACTGACAGTTCTATTTAGATTGTTCACCTGGTCTCGGTTCAACTTTGGTATATGGTACTTATTCAAGAAAATGTCTCCTTCTTTAACATTTTCCAACTTTGTGGCATATGAACTTTTGTAGTAAGATCTAATGATTCTCTGAATTTCCTCTGTGTCTGTGGTTATGTCCCCCTTTTCATTTCTGATCTTATTAATTTGCATGTTCTCTCTCTGCCGTTTGATTAATTTGGATAGGGGTTTGTCAATTTTGTTGATTTTCTCCAAGAAGCAGCTTTTTGATTCATTGATTCATTGGATTGTTTTCTGTGTTTCTATTCTGTTGATTTCAGCCCTCAGTTTGATTATTTCCAGTCTTCTAGACCTCCTGGGTGAATCGGGTTCTTTTTTTTCTAGGTCTTTCAAGTTTGCTGTTAAGTCTCCAATGTGTGCTCTCTCCATTTTCTTTAATTGGGCACTTAGTGCTATGAACTTTCCTCTTAGCACTGCTTTCATAGTGTCCCGAAGGTTTGAATATATTGTGTCTTTATTTTCATTAAATTCAAGGAAGACTTTAATTTCTTTCTTTATTTTTTCCTTGACCCAGGGGTGATTCAGTAATTGTCTGTTCAACTTCCATGAGTTTGTTGGTTTCCTGGGGATAGCACTGTTGTTGAATTCTAACTTTAATCCATGGTGGTCTGACAAGACACAGGTGGTTACTAATATTTTTTTGTATCTGTGGAAGTTTTCTTTGTTACCGAGTATGTGGTCAATTTTCGAGAAGGTTCCATGAGCTGCAGAGAAGAAGGTATGTTCTTTCCTATTTGGGTGGAATGTTCTATAGATATCTGTTAAGTCCATTTGATTCAATACCTCCAATATTTTTCTTATTTCTCTGTTAGGTTTCTGTATGATTGACCTGTCCGTTGGTGAGAGAGGAGTGCTGAAGTCTCCTACTATT
Organism: Myodes glareolus; assembly: GCF_982192425.1. Lineage (NCBI taxonomy): Eukaryota > Metazoa > Chordata > Mammalia > Rodentia > Cricetidae > Myodes > Myodes glareolus. The sequence continues at coordinate 12,130,858 of NC_142053.1, read as the reverse complement.
AGCGTCTGTGGTTTGATGACTGCCTTGAGTTCTAGAAGTGTTTCTTTTACGTAAGTGAGTGCTTTTATATTAGGGGCATAGATATTCAGGATTGAGACTTCCTCCTGATGAATTGTTCCTGTTATGAGTATAAAATGCCCATCTCCATCTCTTCTGATTGATTTTAGTTTGAAGTCAATTTTGTTGGAAATTAGAATGGCCACACCCGCTTGTTTCTTAGGTCCATTTGCTTGAAAAACCTTTTCCCAACCCTTTACTCTGAGTAGTTGTCTGTCTTTGTGGTTGAGGTATGCTTCTTGTAAACAGCAAAATGTTGTATCCTGTTTTTGTATCCAATCTCTTAGTCTGTGTCTTTTTATAGGTGAATTGAGTCCATTAATATTAAGTGATATTAATGACCAGTGGTTGTTGACTCCGGTTATTATTATTTTTTGTTTGTTTGTTTAATAGAGTTTGTATGTGTCCCTTCTTTGAGTTAAGCTCGTGAAGGGTCGCTAGATGTCTGAGTTATTGTAGGAAGTGTTGACAATGTTGGATTCCTTGGGTTGCGATTTTCCTTCTATTACTTTCTGTAAGGCTGGGTTTGTGGCTACGAATTGTTTAAATTTGTTCTTATCCTGGAATATTTTGTTTTCTCCATTGATAGTGAATGATAGCTTGGCTGGGTATAGTAGTCTGGGTTTGCTTCCATGGTCTCGTAGTTTCTGCAGTACCTCTATCCAGGACCTTCTGCCTTTCATGGTTTCCATAGAGAAGTCCAGTGTAAGTCTGATAGGTTTACCTTTATAAGTTACTTGACCTTTTTCCTTTGCAGCTCTTAATATTCTTTCTTTAATCTGTATATTTTGTGTTTTGATTATTATATGGCGAGGGGATTTTATTTTTATCAAGTCTATTCGGTGTTCTGTATGCTTCTTAAACCTTTGTAGGAATATCATTCTTTAGGTTGGGAAAGTTTTCTTCTATAATTTTGTTGAATATATTTTCTGGGTCTTTGAACTGCAGTTCTTCTCCTTCTTCAATCCCTATTGTTCTTAGATTTGGGTTTTTTTATTATGTCCCAGATTTCTTGAATGTTTTGTGATGAGAATTTGTTGGATTTGCGGTTTTCTTTGATCAGAGCATTTATTTTCTCTATGGTATCTTCAGACTCTGAGATTCGTTCTTCCATCTCTTGTATCCTATTGGTTATGCTTGATTCTGTAGTCTCTGTTCGTTTACCTAGATTTTCCATATCCAGCCGGCCCTCGTTTTGTGTTTTCTTCATTACCTCCATTTCAGTTTTCAATTCTTGAACTGTTTCAATTACCTGTTTGATTGATTTTTCTTGGTTTCCCAGTGTATCATTCACGGATTTACTCATTTCTTCGATCATTTTGTTATACTTCTCATCCATTTCTTTAATCATTTCTTCAATCTTTTTGTTGTACTTCTCATCCAGTTCTTTAAGGGAGTTATTCATATCCTGTTTAAGGGACTCTATTGCTTTCATAATGGCACTTTTTTCTACTTCTGAATTAAGAGGTTCAGGTCCTTCTATTGTAGGGGTCGTTGGGATCTGGTGATTTCATGTTGTTTTTTAGATTGTTGGAGGAGCTCTTGCCTTTGTGTCTGCCCATCTCTTCCTTCAAATGCTCTATATTGGATCTTCTCGTACCAGGTCAGGTTCCCTTGTTGGGCAGGGACTTCACTGACAGAAGGCCTATCTTTCCTCAGGCAGTCTACTGAAACACAGGCACTCCCTCCTGCCGGGTTGCACTCACAGCCCAGGCCCAGCATGCAAGGGAGCTGCTCTGGGGAGATCTTGTGACCCCAGGGGGAGGGGTGAAGAGAGGAAGGTTTGCCTGGATGAAGGCTGGGATGGGATTCGGGAGAGTTCCACCCTGCGGAGCCACCACCGCAGGGTGACCAGAAAGTCGAGGGGGGTGGGGAAAGTCTGAATTCCTCCTAGCTGAAGTCCTCGGGCCAGGAGCAAACTCACCCCTCCTCCAATGAATGTCTGCTAGACATTCACTGTCTCTTGCTGGCCAGGAATGTGGCTGAGCTGACACAGGGTCTGCCTGTGCTCAGCCAGGCTATTAAAGCACAGGAACTGCCCCTGCCGGGCTGAGCCCACAGCCCAGGCCCAGCGTGCAAGGGAGCAGCTCTGGGGAGATCTTGTGGCCCCAGGGGGAAGGGGGGAAGAGAGGGAGATAATACTTTTTGATTTACTAAATCTGTGATAGCCAAGAGAATGCTATGGGTTCAAAGTCAAAGGGATTCTCTTTTTTCACATTTCCGTAAAAACTGAAATAAAATCATGACACATTCTTTAAATTATTTCCTTTTGTTTGCTTTGTTTGAGGACCATGATTCTTATACAGAACTTATTTTTGTTTTGAAATTGCTAATAGATTTTTAATATCTTATGTAGAAGCTTAATGTATGCCTTCCTTACTACTGAAGCACATTGAGTGTCATGGTTACCGATTTGTTAATTAACCTAAAATACTTTTATGTGTGTCAAGGTTTCTACTTGCTTTCCTCAAAACATACTATTATAGCACCTCCCTAGCAACTAGATAAAATTACTATAGATGGGTACATTTGGACAGATGATAGTTACATAAATTTCTGTTTAGGCCTTAGCAATTGATTTACCTGGCAGATACCTATATCCTACCTGTCCATCTATGGAATCCATCTACTTATGTTTTTGTGTAAATGGTTGGTATGCTGGCTGGGACTTTAGATGTTATTTGGGTGCTGTAGGGGAGCAGGGCTGCTTATTTTGGCCACCCAGTTAGCTTATACATGAAATAACCATAAAGAAATTGTATTAAATTAATTAATACCTGGCCCATTATATCTAGCCTCTTATTGGCTAATTCTTACATCTTGGTTTAACCTATTTCTATTAATTTGTATGTCACCACGAGGTTGTGACTTACCAGAAAATATTCAGCATGTCTAACCTGGCAGCTCCATGTTGGCTCTCTCTATCTGCCTTCCTCCTCCCAGCATTCATTTCTGTCTTCCCACCTATCTAAGTACTGCCCTATCAAAAGGCCAAGGCAGTTTCTTTATTTAACCAATGAAAGCAACACAAATACAGAAGGACTTCCTACACAGTTTCTTCTTTTTCTGTTTAAACAAAAAAGAAAGGCTTTCACTTTAACATAATAAAATTACATATAACAAAATAGTTACCAAGTAAGAATTACCGTTACAATATTTCATCTATTTTATCTTTTATCATAACAAAGGAAAACTATAACCCCATCAAAGACTCCAGAAAGATATAATATTACCTAAATAAACAGGAAGTACATTGTAAGCAACTTCCAAAACTCTAGAAATGACAGAGATATCACACTGCCTGGACAGTCACTCAAAGTTCTTTTTTACCTTTGGGGCATCTATTTTCAGCCTACAGGCCCATGGTATCCAACAGACATTTTCATGAAGCAGGAAATTTCCAACATAATTCAGTCACTTTCTTCTGTGTCCTGCAGAATGTCTCACAGAATCTTTCATGAAACAGGAACCCTGAAGGATCATTTGGGTAGTGTTGTTATACTCCGAGCACTCAGATACATGAACATTGTTCATAACCTGAGAAAAATAAACATGTGTTTAAGTATGTTTTAGTTATTACATTCATGATTGTCACCAGCAACCAACAAAATTCCTAATCATTAAACCAAGACTAAGAAGGTATATTGATCCAGGAATTTATTTTCTGATTAGTCCTCATGTTATATTCTTATTTTCATTTCATAGCTTCATAATCACAGTTGTTGTTTCATGTTTTTTAAATGATCATTCTATGACTATGTACTTGTGTATCAAGAAAACAGACAAACATTTATTACTTTCATTATAATGACTTGGTGTGGATTTATTCGTGGTGATTCTTTTCAGTTCTTTGTCATAATATTTAAGATTGCATTTCCTTAAGCATCATGCCTTATTTTGCTTCTTTAATGGTGTCAGATTTCATTTATCCCTAGTTAACTTTGTAGTCTGTGTCTACACAATTTTACAATCAGTTTCAGTTCTCTTCTCTAGTCTCTACATGTTGCTTCAGTAGGAAAAAAATTTCACATTTGGCTGAGCTAAAATTTCCATTGAGTAATCTGTGAAGGAAGGCTCCAGGACAAGCTTTGGAGGATGATAGGATGCCTAGTCATTGTTCTGCTGACTTTTTAGTCAACAAAACATCTTTACCTGGAAGCTTCCTCTGACAGTTTCATCATTGCAGAGTGTGTTGTTCATATTTTAAAAAACACATTTCTCCCATCAAAGGAGAGATGTTTTAACCTGGAGTCAAATTTGAGTTGCCATGACCTAATTAACATTGAGTTGATTTCCCTAGCTTCTATATTCCAACATGGAAGCACTATAATGAAGTTTTTTTATTAATAGAATAAAGAAAGTCATAAATCAAGGCAATTCTAAAATGTATTGGTGGACAAATCAATGAAGCCACTTGTATACAGGCCTCACATATTTTCTCATAGTATTCTTAGTCCTTCAGTGGAGAAGACGGTTTTATTGATTTAGTCCATTTCAAAGGTATTTGTTTATCAGTATGTTAAGACTGAAAAAAAGTATGTCAGGAATTCCTTTTCTGTATTAGCTCAAGATAGCCCCAAAGTTATAATTAAACAATGTGATCTGCAATATTCCAAATTTTAAATATTATGGAAAATTTTTGCCAGTTGATTAATATATGAAAACAGCTTCTTTCCATGATGAATGAAAATTAGGATATGACCATTTTAAAGTATTTTAAAGGGTATTTTATTATTGATATGAGCTATGAGGAATAGTTCAATCAGAGGCATCTGGAAGTGTCGAAACTAAATGGGGGGGTATGGAGAAGATTTTTATTGAATATATAAGGGACAAGAGCAGATAGAGAGAAGAGTTCAGGGTGAACATTGCCAGCAGACTAAACAGAATCATGGGAGGACAGGGTGTGAGGAAGAGTAAAAGAGAGCCAGCTCACCAAGAGAGAGGGTCTAGGAAATTATACCAAGAGACCCGCTTAGCTAAAATGGCTGAGATTGTGTATGATCAGAGACTGAGGAAAGGGAAACAGAGGTACAATCCCTGGGAGGAAAAGGTTTTGGGTACAGGGATAGGTGAGAACTGCTGGAAGATTCACAGTATGAATCTTCCATACTGTGAGTATACTTCCATACTGAGTGAGCCTCCTCCTAGGTTTGAGACATAACACTTTAAAGGATCAGAGGGCTTTTCTTTCAGGAGCCCATTTATGCCACATATGGTAGATGTTTCTCCCATTCTCCCAAATCAAGCTTTCTCTTTTAATAAAGTGCTTCTCCAGGTTTTGGAAAGAAACAGATATGTTTCAATCAAAGTCCTTTATGCTGTCTCAGGTATGAAGTTCGATCTTCCCTAATTATCTCATTAAGGCTCTTCCATTGCAAGGTTCAAGCCTGCCATCATGCCCCAACAATCTGGTCAGGAGATGCTTGCTCATAAAAATGTTCTTTTTGATGAACATTTTCATGAGCAGTTTCATGTGGTATTCATTCCAGATATTGCTACATCTGACCTGTAAATCTCTGGTTTCTAACAAATCTTTATTCTCCAAATATAGCACAAAACCTACTTGAATGGTATATTTTTAAAACCTATTTAAGAAACTCAAGGGTTGTATAAAAATGATTCTTTATATTAGCTCTCAGTGATTTACATTTAATATATGAACATTTGATTAATTTTATAACATATTTTATGCTTTATATTGCATTACTAAATATTCAGTTTCACAGCAGAAGTTAGAAATAGCTTTCCAAGAGAAATCAATGAATTTCCTACATAGCAGCCTACACAAAATTTCTAAAATAGCAGAACAAGCTAAAATCAGACCAAACACTCAAATTGACAGGCACATTTTCCCTAACATTTACCTCATTAACTCTAAACTTCATTGAAAAATAAATTAATCTATAAGCTTCACTGCACAGCTATTAAAACTGCTGCAATGGACACATTAATTGGTGAGTTAGTTCTATGAACTAAAATGCCAAACAGAACAGCCATTTTTTTTTAAATTTAACTACTGTATATTTGGTGAATAAGGGCACAGGAAATTTATTCTGTTTCCAAAATTTAGAACTCAATTGAGAGAAGAATGTCAAAGTAGCAAAGGCCCATTAAGAAAAACCTTGCATGTTTATTGAAAGAAAGGCATGTCTGTCCTGGGTCAAGACCTAACAAACCAGTTCATCTTGGTCAATGACCTGTCTAAGGGACTGTCACTCTAGAAGATAATATTATCACAAGGACAAGTGGGCTCAACTTAAGCCATGTTAAGGAGACAGGAAGGAAAATTATTCCTTGAATGAGATAATTTATTTTTTATCTTACTCCCATTTATCCACAACTATAAGCTATTAGTAGTTTCTGCTCGTATATTTCTGCATCTTCTCAGAAAGATATATTTTTTCCTTCTCTTATTTTCTCTCTTTCAGATACTAGTTAGAGCCTAAGAATGTTTTTTTTTCTGGTACTTTCAACCTCCTCACTCTTTCTCAAAAGTTGCCCTCCCCACCATATGGCTTCCAACTTGTCTCAGATGTCATGCCTTTTCCACATTCTCTTCTCCATCTTCCTTCTGCAGGAAGCTGCCAAGATTTGCAGCCTGCTTCCCTGAGATGTTTCTTTTAAACTCTAATAAAGTTGTTCTCAAGCCTTATTTTTAATCCCATTCTTAAAATTTTTAATTATTGAAACTAGAAGCTCAAGAGGGAACCTTGAATTCCCTGCTAAAATTTTACAATTCTAATATGACCCTCAAGATTTCTATTAATGAAAAGAGCCAAAATGTCTTATTATTCCATTCTTGAAATAAAATTTCCTTAAATTACAGGTGATTTTAAGCATACCTTGTTGAGTTCAGTGAAATGCTCCTTTTTGATTTAGTGGTGAATCTACTAGGATCACATTTTGGTCTCCTGTGTGACCTAGGTTCTTGAGATCTCCATCAAATGAATTCACACAAGCCATACAGTCGACATTGCAGAGAATAGATAGGTACAAATTGTTAAAGAATAACGTGAAGCATACTTAAAAAGTGAGCCGGGACAATGACTAACAAACAGTAGTTAAGGGAACCACTCTGGCAGTGTATTTTTTCGGTAAATTGTATATTGCTTCTTAAAGTTTCTGGGACAAATTCTCTGAAGGATATCTTTCTGTATAAGTAGTTTATAAGTAGATGTGGATTAATTTTTATCTTTAAATTGTATCTGTAGCCATACAATTTTCATATTAAATAATACTATAATATAATGGTTATAAATAGAAGGAAAAGGGGAAAGTTTCATTTACAATACCTCTCCCCAGAGTGAATTTTTAAGTAACTTCTTATAAGTTGATCAATGGGACAAAAGTATCTAGTGACCAATCATGCCTTATTTCTATTACACTCAAGGAAACTAAAATTTAAAAGCAAATCCAACATTCACAATCATATCTGAAAGGGATAGCAAATAGTGGTTTATTTTGCAATCTAAAAATTGTTCTTGTTACTTCAGAACCCCAAAGAAAGGTGACAATGGTAAATGTTTGTTTTTTTTTTTACTCAAATGCATTTACCTAGATAGTAGTCTTAAGACATTCCAGGCAGTTCAGAATGTCATGTCACCATCTAAGCCCAGAGATACTCAGATTGCTTTCTTCTGAACAGCAATCAGTATTGTGCAGTTTTATTTCCTGGTTCTATAAACTGATGGTTATAAGGGAAGAGAGTCATATACAATGGCCGACACATTTGTTAGTATCTAGTTAGTTACCCAATAATGCTTTATAACCTACCCTTACCCTGAATGGTGATTCTAATAACTTCTATTAATTAAGTTTAATTTCTGTCCATAATCCCAGTTATCTGGAGAGTGAAACTTTCACTGTGAATAATAAAAAGGAAATATCTGATTAATCATCAGAAACTATAGAATATGACTCTTACTTTAGTGTGTTTAGTATAAGAAAAATGATGGATCTTTAAAAATGCCATAGTTGAAATGAATGTGGTTAAATTCTAAGAATAGTGAAAGTGACACTGAGCCTCTTGAAAGCACAAGGAAGGAGTTGAACATAAACAATTCAAGGAATACTCTTAAGGACAGTTTAGAGTACTGCCAAGTATTCTATTTTCATCTATCAAAAGATGAGGGAGCCTAAAGATTACCACATTAATTTTTTTTAAAGAGACCTTAACCGATTTGATTTGTATCTCATTGTGATGCTTCCTTCTCTGGGTGAAGGTTTTAAAATTTTAACATAGCTGCATATCTACAGGAAGATGATATTGTTTTTAGATGACTTCTTTCTCATAAATGTGTAGCAATTACCAGTAAAGTGAATCAATTTTATCACGATGTTATATTGAATTAGTTAGACACTATGGGAAAACTATAGATATGTTAGTGGAGCTTTCCTGTGCAGCCAGCAACTCCCAAATAACCAACACAGAGGCTTGATACTACTTATAAATGCCTGGCCAATACCTCAAGCCTAGCATGATATTAACTAACTCTTACATTTAAATTAACTCACTTTTCTCATCTATGTTTTGCCATGTGACTGTTGGTATCTCCCCTGACACTGCCCTTCTCTATTCCAGTATCCTCTGTGTCTGACTGTCTCATCTGTACTTCCTGCCTGACCACCTGCTAATCAGTTTTTTATTAACCAATGAAATTAATACATATTCACAGTGTCCAGAGGATTATTCTTCAATATAGAACTATTTACATTATTGAAACAAAATCTAATCTTATGTGATATATTCCAATTGTATACTCTATAGGGGTCTACTATGTAAACCAATTGAAATATATATTAATAGTCAAAACATTATCAAGATCCTTTAGACATATAAAATGCATTGACATAAATGGCATATAAAAATTTCTGTTAAGATTGCTACTGATCATTAATATCACTCCATGTAAACAAGATTCCTGAGAAAAAAGCTAGTGGCTTAGAAAAACATAGCCACAATGAAGAACTCAGTATTGCAGACTTAATTGAAATGTGCTGGCAATGGGACCATGGCATCATATGGACTTAACTTTGGCAGAGGCCATGTCTAGGTATCTTGCTCAGCTATAGCCAGGGTCTGTGATGATGTCCGTGGCTCCTGTTGCCAGAATCTGTGCTGCCACCAAGAACCATGTTAATGTACAAGGACCAAACATCCCGTAAGATTTCATGATGATCTAAGTGCCCTGTTTGGGTTCAGAGTCCAATCATAGTCAGGGTCTGCATTGATATTTATGGCCCGGGTTGATATCCATGGCCCATGTGAACTACAGGTCTGGGCAGTCACCCAGGGACAAGTTAGTGTGTGAGTGCCACACTGATTTCAGGGTCATATAGATCTGAGTGCCCTGCACTGACACACTGGGCCATTGTTTCTTCTAGGCCTGGGCTGTTGCCAAAAACTATGTCTGAATCTGTGGCCTGTGGAAACCTGTTGGTTTGTATTGGTGTTCATGGCTCTTGTTACCACCAAGGACAGTGAGGATAGATCTTCAGAGTTGGCCCCGCCCCTGAATAATTCTAGAACCTCACCTGGGAAGCACAGAAGAGCTGATTCTGTTAGTAGGGTGCAGGTCTGGAAGGAATAAGAGTGGGAGAGCTATTTATCTATCACCCAGTTGTGTGGGTGAGAGAAAGATGACTCCCTTTCTTACTGCAGGTGGGAGATCTTGTCCTACAAATGGGAGAGTTGGCCCTTCCCCTCAGTGGCAACTGCAGCACTCAGGAGAGTGAACCCTGCATGTCACTTGGGCAGCACAATATCGCTGACCCTGTTGACAGGCACAGATGATCTGGACCCACAATCATGCATGAGAGATCTTGTTCGACCCTTCAGCTGTCACAGGGTGGAGTGGCTGAGGGAGAAATGCCCTCCCCCACTTGCTGCTCCAAACTTCCTATGGCATTTGAAAGAGCTGGCCCTGGCCCTGTCTCTCACTGACTGCTGCACATGGAAGAGCAGAGTAGATGTGCACCTTGCCTCAATAGAACAGCTCAGTCTGCTCGTGTAGTGGTGAACCACCTTTGAATGCCTGAGAGGTAACCTTACCCTTCTTGGGCACAGCCCAAGAGCACCGGCCTGGGTATCTGAGAGTCATAGAGCTTGCACTGCACCTCAACAAGTGTGGCACTCAAGAGACTAAACCCTACATCTGCCTGGGCAAAACAAGACTGGCCCTGGTGCTGTGGATGCCCATGATTTGGCTCTGAGGGCACAAGTGCAAGAGAACAGGACATGCCCCTTGTTGTGTACTGCAGTGGATGAGCTCTCTGGGACAGTGCTAGAGAGCTTGCCCTGGTAGTGATGATGAGGGAGAGAGGGCAGGTCGGCTAACCCAACTACCACGCAGGCCCAGAAACAGGGTTATGTGTTGATCCACTTCAACATCCAACTCATCTATGATGTGCTGGAGCATATGAAGAGGTCAGACCTTCAGATCCAAAGCTGAAGGATGTCCATGACAGTAGGCAACAGCAGGATATCCAAGAAGAGTCTTAGTGAGGGCCTAGTACTGAGGGTATAGCAGAAGACAGAGGTCTTGAAGGAGATCAATGGCTCATTGCAATAAACATAATTATAGATGTATTGTTTAAAGTGTATATGTGAGTCACTGTGTCACACTACAGTTTCTATGCAGAGATTTTTTTTGTCAAAATATTTTATTTTGTTTTTTGTCGTTTTTTTTTAGTTTTTACTATAAAATCATTTTATTTTGTGGGGAGGTTGCAAGGGCAGAGGACAAATGTGAAGGAATGGGTAGATGAATAGAATCTGGATACATGATTCAAATTCACAAAAATCAATACAGAGATTTCTTTTTAAAAGGAAAATTCAGTATTGGCTTTCAAGGAGAGGCAAGGATCCCACTTTAGAATCACATTGCCTGTTCATTGGATATGAAAATAATTGTGATGTTTAGAAATGCAATAAGAAATTTAGGCAATATATAATTCAATTCCATCTGCATTTAGTGGGACTTAGGTAGAAAATGAAATAATTAACCACATTTCCAGGTCTTCATAATTTCAGTACAGAAGCATAAAATAATGCACCAATTTAAATAAGAAAATATAGCATACATGTTTTTATTTTTGGTCTAACACTACTAAGTTGACAAAAGAAGGGTGCACCATTAATCTATAATAAGACAATGAACACAGTTAACATAGTGTGGAATTTTTATATTATATTGAGGTGAAAGGAAAATAATCAGATACAAAAAGTATGACTACAGTTCTGGAAAGGCAGAGATTAGGCTCGTTCCAACCTAGAAATGGGACCATTTCTAGAAATGTAATGAAACCATGATAGAGTAAAACCCCTAAAAGTTTCTAAGTACCTCAATTGTATATGGTCACAATTTTATAAGTACAGGATAATTTTATTTTTAGAGTGATTTAGGCGATCTTTGGACCACAGTCCAAGAATGGAGTCATATGAGAATTCTCAGTGCCTGTGAGAAAACTCCAAGAAAACAAAATCCTGGTGACCTCAATTTCTTCAAAACACAGAACTCTTCTTGAAATGATTTTTGTGCCCCTCCCAAGAAGTAGATAGGACTAAGTTTATTTCAGCTGTTGTTATTCATATGCCTTTGTGGAATAACATAATTTTTGCCACCTACGGTTTGCCCTTGTGAAATGAATGTCTTACTCATGTGATTCTTCTTAACCCTAAGAGTATAAATTGTCAGATACCCTGAATAAAGTTGGCAATTGGATGAGTTATCTTTCTGCCTCATTTTTCTGCTCTTCTAGCTTCATGCAACTAAGTATGTGGTAAGCAGGCTGTTGTGAGCTCCCCATGTCAGAGACATAGCTGGACACGTTCTTGTCTGGCCAGACATTAATGTTTTTTCATAGCAATACATTCGTAAGATACAGCTATTTCAATGCTACAATTTGCTAAATGTTCCTACTTTTCTCTGTAACCCTGGTTGAGGTGAAAATAGGTTCATTTATCCCAATCTTAATTACTGTTGTTAACATTCCAATAGCACACACCACACAATAAATCTAAATTTACACACACACACACACACACACACACACACACACACACACACACACATATATATATAATATATATATATATGAAACTGAACTAAATCTAGGAGTTCTCTGATTCTCTGAAAAACTCTTGGACTCAGTTTTCCTGATATGATTTTAAAACATCCATGTATTTCTAAAGTCCCAATTCACCTCAATAAATATACTAGGTGGTGTACTTTCTACTCCCAGGAATTAAGGCACAGTCTGTGCTGTGTGGATGTTGCAGAGAGATGGTACTATATTCATACTCACTGAGTTGTGTAGCCACATTCCTTCTTTCAAATGCACTAAAGGCTACTTATAAAATAAAAGACCTAAGAGCAAGACACTATTACAAAAGTATAGATTTTACAATATGGGATCATTTAAGGCAGGATACAATCTTATCTCAACATACGTCCTATTGTAAGTGATATTTTAGAGAAAATGAGTTTGACTGAGCCTTTATGATGTCAAGTGAGGCAGGAGAGAAATACAGAAAAATTAATTCAGGGGACATGGGGAGGGAATATATCCCCTTATTCTGATGGCTGATAATCAAGAAGACACGTATGACAATGACTGTTGAGAGATCCCTCCCCTCTCTAACAACATTGCTACTGCCCTATTTTAAGTTTTTCTCTCCCCTAATGCACAAATATAAACCTGTATTAAAAGACTTGCTTAATAAATTCAAAATTGGCTTACCAATGGCTCATCATGAAAGTTTTTTTCTGAAACAAACAGGAGGTCTCTGAAAAAAACCACTGAAGTGGCTACAGGCCACATCATTATCCTAGGCCTTGAGGAACTTCTGCTGAGAAGACATGAATAAGTGAAATACGATGTTCCTTTTAAATACGATGCTTGAAAAGATAGATAAATTTGATCATAATAATCATATATATCTTGCCAAAAATATAAAATTCTCATGTAGAAAGATAAAAATGTTGACATCTGTGATCTTATTTCATCTCCTTGCCTGGAGATAGGTAGGCATTAGCCAACTCCCTTAATTAAAAATTTTTGGTACATAGACTTTTAGAAAATTAGGTATTTGGGAGACTTTTTATTATAATATTTTATAAATCATATCTGTCCAAGAGGGTTCAATAAAATCTAATACATATTACAATAATTCTGGTCACCCAACTACCATAAATCAAACTGTATTCTTTTTTCTTGTACCTAACTTAGGTATTTCATTATGGAATTGCATCCTATAATATATTGCAGATCATATACATTTTTTCATATTTAAAGATATATTAAACAGATCTCTAGAAATATGTCCTCAAAATATTGTAGGTCTTAGTTCTGTTATTTTATATACAAGTGTTTTTCATAAACTGTTGTATTTCTTCTTATAGAGTAACTAAATCCTCCAGTTTACTTCTCAGTGGTCTGTTAAAAAATAGTAACAATAATAAATGCAACCTGCAAATTAACATAACTTTAAATATTCAAATTATGGAAATACTTAAATGTGATGAGAAATAAGTAGCTCTGTTTTCCAATATATCAATGATAAAATCATAATACTGCCATTTATCAGACACATAATCAAAAGCAAGTTATTTAAACTTTCTAAAACTCACTTTCACCATAAATAATATTAACATATTAATATTTCATAGGCTGGACTGCTAGGTGGATTAACTGAGATAACAAAGTAAAGCATCTTGCCTAATATTATTGTAATAAAATTTCAAAGGACACACTGAGTTAAATTTTATCCTTATAAGTATATGTTAAGCTGCTAAAGATCAAAGGATAAGTTAGAAATAAAAACAAATCCAAATGCTTAGTGTTGTGGTAATAGTCACTTTTACTACAGTTGATAAAGAAGCAGACTGAAAAAGTACACTTCTGAAAAGTATCCTAGGATTTCTGAAAAGGAAAGCAGAGGATAAACTATTCAGACATACACTGAAGTTAAAGTTTATAATGATTTTAATAATGACAACCCTCCTTTAGCACTAAATATATTCTAGGACATATTAACAGTAGTTAATCTGTATTTAGAGATTCTGAAATCCTTTCAATGATATTTTCAGTTTGGGGCTCTTACCCCATACTTTGGAAGGAAAATTGAGGTTTGGAAACATTGAATAATTTTGTCCAATAATATTTGCATGTTAGAGATATATGTTGACTCAGTTGTTTCTTAGATATGAACCAGAAAAATATGCCAAAGCATAAAGTGTTGACACACTGTGGGGCCATAGACTTCAAATAAAAATTTCAAACACATAGTTTTTTGTTTAACCCATTTGCTTTTCAGGATAAATAACCTGTTATAATGATATAGTTTGACTGTGAATACTAGGAAACCCCTACGAGAATTTGTTCATATCTATAGTGTTCTCACACAAAGGGCAGTAATTTGTGAATCAATTGTTATTGAACATAGGTACAAAAGCTAATATAGGTAAGATGTTGGATCAACTACAATCAACCACTCAAATGAAAATAGATGGCAATAGACTTGGAATAAATAAGGATACTAATTAATGAAATAGAAGAAAGGAATGCTGTTTAAACTTCACTATTGGGATTTATGTGAAGACAGGGAAGAATTCAGGATACTTGTACATTGCCCTGTAATTATGCTAAACTTTGAGAAGTTGAATTTATCTGAGTATGTAATTTTTTTTTGTGGTCAATATGGTGTTTTCAAATTGAGACACACCTTATGTCCATATTTTTCCTATTGAATGGTACCTATCCCTTAACAGTAGAGAAATTTTGCATACTCAACTCCAATCACAATAAGAAAATTTTCAACTCATTACTGAAGGATAGAGACCACCTGCCTTAAATAACCAATCTTGATGTTTATAATAATAATACATGTACTTTGATTAACATGTACTATTCACAAGAGTCTGTGCTTTATGGAGTTCGTTATAGCTACTTTACTTAAAAAATCTAAGTATTATATGCAAAGTTTCAGTCAATGCTTAAGGAAATATCTTTCACAAATATGTCTAAATAATTCATTTAAATTTGAATTTAGCTCATATTTTAAACTTTTCTGTTTAGACACTGATACTTTCTCTAATTTTAATCAAATACTGTCCAATCTTTGAGAAGGAAAGTGAGATAATTGATAAAATGACATTGTTTTACATAAAATCAAAATCACAAAGGATTATTTTCAATTCTCCAAATTGTAGACAAAAAGCTTTCACCAGGTGCCAAGTTTTCTCCTGTGATCCTATTGAAACTTGGAACCTTACACAAAAGCGCATACTTCTCTTATTCTCAAATATTTTTTTATGAAAGTCATCATTAATGTTATGCTTCATTGAAATATCTCTACACAGTTGAGGGAAAGCATGGAATGAGTGGTCATTTATTTTTCAGCTTCCTGCACATGTATACCTTTATTGAATAGATATTTCTATAGTAAATGTTCTGACATTTTTAAATAAAGTGCTGAAATTAAAGGTGTTATTTGACATTGAGAATCATTAAATGTGTAGAAAAATTATTTCAAATCGAATGATATTTGTCTTTTCAATATCATATCTTTGATATTTCCATATGAAGAATTACAAGCAAGGAACAGGGAGCTCTTTGTCTCTAAAAGCTGCCTGAATCCATGATGTAACTTTAAAACACAAAAGAAAACTTACTTTCTGGTTGTTCTTTCTTGATATAACTTGTGACAACACTTATAAATAATAACGAGGTTATCCTGAAAAGACCACATGAAGTTCATAGCTGCTTATCACAAAACTGTTAACATTGTTGCTTCCAAAAAACATTAAGACACATTTTTCCTTCTAATACACTTTTTCAGATGAAAAAAAAAAACTTCAAATGAGAACATATGAGTTTTTTTTAGGATCTTTTTTTAAAATTTACTTTTTTTAATTTACTTGCTTATTTATTCATAAAACTTTCCACTTCCTCCCCTCCTCCCAATACCCTCTCACTCCTCCGACTTCCTCTCCTCCTACCTCTCCAGTCCTAAGAGCATTCAGGGTTTCCTGCCCTGTGGAAAGTTCAAGTTCCTCTCCCCCTCCCTCCAGGTCTAGGAAGGTGAACATCCAGACTAGGATCCCTAAAAGCCAGGACATGCAGACGAAACAAGACCCAGTGTCATTATCAATGGCTTCTCAGTCAGCCCCCATGTCAGCAACATTCAGAGAATCCGGGTTGATCACATGCTTGTTCAGTCCCAGTCCAGCTGGCCTTGGTGAGCTCTCATTAGATCAGTCCAGTTGTATCAGTGGGTGAACACACTCCTGACATCCTTTTCCATTTTCTCGCTCCTTCTGCTCCTCATTTGGACCTTGGGGGCTCAGTCCAGTCCACCAATGTGGGTCTCTGTCTCTAACTCCATCCATCATCGGATGAAGGTTCCCTCTGATCCTGCCTTCCTTGCTCACATTCTCCCTCCATCTGCTTCTCATTTGGACTTAGGGAGTTAAGTCCAGTGTTCCAGTGTGTGTCTCTGTCTCTATCTCCATCCATAGCCAGATGAAGGTTCTATGGTGATATGCAAAATATTCATCAGTATGGTTATGGACCAAGGCCAGTTTAGGCACCCTCTCCTCCGCTGCCCAGGGAACAATCTGGGGACCTCTCCGTGGGCCTGGGAATCCCTCCAGAATCAAGTCTCATGCAAAGCCTAAAATGGCTCCCTAAGTTGAGATATATACCTCCCTGCTCCCATAACCATCTTTCCTCCCTCCCCCCAATCCCATTCCCCCAAGCTGTCCCCATTCCTCCCCCTCTCTCTTCTTTCAAGCCCTCTCCCCTTACTTCCACCCATCCAGCCTCCGTGCACCCAAGTTTGCCTGGCAATCTTGTCTAATTCCAATATCCAGGAGGATAACTATATGATTTTCTTCAGGTTCACCTTCTTACTTAGCTTCTCTAGGATCAAGAATTATAGGTTCAAAGACCTTTAATTAAGGCTAGAATCCAGTTATGGGTGAGTACATATCATTTCCTCATTCTGAGGAAAAATGTCCCAGTGTCATTGTCAATGGCTTTTCAGAAAGGCTCCGGGACAGCCACATTCAGAGAATCCAGCCACATTATAATGGTTAATCTTGTATATCAACTAGACTACAACTGAAATCAACTGACCCACCTGTGGGGGATGTTTCATGATAGGGTCATCTGAAGTCAGTAAGCCCACCCTAGATGTGGGTGACATTTTCCAGGGACAGCCTATAGAACACGATATAAAAGTAAGAAGCTATTAGTATTTGCCTGCTTGCTGTCACTTGGCAAGTTCAACTATCTTGCTGCTGTGGCATGTCTTCATTGGGATTAGAACTTGCATTTTAATGATTCCAACAAAGACTGGAGACCAGCTGAAATATCCAGGTTTGATGTAGGTTGGTCTTCTTTCTATATGTTGCTTTCATTGGCTAAATAAAGAGACTGCCTCGGCCTTTGATAGGACAGCAGCTTAGATAGACAGAGTAATTGTTGGTCTAGCTGTACCACAGCTTTTATAAACACCACCCACACACATACACACACAAACACACACACACACACACACACACACACACACACACACATATATATATAAATATATATATAAAACATTAGTTTTGTTTCTTTAGAGAACCCTGACTAATACCTAATACATTTACTAAGTTCAAAATCCTAATTAAATGAACAACTGGGAAAGTTATTATCAATAATCTAACCACAGTGATATTTTCCTGTCTATATGTGATCATCCCTGACACTTGGAAAATATGCATGCTGATATATGATGCCTCTTTACCACAGGAATGTTCACATAAGTGGTTACTTCTTGATTTTCATCATTGTATCTTCTTAATTTTCAAGACCTATTTTTGTCGAAGAGATACAGAAATCAGTCTGTAAAAATGTCTCTTTCTGCACTTAAGAAGAGTTATAAAGATGGTGAAGCACAGTGAAAAGAAGAAAATATTTAAAGGATGAGAGTGAAAAGAAGAAATATTTAAAGGATGGGGTCAAGAGATGTATCTAGAGGTTGAGTTCTGTTGAATATTAGGTTATCACCTATAATTCTGCCTGTTTGCATTATCTCCATAAAGAATAACTTCACTATTCCTGTTAATAATGGATCATAACTTGAATCATTCTTTAATAATCTATTTATTTCACATGCAACACTGAGAAAACATCTGCATATTATCTTTTATAACTTCATCACTTCTCAACACTTGAATGGCTACCAATGTGGTTTGCTGAGGGACATTGGTCTGTACCCTGTTAATTATATTTTAAATAAATGTTGATTGGCCTGTAGCCAGGCAGGAAGTATAGGTGGGACAACCAAGCAGGAAGTATAGGTGGGACAACCAGGCAGGAAGTATAGGTGGGACAACCAGGCAGGAAGTAGAGGTGAGGTGATGAGAACAGAGAATTCTGGGAAGAGGAAAGCATGGTCCTCAGTGCTGACCCATCCACAGAAGAAACAAGATGTGACTGCCTCACTCAATAAAATACCAAGCCACATGGCTAGCATAGACAAAAATAATGGGCTAATATAAGAGTTGATAAGGAGCCTGAGTAATGGGAAGATCAGTTTATAACAAATATAGAACTCTTTGTGATTTCTTTGGTACTTAATGACTACGGGAACCTCAGTCAATGGTGGTTCTCTCCACTCTGTTTGATTCTGGTTTTGACTTCTGTAAAATTTTTTTCTCAATAGTTGACAGTGATTTTTTAGAGCATAGTTCTAATTGTGATGACACTTACTTTAACTATTTCAGGGATGCTCAATCAAAAACACAGCAAAATCCAAAGCCCATAATATAGCTTTTAAGAACCAAATGGGTTGGGTTCCCATCTGTATATTGGATTCCATCTATACGATCTCTTCTAATTCTCACATAATCTTGCCATCTGTGGCCACCTTATTCCTCAAATATGTCATCTATACTTCTGTTAAAGAACATTTGCTTTTGTTCTCACTGTTTGGTAATGCTTTCCTTCATAAACCTTCCTGACTTATACCATACTTTCCCTCACTTAATTATTTAAATATTACCCAACCATGGAAATCTTCTCTGGCTGCATGCATTTCATATTCGAAATCATACACATTACCATCATCTGTCTTAGAATGAATTTCATGTATTTATCTTTTTCTATCATATTTCCTTGCCTAATAAGTAATCTGTAATGATCAGAGACTTGTGATTCATATATAATGTTTTAACTATTGAGAAAATAAATATTTTGAATTTCATTACATATATATGGATTGATAGATATATCACATGGTTATGAGAAAAAGTTTATACTAATATATGTTCAGATGGAAGTTTCGCCTCAGTCCTTGTCATTCATATACTCAAAAAATCTGGGGTGTTTGGGGGGAAGCATCACTCCAACCTCTGACATTCATATACCCAAAGTATAATATGAAGGGGTCTGCTTGTTGGGTTTTTGTCCTGCCCAGTACCCCAATAAGCCTGCAAACCCCAAAGAAAATCACACAGAGTCTACATTAGGTTATAAACGCATTGACCTATTAGCTCAGGCTACTTATTAGCTCTTATAACTTATGTTAGCCCATTATATTTATTTATGTTAGCCACACGGCTCAGTACCTTTCTCAGCTGGGAAGATTCCATGTTGCTTCTTTGTTTGTCTGGGCAGGAATGGTGGAGGGAGCTTCCTGCTTCCCAGAATTCTCCTGTTCTTATTGCATCTCCTCTACTTCCTGTCTGGCTTTCCCACCAGTATTTCTTGCCTGGCCAATCAGCTTTTATTTAAAATATGATTGACAGATTACAGACAATTCTCCCACGCCACTAAATAGTCTGGAATGCTTGGACAAAGTTTTCACTCCAGCCACAGTCATCCATATTTCCAGAAAATGTGAAATGTTCAGGTAGAATATCTATCCAAGCCCCTTTTCCCTCAGAGTTGCCTCAGTCCAGACTCACCCACCAGAAAAATCCCACTAAATAATGACCCCTCCGGGTATTAAAACTGCCCTCGAGAAAGCAAACATGTGGTTTTCAGGGTCCTCCTTTCCCCTTCTCCTCTCTGGTGGGGGGGGGTGTAAAATCATTTGGGAACATTTATACCCATAAAACTTAGACTTTTTCTAATTCAGTTTGATTTAGTCTGATTTGGATTTTGCTTTGGTGGAGAGGACTAATGGGGTGTGGTGTAGGAAGGTCTTGTTTCTATGTGTTGCTTTCATTGGTCAAATAAAGAAGCTGCCTTGACCTTTTGATAAAGCAGAATTTAGATAGGCATGGTAGACAGAACAGAATTCTTGGAGGAAGAAGGCAGTGTGACAGATGCCATGAATCTCCAGCCAGAAACAGACATATGTTAGGATCCTTGCTGGTAAGTCACAGTCATGTCGTGATAGAGATGTGTTAATTAAGATGTGAGAGTTAGCCAAGAAGAGGCAAGGGATAATGGGCCAGGCAGTATTTTAAATGAATACAATTCTGTGTAATTATTTTGGGGGCTAGGCTAGCCAGGCAGACAGGAGCCAGGCGGAACACAGCCTGACACTCCTTCATACAACAGAGTGGCTCTTCAACGTGGTAACTAATTCCAAATAAAACCTAAGAGGGCTTAAAAAGGAATTCTAGACACACACCCCCACACACAGCTTTTTTGCTGCTTGTTAGGGCATGTGGCAGAGAGATTTCCTGACTCAGCAATAGAAGCAGAATAAAAGCTGCACTGTTTTTAAAATACCTCTTCCTGGGCTGTGCCGCTGGTGCAAACTCTGGCTATGGTGCATTAGTGGGCCAGGATGTTTGTGTTCCTGCTCAGATTGGGAAGAAAGTACTCTGAGACCATGCCTACACTCCCCACCGGGGCAGACTCTGGTATCAGGCTTAGGCAGGCAGAAGAGCATGGTGGATTTTTGCTACCATATAGAGAGATGTTTCCAGGCTGTGCAGTGATCTGCATGGTAGATTTGGCTGTAACTCAAAAAGAAAGTGTTTATGTGCTGCATGCTCAGTCTCAGAGTTAAAGTGCTGAGTATGACTCCTACCTGGCGGCCCCAGAGCTAGCAGAAATGGTATGTCCACCATTTTGAAATTGGAGAGAGGCAGAATCAACATCCAGGGCAGCCACAGTCAAGCTGCTCAGCATTTTAAAAGCTCTTCAAGACAGTAAAGAATTAAAAATTCATGATAAGATAGATTCATAAATAAAAGACTCCTAAATGGGTCATAGTGTTGGATGGGTATACATAGGCTTTTGGGAGAGAGAAGAAAAGAATATAGAAAATAAAGTTATTGCTTTAAAATAAAGTTAATACCTTAAAGAAAAAAAGGGGGGTAAAGTCTTTAAAGAGACAGAGTACAAATAGTTATAGATTAAAAGAAATAAAGAAAATTAAGCAACGTAACAATGGAAAATTCAAAGAAAGTTTGGATTCTATGTTTTGTATTTTCTTTGAAATTTTGACTGTGAAGGAGCTAAATACAGAGAGACATTTCATTGGGTAGTCTGCTAAGCTAATCCAACATATATATAATAAAGCTATCTTGATTTCAGTATTTGGATTTAAGGATATTATGCTTTGGAAAAGATGTTCTTCTTTTGTTTTCACAGAGGATGAGACTCTATGGATTGCTTCTATCCAAATATTATGTGATAGACCAAGGCCTCCTGAAAGGTCACTGTGAAAACCTTCAAAAAATTACTTCACTCAACTGCTGACACAAAGAATTCGCAGAGAGAGGACAGCTGAACTCACCTAAAGGTGAGATGATCCTTCAGGGTTCCTGCTTCATGAAAGAGTTTGTGAGACATTCTGCAGGATACAGAAGAAAGTGACTGAGTTGTCTTTGAAATTTCCTGCTTCATGGAAAAGTCTGCTGGATATTATGGGCCCGAAGGCCGAAGATGGATGCCCCCACGGTACAGAAAAACTTTGGGTGACTGTCCAGGCAATGAGATGTCTCTGTCACTTCTAGAGTTTTGGAAGTTGCTTACTTCTAGTTTATATAGATAATATTATATCCTTCTGAAGTCTTTGATGGAGTTGAAGAATAAATAGTTATAGTTTTCTTAGTTATGATAAACGATAAAATAGATATAAATAATGTAACTATAATTCTTGCTTGATAACTGTTTTGTTATATGTAATTTTACTATGTTAAAGTAAAAGTCTTTTTTTTGTTTAAGCAGAAAAGGGGAAATGGTGTAGGAGGGTCTTCTTTTTATCTGTTGCTTTCATTGGTCAAATAAAAAAGCTGCCCTGGCTTTTTGATAAAGCAGAATTTAGATGGGTCCGGTAAAAGGAACAGAATTCTGGGAGGAATAAGGCAGTGTTGCAGACACCATGAATCTCCAGCCTGAGACAGACTTTGGTTAGGATCCTTGCTAGTAAGCCACATTCACATGGTGATACAGAAATTAAATAGAAATGTGTTAATTAAGATATAAGAGTTAGCCAGGAAGAGGCTAGAGATAAGGGGCCAGGCAGTGTTTTAAATGAATACATTTCCTGTGTAATTATTTCAGAGGTTATGCTAGCCAGGCAGATGGGAGCTGGGTGGATGCAATCTGCTGATCCTTCATACAACAGGGGTGCAAAAAATTTTCAATATATTTATATGAATATGTCATTGTGCTGATACTAGTTGTAGGTAATTTTTTCTCACTTTTACTTCTCTATGTTTACATACTATCTGTAACAAATACACTGTTTTGGTGCTACAAAGAAACATTAAACCATAATTAGATCCCCATTTATAAAGAATAAAAAATTATTCTTTCACAAATGCTTTGATTTTTAACTCATGTTATGAAAGAACAGACTCTGCCATAACCTCCTCTTACTAATTATCAAAATACAACCATGATTTACCAATGGTTAAATGAGAAAATTGGTACACTTAAGAACTATATCCAAATGGGTGAAGATATTTCAGCTTAGAATGAGACTCAGTTTCAAACACTGAATAGAGACATGGAGATTTATACTCAAATGCTAAACTAAATACATTTTTATGGATGGAGAATTATTGATATAGAATATTTGACAATGAAGAATTAATGGCCAAAAAAACCCTAAAAATACCGCGTAAAATAGTGCAGGGGATTAGAATGTGCTTCAGAGATGACAGGAGTTAAAGATGTACTTGATCACGTACTTGAGATGATCCATTGTGGGGAGGAAGGATTTGTATGAAACCAACTTGCTGTGGTAGCTTCTTCCACTCCTTCAGCCAATAGGTGCTAAGATACCAGTTCACTGGGGCATGGTCTGTCTCTCTTTAAAAATCAGTGACAGTCCTATTCTTGCTTTTTTGCTCCAGCAACTAGACTCCTTTCTTAGCTGTCATGTAGGACGGTGTTCTGTAAGTTTTTCCCTCAAATAAATAACCCTTTGAATCCTGTTGTGGGAGTATCTTCTGCTGCCTCAGCCAATAGTCGCTGAAGCACGAGCCCACAGTGCGACGGGGAGCGCCTTCCGCTCCATCAGCCAATAGCTGCTGAAATACCAGCCCACTGGGGCGTGGTATATTTCTCTTTTAAAAAGAGTCACAGATCCCAGATCAGGCTCTCTTGGTTCCGGCGCTTGGTCCCGGCTCCTGCTCCCGGCTCCTGCTCCAGCGACTAGGCTGCCTTCCTGACGGTTTATGGTGTATGTAAGTTTTACCCCCCAAAATAAATAACCCCTTAAAACATAACTGGTGTGGGATCGATTCGCCGATACTTGGCACCCAGCGTTTGGTTTAAGAACCGCCCCACCCCCCCACCCCCAGCTGGGCTACCTGCTGACAGCACAGGGACACGGGACCCAAAGCACTAGGCCTCTTTAGCAACAGCGCAGTGGCTGTGTCACGACCCTCTGCATCGGGTTGAACAGAGCAGCAGGGCAGGAGAGCCTGGCCGGGGTAGGCCAGGCTGCCTTGTTTATTGGCCACTAGAAGCTCTCTGACCTTTTGTGATCTGTGAATTTAACCTCTGGATTTGAGTGTATATATTCTAGAGTTTACTTCCTGAATCAACGGTACTGCCACGTGGATTCAGGTGCGCCCCACCTCCTACTGGCAGGCAACAGTCATTACAGGTAAGATTTTTCTTTTCAGTTGAAAATAAATACATACATACAAATACAATTTCTTTTGATTGAAAATGTCAGAAAATATTACTATCCAAAAGTTCAATGGTTTTTTTAATTGTGCTATGGAGGATATTCTGAAGGATGTCTCAGATATTCCTCTTACTTTGTTATTCCTGGGATCTGTTGCTTCTCTGGTGTTTGGCTATTTTATAAGAAAGATACAGTCCTTACAGACTGAATCTACAATGCTGACGGCAGAGATTAAAACCTTAAGAACAATTCAGACTGATACCACCCTCCTCAAAAAAGAGTTTGGAGTTTTCAAGGAGGAAACTAGATCAGAGTTTGGAGTTTTCAAGCAGGAGACTAGATCAGAGTTTGGAGTTTTCAAGCAGGAGACTAGATCAGAGTTTGGAGTTCTCAAGGAGGAGACTAGATCAGAGTTTGGAGTTCTCAAGGAGGAGACTAGATCTTTGTTTGATATGACTCAGTCGACTGACCAAAATATCAAGAAGGTACAGTCTGATATTGCTTCTTTAGAAGGGAGCTTCACTGATCTGGAAGAGGGGACAACCAAAATGACTCGTAACCTCCAGTCCATGACTGTAAGTGCTGAAACATTAGCTGAGAGGATTATAACCATTGAATGTGAAAATCGGACTTTATCAAAAGGGTATGATAGATTAATTGACAGGATTTCCATACAAGAAGGCCCAGTACATGCCATGAGGATTATGTTTAAGGAGGATAGCATATCTCTAACGGACAAACTCCACGCCTTAGAATTATCAATGAAGGCGAT
This sequence comes from Myodes glareolus, assembly GCF_982192425.1. Taxonomy (NCBI): domain Eukaryota; kingdom Metazoa; phylum Chordata; class Mammalia; order Rodentia; family Cricetidae; genus Myodes; species Myodes glareolus. The sequence continues at coordinate 12,105,929 of NC_142053.1, read as the reverse complement.
TGTGTCCAAAGAGGAAATAGTGTCTCTGACGGACAAGCTCCATGCCTTAGAATCATTAATGAAGGCTTTGGAGCATAATACTGGACAGGAGATTCAGGACTTACAGAAGGCAATGGTGAGCAGATTTAATAAGATTGAGGAAATCATAGACTCTGATGAACAGGAGCAAAAGGTAGAAAGGCAACCTTAACTTCAAAAAAACTCTCAGTCTACATAGAGTTATACCTGCCTTTCCAGTAATAACATCAGAAAAGATAACCAGCTCCAAAAACCCTAAGGTCATTAAAGAACATACATGGGAGCCTATACGTATGAACGATCTGAAAGAATTTAAACAAGCAATTATGAATTATGGACTACATTCATCCTTTGTTAGGGAGATGTTAAAATCCTGGGCTCTGAGCATCAGGGCCACCCCTCAAGATTGGAACCAGCTCATGTCAGCTGTCCTCGAGAACGGACCTTCATGGCATTTCAAATGCCTATTCAAACAAGAGGTCAGACTTTTACAACAACAAGAATCAGCGAAAGGAATTGAGGTTTCTCTAGATCAAATTCTAGCGGAAGGACTTTACTCTGATCCTCAGGAACAAGCTCTTTATGATGAAAACATTTTATCCATATGTGCTATAGCAGCTCTAAGGGCCTGGGACAGGGTTCAAGACTCAAGTCAGAGAGTAGAATCATATGTCAGGGTCAAACAGGGTCAGAGAGAACCCTTTAGTGACTTTTTGCAATGACTAACTAAGGCTGTACAAATAGGGATACCTGATCCAGAAGCAAGAAATATAATAATTGAGTCTTTGGCTTATGAGAATGCCAATGTAGAATGCAAAAGGATTCTGGGGCCTTCAAAGCTCAGATCAGCGCCTTTAGATGAATGGGTTTTACATACAATGAATGTTGATACATTTGATTATGGCAATGAAACATGGGTGCAAGAAGCAATTTCCAAAGGTAAAAGGAGACATCAGATTACAAAATGCTTTCATTGTGGCAAAATGGGACACATGAAAAGGGACTGCAGACAATGGAATTCCAGGAATAAAGCCTCTTCTAGGAATAACAGGAATATGAGGACTCAGCCTTCAGGTTTATGTAGGAGATGTGGAAAGGGAAGGCATTGGACGAATGAGTGTAGGTCAACAAGAGATAAACAGGGCAACCCTTTGCCATCGGGAAACTCAATAGGGGGCCTCTCGAAGGCCCCCATGGCGAATGTGGTCCAGTCATTTCTGATCACTGCAGAGAACATGCCTCTTCAGGGAAATTAGAATGCCCCATGCCTGCTGTTAAAAGCAATAACGGCCTGAAGGATGAGTTAAATGTGGTGAATGAATCAAGAAATCTAAGAGGACAAAGTAAACGAATATTCAGGCAGACTTCTATAAATGAACAAAGACCACAGCTAAGAGTGTGTGTAAATGGCAAATTTATTACTGGCTTACTGGACACAGGTGCGAATGTAAGTATCATTACTCCAGAATCTTGGCATCCGCATTGGCCTCTTCAGGAGGTAGATATTCAGTTCTTAGGAATTGGAACCCTATCTCAATTAAGACAAAGCATGAGATGGGTCAATTGTATAGGTCCAGACGGACAAATAGGAAAACTAAGGCCATATGTAGCAAATATTGCAGTGAATTTATGGGGCCATGACCTATTGCAGCAATAGAATACCCAAATTAACATTCCTGCTGCTTCCAGAGCCTATATTTCTGAGGACAATATTACAAGATATTACAGATGACGGAAACCAGCCATTAGAGCTATACAAAAACACAACACAATTGATGGCCCTTCAGAGGTACCAACAGCCATGCCTCTACAATGGTTGACTGAGAAACCAATATGGACTAAACAGTGGCCTTTAGCTGAGGAAAAGTTACAGGCTTTAGAATAGCTGGTACAAAAGCAATTAGATGCTGGACATATAGAAGAATCTACCAGCCCTTGAAACTCTCCTGTGTTTGTTGTTAAGAAAAAATCTGGTAAATGGAGAATGGTGACAGATCTTAGAGCTATCAACAAGGTTATTCAACCTATGTGCCCTCTGCAATCTGGAATTCCTCTGCCCTCACTGTTACCAAAGTGATGGCCTCTTATAGTTATTGATCTGAAAGATTGTTTCTTCACTATACCATTACAAGAAAAAGATAGAGAAAAGTTTGCCTTCACAGTGCCTACCTATAATAACTCTCAACCTGCAAGGAGGTACCAGTGGACTATCCTCCCACAGGGAATGTTGAACTCTCCCACCCTGTGCCAATATTTTGTAAGCCAACCATTGAAAATTATACGCAAACAATTTCCTAAGTCCATAATATACCACTATATGGATGATATCCTGATATCTGATCAAAACAAAGACACCTTAGAAAGGCTGTTTGAAGAAATAAAAATAGTATTACCTAAATGGGGATTGCAAATTGCTCCTGAAAAAATTCAGAGAGGAGATTCTGTTAATTATTTAGGTTATAAAATAGGTTTACAAAGAATTAAGACTCAAAAGGCACAAATCAGGAGAGACTGGTTACGAACTCTTAATGACTTTCAAAGATTATTAGGAGACATTTCCAGTCTACGACCAGCTGTTGGGATAACACCTGATCTAACAATTCATTTAAACAAAACCTTAGATCGTGACAAAGATTTGAATAGTCCCAGAGAGTTAACAACTGAAGCAGAAAAGGAACTGATGATGGTTGAGGAAAAATTACAGGAGGCACATGTAGATAGGGTGGATTCAATCGTAGTTGCATCCTAGTCATATTGCCTTCCAGAATTTCTCCTACAGGAATTTTAATGCAGAGGGAAGATACTATTTTAGAATGGATCTTTTTACCACACAAACCAAGTAAAAAATTAAAAACTTATGTGGAAAAAGTCTCTGAATTGATTATAAAAGGAAAATTGAGATGTTGTCAATTAGCAGGTATAGACCCAGCAGAAATTATAGTGCCTTTCACTGCTGATGAGATAAAAAATTTGTGGGAAGACAATGAACCATGGCAAAGAGCTTGTGCTAATTTTTTGGGAGAAATCAATATCAATTATCCAAAAAGCAAGAGATTTAACTTTATAAAGAGAACTTCTTGGATCTTCCCTCGAATTGTCCGTGATGCTCCAATAATCGGAGCCCATACATTTTATACTGATGCTAATAAATCAGGGAAGGCAGGTTACAAATCAGAAGAATTGAGTAAAGTGGAAAAAGTCCTTATGATTCTGTCCAGAAGGCAGAATTATATGCCATCCTTATGGTGCTTAGGGATTTTAAAGAACCTCTTAATATAATTACTGATTCACAATATGCAGAAAGAGTTATTTTGCATATTGAAACTGCTGAATTTATACCTGGTGATACAGAACTGACCTCATTGTTTATCCAGGTACAAGACATGATCAGAAACAGGCTCTGCCCTATGTATATAAGGCATATCCGATCCCATACGGGTCTGCCAGGTCCTCTAGCACAAGTTAATGCAGATATTGATCAATTATTGATTGGTAGTGTGCTGCAGGCATCTGAATTTCATAAAAAAACATCATGTCAATAGCAAAGGCTTGAAAAAAGAGTTTTCTATTACATGGCAACAAGCTAAGGAGATTGTAAAGAAAGGCCCTACTTGCTCTTTTTATAACCAAACACCATTGCCTGCAGGGACTAATCCAAAGGGTATTAAAAGGAATGAAATTTGGCAGATGGATGTGTTTCACTTTCCAGAATTTGACAAATTAAAATATGTACATCACACTATTGACACTTATTGAGGCTTTCAGTGGGCAACTGCTTTAAGCTCAGAAAAAGCTGACTCAGTAATCACACATTTATTAGAAATTATGGCCATTATGGGTATACCTGCACAAATAATAACAGATAATGGTCCAGCTTATGTATCTAGGAAAATAAAACGATTTTTTGTTTATTATAATATTAAGCATGTTACAGGTATACCATACAATCCTACAGGTCAAGCAGTAATAGAAAGATCAAATCGTATTATAAAGGATATGCTAAACAGACAGAAAGGGACAAAAGATACCCCCAGAAATAGATTGCATAATGCTTTATTAACCTTGAATTTTCTTAATCCTAATGAGAAAGGAACAACAACAGCAGAGAGGCATTGGATAATGGAAAAAAACTTCTGAACTAAACCAAACTGTTTATTTCAAAGACTTACTGACCTCTCAATGGAGGCCAGGAGATATGCTACGTTGGGGAAGGGGTTTTGTTCTTGTTTCCACAGGAGAAGAAAAATTGTGGATACCATCAAAATTAATAAAGGTTCGATTTGAAGAGGAGAAACCTCTTGGAAAGGAGAAATGGCAGCTCATCCACAATGATGATATTCATACAGTTGGTAAGAAAAACATATAGAATGGGGGCAGGGTTCTGTTCTTATCTCCACAGGAAAACACTGATCTTTGAAAAGTTCAAGGGACCCTGGATATCTGAATACTGACAGATGGAAAATCATGGCCCAATAGGGACTATCAAGAAAACTGAATAGGTTCTGTAAGTAAAATATACTAAATCATATTTCTAAATTTATAGAGCTGGTTTTAGAGTTGGACTCTGGTTCAGTCCCTCTCTAATTCCAAGCCTGTTGTTAAAAGAAAAACCCAGAGTTTCTGGAATTTCTGTCTCATGTCAAGAGCCATGATATGGGACAGAAAGAAATATGAGTTTAGAAAACATTTTTACTTTTCTTCATATCTATCATACCTTTCATTAAGTATATCTATCATGTCTTTCATTGAATATATGTATGTCTGTATATGTCTATATGATTAATGTTTAAGTTTTCCACAATGAACAATAAGTTTTTCCTGCAGTGACATTTGAAGTTTCCAGGAAGAAGATGGGGCCCCATAACAACAACTCCACCTGGTTGATATGACATCATGACACTGATAGCGCTACTACAAGACCTGTTTTGGGTACCAGTCGCACAAGACGATTCCAACGTGGTTAGCTGAAATGATGCACATCTTGTACAACAATCTGGCCAGTCCTCCACAAAATACTCAGAGACTATTTGCAATTTTAAAAGACATTGATCTTGAAATTTAACCATCATTTTGCTTTCACAGGATCCCCCAGAAAGAACGTCGCCCCCATGACAGCTGGAAGTAATTCTAGAGAACGACGTCCCCTCTCCCAGTAAAGTTTGTCCTTGGGTTTAGGGACAACATTTAGGGGTTGGTTATAATTAGTATAGGGTTGAGGGTTGGGGGAGGAATTTTATAAGTGCAGCAATCTTTAAAAAAAAAGAGGGATAATTGGATTATGGAATAATAGCTTTGTACTTGTGAGTTACTGTTTTTAGACAAATATATTGGTATTGATTCTTATATATTAATACAAAGTTAAATTATGTTAACTATTTTATGCATGCATGCTTCTACCTCTGTTTAAAACATTTTTATGTATTGACATATATATATATATTGTATTGATATATGTGTATTTTACCATATTGCATTGTACACTTCTACCTCTGATTAAGATACTTATATATTGTTTATGTATTGATATATATTTACCATATGGCAATGTATACTTGCGCATTGTTTATATTTGGAGGTCATATTGTCCCCATTTATTGCGCAGTTGCTTACTATCTCAGTCTTTAAGTTAGATAGATATTGAGAATTATATAGATCAATAGTCATCTAAGTTTGTCATTTATAATTAGACTAATCAGGTTTTTAGATACATAGAGATTATATTCAGTATAGATAGATAATCTTCAACCTCTTCAAAGGGCTGTAGAAAATGGCATTTAATCTAATTCAGAGTTCTGTGGTAGGGAGACACAATCACTCCTGGCAACACCGATCTATTCCCGAGAGAATGTTGAGAACCAAAGACACTCCACCTGGAGCCTTTCTTCTTGGCAGAACTGGCCTTTGGGTAAAGAAATGCCCATACCTCAACTACTGACAGAGTTACAGAATATCCGTAAATGGATAAAACAGGACTGTCATATCCTGCCAAGACAGGGTAAGATAGTTTCGAAAAGTTCCTTGCCTTTGAAAATGGTAGGTCAGTTACATTAGGCCTTAGCCAAAGTTGATTGCTTCAACGCTGCAAAGGTGACTTCGGGTGTTTGCCCAGGTAGCCAGTTGTCTCTGTGATTTGTTACATGTCCTGGAAGTTTGATTGCACTTCCTAATTACTCAGATAACATTATTTCCCTTCTCAGATCTTTGATGGGATTGAAGATTATATAAACGTAGTTACTTTCCTTTCATGAATTGGCCAAGTTATTTATTATACAAGACTTTAGCTAGTTAGAATAGGATATTTGTACCTATTGTATATAATTGTGTAGGTTTGTACTTACTGTATATAATTTCGTAGTAGGCTTAGAACTTTCTTACTTAAACAAAAGGGGGAGGTATTGTGGGAGTATCTTCCGCTGCCTCAGCCAATAGTCGCTGAAGCACGAGCCCACAGTGCGACGGGGAGCGCCTTCCGCTCCATCAGCCAATAGCCACTGAAATACCAGCCCACTGGGGTGTGGTATATTTCTCTTTTAAAAAGAGCCACAGATCCCGGATCAGGCTCTCTTGGTTGCAGCGCTTGGTCCCAGCTCCTGCTCCCGGCTCCTGCTCCCAGCTCCTGCTCCAGCGACTAGGCTGCCTTCCTGACGGTTTATGGTGTATGTAAGTTTTACCCCCCAAAATAAATAACCCCTTAAAACATAACTGGTGTGTGATTGATTCGCCGATAGAATCCAAACAGGTGTGGGATTGCTTTGCATATTATCTGGCACCACACCTTGAGCACCACTCTGTAGTAAAAGAAGCAACAGGCTGTGTCCCACCCCACTCCCTTCTGCCCAGCTAGCTTAGCCCCCAGAAATAATTTCAAAGAAACTGTATTCATTTAAATACTGTCTGGCCCATTAGTTCTAGCCTCTTATTCGCTAACTCTCAAATCTTGATTAAATCCATTTCTAATAACCTTTATGTTACCACAAGCTCATGGCTTACAGGGAAAGATTCAACATGTCTGACCTGGCAGCTTCATGGCAGGTGGCTTTCTATCTCTTCCTCCTTTCTCCCAGCATTCTGTTCTGTCTACTCTACCCATCTAAGCTGCTGTCCTATCAAAAGGCCAAGGCAGTCTCTTTATTTAATCAATGAAAGCAACACATAGAATGAAGAACCTTCTACACCACCAACTTATCAGGCTCCTTGTTATTGCTAGGTGATGCATATCCAAAAAAGTAGATATCAACATTGGTGTAGACATTGTTTACAAAGATTGGCTATATTTATTCAAACTACCTACTATTCTCAGAGTCTTATATCTTATGTGTTCTGCAGATTCAGCAGAAAGAGGAATTTGTGATGTAATAAAGATTGGTAAATGTGACATATATCAATCTTATAATTGCTATTTATTTTTAAAAACAGCTATCTTTTCTCATTTTACATACCAATCCGCGTTTCCACTCCTCTTCCCACGATTCCATACACCATTCCCCCACACATCATTCAATCCTCAGAACAGGTAAGGCTTTCCAAGGGGAGTCAACAAAGTCTACGACATTGCTTTGAGACAGAACCAAGGCCCTCCCCACTATGTCTAGGATGAGTAAGGTTATCCCTCCAAAGAAAATGGATTCCAAAAAGTCAGTACAAGCAGTAGGGTTAAATCCTGTTTTCATTGCCAGTGGCCTGTCAGTCTTCCCCAGATATGCAACTGTGACCTACATTCAGAAGGCCTACTTTGATCCTATGCTGGTTCTTTTCCTATCAGGCAAAGAGTTGATGGGCTCCCATTAGCTCAGCTAAGCTGTTTCAGTGAGTATCCCTATCATGGTCTTGACCTCTTTTCTTGTATTCTCATTCCTCCCACTCTTCGACTGCACTTTGGGACCTCAGTCCAGTGCTCTACTGTGGATCTCTGCCTGTGCTTCCATTAGTGCTAGATGAAGGTTCTATGGTGAAATTTAAGATCACAATCAATCTAACTACAAGGCAATGGCAGTTCAGGTTTCCTGTCCACTATTGCTTAGAGTCTTAGCTAGGGTCATCCTTGTCAACTCCTGGAAATATCTCTAGTGACAGGTTTCTTGCTAGTCCCATAATTGCTCCCCCAATCAAGATACCTCTTTCCTTGCTATTTAACATAGGTTGAGAAATTAAAAATTCTATATTATCTCATTGCTCAAGAGTCATGTGAATAGAAATTTTAGGTTAGTTTGCCACACAGACCCTCACAATCCTTATCTCTTCTTTTGAGAAAGTATATTTCCAAAATTCATAAAGTGGTTAACAGAATTCATTTTCTAAGTTGTTCTAAGACTGACATACTAATATCCTTGCTGATTCTAACCTGGTGGCTTCCTTCAATTGCTGGGATATCCTCAGATTTTTGATGTATTTTCCTTACAAAAGCATCAGGTCTACCATGAGGATGAGAGTATATATCTTTAGGGGTGGTACAGGCTTGATTATACTCATTGGGGTCATTTGTCTATCTAGTTGCAGAATATATTACTTAAATTGTAAATTTAAATTACCGAAGCAAATATGCTATTGATAAAATAGATGAAAAATTCTGTTTAAATTAGAAATAGTTTATCTCCAAATTCTCTCATCCTACCCAAATAAGTTAAAATCATGGTTACCACCTGGTCTTGTAAAAGCTAGCTACAATTAAGCCATTTTTGTTGTGGTCAGTACTAAGGTACTCCTTATTTCCTCTTAAATGTTAATTCTTCAGTGAAACTGTATAGACCCCAAGAGAAGAAAATTTGCTTCAAGATAATACACTAGAATCTTATATATTGCAATGATCTGGGCACTACAAAACTCAACTAACTCTAAAATCATGTACAAATGAATCACACTACAGAGAATGAGTAATTATAAATATGTGAATGCAGGCATGCCTCTCTGTTTGTGTATAAAATAATTAAAGAATTAGAGGTTATTAATCTTGCAGAAAATAAATTAAGGAACAAGCAAAGAATTGGATGGGATATGAAAGAATATAAATGATGAAATTCTCAAAATGTAAAAAATAAGCCAACCATACAAACAAAAAATACCTCTAGCAAGCAAAATAATAATTTTTAGCTTTTAAATCATCAGGGAACAAAAATTTAAATAAATATAATCTATGTATTATATAATGAGTTAAGGTAAATAGTTCATATAAATTTTCAGTCTATTTTTTTATTGAGTGGACAATATTAAAGGAGACATATGAAAGTAGCCTTTAGGAATATTTCGGCGATAACAGTAAGACAACTCTTTATGGAGGATTGTTATACTGACTCAGGTGTCTCTGTGGTTATTTATTAATTTTTTTGTGTTTTGCTTTCTTTTTTACCTTTATAGTAAGAGTATTCACTTAGGACAATGAGTTTAAAATTAAGGGATCATACTAACTTAAATTCACTAAAATATTGGTATACTAGATTTCTCATTATCTGAAATCTTTAATTTTTATACGAGCAAGATAGTCTCAAAACATGTACCATTCTTCTCAAACTTACATGGATCTAATATATATTTCTATATTCCATTAAATGGAAAAAGTCATCCCCTTCACTTTTAAATGACACATTTGTTCATCAATAATCCAGAGATTTATGAATTCTGCATATAATATTCATGAACTTAAATAAGCCTTGACCTAGTCTACTAAACTTGTTCAATTTAAAAATTTGAGACAGAAAGATAGAGATTTATGTAGAAACATATTTTCACCTAAAAGTAGAAAATTATATAACTATACAAAAATAACTCAGGAAATACTTCTATATCCATTTGACTGTTTGAATAAAACTTTCACCCATAAGATTATTTATTAGAATGTTTAGTCATCAGACAGTGGCAATATTTGTCAAAGAATAAGAGGTATATCCTTAGTAAAATAGGCATGACCTTGGAGGAAATGTGTCATTCACTGTGGGTGGGCTTTCAGGATCAAAATCCCTTGCTAGACTCATTATCTCACTCCCTCTTCTTTGCCCAGGGATCAGTAATTTTCAGCTACTGCTTCAGGCCTTGTAAGAATGATGATAATGATGCTAATGAACTAAACTTTTGAAACTTAATGCAAGGTTCCAATTAAATGCTATTTTTTAATAAAAATTCCTTTGGTCATGGTGTCTTTTCACAGTAATATAATAGTGACTATGACAATCTATTACAAAATTGATGTCATTACATATATAAGTATTCATATATTCGTGGCCACTTGCTTTTCATCAACCAGATCTTACACAACTGAACTAAAGTAGTATATTTAGCATGAAAACTTATTTCCCAAAAAAGAAAGTCTGACAGAAAAACTATGGTGACACGTTCTAAAACATCTAATCAGGTATTTCCCTGGAAATGAGCAAAATGGGCAAATGACTTCCAAAAGCAAACAAAAGAAAATATATTTTTTTCAATAATCAAACTGAAGTTTTGAAGTGAAATTCAGAGGTTTGACTTCATCTGTCACCATAAGCCTGATGGCTTTTCAGTATTACTATGTTTCCTGGTAACAAGATACTGATAGAAATAAAGACCAATTTCATAATGTAATGAAATTTTAATACTGAAAACTTAGAGAACAAATATTTCTCAATGAATAAGAGATATAAATTTCAGAAACAGATAGATAGATAGATAGATAGATAAAAAGATAGAAAGATAGATAAAATGATCTTTATTTATTTAAATATAAGAAGTGATAATATTGTTTCAAATACTACATTGAAAATAAGCTATGAGGATAAGATTATAATGCAGGGAATAATATGAACAGAACAGATTCCACAAAGTGAGCATCTGGCCTCAGGTGAATATGATGACAAATATGTGTCCTCATTCAGGCACGTATATCATATATATACATATTATAATATGTAAAACAAAATCAGTACTTTTAATCTTTATTTTTATTACTTTTTAATGTCTTGAAATAATAAAATAGTATTGTGTTTTCCCCTTACTTTTTCTTCTCTTCAAACCCTCCCATAGACTCCTCCTTGCTCTCTTTCAAATTCATAACACATTTTCATTAATTATTGTTGCATACAAAAAGCATATGTGTATACACATATATTACTAAATATAAACTGCTCAACCTGTGTAATGTTCCTTGTATATTTATTTTCAGTGCTGACTATTGAGTATTGGATAACTAGTTTGTGTGCTCTTTCCTAGTGAAGACTATTTCTCACATTCTCAGCATTCCTTAGTTGTTATTAGTTCTTTGCATGAGGTTGAAGATTTATGGACTTCTTCTTTCTACTTTAAGATGTCTATTGTTGTCATTGTTCACCTCATCTTTAGGCAGTCATGTTAGTGAGATAGAACATTTTTTGTCATTCTGGGTTTGGGTTGTTGCAACCAATTCGATCTTTTCTAGTTTCACCCAGATAGCTTCAAACATCATAATTTCAGTTTTTTACAACTGAGCAGTATTTCATATTGTATATCTATTAAATTTTCCTTATCTATTAATCTGTTGAAAGACATTTAGGTTGCTTTCTGTTCTTAGCTATTTTGAGCAGAGCATTGAATACCTGCATTAAGTATCAAAAATTAGGATATTATTGCAAAATATTTTATTTATTAAATTAAGCTGTCTTTATCATAATATTTTATTTATATGCACACTCATAATATTCATTATCGATAATATGAAACAAACATAATTTTTTTGAAACTTCAAGGCTTAATTTATAGTAGAAAAAGAAATGAAAAAATATCACAAACCAAATTTACTAGGTCTTTGATCAAGTAGGGAAAGGAATGCTAGCACAGAATTTGTGTTTGAGAATCACAGTAGTCTCTGAATTGTCCACAATTTGGCTGAAATTGAGTTACTCAAAGTCAGTTTCAGTCTAAAAATAGTAAGTGGAAAACTCCAGAAATACACAACACATTTTTTTTCTTTCTAAAAAGTATAGTGATATTCCACCATTCCTGGAATATTAATTGACACTTTGTCCAATCTGATGACACTGTATTTTCCACCTGCCTCTTAGTAGCCATCTCAGTTGCAAAAGCAAATATGACAATTTCAAACTGTTTCAAGGACCTGCTTACTTAATAAAGCCTTCAAAACATAAAGGCAGAAACGTTCAGAATTTTACAACATAATATTGCTATATTTCTTTATTTTATTATTAGTTGTTATTGTTAATCATTTAGTTTCTGATTGATTGTCAACTTGACAGGCTTTAGAGCCACTCATGAAATAAGCCTTCTGACAGCACATATGGTAAGTGTTATATCCATAAGATTATCCTACCAGCATGCTTGTATGGGAATGTCTTGATTAAGTTAATGAAAATGACATATTTACTCTAAATGTGGTCCACATTTTCCATCAGTTACTGAGATATAAGAAATTATTAGAAAACAGCCTTTGCATTTTTGCCTACACATGTTCACCATTTTGGGGTGAATGCATTTATTTTGCTGCTGCTCCTGCTACCACCATTGTCCACTACCATTAGAACAAACCTATGTCAATTTTCTAAGGTGGAGGAAAGATCTGCCACTCTTTTAGAATCCTCCAGGCCTTAAGCAACAGATTGAGTCTGATGACACACCAAGCTTCTAGGACTGAGAAGCTACCACTGTTTTAGTCTCTTTCTTTAGTGTGAAAAAAACATCTTTTGACTACCCAGTATACACAAACACACACACACACACACACACACACACACACACACACACACACACACACACATATATATATAAATATATATAATCCCATTTTAGTAGGTGTCATTTTATCAGTTTTGTTATTCTTGAGTACTCTGAGTAAATACTTTTAGTATGCCCAGTCTTTACTTAAAAATATTCAAAAGTATCTTCCTTTGGGGAAGTAAAACAATCTCTATAAGATTGAATAATAACTGCGTCTCACCATCTTCTGGAAATCATTCAATGTATTTTCTATAGACAATTATCTCATAAACACATCACCAAAATGCATCAGTGTAGAGACTCACTCCAAAGAAAAAAAGGGAAGAAGAGCTCTCTTATAAGCATTTGTGTCTGCATCAACAACATTAAGATATGTATAGCTTCCTTCTAAGAATCTTTGTCTCTTATTTTCACTCTTTTTGAACTTCATCTCTATCCTTTTTCTCCATGTATCTACTAAAAATACCTTTTGCAAATACAATTTAGATTTTGCAATTGATTGTATTTGAATAGCTACCATTTATATTACCCTTCAATTCAATGCTGAATCATGACCAAGTATCATTGTGTCATCTGCACATTATCCATGAGTCTGTTTTTTATTTGGAGTAAGTGCTTAGAATGCAAGACTGTGTAAATTTATAGTCTCAAAGTGATATTAAACTAATGGTATAGAACTCTAGAAAGTTACAGTTTATGTGTTTTCTTCCTTATTTGTAAAAAGATGAGTCATTTCAAGATCATTTTATTTCAGAAACTCAAGTTTTGTCACAGACTCTAATCACATGCCTACTGCTCCACAAAAGGTCTTCTTCACCTCTTTTAGTATGCTACAATTTTAGTTTTTAAGGAGGTAATTTCATCTTCTACTCTTTCATAATTAAATTTCTTCCTATCCCTTTATTCTATTAGTCAAAATTATTCTGCACCACAAAAAGTATGTGCATCACCCACCTTGAATTGAATAATTACTTTCCACTTACTGTTTGTTACTATCATTGTAGTGATATTTCTTTTGTATTTTACTAAATAAAGCTTTCCAGAAGATCAGAGCAGAGAACAACTACCCTGGTCAGCCTTACTGATCAGACAGTCATGGCACACACCTTTTATTATAGTAACCAGATAAGTAAGCCACAGACACAAGGCAGTAGTGGTGCATGCCTTTATCCCAGCACTAGAAAATAATATAAGACAGGAGGAGACAAATCTCTGCTCAGTCTCATTCTAAGAATTCATAGAGAATAAACTTCCATTTTGGTTTGAGGTAGAGGTAAGAGCCAATGACTGCCTGCTTTAATTTTCTGATCTTCAGACTGAACCCCAATATATGTTTCTTGATTTTTATTATCTGTGCTAAATTTGGTAACTAATGTATGAAGTATGAATGAATTCACAAAAAAGCCATTTGCTTGAGGCTTTTCAGGTACCATCACAGGCCAGAGATGCACATGGGAATCCTGCCAGGACTGCACATGGGGCTCCAACCCTACCTGTCCAGGTTTCCATTTCTTTTTATCCCCAAGCCTATCAAGCCTCTGTGTATTTTTCAGTTCTTTTTCTCTATCTCTCTCTCTTTCTCTCTCTCTTTCTCTCTCCATCTCTTTGTCTCTCTCTTTCCACCATGAGTTGTGGGTTCTCCCTGAACCCCCTTCTCAGGCTGCACCAAACTAGATAGCTGCCTTAAAATACCATCATTCTTTTAATTTCACACATTAGCAATAAGCATCACAGCTTCATCAACATTGTTGATAAATTTGGTAAGAAAATTGGGAATTCTTAAAGGGAGGAATTCATTAAAAGAGATTTTTTTTCCATGTTAAAATGGGGGAAAAATCATAGCAAAGGAGTGATTGGTTTCTCTGTGTGATAATATGTTAGGCAGTTTAGAATGATTAAATGAGAAAATATCTAATTTAGATGGGATTTATATAATGTCAATTATAAATATTATCAGCTTTATCATTTTTGTCTTATCACTAAAAAAATTGGTTAATCTGAGTGATAAGATACAGGCCTTAGAAAAACCTTATAACATAGATAACAGAGATAATCAAATCTGACAGATGAGTTTAATAGAGAGTTAATTTCAACATTGTATTATAAGAATAGAGAGGAACAGCTGATGATTTCCAGGCAACCAACCTTAATATAGTCAGTAACCTTATAGGAATTACCAAGTTGCAGAGACTCTGTTGCAGCTAACTGGACTCCAGTGCCAATGCTAAATTTAAGGACAGTCAAGGAAGCAATAGTATCATGTGGCATCATTCACATTTTGTGAAGTAATTATTAAATTCTTTATCAGTTTGTAATATTATTATTCCTAATGATTGGATGGATTTGGTTAAAGATGTTTTAGATCCGGGTCCACAATTACAATGGAATATCTGGTTCAGAGAAGAGGCTAAGATTATTAAAAAATGGAGTTAAGATAGAGGTAAAAAAAAATTTCCCAAGATAAAATTCTTAGAGAAAAAAAACACATTCCTATAGAAAGGCCAGCTATATATGATGACTATACCTTGGATTTATGCCATGCAGCTTCTCTGAATGCCTGGGACAGAACTGAGATATACGGGGAAAATTGAGCCATTTATGAAAGTTAGACAGGGCCCAAGAAAACCTTTAAAGATTTCGTACAAAGATTGACTTCAGAAGTAAATATAATGATGCAAAATTCAGAAAGTATATCTCTAGGTGTTAAAAGTGCCAATTACCTATGCAAAAAACAGTTAGGCCTTTAAAGGCAAGGTCAACACCTTTGGAGGAATGGATTCTAGATAAAATTGATACTGAATCTCATGAACATGATGAGGTTCAGTATCATCATGGACAAAATTGTTGTCCAGAAGATTTAGGAAAAATAAAAATGTTATAATTGTGGCAAATAAGGTCACCTTACAAGATATTATAGACAGGGTGTTCCTAGAAACAATGTTTTTTCTAAGCATAATCCATTCAGAATGCCCTTCTGTTCTTGATTATGCAGAAGGTGTGATGTTGGCGACCTGCCTCAACAAAAATACCACTTGCATGGGTAGGGGCATGGGGATTTAGAAATGTGAGTAAACAATATGAAAACATGTAAAAATAATAAAACAGAAAACATAGAATAGTACCAGGAGAGAATAACAGTGAATACTGAAATCAACCTCTTTTAATTTTCTATACACTTTTATAACCCAACACAACAGGGAAAATAAGACAAAATACTGTTTTAATCTGATACAATGAGAAACTAGAATAGTTACTTGGGTCAATAACTTGAGATATCAAGTCATTAGCATTCTGGTCTTTAGGCAGTGATCCCACCCTAGACTAAGTATCTTAAAGGCAGCTATTCTCAAGGTCAAACTTACTATTTCAAATGAACAATCAGAAAAATGCTTGAATTTCTTGACCATTGGTCAGGGTAGAATGTATCTAGCTGTATGGGCCATCTTAATATCAAAATAACCAAGTTACCATTTTGTGATTCTGGATGTACAATCCTGATTGTTGTTAACAATTATGTAATTTTAAACCCTCTGAAATTCAGAGAACTAGAAACTAGGCTCATATTTTTGGACCTCCACAGTATGAAAAAGCCAGACATTGGACTAAGGAATGCATGTCAACAATGGGTATTCATGACAATCCTTTGCCATTGGGAAACTCCGAGAGAGGCCTCTTGTAGGCCCCATGCCAAATCCGATTCAGTCAGTCATTTCCTGCCATTGTAGAGGAAACTCATTCCCAGAGCAATTAAAGCATCTTATGCCTATTATAAGAAACCATACTGCTTTAGATAATAGAATAGCTATAGAAGAGAGAACAAAAACTTTAGGAGAATGTATAAAGTGAATATTTGGGCAAACTTCTACAAATGAAGAAAAACAAAAACTGAAAGTACAAATAAATTATGTCATTCAAGGTCTGGTAGACACAGGTACAGATATATTAGTGATTTCACTAAAATTTTGTCATCCAAATTGGCTTCTAAAGTATGAAAATGTTCAGTTTTTAGAAATTGAAACTTTATCTTAGGTAAATCAGAATGAGTGATGGGTTGCATGTATAGGGCCAGAAGAAGAGAGAGGAATTTCAAAAGCATATTTTGATAATATAGCAATGAATTTGTGGGAACTCAATCTGTTGCAGCAATTGAATATTCTGATTAATATTCCCCAATCATTATCAGCAAATCATAAATTAACATATGGTCTTTGAGAAATACTAGAAAGTTTTATTTTAAAAAAAGGTCACCAACATTTCAGATTGTACAAGAACAAGACACAACACCTGGTTATATTTCAAAGGCACCAATAACCCTACGTTTAAAATGGTTAACAGACAAACCAGTATATATTAAACAATGGCCTTTAACAATATAGAAACTGTGAACTTTAGAATAGGTGGTACAAAAACAATTAGACGATCAGCATATTTAAGAAGCAGCCAGCACTTGTCTTTCTCCTACATTTGTTGTTTAAAAGAAATTTGGAAAATAAAGAATGGTAACAAATCTAAAAGCTAGTAATAGTGTGATTCAGCCCTTGATCTCTCTCAAATTTGTAATTTCTTTTTCTTCTCTATTGCCTAAATGATGTCCTCTTATTGACTAAAAGGAATATTTCCATACTATAACTTCAGAAGGAAAAGATAGAGAAAAATTTGCTTTCACAGGGTCTACTTATAGGAATTATCAGCCTGCTAAGGGATAGCAAAGAAAGATTGCCTCACAGGGAATGTGGGCTTTTTATAGGCCCATCCTTTTTCAATATTTTATAAGTCAGCTATTGGAAATGATACATAAACAATTTCTGTATCTATAGTCTACTAGTACATGGAGGACATTTTGCTATCTGTTTCAATTGCTTATACTTTAGAAAGAATGCTTGAAGAAGTAAAGAAAAATTTTGCCTTGTTGGGGATCACAATTTGCTCCTTAAAAAAATGCAAAGAAGATATTTTATTAAATATTCATGTTACAAAATAAGTTTACAAAAATCTTAGACTCAAAAAGGTGCAAAATAGGGAAGATTGATAGCAGACTCTTCATTGAGACGCGCATCCTGACCAGCAGGAATGAACGCCACTAAAAACGAGAATTTCTTTCCTGGTCACGTCTTTATTTGGAGCCCTTTGATTGAGGAAAATTGGGGGAAGGGAAGATAGAGCAGGGACGAGAGAAAGCTTAGAGAGAGCGAGTTGGGCCCCGAGGCAGCTGCTTTTAAACGGTGGAGAGGCTTGAACGCTGTCCTGATTGGTTAATGCCATTCTGCTGGTCTGAGCATGTGCAAGCAAGGGTGCAGGCAAGGGTGCTCAGCCCCACATGGCTAAGCCAGGTATACCTCCAAACTGCAGGACCAACTTGTGCCTCAAGGTGGCTCCCAACAGCTCCCCCTATTAATGTCTTTAAGAGCAATAAGGCAAAACTATTTTCCAATCTGGTCCCCACCTCATGATGTATGGACCGATTAAAGAAAAGAAAAACAAGACACACCCTTCCCGTGCAATGGGACACTACCCTGGGAGTGCTAGGGCTGTGTCTGCACACCCTCCGCCTATGCATACCTTCCTCTATACCGTGGGATTATCTGGTCCCTAGAGGGTACTAAGGCTATGCATGGCTAATTGCCTATGAGCTCTTTAGAAGCTGAGAGTCAAACTTGGGGTGAGGATACACATTCCAAGACTGCCAAGGCCTGTGTCACAAAGACCTTGTCCCACCTCACTTGGGCTAGCAGGTAGCACACCAATCAAAGACATACAGCACTTCCACCTAGACATAGCATGTCAAGAATATCTCTGCTCCCACCCATTTCTAAGGAAGGAAAAGGCAAAATAGAGTAAGAGATAAGAGGTTGAACAGGGTGCTGCTCAAGTCGATGGTGTGAAACAGCTGCTCTTGACACCGCCCAGAAGGTCATCACTGCTGCCTCCGCACGAATCTTCCACAGCAGTATCCTTCATTTCTCTGGTCGGTCTTGCTGGCACCCAGATGTATGTCAGCATTTCTAGAAAAACATAAACAAAATTCTCCTCCCAAATAAACATTTAAGAGTATTAAAAACTCTCAGTGTAAAAATTCAGCACAATCAGTACTGGAAGTAGGCTGGTTTTGAACTTAGAGATCTGCAGGTCTCTGTTCCAAAGAGCAAATCTTGTTTGTCTGTGCCATCAAAGCAGGCCTTAGAATTAGACGGAATTGTTTTCAAACAGAGCATCTCTGTCTGCTGTTGTTTGTCCAGAAAAAAATTTGAATTAAAAATTAAATGTAAAGAATGTAAGAGAAATCCTTTCTCTGGGGGAAGCTTTCACTGGTAATCCCCCTCTATTGTCTAACACCAAAACAGTTGTCACTGGGAATTGAACTCATGACCTTTGGAAGAGCAGGCAGTGCTCTTAACCTCTGAGCCATCTCTCCAGCTCCCCTATTCAGATGGAAAAACCTCTAGGTAGCATTGTTTTATTCCACCCGTTGCCTCAAGCAAAAGGTCCGCCTTTGTTACCTAGGATACGGTAACCAGGTAGACACGCCTTTATTATGATAATCACGACCAGTTCTTTGAGGGAGAATGGGCGTCGGCAATCGATCTGACTGACAAAGGGACGTTGTGAATTTTTGGGGGATAAATGTTTTTATCTGACTAAATTTTTGGCGACAAATGTTTTTATCTGACTGAATTCTTGGCGACTGTGGCTGTGAGCGGCGGCGGTAGCAGCAGACAGCGGCGGTTGCCCCGCCTCTGAGGCCCATTGTGGCGCGCTCCGCATGGCCCGAAGGCATGGCCCCGCCCTGGGCTGTGCGCGGACTCGCCGAACTGTGCACCCTGTCTCACCTCAGGCAATGAACTCGCACTGCCGGCTGTGAGTCTCCGGCGAGGGGGGGGGCATCCGCCCACCCGTGGAGGGCCCGGTTAGGGCCGCAGGGGCCCCAGTCTCAGACCTTCCCAGGCGCCGGGGAGTGACGAGCACTCAGCACGTGGCCCCGCCGGTGAGCTTCCTCCGCCCGCCCATGTTGCTATGGAAACGCGGTTCAGAGTTTGGCCCCTCTCCGTCTTTAGGTCTTTAGCGGCTCTGCTGCTCACCACGCAGCTTCCGCCTTTGCCTCCCGAGTGCTGGGATTAAAGGCATGCACCACCACCGCCGGCTACTTCCTCAATCAAAAATTAAAGTTTTTTGTACGTGAGAGCCAGAGACTGAGCTCTCTTAACAAAATTAGGCGAAAATCACCTCCAAAAGCTCTGTGGCTCTTTAAGAATAGGGAAGGCAGTCTTAGAACACGATCAAGCCCGCCTCCCTACGAGACTGTTGCCCCGAGTCTCTAACAGCGAGTACGGAGGTGGACGGAAAGGGAGCGGAAGCCGCGGTCTCCCGTACCCCATCGTCCTCATAGTCCCGCCTTAGTTACCTCGCCTTTTTTGCTGCTGTTTACACTCCTCCTGCACTGAACTTAAGGGATTTTTCTTCCCCGTTGCTTTTTGTACCTTCTTTCAGATACCTTAACTTTGATTTTTTTTGTATTTTCTTTTCTTTTTAGGCCTATACTTTGAAATTCTTTTTCCTCCCCTTTCTGGAGGATTTAACTGACGTCACTCACCGCCCCACGTGTTCAGAGTTCTGAAATTCACGGCTCTCTGTCCTGGTGTCTGATTTCGGCTTTTTCTCCCGGGCTTTCAGCACGTTGCTGAGCGCTTCCTTCTCAGGGTCCCCCGGCGTAGTTGTCAGGGTCCCTCGGCGTCTCGGGGTTTCGAGCACCAGTTGAGATGCGCATCCTGACCAGCAGGAATGAACGCCACTAAAAACGAGAATTTCTTTCCTGGTCACGTCTTTATTTGGAGCCCTTTGATTGAGGAAAATTGGGGGAAGGGAAGATAGAGCAGGGACGAGAGAAAGCTTAGAGAGAGCGAGTTGGGCCCCGAGGCAGCTGCTTTTAAACGGTGGAGAGGCTTGAACGCTGTCCTGATTGGTTAATGCCATTCTGCTGGTCTGAGCATGTGCAAGCAAGGGTGCAGGCAAGGGTGCTCAGCCCCACATGGCTAAGCCAGGTATACCTCCAAACTGCAGGACCAACTTGTGCCTCCAGGTGGCTCCCAACACTTCATGACTTCCAAAGATTTCTCAGAGACATTTCCCATCTATGGCACACAATTGGCACATGTCTAGTTGTCCTGATTAATTTAAACAAAACCTTAGATTATGATGAGAAATTAAATAGTCCCAGGAAATTATGATATGTAGATGAGAGAGACTTAGTTTTGATAAAAGAGAATTGCAGAAGGAACACATAAATTATGTAGAAGCAAATCTTAACTGTATTTTGGTCATACTACCCTCTAAACAATCTCCCATAGGAATTTTAATACAGAGCATAGATATTATCTTAGAAGGAATCTTTTCACCAAAGAAATTGAATATAAAATTAAAAACTTGTATGGAAAATGCTGAGTTAATTCTAAAAGGAAAACTGAGCCTTTGTCAATTTGTAGGAATAAACCCAGAAAATTTATAGTACCTTTTAATAATGATGAAATTGACAAATTATGAGAAAACAGTGAAACATGGCAAAGAGCTGGTAGTAATTTTTGGGAGAGATTATCAATTATCACAAAATCAAGAGAAATCAACTTAGAAAGAGAACTAATTGGATCTTTCCTAGAATTGTACAGGACACACCATTGATTATCTATTTAGATTTTCAATGGAGGGCTTCTTTGAGTTCAGAAAAGACTGATTCAGTAATCACATATATGCTAGAAGTTATAGCTGTCATGGGTATGCTTGTACACATGAAGTCAGACAATGCTCCAGCATATGTCACTAAGAAAATGAAACAGTTTTTTGTTTATTATAATATAAAGTATATCATGGGTATAACACATACAAGAACAGGCAGTTATAGAAAGATCAAATAAAACTCTAAAGAATATGTTAAACAAACAGAAAGGAATAATAAATAACTCCAGAAATAGATTGTTTTATTAACTTTGAGTTTCCTCAATGCTAATGTGGTATAGGTGGTTCTTTTGTCTATGTGTTGCTTTTATTGGTTGAATAAAGAAACTGCCTTGATCTTTTGATAGGGCAGCACTTAGACAGACAGAGTAGACAGAACTGAATGCTGGGAAAAAGGGTAGATAGAGAGCAACCAAGGAGCTGTCAGAGATAGACATGCCGAATCTTTCCTGGTAGACCACTGCCACATGGTAATATACAGATTAACAGAAATGGGTTAAATCAAGATATGAGAGTTAGACAATAAGAGGCTAGAGATAGTGGGCCAAGCAGTAATTTCATTAATACAATTTCTGTGTGATTATTTTGTGTGTATTTTGGGTATAAACTAGATGGGATGACAAATAGCCCGCTCATCCTGTTACAGAGTGGAGCCCAACGTGATAAACTGACTCCATGTAAAATCTGAGAGGGCTTGAAAAGTAATTCTAGACAAAAATGTAGAGTTTAATACAGCCTTTTACTATTTGCTGGTGGGGTGCCACAGAGAAACTTTCCCGATTCAGCAATAGCACAGGAAACAAGCTGTGACATTTTAAAACATGTCTTACTGGGATGTGCTGCAGGTACAACCCCAATTATTAATCATTTAAATGGCATATGTGGGCCCAGATGTTTGTGTGCTTACTCAGGGTCAGGAACAAAGTACCTGACACCATGCCTGTGGCTTGGTATTCTCTGCCTGGGCAGGTTGCAGGATCAGGTCTACAAGGCATGCACAAGCAGGAGAGCATGGCAGATTCTTGCCACCATACACAGAGATGTATCCAGGCTGTGCAGTGCTCTACATGGCAGATTTGGCTGTAACTCAGAAGGAGAGTTTATCTGCCACATGCTCAGTCTCGGAGTTAAAATGCTGAGTGCAGCTCTGACCTGGTGGCCCCAGAGCTTAGCATTTTAAAAGCTCTTCAAGACAGTAGAGAATTAAAAACAATGCAATAAAACAGATTCAGACATAAAAGACCTCTAAATGCATCATGGTGTTAGATAAACCATGTAGGCTTGGGAGAGAAAAGATAAAGAGTATTAAGTAATATAAATATTAAGTAAATAATATAAAGTTAATGTTTTAAAAAAGGGTAAAGTCTTTAAAGAGACAAAGTAATAGAGTAAAAATAAGCCACACAAAAATGAAAAATTCACAGAGAGTCTAGATTCTTTCTGTTATTGTGTTTTTTTTAAATTTTTTGACTGTGAAGGTCCTAAGTACAGAGAGACATTTCATTGTATTGGCTGCTAGGCTAAACCACGATGTATATTATAAAAATATTATGACTTCCAAATTTGAGTCTAAGGATATGATGCTTTGGAAAAGAGGGTCTTCTTTTGTTTTCACAGAGAATGAGAACCTGTGGATTTCTTCTAGATCAATATGGTATGATAGACCACGCCCTTCTAAAAGGTGGCTGGGAATACCCTCAAGAACTTACTTTGTTCAACTGCAGACTGAGATGAACCTTGCATACAGGATACACAATAAAAGACCGTATTAACAGAGCCCTCATATAGCAGGAAGAAGTTTGGTGAGAAATAACTATGTCCATATTCTCAAATATTGTTCATAAATGTTCTTTTACATTTAAAGGGGAATGTGATATAGATATGAACAATTTACATTGATATGGATTTTTTATTGATATAAATTTAAGGTCAATCTTGTTATATGTATATTTCTGCTCTTGATTAAGGTATTGTGATTGTGTAGTTCATTGAAAAATGTAACATATAATTAGGAAATATAGGTTGTTAATGGATAATCATCACTACTAGTCATGTTAGTTAGATTTTCTAGATGTTCATAGATTTATTTCAGACAGGCATTGTTTTTTTTTTTGCAGTCAACTTAATCAAGTTTTTATTTCCCTGTATCCAGTCCCAATGGTTTCCCTCATTCCTTGGGCTTGTTTTCCAGGGAGCTTTAGACTTCAACAATCATAGCCAATGTTCAAGTTTTTTATCTAAAACTAATCAAAGTCTTTTTTCCAGTCTGGTTTTGCTAATGACTCTCCCAGAGAATTGTTACTTTTGCAATGATTCAAATCAAGACTTATATGTGTCCAGTTCCTCAAACCAAAGTCCACAGAAAAAAATATAATATAATTATTTTTCCACCTCCTTTTCCTCTCCCCTTACCCCTCCCCTTCCCTCTCTATTCCTAAGAGCAGTCAGGGTTCCCTGCCAGTAGAAAGTACAAGATCCTCCCCCCTCCATCCAGATCTATAAAGGTGAGCATCCAAAGAAACAGGCTCCCACAAAGTCAGTCCATGCAGTAGAATCAAAACCCAGTGTCACTGTCCTTGGCTTCTCAGTCAACCTTCCTTGCCAGCCACTTTCAGAATGTCCAGTTTGATCACATGCTCCATCAC
Source organism: Myodes glareolus (assembly GCF_982192425.1). NCBI lineage: Eukaryota > Metazoa > Chordata > Mammalia > Rodentia > Cricetidae > Myodes > Myodes glareolus. The sequence goes on along the minus strand of NC_142053.1, from coordinate 12,081,870 downwards.
TCCCATTCCAGCTGGCCTTGGTGATCTCCCATTAGATCAGTCCCACCGTCTTAGTGGGTAGATGCACCCCTTGTGGTCTTGACTTCCTTGCTCATGTTCTCCCTCCTTCTGCTACTCATTTGGACCTTGGGAGCTCAGTCCAGTGCTCCAATGTGGGTCTCTGTCTCTATCTCCATCCCTCACCAGATGAAGATTCTATGGTGATATGCAAGATATTCATCAGTGTGGCTATGGGACAATGCCAGTTCAGGCACCCTCTCCTCTGCTGTCCAAGGAACAATCTGGGGACCTCTACTTGGACCTGGGAACCCCTCTAGAGTCCAATCTCTTGCAAACCCTAAAATAGCTCCCTTAATTAAGATATTTACTTCTCTGCTCCTATATCCATCCATTCCATTACCCCAAGTGTAAGCCTCCACACTTTTCTGTGGATACCCAGGCCTGATTCAGGCGCGTGCTTTCCTGAACTCGAGTCCACGAGAATGGATGACTGTCTTGAGGGTTAAAACAGACACACACAAAAGAGACCTGCTCACTTACCAAAGAGTAAATGGCCACTTTATTAAACTCAAGTCGGGTATTTATACCAGTGGGCAAGGGGGTTCAAAAGGGCATGGCCTCCTCCCATCAGGAGCAGTAGAAGGAGATTACAGGTGCCTGACACCACAGGCAGAATCAGCTGGGGGAGGCAGGCGTATGGGGCCCACTGCTAGAACCTTGATTACAGGTGGAATCACCATAACAAAAGAGAGCCAAATTCTTCCTAAGCTATACCCTCAAGCCAGTGCTGGTGCAGAATCTCCAGGGAGCCAGAGGTCAAATGGCCCTGCGAATCGCCAAGGAATAAAAGGGAAAAAGACCTGTGTACCTACAAGTCTCCCTTTAAATATATATAAAATATGATGACTAGTAGCTGTCTTAGGCATGTCGGCCGTTGGGTTAGATCTCTAAACCTGTCTTCGGGAATGTGTTTAGGTCCAAACGCACCCCTTGTCTTAGGTGAGATCGCCCCCCGTGCAATAAACCCGTCATTGCTTCACTAGTCATATATTGAGTCCAGCTACATTTATGCTGGAAGATATTTTGAGGCAAATGCCTATTAGGGCCAGGCTGTGGCAGACCTGAAGCCATTGGCCAGGTGAAGACGCTCCAGCATACACATAAGCATTCCTGGAAGAGACAGTGCTTGCACAATATCTGAAATGTTTGCTTAGAATAGAGCCCCTTGAGTAGGGCTACAGCACTGGCAAATGGGACCCCTGGACTGACTAGTCAAACTAAATTAAAGCCAATTAGCAATTTTATATTCCGGGGTCCGAGAAAAAGCAGCAAAATCTTATCCTGCGACCAGCAGAGGTCAAAATCCACACCCAGATGTAAAGATTAACTACAGCGTCCAATTGTAAATTTAGATTACTTTGAATAGTTATGGTAATTCTGTCTATCTGGCAAGGTTTTGCCGTGAGCACCCAACGCTGAAATCAGGGCAGGGGAGGTAGCTGTTTTCCCCTCAGGGGGTCAAGCAGCCTTGGCTGAAATGGGCAGATCAAGGCAGAGAGCTGGGAAAGGGGTAAAGTCAGGCGTTGGATCATCTCTCAGGAATCTGCCAATTCCACCGCCGCCGCCGCTGTGTCTGTGGGATCTCTTGATCTCGCCTCGTCCTCAGGTCTCTGAATAGAGGAATCCACAGTCCACACCAGTTGCTCGGGGATGGGGTGCCTTGCATCCTGTGGAAACATACAAACTGCTCCTCTACCCCAAATCAAAACCCGGTCCGGATCATGTACATTACTACATGACCTGGACCATGTCAGACGCTAGCTGAGGCAAATCCTGCCTTCACGCGCCATTGAAACTGGCTCCCCTTGTCGGTCTCTGGGAGCAATGTGCTTAGCTGTTTAGGATCTAAACTACAACCAAGCAGGCCTTGGACACATAGAGATCTGTAGGTCTCTGTCTCCAAGGAGCAAATTCTATTGTCCTGTACCATTGCAACCGGCCTAAATATTGGGCTGAATTGCCAACCTCAAAACATCATTTTTTATTGGCCTGCACCATCATATCAGGTCTTGAATTGGGCTGAATGGTCAGCCCCAAAACATCTTTTAGGGTTAGTTCCGCCTGGAACTTTTCCAGGGGCAGAAAATAATTATCTGATCTAATACGTGAGCATTTATACAACTGGACAGAATTATTAAAATTGTTACATTTATGGGGGCATATTGTCTCCCACCAACATTTAGAGAAATAATTAATAGGATTGACGTATCTGGCTACAGATATGGAAATCTTTGTCAGTCATCAATCTATATAAAAAATATAAGGACTTCATAAATTAGTCCTCCAAAGAGCAATTAATAAAATAAAAATATATGCAATAAACCTAAACTGAAAACTCTCATTAGACAAACTTAGAAATGACTGAAAGACATTTAAAATATCCTCAAATATAACATCTTTAATCATTGGAGAAGTGTGAATCAAAATAACTCTTGAGTCTATCTTATCCCTACAACATGATCAAGATTAAATACTGCTCATAACTTTTACTTAAGAGAAACTCCTCCATCACTGGTGGAAATGCAAACTGGCACAGTTTGGATTTTTAGAAAATTAGGCAACAAACCATCCCAAGATTTAGCTAAACCCTTTTGGGTCTGTAAAACCTTTGAATCTATTACAGTTTCTAACTTAAAACTGCTGAGGCTGCGCTGCACAGCGGGGGGTGGGACACAGATCCGCTCCGCTCCATCTGCAAACTACCACCTGAGTTTTGGCGGGCGGATTTTGAACTATCCTTTGTACTACCAAGGCCTGGATATTGTGGCTTTTTGAGGGCTGCGCGCACAAGTCTCTCCACCCTCCTCTTGGGGTGCGCGCCTAGCGCTTTTTATTTATCTATTTGCCCAGGCGCCGCCACAACTGGCATTGTGTCCTGCCCCAGGTTCCTGCGGCCTGCCGCTCACCGGCCGCCTTGGGTGAGGGAGCCAGCATACGCACGACTGCCTTTTGTGTCTCTGCAGTTTGCTCGTGGGCTCTGCTCCCTTTCTGTGTCTGGTCAGTGCGGCCGTGCCTCCCGGACGAGTTTGTACCCGCGGCTGAGTGTACCGGCACACCGCTGCCTTTTTACCCTCCCTGGCCTGCCTGTAATGGCCCCGCTGGCCGCCTGTGCTCCTCCCCGCACCAACCGGCAGCCTGTCTCTCTGTTCCTAAGTGCACCTTGCAGAACCTCAGCCATGGTGAAGGGCTGAGTACAGTCCTGTGACCCGCATTCAAACATGCATGGGAGCTTTCTAGTCTCCCTGAAAGACAAGCTCTCTGAAGCTGTTATTTTGTTACTCAAAAACTCTTAATAGTACTTACAAATATGTCTTTAATCCTCTCTCAGCCTGAGGCCCGCACCTATATGGGCCCTCGGTTATTTACTTTGCTAGTCACCAGTTACATTGACCCTGTTGCCTCGGGAACGGATTCCCGCCGGGAGCTAACTGTGTCCAGCCTGTTCTCTTGATAAAAATTAAAGTTCCCTGCATGTGAGAGCCAGGGACTGAGTTTAAAAATCATCTAAGCGGTCTCTAGTGCAGTGTCATTTAATTCTGGTGCCTAGTCTCTTTATGAAATTTAGCAGCTGATTTTCCCACTGGCCTTCAGTTCCGGATCAGACCTTTCGGTAACCATACTTCTACACATCAAGCTTATTCACTCCCTTATCACACGTGCACAATTGCACACTACAAAACTGGCCAGTTCCTGATAGTGGGGGGACCCTCACCTCTTTGGGGTTCTCGTGGTGGATCCACGGATGGCAGGATGCGGTTCTTCAGTTCTTCTTCAAGGCCAACCCAGGGACGCCATCTGTAAGCCTCCGCACTTTTCTGTGGATACTCAGGCCCGATTCAGGCGCGTGCTTTCCTGAACTCGAGTCCACGAGAATGGATGACTGTCCTGAGGGTTAAAACAGACACACACAAAAGAGACCTGCTCACTTACCAAAGAGTAAATGGCCACTTTATTAAACTCAAGTCAGGTATTTATACCAGTGGGCAAGGGGGTTCAAAAGAGCATGGCCTCTTCCCATCAGGAGAAAGGAGAAATCATGTAGGAGGTTCTTCTGTCTTTGTGTTGCTTTCATTGGTTGAATAAAGAAACTTTCTTGACTTTTTGATAGGGCAGCACTTAGATAGGCAGAGCAGACAGAACTGAATGCTAGGAAGAAGGGTAGCCAGAGAGCCACCAAGGAGCTGTCAGAGACAGAAATGCCAAATCTTTCCCAGTAGGCCACTCTCACATAGTAACATACAGATTAACAAAATTGGGTTAAATTAAAATGTGAGAGTTAGCAAATAAGAGGCTAGAGATAATGGGCCAAGCAGTAATTTCATTAATACAACTTCTATGTGATTATTTTGTGTGAATTTTGGGTGTAAACTAGCCAGGATGACAAGCATCCCACTCATCCTGTTATACTAATGAGAAAAGAACAAGAGCTGCAGAGAGATATAGGACAGTAGAAAAAAATACACAATTTGTAACATGAGGCTATCTTGCTGGGGTTTCTGTCCCCCCTGTTACCCCACAACCAGCAAGTCCCAAAGAAAATCAAACACAGGACTCCATAAGGTTATAAACTGATTGGCCCATTAGGTCAGGCTTCTTATTAGCTCTTATAACTTATGGTACCCCATTATCCTTATCTACGTTAGTCACATGGCTCAGTACCTTTTCCAGTGGGGCAGCTTACAACTTTCCTCTCCAGTGGTCTGGGCAGAACTGGCAGAGGGAGCTTCCTGCTTTCCAGAATATTCCCAGTCTCTTTGCTCCACCTCTACTTCCTGTCTTGCTTTCCCGCCTATACTGCCTGCCTGGCCAACCAGTGTTTTATTAAAATATGATTGACAGAATACAGACAATTCGCCCACACCATTTCCCTCTTTTTAAAAAAGAAAAAAGAAAATACCCATACTCCATTTGTTGGGAATGTGGGTGTAGTATTTCAGGCTACTTCCTGCTCATTGGAGGCACTGATGATCTTATGGGGAACTAAAGAAAATTTAGAGTTATAATCAAGTCCTGACTGGAGTGTCCTGTGAGTCTTGATCATCTCAGGCAGCAGTCTTGAATCTGTTATGGATGTAGAACTCTGTCATCTGGGCCATATGTTCCTATCGGAGATTTCTCAGGTGGTCTTCCTTTTTCGAATATGATTTCTCTTAACTCAGAATGAATCCATAGCCTCTCATTTTCTATGGAAACAAAAGCAAAATCTCTTCTCCAAAGTAACATACCTTTTGACTTCAATTTTGAAGCCAAGGTATTTTCAAAATACCTATCTTGGATTAATTCTGCAACACTTATAAGCAAATGTCTTTTGGTGACTGTTGCTCCTTCCTCAGCATTCAAACAATTAAAAGAGAGCATAATAATATACAGTATCAAGATTCTCTGTGTATTTTCCATCTTTATTTAGCTTTATTTCAACCTTAATTTCTTTTAATTTTACTTTTAACTTTTGGCTTTTTGAGAAAGGTTTTCTGTATATATCTTTGTCCTGGAATAACTCTGTAGACCAGACTGTCCTTGAACTCACAGAGATTCCTCTGTCTCTGCCTCCCCAATGCTGGGCTCAAAGGTGTATGCTACCACACCTTGAACTCACAAAGATCTGTCTGTCTCTGTCTCCCAGGCATTGGGATTAAAGGCGTGTGCTACCACACCTTGAAGTCACAGAGGTCAATATGCCTCTGCCTCCCAGGCATTGGGATTAAAGGTGTGTACCACCACACCCTATATCTCCTTTTCTTTCTTTCTTTTTTAGTTTTAATGACTTTAACCTTTTAGCCTGCATATATTTTTAACACACTGTAAACCATTTAGAGGTTTTCTTCATCTTTGAATCTCTCTTTACTGTATATCTCTCTTTTTCTGACCACATGAGTCTTTAAGGAGAGGATTAAAACTGTGGCTTTTATGGCTTGAATTAGCCCATTCCTTAGCTTTCCAGCCTCATGGCTGAGGTACCAACTGCAGCCATTTTTATTGCCAAAACTCTATGGCGTTTCAAGGTCCTTGCCAGCAAGCAAGCTGCAACAGTCTGCTCACAGACCACACTCAGTCGGACTGCCTGCCTGAAAGAGTCAGAGTTTGCCCTGGCAGGACAGCCCAGAAAGCCGGCATTTTAAAATGGCACAGCTTTTTTCCTGCTACGGCTGACAACTGAAAAGCATGCATTCAGCTTTTCATCAACACCATTTAAGTGTTTCGTGGCTGGACCTCTTAAAGAACTGCAGGGTTTTGCAGCTAAAGCTGAATCAGGAAGCCTCTCTTAGATGAGAACGCTTGCTTGCCTCTAGCAAGCAGAGCAGACCTGAGAAATGGCTGCCACCAAGAAAACATGTTAACATGCTTTACTCTATTCTTTCCCAAACTTTCTCAGGCTTTCTATGGATTCAGTTATCCACATCTGGATGCCATTTGTAGTGTGAGGGCCGGCTTGTTGGGGTTTCTGTCCCTCCCGGTACTGCACAGCTGGCAAGTAACAAAGAAAATCAAACACAGGACTCCATAAGGTTATAAACTGATTGGCCCATTAGGTCAGGCTTATTAGCTCTTATAACTTATGTTACCCCATTATCCTTATCTGCGTTAGCCACATGGCTCAGTACCTTTTCCAGTGGGGCAGCTTACATCTTTCTTCTCTGGTGATCTGGGCAGAAATGGCAGAGGGAGCTTCCTGCTTCCCAGAATACTCCCAGTCTCTTTGCTCCACCTCTACTTCCTGTCTGGCTTTCCCGCCTATACTGCCTGCCTGGCCAACCAGCGTTTTATTAAAATATGATTGACAGAATACAGACAATTCTCCCATACCAACAATTAAATCAACTGACCTCAGAATGAAAATCAAAACATTTGTTATATTAGGAAATACTATGAAAATTTATAAAGATTCAATTTGAACAAGTGACACCTCCTAGTTAGAAGAGATTATAGTTCATCAGACATCATGTCCTTTTAATCTAAACTAACCTATAAAACTAACAAATGATTTCATCTGATCAGATATAACTTGCCAAAAGGGAATCTCCCCAAAATGACAGTTCGAGAAAGATTTTGTTTCTGTCTTATCAGGAGAATAAATGTATTCAACTAAGGAATCTGAAGACATGAGACATTTGAAGAAAAAAGACAAATCTTCCAGAACAAAAAATGCCTCAAGAATAATTCACCTATCATTATATCACATTTTCAACAGGAGAAAATTTCATAAAGTTTCCAAAATATTTGTTTTTGCTATTCTCTACAGACATATAATGTAGTCCCAACTTAATTAAGAATTAAATCTGACTTTGGAGTCAGAGTGTAGCTCTCTCTTCTAAACCAGAACATGCTTATTAAAGTGAGATACAAATATCTCTGTCTCATACCAGAAGAGTTACCTTATATGGATCAGAAGAAAACAAAATCTTTGAGGACTACTCTTTTGCTACTAATCACATATTCCTTGTGATTTTCACTGACTCTTTAAAAAATTTTCTTAAGACATATTATTTTTAAAATTAATATGCATATAAATATATATAAAACTTTTGTCATGGTATTAATGATCATATAGAGTACTAAGTAATTTTAGAAAAATATTTCATCTGCCTTCATGAACATTATTTCAAGTTTGAGTTTCTGTCAGTTTTCTACAATGAACCATGAACATGCCTAACAGCAAGGTTTGAGGTCTCCAAAAGGAAAATGGTGTTTGAAAATAATGACTCCTCCAGAACGATGATAAAACCATTAAGATAAAAAACCACCTAAAGAGGTGCTTTGGACTACAAACTTCTCAGAATAATTTCAAGGTTACTAGTTTAGATGATTCAATGTAACAGACTACTCTAGCCAGGACTTGAAACAGGTATTGCACTTTCCCATTATGCAGACACTGTAAAAAAATAATAAAACTACCTCTCTCAGTATTTGAAAAATATCAAAAAAAAATTCTTTACAGGGTCACCTTAAGATGCTGTCACCTCCAGCAGGAAGTAATTTTTAAAACATGATGTCAATATTCCCAAATGGTGGGACCAGTGTGTTTTGGTAATTCCATGGTTTATAGATATTTGTCATTGTTTGGAGGGAGTAGGTTACAAGTTAATATTGGTTACAGTCAGGAAAAAATTTGAACAAAGGAGATTTGATTCAGAGTTCTTTTCTTGAAAATAAAAAAGAATATAATTATGCTAGTACAAATGTGTAAAATGTACTTTTAAGAGAAAAAAATGTTGTTATAGATTTTATAAGATAAAAAGGTTGATTATTGAATGTACTTTTAGAAAGCAATTACTATTTTTAAATATTTTATATTGGATTGAACTTTTACATACTGTATACAAATTTTCATATTGATATAAATTTGAGATTAACTTTTTAAAAACAGACTTTATATATGTTTTTAATCTTCTTCAATGTATTATACCTATACAGCTCATTTAACAATACAATGCAAATTTCTAGTCCTTGAAAGTTATTGTTACCAACTCTTTAGGGTAATAAGGGAATGCAGATTAATAATTAGTCACTCACTGCAATCGAACTTGTTGTCACATTAGGAATGCTTTCAAGGTCAAATAGAGATATATTTTAAATAGATGGGTTGCTGTGGGAGTTCCTTCAGCTCCTTCAGCCAATCGCCGCTGAGTTACCAGCCCATTGGGGCGTGGTCTCTCCCTTTAAAAAAAGCAGCGGCTGTCCTCCACTTTCTCTTTGTCTTCCGGCTCCGTTTCCGGCCCCTGGACTCCTTTCCTGTTCGCGCGGAGGGGCTGTTGTCTGGGACGGTAATCTGTAAGTTTTTTCCCCTTTGAATAAATAACCATTCTATTAATCATAATTCCAAACTGGTGTGGGATTGTCTGTGACTTACGCCTTCATCTGGCGCCCCACGTTTGGTTGTAGAACCCCCCCTTCCCCCCCACTCAACTGCTTGCTACCAGCTCGGCTAGTCACGAGACCTCCCTCAGCTGCGGCCTGTGCCCTGTGTGTGGAGCCAGCAGTTCAGTTAAACCCCACGCCTCCCAAGCTCCACAGGCTCGGGACAGTCTCTGCCTGCCTGGTTTGCTCTTTTCTGAGTTGTTTTCAAATTTCCCTTGTAAGTGCGGCGCTTTAGTGGCGTGAATCAGAATGACTCGGTCACGTGGAGGCATACGCGGCTTCCGGGTTGCTCTTTTCTACCCCTGGATTCTGGGTTTCTGGTTCCGTGTATGGAATTGATTTAATTAAACTTTCTTTCTTGAGCAACTTATATTTCCTAGTTTTTAACGAATACTAAGGCAGACACTGAAACAGGACCTGTTTAAGTCACCTTTGCAGTGGTTCTAGTCGCAACTTGGCAACAGCGCCACCAACTAGACAAGAGGTAATATGGCAGTTTTTGTTTCCAACGCCAATTTTACTGTTTTCTTTATTAATACAATGGATTATGTCATGCAAGGTTTATATGACTATGGGAATATATTAATTTACTTGTTACTAGGTTTCAGTTTTCTTTTCAATATTTTATCATTAAGAAAGATACGATTTTTACGGACTAATATTGAACAACTAGTTGAAAGGATTAAAATTATTGAAAATCAGGGGTTATCTGAACAAGTGGATACTATGATAGACAAAATTGACTCCATGTCCAAGGGTACTAGGAAGTTACCTGAAAGGGTACAGGCTGTTGAATTTGACGTTCAGATGTTACCACAAAGTTTTGATAAGGTAACAGATAGAATGAACCTCCAGAATGGGAACCAAAAAACTGATACCTTAGTGAAATTACTAGAAACACGGGTAGGTCAGGAGATTCAGGATTTAAGGGATACAATGATAAAAAGATTAGAAATGATTGAAGAAACTATTGGAGCTGGTGAACAGAGTAAGAAGGCACAAGGACAGGATACAATGCCACCACCAGCTGTTAGAACTGGCTTACCCAGGGTCCTAACAACATACCCTGTAATTTATTCTGACAAAGGGTTAACTTCCAAAGGCTCAAAGGGAGTTAAAGAAGCTAGATGGACACCAATAGCAATGAATGATTTAAAAGAAATTAAGCAAGCTGTCGTTAACTTTGGCTTGCACTCTGCATTTGTTAAGGAAATGATAAGGACTTGGGCTTCTAATGTCAGAGCTACCCCCCATGATTTCTCTCAGCTAGTGTCTGCAGTTTTAGATGATGGGCCTTCCTTGATGTTTGGAATTTATTTCAGAGAAGAATCCAAACATATGGAACAGCAAGGAAGAGCAAAAGGTGTGGAGGTTTCCCAAGATCAAATTCTTGGTGTAGGAGCATATGCTGATCCACAGGTCCAAGCTCTTTATGATGAAGAAGTGCTGTCCTTATGTCACAAAGCAGCCTTGAATGCTTTGAATAGAATACAAGATCCAGCAAAAAGGGTCGAATCATATACCAGGGTTAGGCAGGGACAGAGAGAACCCTTTACTGACTTTGTGCAAAGATTAATTAAGGCTCTGGACATAGGGGTAACAGACCCAGAAGCTAGACGAATACTTCTTGAATCTCTAGCTTTTGAAAATGCAAATACTGAATGTAAAAAGATAATTGGGCCTTTAAGATCTAGATCAGCACCAATGGAAGAATGGATACAGCATACAATGAATGTTGAGATGTTTAGCTATAACGATGAATCCTGGGTAGGAGAAGCGATTTCCAAAGCTATGAGGAGACATCAAACTACCAGGTGTTTTAATTGTGGTAAATTAGGACATCTGAAAAGGGATTGCAGGCAAAGAAATCCTAGGAATAATATCTCCTCTGGGAATGACAAAAGTAGGAGATCTCAGCCTTCAGGTATATGCAGAAGATGCGGTAAAGGCCGACATTGGTCCAACGAATGCAGGTCAACAACAGACAGACAAGGCAACCCGATACCATCGGGAAACTCCTTGAGGGGCCTCTCGCAGGCCCCCAAGCCAAAAGTGGCCCAGTCATTCCCAGTTACAGTCGAAAATGTGTCTCACCAAGAAAATTAAAAACTCCAATGTCTGCCGTAAAAAGTAATACTGGTCTAAATGATGAATTACATGTGGAGAATGAGTCAAAAAATTCAGGAGGACAGAGTAAACGTATATTTTGGCAAACGTGTATTAACGATCAAAGACCAAAGCTAAGAGTCTGTATAAATGGCATTTTTATTGAAGGCTTATTAGACACAGGTGCGGATGTAAGTATAATTACTCCAGAATCCTGGCATCCGAATTGGCCTCTTCATGAGGTAGATGTTCAGTTCCTGGGAATTGGAACCCTATCTCGTGTAAAACAAAGCACAAGATGGGTGGAATGCATAGGGCCTGAAGGGCAAATAGGAAGATTAAGGCCATATATAGCAAATATTGCAATAAATTTATGGGGCCGTGACCTGCTACAGCAATGGAATACCCAGATTAACATTCCTGTAGTTCCAGGAACTCACAATTCTGGGAAGGATATAATGAGGTATTATGGAAAAAGGTCACCAGCCATTCAGGCTGTACAAGAACACACAGCCAATAGCAAACCTTTAGAGGTACCAACAGCCCTACCTTTAAAATGGCTAACTGAGAAGCCAATATGGATCAAGCAGTGGCCTCTAGCTGAAGATAAGTTACAGGCTTTGGAACAGCTGGTACAAGAGCAACTAGATGCTAACCATATTGAAGAATCAACCAGCCCTTGGAATTCTCCTGTGTTTGTTGTAAAAAAGAAATCTGGTAAATGGAGAATGGTGACAGATCTAAGAGCTGTCAACAAGGTAATTCAGCCTATGGGTCCGCTACAATCTGGAATTCCTTTGCCTTCTCTATTACCAAGAGGATGGCCTCTTATAGTTATTGATTTGAAAGATTGTTTTTTCACTATACCTTTGCAAAAAAAGGATAGAGAAAAATTTGCCTTCACAGTGCCTACTTATAATAATTCTCAGCCTACTAGGAGATATCAATGGACTGTCCTCCCACAGGGGATGCTCAATAGTCCCACATTGTGTCAATATTTTGTTAATAAGCCACTGGAAATAATTCGTAAGCAATTTCCCAAGTCCATAATTTATCATTACATGGATGACATTTTATTATCTGATTCAAATAAAGATATTTTGGAAAGTATGTTTGAAGAAGTAAAGAAAGTTTTGCCTAGGTGGGGATTACAAATTGCCCCTGAAAAGATTCAAAGAGGAGATTCTATTAATTACCTAGGCTACAGAATAGGGTTAGAGAAAATTCGAACACAAAAGGCACAAATTAGGAGAGACCGGTTACGGACTCTTAATGACTTCCAAAGATTGTTAGGAGATATTTCCAGTCTACGACCAGCTGTTGGGATAACACCTGATCTAATAGTTCATTTAAACAAAACCTTAGATGGTGATAAGGATTTGAATAGTCCCAGAAAATTGACAGTTGAAGCAGAAAAGGAACTGACAATGATTGAGGAAAAATTACAGGAGGCACATGTGGATAGGGTCAACCCGAATCTTAGTTCCATCCTAGTCATACTGCCTTCCAGAATTTCTCCTACAGGGATTTTAATGCAGAGGGAAGATATTATTTTAGAGTGGATATTTATACCTCATAAACCAAGTAAAAAATTAAAAACTTATGTAGAAAAGGTTTCAGAATTAATTATAAAAGGTAAACTGAGACTTCGTCAACTAGCAGGTATAGACCCAGCAGAAATTATAGTGCCTTTTACTACTGAGGAAATAAGAAAGTTATGGGAAGATAATGAACCATGGCAAAGAGCTTGTGCTAATTTTTTGGGAGAAATTAGCAGCAACTATCCCAAAAGTGATAGACTTAACCTCATAAAGAGAACTTCTTGGATTCTTCCTAGAATTGTACGTGATGCTCCAATAACTGGAGCTCGGACATTTTATACCGATGCAAATAAATCAGGGAAAGCAGTTTATAAATCGGAAGAATTGAGTAAGGTGGAACAAAGCCCTTATAATTCTGTCCAGAAGGCAGAATTATATGCCATTCTTATGGTGCTAAGGGATTTTAAAGAACCTCTTAATATAGTTACAGATTCACAATATGCAGAAAGAGTTATCTTGCATATTGAAACCGCTGAATTCATACCAGATGACACAGAGTTGACTTCATTGTTTATCGAGGTACAGGACATAATTAGGAATAGGCTTTGTCCAATGTACATAACACACATCCGGTCCCATACCGGTCTGCCTGGGCCTCTAGCACAAGGTAACGCTGAAATTGACCAATTATTGATTGGAAGCGTTCTGCAGGCCTCAGAATTTCATAAAAAACATCATGTCAATAGTAAAGGCTTAAAGAAAGAGTTTTCCATTACATGGCAACAAGCTAAGGACATTATAAAGAGATGTCCTACTTGTTCTTTCTATAATCAAACACCATTGCCTGCAGGGAGTAACCCAAAGGGTACTCAAAGGAATGAAATCTGGCAGATGGATGTGTTCCACTTTATGGAATTTGGTAAATTAAAATATGTACACCACACCATAGACACGTATTCAGGTTTTCAATGGGCAACTGCCCTGAGCTCAGAAAAGGCTGATTCGGTAATCACACATTTATTGGAAGTTATGGCCATCATGGGTATACCTGCACAAATAAAGACAGACAATGGTCCAGCATATGTATCTAAGAAAATGAAACGCTTCTTTGCTTATTATAATATAAAACACGTTACAGGTATACCAAATAATCCTACAGGTCAGGCAGTTATAGAAAGATCAAATCGTACTATAAAGGATATGCTAAACAAACAGAAAGGGACGAAAGATACCCCCAGAAATAGATTGCATAATGCTTTATTAACCTTGAATTTTCTTAATGCTAATGAGAAAGGAACAACAGCAGCAGAGAGGCATTGGATAATGGAAAAAACTTCTGAACTAAACCAACCTGTTTATTTCAAAGACGTGCTGACCTCTCAATGGAAGCCAGGAGATGTGCTACGTTGGGGAAGGGGTTTTGCTCTTGTTTCCACAGGAGAAGAAAAATTGTGGATACCATCAAAATTAATAAAGGTTCGATTTGAAGAGGAGAAACCTCTTGGAAAGGAGAAATGACAGCATCTACAATGATGATAACCATACAGGTGGTAAGAAAAGCATATAGAATGGGGGCAGGGTTCTGTTCTTATCTCCACAGGAAAACACTGATCTTTGAAAAGTTCAAGGGACCCTGGATATTTGAATACTGACAGATGGAAAATAACGGCCCAATAGGGACTATCAAGAAAACTGAATAGGTTCTGTAAGTACCATATACTAAATCATATTTCTAAATTTATAGAGCTGGTTTTAGAGTTGGACTCTGGCTCAGTCCCTCTCTAATTCCAAGCCTGTTGTTTAAAGAAAAACCCAGAGTTTCTGGAGTTTCTGTCTCATGTCAAGAGCCATGATATGGGACAGAAAGAAATATGAGTTTAGAAAACATCTTTACTTTTCTTCATATCTATCATACCTTCATTAAATATATCTATCATGTCTCTCATTGAATATAGGTATTCATGTATATGTCTATATAATTAATGTTTAAGTTTTCCACAATGAACAATGAGTTTTTCCTACAGTGACATTTGAAGTTTCCAGGAAGAAGATGGGGCCCCATAACAACAACTCCACCTGGTTGATATGACGTCATGATACTGATAGCGCTACTACAAGACCTGTTTTGGGTACCAGCTGCACAAGACGGTTCCAACGTGCTGAAATGGTGCACATCTTGTACAACATTCTGGCCAGACCTCCACAAAATACTCAGAGACTATTTGCAATTTTAAAAGACATTGATCTTGAAATTTAACCATCATTTTACTTTCACAGGATCCCCCAGAAAGAACGTCGCCCCCATGACAGCTGGAAGTAATTCTAGAGAACGACGTCCCCTCTCCCAATAAAGTTTGTCCTTGGGTTTAGGGACATCATTTAGGGGTTGGTTATAATTAGTATATGGTTGAGGGTTGGGGGAGGAATTTTATAAGCACAGGAATCTTAAAAAAAAAAAAAAAAAAAAGGAGGGATAATTGGATTATGGGATAAATAGATTTGTACTTGTGAGTTATTGCTTTTAGACAAACATATTGGTATCGATTCTTATATATTGATACAAAGTTAAATTATGTTGACTATTTTATGCATGCATGCTTCATGCTTCTACCTCTGTTTAAAACATTTTTATGTATTTGTATATATATATTGTATTGATATATGTATATTTACCATATTGCATTGTACACTTCTACCTCTGATTAAGATACTTATATATTGTTTATGTATTGATATATATTTACCATATTGCAATGTATACTTGCACATTGTTTATATTTGGAGGTCTCATTGTCCTCATTTATTGCACACTTGTTTATTATCTCAGTCTTTAAGTTAGATAGATATTGAGAATTATATAGATCAACAGTCATCTAAGTTTGTCATTTATAATTAGACTAATCAGGTTCTTTAGATATATAGAGATTATATTCAGTATAGATAGATAATCTTCAACCTCTTCAAAGATCTGTAGAAAATGGCCTTTAATCTAATTCAGAGTTCTATGGTAGGGAGACACAATCACTCCTGGCAACACTGATCTATGCCCGAGAGAATGTTGAGCACCAAAGACACTCCACCTGGAGCCTTTCTTCTTGGCAGAACTGGCCTTTGGGTAAAGAAATGCTCATACCTCAACTACTGACAGAGTTACAGAATATCCGTAAATGGATAAAACAAGACTGTCATATCCTGCCAAGACAGGGTAAGATAGTTTTGAAGTTTCTTGCCTTTGAAAATGGTATGTCAGTTACATCAGGCCTTAGCCAAAGTTGGTTGCTTCAACGCTGCAAATGTGACTTTGGGTGTTTGTCCAGGTAGCCAGTTGTCTCTGCGATTTGGTACATGTTCTGGAAGTTGTTTGATTGCACTTCCTAATTACTCAGATAACATTATTTCCCTTCTCAGATCTTCGATGGGATTGAAGATTATATAAATGTAGTTACTTTCCTTTCATGACTTGGCCAAGTTATTTGTTATACAAGACTTAAGCTAGTTAGAATAGGATATTTGTATTTATTGTATATAATTTCGTAGGTTTGTACTTATTGTATATAATTGCGTAGTAGGCTTAGAACTCTCTTACTTAAACAAAAGGGGGAGATGCTGTGGGAGTTCCTTCAGCTCCTTCAGCCAATCGCCGCTGAGTTACCAGCCCACTGGGGCGTGGTCTCTCCCTTTAAAAAAAGCAGCGGCTGTCCTCCACTTTCTCTTTGTCTTCCGGCTCCGTTTCCGGCCCCTGGACTCCTTTCCTGTTCGCGCGGAGGGGCTGTTGTCTGGGACGGTAATCTGTAAGTTTTTTCCCCTTTGAATAAATAACCATTCTATTAATCATAATTCCAAACTGGTGTGGGATTGTCTGTGACTTACGCCTTCAATGGGTCATTTTCAAATACTTCGGAGATCTGGAGAATATAGCATTTAAGATATTTTAATAACTTAGGTTTTTTTTTTATGACAATGAGAAATGTCTACTCATGCCAGCACCAATCTACTTCAGAGAAGATGATGAGCATTAATGAAACTCCACAAGAACTTTGCTTTCTTTTGTAAGCCACTAGGCAAGAAAAGTACCCTTGCCTCAGCTGTTGACAGTATACTGTCCTAATTGTACAAGCAGAACTCAAAAAAGAGTGACTATCAAACCTTGCACAGACAAGGGAGAATAGTCCTTCAAAACAACCCTGCTTCATAAACAAGTCAGTCTGTCAGATATTCTACGTCTATAGGCCAAAGATGGATGCCCCAATGTTGCAAAAGAACTTTGGGTGACTTTCCAGGCAGTAAGCCCTTTCTGTCATTTCTCTCAATTTTTAGAAGTTGCTTGCTCACACTTCCTGCTTACTCAGTTGAAATTCTTTCTTTCTTTGATCTCTGAGGTATTGGAGACTTGATAGCTATAGTTTTCCTTATTTAACTGATACAGAAAGCAAGTTGCGATATAAAGTAAATTAGGTACGAGACTTTGGACTCATTAAGGTGGGATAGATATGCAGTATTTTCTCTGAATTTATCAAATGCAAAAGGACTAGACATTTATGATGTATTTTTTCTGTATATATTATATATAGTCATTGTATTTATTATATATAGTTTTTCTAATATTACTTATAGACTTTTTATTTTATTTTAGACAAATTGAGAAATGTAATGATATTTCATAAATATTGTAAAAAATAAAGCTAGTCAAAACATGAGCGACTAAAACAGCCATACTAGTTGGCCATACAGACCAGGTAGTGATAGCACACCTTTCATCCCAGTAGCCACACTAATTAGCCAGAGATGCTTGATAGTAGTCATTCATGCCTTTAATCCAAGCACTAGAGAGAAACATGAAATGGGAGGAGACAGGTCTTAGCTCCATCTCATTCTGAGTATTCATGAAGGCAGGATTGCCATTTTGGTCTGAGGTAGAGGAGAGAACCAGTGGCTAGTTGCTTTGCTATTCTGATCTTTGGGTTAAACACCAATATCTGTCTCTGGGCTTTTATTATTTGTGTTATAAACATGAACCATAATAATCTTTGATAGCAAGGATCATACTTATTCAGGGTCAAGATCATTGTCTGATAGGTTGCAAATGCACATTCAAATTTTGTGAATGGAAGGAATGTTTTAATAGGTAAAGAAATTATGCATATACACAGGTCACAAAGTCCAAAAAATTGAATGAAAATAAGATCAATAGGCAACTAGGAGAAAATTTATTTCATAATATCCTCTTTAAGTTTTAGATTTATTTGTTTGTTTGATTATTTATTTGTTTTAGTTGTTTAAATGTTTTGCTTCCATGTTGTTGTGTGTGCCATGTGTGTACCTGGCACCTATAAAGGTATTAAGAGCATCTGAGCTCCTACACTAAAACAACAAGTGGTTGTTATTTACCATGAGGATATCAGTAACTGACCTGGATCTCCTGCAAGAGAAACAAGTGATTCTAACTTCTGAGTCATCTTTCTAACCCTTCATATTCTCATGTTGTAGAAGCTATCAAGTGCTTAACAACTACAATGACTTAGCCTAAATAATAACCGGAGGTGAAACTGAGTCTTTGATTATACGTACATCCATTCTCAGGAACTCTATCATTACCATTCATAGGGAAAAATGAACTTACATGTAATGTCTATTAAAAAACAAGACTTAGCAAAGAAGTTTAGTTCAACAAAATGTTTTGAAATCTATTCTAAAACATACTTGGTATATTTGATAATTTATTAGCCCTACTTAGGGAGTTCTCTCTTTATACACAGACCTAAACTATTTAATTCTAACTGTGCATTTCAGGAAAACTAAGGATTAGCCTGGCATTATGAAATATGGGTAAAGTTTCATTTAATAATTGAGTTCTAAGTTCTGATTTTCTTACAATAGAAAGTGTTCTGCCAATAGTTTGAAGCGAAGTCTTTTAGGAATAAAGTGAAACATTAGCTTTGTGAGACAATTTTTGCATAAAATCAATATACATTTTGTAGTTAAAAGGGGAATTAAGCACAACCATGTAAATCTCCCAAGGAAAAGCTATTCCTTTTTCCTTAAGTTTGAAAGCATCTGAATATGAAAATTTGGAACAAATATTGATTGTTATAGTCTAAGGAAAATTGGCACCCTGTTAATTTCAGTTAATCTGTGATTGAGAGTTGTTTCTTGAGGATCTATGTGAATAGACCTATAACGCTTTAATTTTCTTTTTTTTGTAAATTTTATTAAATTATAAAAGTTTCCATTTCCGCCCCTCTTCCCAACACCTTCCCACTCCCCCCACTCCCTCTCCTCCTCCCTCTTCGTCCCTTAGGGCAGTCAGGGTTTCCTGCCCTGTGGGAAGTTCAAGTTCCTCCCCCCTCCCTCCAGGTCCAGGAAGGTGAGTGTCCAAACAGACTTGATCCCCAAAATCCAGTATATGCAGAGGAAACAGGTCCCAGTATCATAGTCAATGGCTTTTCAGAAAGACTTCAGGCCAGCCACATTCAGAGAATCCGGCCAAATTCCGAGAATCTGGTTAGATCACTTCCTCGTTCAGTCCCAGTCCAACTGGCCTTGGTAAACTCTCATTAGATCCCTTCCATTGTATCAGTAGGTGATAGCATCCCTCGCAGTACTGATTTCGTTTTTCATGTTCATCCTCCTTCTGTTCCTCATTTGGACCTCGGGGGGGCTCAGTCCGGTGCTCCAAAGTGGGTCTCCGACTGTATCGCCGTCCTTCGCCAGATGAAGGATCTATGGTGACAAGCAAAATATACATCAGTATGGTTATGGGCCACGGCCGATTCAGGCACCCTCTCCTCTGTCCAGAGAACAATCTGGGGAATCTCTCCTGGGATCCCATATATAATCAAGTGTCCTGTAAACCCTAAAATGACTCCCTTAGTTGAAATATATTCTTCCCTGATCCCATATTCATCCTTCCTCCCTCCCCCCCAATCCCAGGCCACCGAGCTTTCCCCATTCCTCCCCTACTCCCTTCTCTCTAACCCTCTCCCCTTCCATCAACCCTCCCACCACCCCATGCACCCGAGGTTACCTGGGACTCTTGTCTATTTCCTACCTCCTGGTGGATAGCTAAATAATCTTCATCAGGTTCATCTTCTTATTTAGCTTCTCTAGGATCACAAATAATAGGCTCAAAGACCTTTAATTATGGTTAGAATCCACTAATGAGTGAATACATACCATGTTCCTCTTTTTGGGTCTGGCTTACCTCACTCAGTAAAGCTTTTTCTATTTCCATCCATTTGCATGCAAAATTCAAGATGTCATTGTTTTTTACCGCTGAGTAAAACTCTAATGTGTATATGTTCCACAACTTTTTTAACCATTCTTCTATTGAGGGGCACCTAGGCTGTTTCCAGGTTCTGGCTATTACAAATAGTGCTGCTATGAACATAGTAGAACAAATGCTTTTGTAGAATGTTAGGGAATCTTTAGGGTATATTCCCAAGAGTGGAATTGCTGGGACCTGAGGGAGGTTGACTCCCAGTTTCCTGAGAAACCGCCACACTGATTTCCACAGTGGCTGCACGAGTTTGCATTCCCACCAACAATGGATGAAAGTTCCCCTCACCCCACATCCTCTCCAGCATAGGCTATCGTTGGTGTTTTTGACTTTAGCTATTCTGACCGGTGTAAGATGGTATCTCAAAGTGGTTTTGATTTGCATTTCCCTGATCGCTAAGGAGGTTGAGCATGACCTTAAGTGTCTTCTGGCCATTCGAAGTTCATCTGTTGTGAATTCTCTGTTAAGTTCAGTACCCCATTTTTTAATTGGGTTAATTAGAGATTTAGTGCCTAGTTTCTTGAGTTCTTTGTATATTTTGGAGATCAGACCTTTGTCTGATGAGGGGTTGGTGAAGATCTTCTCCCAGTCAGAAGGCAGCCTTTTTGTCCTACTGACAGTGTCCTTTGCTTTACAGAAGCTTCTCAGTTTCAGTAGATCCCATTTATTCATTGTTTCTCTTATTGTCTGTGCTGCTGGGGTCCTACTTAGGAAGAGGCCTCCTGTGCCTATATCTTGTAGACTACTTCCCACTTTCTCTTCTATCAGGTTCAAAGAGGACGGATTAATGTTGATGTCTTTAATCCATTTGGGCTTGATTTTTGTGCATGGTGATAGATATGGATCTACTTTCATTTTTTTTACAGGTTGACATCCAGTTATGCCAGCACCATTTGTTAAAGATGCTTTCCTTCTTCCATTGTATACCTTTAGCTCCCTTGTCAAAAATTAGGTGCTCATAGGTTTGTGGGTTAATATCCGGGTCTTCTATTCGATTCCAAAGGTCGATTTCTCTGTTCTTATGCCAATACCAAGCTGTTTTCAATACTGTAGCTCTGTAATAGAGTTTGAAGTCAGGGATGGTAATGCCTCCTGAACTTCCTTTATTGTATAAGATTGTTTTGGCTATCCTGGGTTTTTTGTTTTGCCATATAAACTTGATTATTGTTCTCTCAAGGTCTGTGAAGAAGTTTGATGGGATTTTGATGGGGATTGCATTGAATCTATAGATTGCTTTTGGTAGAATTGCCATTTTTACTATGTTGATTCACCCAATCCAAGAGCAGGGGAGGTCTTTCCATTTTCTGGTATCCTCCTCAATTTCTTTCTTCAAAGACTTAAAGTTTTTGTCAAATAGGTCTTTCACTTCCTTGGTTAGAGTAACCCCAAGATATTTTATGCTATTTGTGGCTATCATGAAAGGTGATGTTTCTCTGATTTCCCACTCGGCTTCTTTATCCTTTGTGTATAGGAAGGCCACTGATTTTTTGGAGTTGATCTTGTATCCTGCCACGTTACTAAAGGTGTTTATCAGCTGTAGGAGTTCTTTGGTAGAGTTTTTGGGGTCACTTATGTAAACTATCATATCGTCAGCAAATAACGAAAGTTTGACTTCATCCTTTCCAATACGAATCCCCTTGATCTCCTTATGTTGTCTTATTGCTATTGCTAGAATTTCAAGCACTATATTGAAAAGGTATGGAGAGAGTGGACAGCCTTGTCGCGTTCCTAATTTTAGTGGAAAGGCTTTGAGTTTCTCTCCATTCAGTTTGATGCTAGCTGTCGGCTTGCTGTATATTGCTTTTATTATATTTAGGTATGATCCTTGTATCCCCAGTCTCTCCAACACCTTTATCATAAATGGGTGTTGAATTTTGTCAAATGCTTTTTCAGCATCTAGTGAGATGATCATATGGTTTTTTTTCTTTCCGTTTATTTATATGATGGATTACATTGATAGATTTGCGTATGTTGAACCAGCCCTGCATCTCTGGAATGAAGCCGACTTGATCATAATGGATAATTTTTCTAATGTGCTCTTGGATACGGTTTGCCAGTATTTTATTGAGAATTTTCGTGTCGATGTTCATGAGTGAGATTGGCCTGTAATTCTCTTTCTTGGTTGTGTCTTTGTGTGGTTTTGGTATTAGGGTAACTGTAGCTTCATAAAAGGAGTTAGGCAATGACTCTTCTGTTTCTATATTGTGGAATACGTTAAGGAGTATAGGTATTAGCTCTTCCTGGAAGTTCTGGTAGAATTCTGCATTGAAACCATCTGGTCCTGGGCTTTTTTTGGTAGGGAGATTTTTGATAACAGCTTCTAATTCTTCGCGACTAACAGGTCTATTTAGATTGTTCACCTGTTCTTGGTTCAACTTTGGTATATGGTACTTATCTAAAAAAATGTCCATTTCTTTTACATTTTCAAACTTTGTGGCATATAAACTTTCGTAGTAAGATCTAATGATTCTCTGAAATTCCTCTGTGTCTGTGGTTATGTCCCCCTTTTCATTTCTGATCCTATTAATTTGCATGTTCTCTCTCTGCCGTTTGATTAGTTTGGATAGGGGTTTGTCAATCTTGTTGATTTTCTCCAAGAACCAGCTTTTTGATTCATTGATTCTTTGGATTGTTTTCTGTGTTTCTATTTTGTTGATTTCAGCCCTCAGTTTGATTATTTCCAGTCTTCTAGACCTCCTGGGTGAATCAGCTTCTTTCTTTTCTAGAGCTTTCAAGTGTGCTGTTAAGTCTCCAATGTGTGCTTTCTCCGTTTTCTTTATTTGGGCACCTATTGCTATGAACTTTCCTCTTAGCACTGCTTTCATAGTGTCCCATAGGTTTGAGTATGTTGTGTCTTTGTTTTCATTAAATTCAAGGAAGTCTTTAATTTCTTTCTTTATTTCGTCCTTGACCCAGGGGTGATTTAGTAGTTGACTGTTCAACTTCCATGAGTTTGTTGACTTCCTGGGGTTAGCATTGTTGTTGAATTCTAATTTTAATCCATGGTGATCTGACAAGACACAGGTGGTTACTAATATTTTTTTGTATCTGTGGAAGTTTGCTTTGTTACCGAGTATGTGGTCAATCTTCGAGAAGGTTCCATGAACTGCAGAGAAGAAGGTATATTCTTTCCTATTTGGGTGGAGTGTTCTATAGATGTCTGTTAAGTCCATTTGATTCAATACCTCCAATAAATCTCTTAATTCTCTGTTTGGTTTCTGTCTGATTGACCTGTCCATTGGTGAGAGAGGAGTGTTGAAGTCTCCTACTATTAGCGTGTGTGGTTTGATGACTGCCTTGAGTTCTAGAAGAGTTTCTTTTACATAACTGGGTGCCTTTATATTAGGGGCATAGATATTCAGGATTGAGACTTCTTCCTGATGAGTTGTTCCTGTTATGAGTATGAAATGTTCATCTCCATCTCTTCTGATTGATTTTAGTTTGAAGTCGATTTTGTTAGATATTAGAATGGCCACACCCGCTTGTTTCTTAGGTCCATTTGCTTGGAAAACCTTTTCCCAACCCTTTACTCTGAGTAGGTGTCTGTCTTTGTGGTTGAGGTGTGTTTCTTGTAAACAGCCGAATGTTGGATCCTGTTTTCGTATCCAATCTCTAAGTCTGTGCCTCTTTATAGGTGAATTGAGTCCATTGATATTAAGAGATATTAATGACCAGTGGTTGTTGACCCGAGTCATTTTTTTTTTTGGGTAGTAGAGTGTATGTGTTTTCCTTCTTTGAGTTGTGCTAGTGAGGGGTCGCTAGATGTCTGAGTTATTGTAGTCAGTGTTGGCAATGTTGGATTCCTTGGGATGTAATTTTCCTTTTAATATTCTCTGTAAGGCTGGATTAGTAGCTACGTATTTTTTAAATTTGTTTTTATCCTGGAATATTTTGTTTTCTCCGTTGATAGTGAATGAAAGCTTGGCTGGGTATATTAATCTGGGCTTGCATCCATGGTCCCTTAGTTTCTGCAGTACCTCTATCCAGGACCTTCTGGCTTTCATGGTTTCTATAGAGAAGTCCGGTGTAAGTCTGATAGGTTTACCTTTATAGGTTACTTGACCTTTTTCCTTTGCAGCTCTTAATATCCTTTCTTTAAAATGAATCCTTTGTGTTTTGATTATTATATGGTGAGGGGATGTTTTTTTCTGATCCAGTCTATTCGGTGTTCTGTATGCTTCTTGTACCTTCATAGGAATATCACTCTTTAGGATGGGAAAGTTTTCTTCTATAATTTTGTTGAATATATTTTCTGGACCTTTGGTCTGCAATTCTTCTCATTCTTCTACTCCTATTATTCTTAGATTTGGTTTTTTTATTATGTCCCATATGTCCTGAATGTTTTGTGATGAGAATTTGTTGGATTTGCTGTTTTCTTTGGTCAGGGCATTTATTTTCTCTATGGTGTCTTCATAATCTGAGATTCGTTCTTCTATCTCTTGTATTCTATTGGTTATGCTTGTTCCTGAAGTCTCTGTTTGTTTACCTAGATTTTCCATATCCAGCCGGTCCTCGGTTTGTGTTTTCTTCACTGCCTCCATTTCAGTTTTCAATTCTTGAACTGATTCCATTACCTGTTTGATTGTTTTTTCTTGGTTTCCCAGGGTATCATTTACGAATTTACTCATTTCTTCAAACTTTTTGTTATATTTGTCTTCCATTTCTTTACTCATTTCTTCCATCTTTTTGTTGTATTTCTCTTCTATTTCTTTAAGTGAGTTATTCATACCCTGTTTAAGAGACTCTATTGCTTTCATAATGACACTGTTTTCCACTTCTTCCGGTATAGGGTGTTCAAGTCCTTCTGTCCTAAGATCGCTGGGATCTGGTGTTTTCGTGTTGTTTTTCAGATGGTTGGAGGAATTCTTGCCTTGGCGCCTGCCCATCTCTTCCTTCAGATGCTCTCCAATGGCTCTTCCCTCTGCTGGGTCTTTTGCTACTGGATTAGTGCCCCTTGCTATCCAGGAATCACTTTGCCTGCAGCCTTAGCTTGCTGCAGGCAGGCTATTAGAACAAAGGGACTCCAGTCCCTTTGCACTCACCGCCTGACCTGGCCCGCGGTGCCCACCCCGGATGAGATGGAGGAATTTAAGCCCCCAAAAAAGGAGAGGGGAGGGTATGGGTTCCAGGCAGAAAGCTGGGATGGCGTAGCAGGAGAGAGGGATTAGCTGGGGGAAGCTGCCCCTTTGGAGTAGCCAGGGAGATAAGGATGGCGGGAATATTGTGTGTTCCCTAACCGGCCTTGTGTGGCAGTCAGGGACAATACACTTACCCCTCCACAGGATCTGAGCCCCTCGCTGGTCAGAGGTGCCCCTGCCTGCAGTCTTGGCTTGCTGCAGCCCGGCTATCAGAACAAAGGGACTCCAGTCCCTTTGCACTCACCGCCTGACCTGGCCCGCGGTGCCCACCCCGGATGAGATGGAGGAATTTAAGCCCCCAAAAAAGGAGAGGGGAGGGTATGGGTTCCAAGCAGAAAGCTGGGATGGCGTAGCAGGAGAGAGGGATTAGCTGGGGGAAGCTGCCCCTTTGGAGTAGCCAGGGAGATAAGGATGGCGGGAATATTGTGTGTTCCCTAACCGGCCTTGTGTGGCGGTCAGGAACAATACACTTACCCCTCCACAGGATCTGAGCCCCTCGCTGGTCAGAGGTGCCCCTGCCTGCAGTCTTGGCTTGCTGCAGGCCGGCTATCAGAACAAAGGGACTCCAGTCCCTTTGCACTCACCGCCTGACCTGGCCCGCGGTGCCCACCCCGGATGAGATGGAGGAATTTAAGCCCCAAAAAAAGGAGAGGGGAGGGTATGGGTTCCAAGCAGAAAGCTGGGATGGCGTAGCAGGAGAGAGGGATTAGCTGGGGGAAGCTGCCCCTTTGGAGTAGCCAGGGAGATAAGGATGGCGGGAATATTGTGTGTTCCCTAACCGGCCTTGTGTGGCGGTCAGGAACAATACACTTACCCCTCCACAGGATCTGAGCCCCCTTGCTGGTCAGAGGTGCCCCTGCCTGCAGTCTTGGCTTGCTGCAGGCCGGCTATCAGAACAAAGGGACTCCAGTCCCTTTGCACTCACCGCCTGACCTGGCCCGCGGTGCCCACCCCGGCTGAGTTGGAGGAATTTTCAACGCTTTAATTTTCTAACAGCTGTTTGCTTCACATGTGCCTACAGATAGTCACTCTCTTATCTTTAAAAGCAGCTATTATAAAAAATAGATAATGTGAAAACATTTCTTTAAAAATTGAAATGCTTAGAATAGAAACATTATTTTACAGGTATATTTTGCTTTAAACCACGTTTTGTCATTTGTGAAAAAGGCTGTCAGAATTAATATACAATTCTATATTTTGTGCAAAGTTTTATTTTTTCATTTTTTTATTTTTATTTATTCTTATCTCATATAATACAATTAAACCACAACCTCTTCTCTATTCACTGCTCATTGTTTTCCCATCACTAACAACTCTCTTCCCCAAATCTATTTCTCCTCCGTTTCCTCTTAGAAAAGAACGGGCATTCCAGGGATAGCAACCAAACAGAAACAAGGCATAACACAATGCAATAAGACCAGGCACAAACCCTTATATCCAGACCAGACAAGGCAACCCAATAGAAGGAAAAGGGTTCCAAGAACAGGTGAAAAAATTAGAAATAGCTCCTGTTCCCACTATTAGGAGTCCCACAAAAAATCTGTTCTAAATAATCATAACATACGTGCAGAGGACCCATGCAGGCTTTGTGATTGCTTCTTTGGTCTTTGTGAGCTCTTGTGAGCTCTGCTTAGCTGATTCTCTGGGCAAGTTCTCTGGTGTCCTAACATTTCAGTTTTGGAACTAGATTGTTTATTAAATTTTTATCTGAAAAGTGAGGTAATGATAATACTTCATGACATAATATAAACATTCATGTTTCACATGACTAATAGAATAAGTATTGATGGCATACAAATGAGTTACACAATAGCCTGGAATAGAGTATAGCAAAGGTTTATTTATTTGGGGATAAACACACTGAAAGGATAGCAATAAGTAGTCCTCTGTGTGGTCTGGGAAATGGAACCAAATCCAGCAGCCAAGAGGCTGTTCATGTTTTTGTCTGCATTAATAGTACATGAGACCATGCCCAAAGTGGGCCTGTATCTTTAAGGTTATTGGCTGATGGAGTTCCCACAGCAAAATGTATCTATATTTATTGATAGACAGATTTATATATTAAAAGAAAACTTTATTAGATTAGTTGAGTAGCCAAACAATGCCAAATCAAGCAGATTCATAGAGCTCTATAACTGTTCATCCCAAGAGGCAGGAAACTTTAACTCTCATAGTCTGACACTAAAGATCTGGAGGATTCCCAGAGAGTGACAGGCTGTGATTCCACATTGGAAAGTCAAAGAAGCTGTTTTCCAAAGAGGTGAAGGTTGATAACAGCAATAACAACAAAAGGCTAGATATGTTCAACAGAGGGAGGATAATATGTCATGAAAATAACAAAAGCTTTTCCCCCTACATCCAGGCCTAGGAAGCTTTGCATCCAAATAGACTAGGGTCCCAAAAAGCCAGTACATGCAGTAGAAACAAGTCCCAGTGCCTTTATCAATGACTTCTCAATCAGCCCCCATTTTCATCCAAATTCAGAGAGTCCGGTTTGATCCCATGCTCATTCAGTCCTGGCCCAGCTGGATTTGGTGAGCTCTCATTCGAACAGACACACAGTTTCAGTGGGTGGATCAACCCCTCAGAACAGGGTTCCCTGCCCTCTTTTAAGGAAGGAGGGGGAGGGAGGAGGGGGAGGGTGGGAGGAGAAGGGGAATGGGAGGAGGGGAGGAAGTGTAAATTTTTGAATGGAAAAATAAATAAATAAATAAATTAGTTTTTTTTAAAAAAGCTTTTCCATTGGATCTCCTCTAGTTTTCCTAACTCTTAACTTATCTAAGAAATACACATATACCCCACCCACAAATCTTCTCACAGTTGATTTCAGGTCCTATCAAGTTGACTTCCAAAATTTGTGACCACAAATAGGCTTATTAAAAATATTTGATCAGGGCTAGAGATATACCTTAGTTGGTATAAGTGTTGTTTAGCACACATAAACCCATAAGTTCACTCATCATCATCACACAAAAGCAGGCATTGTTGTTCATGCTTGCCTGTGAGTCTCACATTCAGGACCTTAAGGTAGAAGGAACAGAAGGTAAGGTTGTATTTGGCCATTTGGCTACCAAGTGAGTTTAAAGACAGCCTCTGCTAAGTGAGACCAAACCTGAAAATAAGATTTGATAAGAATGATAAATGTATTACTATATTCATTATGAGCATTATGAGAATTACATTTAACAAGTAACATTCAATCAAAATCTGTATACAGTGCTTTTAAAAATTGTGGTATAGCTTATTAACTGGTTACCTTTTCTTCCCAGCACAGACTGACTGACCACAGTTTTATATATTCAGACACGGTAGGCAACCTTGAGGAACTTTCTTTCTCATTTGCTCACATAAAGATGGAAGACAATCAGCTTTTAAATCTTACAAAACACACCAAAATGTAAATCTTTTCTTTTTTGCTTCGTGGATCAAAGCAATGCCATTCGCTAAATAGTTAATATAGAATATTGTAGGAGGATGCCCAATTCTATTAATTTTATTTTACCTTTTATCTGGAAGGCTGATGCAAAAACTACTCAATAGGTCTAATTCTTGGGCAAAGCTAATATTATTGAGCACAATCCATGGCCCTCTGCCAGATTTCCAGGGTAGATCTCAAATAGGGAGAAAATCACCTTCTCTGTGTGGCTAATAAAAACTTATTTTTAGAAGGATGAAGGTGTGAAATCATGAATGTTACAGGAGCATCTCAAAATTTCAATGCTGAGAGCCTTGGATTAATACAGTAAGACAAGGATATGAACTGCGTTATATTGTGGTAATATCTACATAGTACTAAGTCAATCTTTCCTATAGTCATTTTCAAGAAATGCAATATTAATGGCTGGTGGTAGTGGTTGTTCAGGCCTTTAATCCCAGCACTCGGGAGGCAGAGGCAGGCGAATCTCTGTGAGTTTGAGGCCAGCCTGGTCTACAAGTGTTAGGACCAGGATCAGCTCCAAAGCTACAGAGAAACCCTGTCAAGAAAAAAAAGGCAAAGCTAAGAAATGCAGCAATGAGTCTATGCATCATTTGGTTTGCATTCTAGGTGACAGCTTATGCTTTGTTGAAAGTTCCAAGTGTGAGAGTTAGGAGAGGGAGTATGTGTTATTTTCAGGTGATATAGGCGAGGATGCCTTTTGGTCATTTGGGTGTAAGCAGAAGACATAGAAAGATGAATGATTCAAACATGCATAGAATGAGAAGTAAGATGATTTCAAGCTCAAGAAAGCTATTTTTGGTAGTCTCAGCATAGGAAAATGATAGAGGGTGGGTGCCATTTCGTAGCATTTCCTAAAAAAATACAGCAATATACATTCAGTCTAATGGTCTATTCCCTCCAACAAGGAGCAATTCTAAAAAATCCTGATGCTGATCTTGCAAACTATGAGTTCTGTTGAAGAGGCTATTCTGGTCCAGTAGATCTGTTCTTCTAAAATTATTCATCTTAGAAAGAAACATCATTTTACTGAGTGGGCATCCTGCATTGGATTTGGGGAGATTTGAGTAAGATAAGTATACATCTGGAGAGGAGGGGATTAAAAGACATTGATTACAAAAAAGAAAACCAGTCAAATTTGCCCTTTTCCTATTTCTAGGACTCAAAAACTTGTTTCTGAATTACTTTATTAAATATTAATGCAGTTTGTATTTATGAAGGCAGGCTTTGTTCCAAGAGAGGATGAGAGCAATTCTATTATAAGTCTTATAAATATGAAGGCTGACAAAGGGGAAAAAGGACCTTCAGTGCTATAATTCCTTCAATGGATTTTATTATGATTAATTAAAGATATTTTTAACTTTTTTCTCTTAGTTGAAAACTTACATATATAAATTCTAAATTTGAAATTCAAAAATATGCACAGCTGCTGGTTTAAGCTTAGAATACACCAAAGAAAACAAAACAAAACTTGGCATAGAGCCATGGGTAAACCTTTTTGTAACTGAATTTAAAGAGATGGAAATAGAATTCCATTTTAAACAGTTGAAATAATTTTATTCTAGTCATATAGAAATCCAAGCTGTTTTCCAGGCCACATTAGTTGGCACATTCTTCTCAAAAAACAGAAAGAAAGTGTGATACATTTTTAGAACAAAACGTCTCAGTATAGGTATTTGTTTCACATGAAATTCTCTTTGTTTCATTGCTTCGTGAGACTTTGGGAGGCTCTATGTAAGATTTTTTATTTAGGAACATATCCATATCTAGTTTTACATATTGATGATTTTCCCATTTCTTTAGCAATTGAAAGATAGTATTTTTTACAAAGGGACCTAATGAAACATTAAAAATAGAGAAAAATGATTATTTATTTTACACTTTTTTCTCGAAGTTCTAAATGGACAGAGGTGGAAACTGCAAATTTTTTAATCATATGCATCTTAGTAATGTATCATAGATTTTTATACTAATTCATCAAGGCCTAAGGACCAAACAAAATCTCCTTTTCTTTATCAAAAATTATTTTATGTGTATGTATGTTTTGCTTGCATATATAATATATATGCATATATATCTGTGTGTGTTTGTGTCTGTGTGTGTGTGTGTGTGTGTGTGTGTGTGTGTGTGTGTGTGTTGCATATATGCCTGGTGACTGTTGGGAAAAGAAGAGTGACCCCTGAACAGAAATTCCAGGCAATGTAATTTGCCCAATGTGGATACTGGGGAATGAAACCTCTATAAAAGTAGTCAGTGCTCTTAATCTCTCTGAACTGTCTCTCCAGCACCATACTTTGCTTTTTATTAGGTTTAGTGAAACAATCATATTTCTAAATTAACGACAAGTGATTACTAACTTTCTCTGTGGTGGGAACAGGCAACAATGTCGCAGAGGGAGGTTTAATAGAAGTTATCACATATCATGACCATTGACCAGGTTCCTACTTTTATTTTATGTATTTTCATTAGAAAGAAGTGGTATTCTGGGGTATTGTCATTACTCTTGGTTGACTGCTGGAACTAAATGATAAGACCTTATTGCTGAAGACATCACATACCTGATTGCAAGTTATAGAGAAAGCAAACTGAAATTAAACTGGAAAATTCCTCTTTCCTAGGTAGCTCTCATAATGCAGGAAGATACTGCTTATAATATTAAGAGAGATAAAACATCAATTATTTTCCTTGTTATGAACCCTACCAGATACAACGCCAACCTGCTGGAAAGATGTGCCATGTGGAACAATATCTTGTTTTGTCCTTCTATGGTGATTGAAAATTTTGCTGAGTATAGTAGCCTGGGCTAGCATGTTGCCTCTTAATGTTTGCATAATGCCTGATCACGCCCTTATGGCTTTCATTGTCTCCAGTGAGAAATCAGGTGCAATTCTGATAGGTCTACATCTATATGTCACTTGGCCATTTTCCTTTACAGCTCTTAATATTCTTTCTTTACTCTGTATGTTTAATATTTTGATTACTATGTGGTTAGAGGACTTCTTTTGGATTCAGTCTATTTGGTGTTCTATAAGCTCTTTGTATCTTTATAGGCATATCTTTCTTTAGGTTGGGAAAATTTAATTCTATGATCTTGTTAAATATATTTTCTGTGCTTTTGAACTGAACTTCTCTTTTTTTTCTATACCTATTATTCTTAGATTTGACCTTTTCATGGTGTGCCATATTTCCTTGATATTTTAGGTTAAGCTTTTGTTAGATATAATGTTTTCTTTAACTGATAAGTTTATTTCCTCTATTGTATCTTCAGTGCTTGAGATTCTCTCTTCCATCTCTTCTATTCTGCTGTCAATGCTTGCATTTGTGGTTCCTGATAATTTTCTCAAGATTTCTGTTTCTATAATTCCTTCAGTTTGTGTTTTCTTTATTGTCTCTATTTCAGTTTTCAAGTCTTGAACAATTTCTTTCGTATGCTTAATTTATTTTTCTTTTTTAAGGGATTTGTTGATGTCTTCTAATTTTTTTTGTTTGTCTTTTCCTCCATTTCTTTAAAGGAATTTCTCATTTCCTCTTTAAGTGTTTTAAACATTCTCTTGAAGTTATTTTTTAGGTCATTTTTCTCCTTCCCTATCTATATTTGGTTGTTCAGGTCTTGCTGTTGTAGAGTCTTTAGGTTTCACTGGTGTTTTGTTGCTCTTTGTGGTGTTGTGTGTGTTCTTACCTTTTCTACTCATCTTTTCCTCTAATAGATGTGGTGGTGCTTTCTGAGATTCTGTTGATTAATCTTCTATGTGCTTAGGTGGTTGTTCCTCATGGTACAATCAGTGTCACAGTATTAGTTACCCTGTTGGTTACTCTATGTTCCTGAAGATAGCTCAGTGCTCCTGTGCTTTGCTATGCTCCCTTGGAGTTTGTTTTCTCAGGCCTACTTTGGCCTAGGTTACTGTTTTTGACCTTTTTTCTGTAAATCCTTGTCTGGATACACTCCTGCAGAAGTCCCTGACTTGGAGTTGATCCTGCAAAGGTTTCTAGCTCTGATCTACTGCCTCAGAGTTTTCAGGCTCGGCTGTGCCCAGAACCACAGAGGACCTGGCTGAGGCTTAGGCCCTCAGAAGTCTCAGACTCATGCTCAGATACGCAGAGGTTTCAGGTTCCCACCTATTCACTTTGACATACCCAACCAACACCGGAATCCACAGAGGTGCTGGCTCAGACCTACTCCCTCTAAGGTCCCAGACTTCTGGCTGGCTCCACAGAGATCTCTGGTTCCTGCCTACTTTCTTGGACTTCCTACATTCTTGCCCAGACTGGCAGAGGTCCTGGCTCAGACCTAGTTCCTAGGAGGTCCTAGACTCATGCCCAGACCCACAGGGTTTCCTGGCTTAGGTCTACTCTCTTGAAGGTGACAGATTCACATCCCCACCCCCAGCAGTCTCTGGCTCTGGCTCACTTGCTCAGTGGTTACTCCACTGTACCTGTTCCAGGGGAGATAGCTGTCTCTAGACCAGACCACTGGCTCAATCCTGATCTGGCAGTGTCCTGGGACTGAATTGGCTCCCAGGACTGGGTTTGCTCCCAGATTCTGCTTCTGTGGAGCTTGCTTCCTCATGCCCACTCTATCCTAGGTAGCTGGTTCAGTCTCACTCCTGTGGAATTTGTTGTCTCAATCCTGCTCTGACCCAAAGTGGAGTGCATCAGGCCTACTTTTGGCCTAGGTTAATGACTTTGATCTGTTGCTGTAAATCCTGGTCTGGATCCAGTACTTCAGAGGTCCCTGACATGGAGCTGGTCCCACAAAGGTATCTAACTATAGTCTACTACCTTGGAGTTCCCAGGTTTGGGTGCACCTACAACATCAGAGGACCTTGATCAGGCTTATTTCCTCAGAGGTCCCAGACCAATGCTCAGACCTGCAGATGCTCCAGGTTTCTGCCTATTCTGTTTAATGTTCCAGACCAATGCCTAGACTTATAGAGGTCCTAGATCAGGCCTACACACTCTGAGGTCCCAGACTCTTGCCTGACTCAACAGAGATCTCTGGTTCCTGTCTATTCCCTCGGCAGTCCCAGATTCATCCCAAAACTAGCAGAGGTCTGGCTCATGGCTAGTTCCTGGGAGGTCCTAGACTCACACCCATTTCCACAGGGGTCCTGGCTTAGGTCTACTCCCTTGAAGGTCCCAGATTCATGTCCAGACCCCCAGAGGTCTCTGGCTCTGGCTTACTTGCTTAACAGTTACTCCCCTGTATCTCCATACTGGAACTCTTACCTCTAGGTCTAGTTCACATTACCTTTGGCTCACATAGTGTTGAAGATCATTATTCAAGAAATCATATTTGACTTTTGTCATCTTCATATCTGCAGTCCTTCTTTTCCACTCCTCCTCACCTATATGATTATACATTCCCCAGTGTAGGAGTCATAATACCTTGTGATATGTCTCTTGTCAAACATGCCTACCTCATTTTTATTACTTCTTTACATAAAAGCAGCCACCTTATGGCAAGGTTTCTCTGTAATGGAGCGCTGTAGGTAGTAAATGACAATTTTGAGAGCTCAAAACAGGTGTTCAAGACTCTCTAATAATTAGGAAAATTATGCTTCTTCACTATGCTGTGACCCAAAAAATTATTATATACCCTATAATTCATCAGTATATCCTCAAGCCCATAAAAGACAAGGCTTTCTTTCTAAGAAAGTCTCTTATCTGGCTTACTTTCTACATCATTATTTTTTTTCTAGAATAGATTTCAATTTACATGGAAGTCACAGTTTTGCTATTTTTTTCTAAACTTGGGTCACAGTAAGCAAACCTTATTCTTATCATCAATCAGTTCTTATTTTATTGCTAGTTTAGCATTTGTTCTATATCTTAATTTAGTGTATTTATTTGTATATAAATTCCTTTGCTTCTGAATGAAGCAGAACTCATAACACAAAAAATTCTATTTTATCCTAGCAAATAATACAATACTTGCTACAACAAGTTGTCAAAATATCAACAAAATGAAAAGTGTTCTCTCTGTACTTGTGGAGGCTATGTATGATATATTTGATAACCAAACTTTTAAAAATGCTCATATAATACTACAGTAAAACCCATGTTCTCAAATATTGAAAAATTGATAGAGGATTGAAATTAACATATTTCCAGAATAAATATA
Organism: Myodes glareolus; assembly: GCF_982192425.1. NCBI lineage: Eukaryota > Metazoa > Chordata > Mammalia > Rodentia > Cricetidae > Myodes > Myodes glareolus. Next base: position 12,047,336 of record NC_142053.1, on the reverse strand, counting down.
AATATTGTCATCATGTATATCAAAAGATGGGAAATATAAAACTCACAGGGAAGTATCACTTGGGATATTCTTACATTGCATTTATATTCATTAATATCAAAAAGACTAAAGGTAATTTTTGTTATCACTCATAATGCATTATATTTTTACACTGTTGGTAAGAAAGTAAATTTGAACAAACATTAAAGTTTTAACATGTTATCATAATCCTTGTTTACACAGGAGAGAAAAGTAGAATTATTTTTAATCTTTTCAAAATTATGTTGTTTTCTTAGCCTAAATCTAGAAGAAGCAAGAAATTAACAACAACAACACTGATAGTGAAGAAAAATGAGTCTACAGTTTTAAAGTTTTGAGGTGAATATGACTTATATATAGCTTCTAAATCATTCCAGGACTATTCATTTTATGATATTTACTGTACCTCCAAACACATATTATTTGAATTCAGTTGAGCCTTATGTAGAATGAGAAAAGGATAGAGTATAAAACCCAGAAAAGTGTTGTTTCTATGTATTCTATTCATACATGTGTGTGTGTGTGAAAGGGAACTCATCAGTTCAGATTCTAACCACAGATGACTTCAACTTGTGTCTTCTTTCCTTTTCCTCTCCTGGGTGGGAGATACCCTGTCACAATCCAAGTGAAGATGCACATGAGATTAACTCATTTGATGTGAGGTCAAAAAATGAAAGGCTTTCCTATAAGAGATTCAATAAACAAATAATCTAAGGTTTTTTGATTAATCCTTCAATCTTAGTATCATGGTAAATTAAATACATTTACTTGAAAAAGCCAAGATACTCTGACATTGATCAAATATCTAAATGTTGCTGTTAAAGTTATAGGCTAGATTAACATCAAAATCAGAGAAGTTTGAGTAATACATATCACCAAACATAATATTCTGGAATTCAACCAAAGAAGGAAATGAGATTCCCAAAAGAAAAAAAAAACACATTACTTTTGGATGTACTCCATCAATTTTTTCATTGTTGCCAGCTTCTTAGATATCCCTGTAACTTTCAGACTGAGCAAAAGTTTCAGTCCTTATTTTGTAAAGCAATTATTTTCTTATTTAATTTCATCCACCACACTCCTAGTTAATTAATATGCAATTCCTTAATTATTTTAAACCCAAACCACTGACCAAAAACAAAATTTTGACTCATTAGACACAGAAAGAGAAGTGGTGTGGGAGGTCCTTCTATCTATGTGTTGCTTTTATTGGCTAATAAATCAAGAAATTACCTTGGCCTGTTGATAGGGCAGAACATAGGTAGGAAAACTGGATTGAAAGCTGGGAGAAGGAAGGCAGAGAGGGGGACACCGTGGTAATATACAGATTAATAGAAATGGGTTAAAATAATATGTAAGAAGAGTTAGGCAATGAGAAGCTAGACCTAATGGACCAAGCAGTGATTTAAATAATACAGTTTCCGTGTGGTTATTTTGGTTCTGGGCAGTCGGGACTAACAAGTAGCTCCTCCAACAGACAAGAGATATCTGTCAATAATATGCATAGCAACCTCAGCAACTGAACATCTTAACTTTCAGTATTTTAATTGCTAATTGAGTTAAGTTGCATACACACAGGCAGTGGTGTTGAATTCTGAAGTTGTTTTTATATTTATATCTATGTTATTTTACTTTTTAAAATCAATATAGATGTTTACAAAATTGTTTTATGTTATTCATAGACAAATGTTGTATGTAAGTTATGTGAACAATTATTAATAAAAATTAAATTTCCATTATACAAGAAACAAAACCAAGAAGATCTTTGAAAATTCAAGGCCAGTTTGGTCTACGTTCAAATATTTAGGTTATGTAATTCATCATTTAAAAATTATTGATTGTGCTTCTTAATGTATGTGTGTTCACATGTGCATACACATGCACTAGATATTGTACCAGACTGCAAGCATGCATGCTGTGAGCTATATGTGGAAATCAAAGAATAACTTTCAGGAATAAGTACTCTTCCTCCACCATACAGGTTCAGAGTACTGAACTCAGGTTAGCAGTCCTACCAATGAATGTCTAAACCATCTCACTGAGATAAATCGTACAGTTTTACAAAAACAAACAAACAAAAAATTAATAAATTCTTAGGGAAAAGATCTCAAAAGTGTGACATAGGAGAGACATGGAAGATAATCTTTGTTTTTCCCTTTTACATAATGAATGACTCTCAATTTAGTGTTTTCATTAATAACAGACCTTAATTTTTTTAATATGTGGTGATTAGACTGATAGTGTGAAAAAAATTTATCAGTGACCTATGAAACATTGACCATTCGGACTTTTGTTTTCATTTTAATAAAATTAGATCAAAAGCAATATAAAAATACTAAGAGATGGTGAGAAGTAGAAAAAATGGGTAAAATTATATAGAGAAATATCTAAGCCTGTCAGAATAGATATGTCAAGCTGCTGGTTGGTAGGATGAGGTAGGAGAATTTCAAGTTCAATGTTTGCCTAGGATACAGAGAGAGATAAAGACAGCCAGGACAGGTTATAGAAATCATCTGAAAAAAACAACTTCTCTGACTCTGGCTGAGAGCAAACTTTTTGTATGGGTACAAGTGTAAGTAGTAATTAATTTGATACAGATTTATTTGGAGAAACAATAGTAGTGTATTTCCTCATTGAGACCATTTTTTTCTCAGGCATAGGCTTTTGAATGTGTTAAGTGTGCATTTCTTCAAGTGTAATGAGACCTAAGTCCAATCACAAAGTGGGTTATTTATTCTCAAAATTGCCATGCCACTATTTCACAATTGAACATGTTTCCTGGTATGTTACTATAGTAGTATATATTGTCTACATTGTATGAGACTGTTGATGAGATTTCCCCCTCAACAGCTTACATTACTATTACATCTCCTGCCTTCGTGAATATTGGCCATCTATGAGGGATATTTAGTTCTGCTACTTCTTGATTTGTGTACTATAATCAGAATATGTGGGGACCACAGCAATAGGGTCATGCCTGTTCATCTTGATCAACAACCAAAAATGATATCACTAGCATATGTTTTGGGACCTTGGAGACTCATCTTGCCATCAACTCACAAGTAGGTCTCCTATACTTGGCACTGGGATTCTTTTCAATAAAGCATATGGTTTCTGGGAACAGTATTACCCATAAAGGGAACCTCTGTTTCAACCTCTTTTATTTTTTAAATTATTTTTCATTAATTTTTTGAGTATTTTATACAATTCCTTTTCCAAATACACCACAACCAACTTTTATAAACAGTCAGCTGTCTACCTTCCTTTTCTTCCTAAAACCCACGGAATCCAAATTGTGCTGCCCACATACTCATGTGTGTGGCTGTCCACTGGAGAATGGTTGAACTGCTAAAGTTCACACTTTTAAGGAAAACAGACCATTCCTCACTTAGCAGCTATCATTTACCAGTACTACTCAGGTAGGAATGGAACTTCCTACCACCTCCCCTATCCATATTGAGATTTTGTTTGGTTGATTCTTTCATGTGATTTGTACATGCTGTCACAACTGCAGAGCTCATATGTACAACTCTAATTCTGTGCAGGGAAAACCATTTCTTTGTAACCATTCATTGACTCTGACTTTATATTCTTTTACTTATTTCCTACTAAATGATCCCTGAGAGTTGTGTGTGGGTTGTGATAGATATGTTCCATTAGGGGTGATCTCTCTGCTATCTTTTAGTCTCTATAACTTGACCAAGTATAGGTCGTTGTGTCAGTCATTTTCTACTATATAAAGAAGCTTTTCTGATAAGGGTTGAGAATGGTTTTAATCTATGGACCTATCAGTCACTAGGAATCATTTTAGTAGTATATCCATTTAACAGAACAATAGTAGTAGGCACTACTTTAGGGACTTTGACCTGCATAACCATTGATTCTTTGTGCTAATAATGATGCCAGGTATAGATTTCATCTTGTAGAGCAAGACTTTAATCCAATCAGGAAGTGGCTGGTTCCTCATGACATTTGTGCCATTATTTCCCCACTGGGCATTTCTTGCCAGGCCATGCATTTTCATATATTTCAGAATTCACATTTCCGTAAGACTCATGACTATTATTGAAGAGGAGATATGTTTGGTTGCAAGCACTCATGTCAAGTAGATCACAAATTCCTGTGTCTCTAGTTCCTGGAGATATGATGCCCTCTTCTGTCCTCTCTGGGCACCTTCTCTCACTTGCACATGCATACACATGCTGAAAAGATCCAACGTACATAATTAAGTAACTAACTACCTAAGGCTAATGAAGTCATGGATTTTTGAGGAAAATCCACAATCAACACTTTACTAAACGTTTATAATACCTGACTAGATTCTCAATACTCATCCTTACCTTGCATCAAGGAAACTCCCCTTTCCAACAGATAGAGACCATTAAAGAAAACCACAGCCAATTAAAATGCTGAGTTGTATTTCTGAGTCCCAACAGATACATCTATGAAACAACTCCTGGGCCTACAGTTCCAGAATCGTTGTGGAGGAGGCAAGAGGATTGTAAGATTCAGAGGATCAGATTGTTTGCATTGAGATTCTTTTTCCAAGCAATGTTAGAAACTGTACCCAGAAAGCCTCACTAGAATAACTGCCTAAACTTGAGCTTAACAACATTAATACACATACTAACATGAGCAGGGGAAAGCCTAATGTCAAATATTCAGCCCTGGAAACACATACAAGTAACATTATATTAGACAAAACAGATTATATATGAATGTTAAAACAAATAATGAAAATGGGCCATAAACAGGAAAAAAGAGTAGGAATGGGCATATGGGGCAAAAGGGAAGGGGAAATGATATAATTATAATTTCAAAATATAAATCATCAATTGAAAAAAATTGGATATAGTCCCCAGAGTATAATAGAATAAATCTTTTATAAAAGAGGCAGTGTTCCAAAATAGAAATACATAAATACATTTAGCTATTATTTGACTAAGAAACAATGGCAACATAATATTGAAAATTTTTAACAAATCTTTTGTGGTTATTGATCATCTTAAATCTAACATATTTGAGGAGAGGCCACTGTTTGTTCTGGGCTGCTCAGCTCCAAAATAATCACACAGAAATTATATTATTAAAAACACTGCTTTACCAATTAGCTCTAGCTACCTTTAAGCTAACTCTTACATCTTAATTTAAACCATTTATAGTAATCTGTGTATCACCACGTGGCTGCAGCTTACTGGGTAAAATTGCATCTGGCATCTATCTCTGGTGTGGCTTCATGGCTTCTCCTGACTCTACCTCCTTTTTCCCAGCATTCAGTTTAGCTTTTCCTGCCTACTAAGTTCTGTCCTATCAGCAGGCCAAGGCAGTTTCTTTATTCACCAACGGTATTCACAACATACAGAGGGGAATCCCACATCACCATAACTTTTCTGTTTAAGTAAAAAGGAAGACTTTATCATTAACATCAATCAAGAATTAGTTACAATATTTATATCTATTTTATATTTTATCATAAGTAATGAAAACTATATTATTACTATTACTCAACTCCATCAAAGACTACAGAAGAATATGATATTGCCAAAGTAAACAGGAAATACATTGTAAGAGACTTCCAAAACTCTAGAATTGACAAAGACATCTTGCTACCTAGACAATCACCCAAAGTTCTTCTGTATCATTGGGGCATCCATCTTCCTATAGGCCCGTAATATCCAGAAGACTTTTCCATGAAGCAGAAAATTTCAAAGAAAATTCTGCCTATTTTAGCAGTTGTCAATCACTTTCTTCTGTATTCAGCAGAATATCTGGCAAACTCTTTGATGATGCAGGAACCTCAAAGAATGATCTCAACTTTAGGCAAGTTCGGCAGTCATTTCTCTATGGATCCTGCATGAACATTTCATCAAACAGTCCAGACCAGAGCATTTTGTTGGACAAATGACTAAGCAAACTCCATAAGGAGCCTCTTCATTGCCCATTCTACTCTTGAAGTAGCTTGGTGCTGCCATGAGCAGATGTGTCTCATTCCATGAAATGTCCTAAGTTCTTAAAACATTTTAAATGCCATATTCTGAAGTCTTTAAAAGATTTGAAAAATTCCAATCCATCTGAAAGACATCTCCTTATATCTAGAAAATCTAACTAACATGACTATAAGTTCGACTATTATAGATGATTACCTATTAACCTATATTTCTTAATTATACATTATATTTTTAAATGAGCTGGCCAAACACAATGTCTTAATCAAGAGAAGAAATATACGTATACACAGTATAACAAAATTGACCTTAAATTTGTGTCAATAAACCAAACACCAAAGCTATGAAAATCTCTATAGCATATCTCCTTTTAAATGTAAACAAACATTTATAGACAATATTTAGGAATATTGGCCTAGTTATTCTCAAAATTGCTCCATGCTGCTTGTTGGGAGAAGTAATTTTAGGAGGTATTCATAGCAAACTTTTGGGGGATCTTGGTCCATTAAATCATATTAGTCTGAAACAAATCCACAGGTTCTCATCCTCTATGGAAACAAAATCAGAATCTCCATTCCAAAGGAACATATCCTTAGACCCAAATTCTGAAGTCAAGATACCTTTACAATGGTACATGCTGGTTTAGCTTAGCTGCCTATACATTAAATGTCTCTCTGTACTTAGCTCCTTCGCAGTCAAAATAGTCAAAGAAAACACAATAATAAACATAATTCAGACTCTCTGTTTATTTGTGAGAAATTATAAATTGCCTCCCATGCCCTTATTTTCACAGTAGAAAACATATGAGAATCCAAGTGTTAAAATAAAATGTAATCAGTTAAATGTGAAAACAGTTCCTGGAGTTGCATTAAGCAATAGATGGACACTATTTGAAGAATCCATCTTTTACTAAAAGCTAATTATTATGTCTAGAATCCAATAAGTCAACACAGTGTTACTAATTATGCCTCTTTTTCTTATTAAAAATGCTGTGGAAGCACATTCCACTCTTTCAGCCAATAGCCTTTAAGATACCAGCCCACTTTGGTGTGGTCTCTGATACTTAAAAGCAGTTGTAAAGCATGCGTCCTTTCTCTTGCATCCAGCTCCTGCTTCCACCTGATAGACTCTGTTTCTGTTCTCCCAGAAGACTGTTATTTAGAACAATGTTCTGTAATTTTTTCTTAAATACATAATTCTTTCATTAATCATAAATCTGAATTGGTGTGGGATTATTTTGTGACTTCCATCATCATCAGGCAACCACCATTTGGTTTTAGAAACCCTGACTCTGCAGCATGCTGCCATACTCAGAGCATACCCATTCAGCCTGCCTTGGCCATGGCCTGTTCTCTGAGACAACACTTCTTATAAAATTTTCCCACAGTGGCTTTTCTTGCTATGGATCAGTCTTGGTTCTTTATATTATCTCATTATATGCCTTGGAGCAGCTTCAAGTCCCATGCGCTTGCACCAGTGCCAGTGCTCACCACCACACACCATGCAAAAACTCATATAGGATACAGGCTTTCCTGGGTGCCTTCTATTATACTGTTATCCCTGTGCTCCTGCAGCTGCTGAGCAATCAGGGCCAACAGAGGTGTACACAGCCTGTGATTTCTATTGAATAAATATTTTTAATCTAAGCATATGTTTTAGCGTTCCACTATAAAATTAGATTCAGACCAATCTTGTGACTCCAAGTGCGCTGCTAGGCCCAGCTGGGTTCATTTTGTAGGTGGCCCGTGACACCTACTGGCAGGTAATGGTTATTGCACCTATCCCAGCTAACTAAACCACAGGTAAGATTTAATATCTAAGAATATAAATCACAAGTTTGTAATTTAATAGGACAATATGTCAGACAAACTAACCATCCAACATTTCAATAACCTCTTACTTATACCATGTACGAGGTTTTACAAGACTTATGTCCCTTCTTCATAAAAATTTTTGATTCTGGGAATTAATCTCATCCTCAATATTTTTTTCTTAAAAGTATGGTTTGACAATAAGGATAAGAATGAGGTCCTTTGAGAAATAGTACAGTCTTTAGAGACTGATAAGAGGCTTCTGAAAAAAAGAGGTTGTAACTCTGAAGAAGGATATGAACAATTTAACTAACAAAACTCAGTCAACTAATATACTTTTAGAAATAGTACAGGCTTATAGTAATCTATTTAAAGAAAAGCTCAACATTCTGGAGAAGGATACCACCGATTTGTCATGTAAAATCCAATCAATGACAGTGGGTGATGAAACATTATTTGAGAGAATTCTTAGTGTTTAATGTATTAATTAATTGGACTCTGTTGAAAGGGTATGACAGATTGACTGAGAGAATATCTCTTCAAGAAGGTAATATGCATGATATAAAGTTTATTTCCAAGAATGAGACATTATCTCTACTGGACAGACTTTATACTTTGGAATCTTCAAAAAGAACATTAGAACAGAACACTGGACAGGAGAGATAGACATTACAAAAGGCAATGGTAAATAGATTTGAAAAGATTGAGGTACTTATAAAATTTGATTAACAGAGACAAAAGGTCCAAAGTCATAATCTAACCTGATTGGTATGTAAAAATCTCTGGGATAGATTCCCCAGAGTTCTGCCTGCCTTTCCCATAATAACATCAGAAAGAGTACCTGGCCTCAAATTTCCTCAGATTGTCAAAGAATATTTAATGGAGCCTATATATATATATATATATATATATATATATATATATATATATATGACTTATCTAAGGAAATTAAACAAGCAATTGTAATTTATGGTATACATTAGTTTCTTGTAAGAGAATTGGTGTAAACATGGGCTTCCAGTAACAAAACAGTGCCTTAAGACTAGACTCAGTTAATCACTGCACTCCTAGAAAGTGGATCACAGTTATTTTGGAGGTGCTTTTTTAGTGAAGAAGCTAGAATATTGGAGCAACAGGAAAAAGCAAAAGGACTTGCAGTTTCCCTAGACTAAATTCTAGGTGAGGTACTTTACTCTGATTCTCAGGACCAAGATCTTTATGATGAAAATACCTAGTCCCTATGAAGCACAGCAGCTTTAAAAGCTTGGGAAAGGAGTCATGAACCAGCAGATTATTGAATCATATCTTAGGGTTAAACAGGGTCAAAGAGAACCTTTTAGTAACTTTATAAAGACTAACTAGGGCTGTACAAATAGGGGTAACTGCCCCAGAAGCTAGATGTATAATAATTGAATATTTGGCTTTTTATAATGCCAATGTAGAATGCAAAAGGATCCTTGGGCCTTTAAAGATCAGATCAGCACCCATGGATGAATGAATCTTGCATACGATGAATGTCAAGACACTTGACTATGGTATTGAAACTTGGGTAGAAGAAGCAATTTTCACTGATAAGAGTAGAAATCAAAATAGCAAGTGTTTTAGTTGTGGTAAAACAGGACATCTGAGAAGGGATTGTATACAATGGATTCCTAGGAATAATGTCTCCTCTGCGAACGGCAGGATTAGGAGGACTCAGCCTTCAGGTATATGTAGGAGATCTGGCAAAGGCCTATATTGAACCAATAAATGATTGTCAATGAAAGATAGACAAGGCTACCTGACACCATCAGGAAATGCCGTGGGGGGTCTCTTGCAGACCTAAATGACAAATGTGGTCCAGTCATTCCCAGTTACTGTGGAGAACATGTCTCAAAGGGAAAATTAAAAAATCCAATGCCTGCTGTTAAAAACAATACTGATCTGAATGATAGAATAAATGTTGAACATAAGACAAAAATTCCAATAGAAAATAGGAAATGTAAATTCTGGAAGACTCCTATAAATGATGAAGAACAAAGCTAAGAGTGTGTATAAATGGCATTGTAATTGTTGGTTTGATAGACAAAGGTATGGGTATGCGTATCATTACTAGAGAATCTTGGCACCCAAATTGGCCTCTTCAAGAGGTAGATATTCAATTCCTAGAAATTGGAACCCTATCTTGGGTAAAACAATGCATGAGATGGGTTAAAAACAAAGGGACAGAATGGTAAATAGGACAACTGAGGCGATATATAGCAAATGTTCCAGTGAATTTGTGGGGTTGTGACCTAATGAAGCAATGGAATACCCAGATTAACATTCCTGCAGCCCCCAAAACTTATGTTTCTGAGAAAAATATTAGAAGATATAGACGATAAACACCAGTCATTTGAACTGTGCAAGAACACAAAGCAACTGATAAACCTTCAGAGGTAACAAAAGCCCTGCATTTAAAATGGTTAACTGAGAAACAGATGTGGGTTAAGCAGTAATCTCTAGCTGAGGAAAAATTTAAGGCTTTAAAATAGCTAATACAAGAGCAACTAGATGTTCAACAAATAGAAGAATCTACCTGCCCTTGGAATTCTCCTGTATTTGTTGTTAAAAAGAAATCTGGAAAAAGGAGAATGGTGACAGATTTCAGAGCTATTAACAAGGTTATTCAACCTATGAGTCCTCTAAAATCTTGAATTCTTCTGCCTTCTCTGTTACCAAAGGGATGGCCTCTCATAGTTATTGTTTCAAAGAATTGTTTTTTTCACTATACCATTACAAGAAAAGGATAGAGAAAAGTTTGTGTTCACAGTGCCTACTTTTAATAATTTTCAGCCTACCTGGAAATATCAATGGACCATTCTCCCATGGTGAATGCTCAATAGGCCCACCCTGTACTAAAACTTTGTAAGACAGCTCTTGGAAATAATACATAAGCAATTTCCCAAGTCTATAATCTACATTACATGGATGACATTTTGTTATCTGATTCAAATAAAGATACTTTAGAAAGGATGTTTAGAGAAGTAAAGAGAGTCTTTCCTAAATGGGGATTACAAATTGTTCCTGAAAAGATTCAAAGAGGACGTTCTGTTCATTGCGTAGGTTACAGAATAGGTTTACTGAAAATTAGAACACAAAAGACACAAATTAGGAGAGACCAGTTGCGGATTCTTAATGACTTTCAAAGATTATTAAGAGACATTTCCACTCTAGGACTGGCTGGTGGGATTACACCTGATAAAATAATTCACTTAAACAAAACCTTAGGTGATGATAAAGACTTCAATAGTCCTAGAGAATTAACAGCTGAAGCAGAAAAGGAATTGACAATTGTTTAGGAGAAATTACAGGAGACACATATGGCTAGGGTGAGTCCAAATCTTAATTGCATTCCAGTCACATTGCCTTACAGAATTTCTTCTTCAAGAATTTTAATGTAGAGGGGCAATATTATCTTAGAATGGATCTTTTTACCACATAAATCAAGTAAAAATTAAAAACTTATATGGAAAACATCTCTGAATTATCTAAAAATGGTAAATTGAGATTTCAACAATTAGCAGGTAAAGATTCAGCAGATATTACAGTGCCTTTTACTGCTGAAAAAATAAAAATGTTGTGGGAAGACAATGAACCCTGGCAAAGGGATTGTGCAATGTTTTTGAAGAAATTAACAGCAATTATCCAAAAAGCAATAAACTTAATCTTATAAGGGAACTTCGTGGATTCTTCCCCAAATTATACATGATGCACCAATAACTGGAGACTGTACATTTTATGCTAATGCAAATAAATCAGGGAAGGCAAGTTACACTAGGTCTTAGCCAAATTTGGTTGCCTCAATATTGTAAATAAGACTTTTGGTGATTGTTAAGGTAGCTAATTGTTTCCATTATGTATTCCAGTACTTCCTACCTGCTCAAGCAATATTATCTTCCTATTAAGGCCTTCAATGGGGTTGAAGATTAGATAGCTATAGTTACCACCCTCTTATGATCTAGCCAAGCCATTTTCTATGTAAGACTTAGTCTCCTTAGGATTTAATGTTTACTAAAACATTTAGCATACATACCTTGCTTAATATTGTTTATACTGGTTATAACTCTAATTATACCTGAAATTTGTTCCTAGTGTATATAGTTTTTTATTGGGTTTGGAACTCTCTTATTCAAACAAAATGGGGAGGTGCTGTGGGAGCACATTCCACTCATTCAGTAAATAGCCTTTAAGATACCAGCCTACTTGGGCATGGTCTCTTATATTTTAAAGGTAGCATTAAACATGCATCTGCTCTCTTGCTTCTGGCTTCTGCTTCTGGCTGCTAGACTCTGTCCCTGTTCATGCAGAGTACTGTTATCTATGATAATAATCTGTAAGCTTTCCCTTAAATAAATAATTCTTTTATTATTCATAATTCAGAACTAGTTTAGGATAGTTTTTGACTTCCATCATCAGAAAACGACTGCAGCAATCATAAAGCAGAGATGCATGCACATATACAATATGATTATAGAAGTAGATTGCATGTTAAAAAGTTTATGATGAAAACCCAAGGAGAAGCATACACTCATTTTCCAAATGTTAAAACTAAAATTTCTTTCATAAGAAAGCTAGAAATTTTCAACCATAGCTCAAAATCAATATTTGTCTCTAGTTATGAAATAATTTGATACCTTAGGAAACTATATACTGGTCTCATGCTATAAAGATAACCCAAGAAATAGAAAATATAAATATATTTGTGATTTTGAATTAATATTCATCCAGAAATGGAGTTCTTCAAAAATAATCTAATCTTATAAAAATTAAAAATAAACATCAAAGGATTTGCTTATATTAAGTTAATTGTCATTCCAATAGATTCAAAATGTGTGGGTTCAAGGGATTTTTTAAATATTTTATTTTAAGATATTGTGCAATTCCAGAACATGATTTTAGAAATGCTGTAAATTGGGATTGTGACTTATCTGGCCATAAAGTACAGCTAAAACAATACTCGGTAAATTGCATCAAGAAAAAATGCTGAATATGAAAGTTATATGACCTACATACTGAATGTTTTTCTTGGAGATAATTAGGATTAGAGAGAATCAAAAGAATAAAACTTTATGAATTTATTTCTGATAGCTATATCTAGAGGAAGAAAAGATGGATGGAGGGAGGGAGGGAGAGAGGGAGGGAAAGAGAAGAAGAAGACGAACCAAAAAGAGAAAGAAGAGGAAGAGCAAGAGAGTGAAAAAGTTGGAGAGAGAAAAAGAAGAGGAAAATAAACATTTTGTACTTGATCCTTGTATTTTTCCATGTGGTACCTTGGTAATCAGAAACATCAAGAAGGCCATCATCTAGTGTGTATCCTTAAATCAATGAAACTGAACTAAATCAACCTTCTCATCTATGAAGGTAAGAAATACTAGGCATTTTATTACATTAGGGAAAAAAGTTACTTCACCTACTTCTTATATATTCTGCTGAAGGCATGTGGAATTTTACCTCCTCTAAGCAAATGTTAGAATTAATTTTTCCACTCAAATCTAAACTGGTTTCTAAGTTGCTTTGTCAGTAGTATACAGAAAAATGACAACTAACCCATTTTGCACTAGGTTTACTTTGTAATACTGGATTATGTTTGAAATATAATTATCTCCCCATAGCCATTTTCAAGATTTCTGTGTCCTCCAGGATGTTATTTAGAAAAGACAAATAATGACAGCTTTCATGTTTAGTAAAAGTTTGTTCAATTATGATACAAGCTATACTCATAAATTGGTACCTAACCCAACTGTCATCAGAGGGTCATATCCAGCAACTGGTGGAGAGAGAGGAAGAGACCCATAGTCAAACTTTTGTTGTAATGAGGAGTGACACTTGTTGGTTCCCAGCCTTTTTGCCATGAAATTATCACACAGAAATTGTATTAATTAAATCACTACTGGGCCCATTAGCTTTAGCTTCTTATTGGCTAGCTTTTATATATTAAATTAACACATTTTCATTAATCTGTATATCATCACGTGACTGTGGATTACTGGCTAATGTTCCATCTGCCTCGAGTGAGGCTACATGGCTTCTCTCTAACTCCCCCTCTTTTCTCCCAATATTCTGTTTTGTTTTACCTGCCTAGCTCTGTTCCTCTATAGTTTTGCTATAGGCCCAAATCAGTTCCTTTATTAACCAATGATGTTCACAGCATACAGAGGGAAATCCTACATCAAACATTGGGTGGAGCTTGGGGAATCCAGTGGAGGAGGTGGGGAGAAAGAACATAAGAGGCAGTGGGGTAAAGGACAACATGGGAAAGCCCACAGAACCATCTAACTTAAGCTCATGGAGACTCTCAGCGAATGAATCAATAACCGTGGAGCCATCATGGGACAGATCTTGGTCCTCTGTGAAATATTTCTTTACACTGTGTGAAAATCTGTCATTGTGATTGATTTAATAAAGAAGCTAACTGGTCAGTAGCTGAATGGGTTAAGGTTACGTGGCAAAACAAATCTGAGTATGCTGCAAGGAAGAAGGGCAGAGTCAGATGAGCGACCAGGAGATGCAGAGGAACAGAAAACGTACAAAATGATATAAGGAGCCACGAATCATATGTCAACACAGAAATGCACAGAAATGGGTTATTTTAAGTTGTAGACACTGGTTAGTAATAAACATGAGTTATCAGGCAAGCATTTATAATTAATATTAAGATTCTGAGTAATTATTTGAGAGCAGCTTCCAGCACAGCCTACAGCCTTCAACACATATGTTGCAGTGGTATGACTTGGTGTTCTTGTGTGACTCCTGGCAGTGGGAGTGGGACATGTCTCTGAATCTGTTGCGTGTTTGAGGGACCCTTTTCCTCCTGCTGGATTGTCTCATCCAGACATAATAGAAAGGGAGGTGCCTAGCCTTGATGCAACTTTCTGTGTCATGACTGGCTAATGTCCATGGGAGGAACACCCTTTTCTGAAGAGAAACCGAGGAGGTGTAGAGGAAAAGATAATAAAGGAAAAAAAAGAAAAACAAATGAGTATTTAAAAAATATTAAATAAGAAATGGCATACAGTTGTAGTGGTATTCATTTTTGTCTTAATAAATGCAATGAAGATAAAAAATGTCTCAATCAGATTCTAAAACTAAGTGGTGGAGTGTGTTACTGCTACATGAATTCAAACCTACCAAGAAGTTATATGAAGATACACAGCAAAATCTCTGAAAGAAAGGACAGTTAGTCAACTACTCTAATTGTTGAAGCCAGTAGATGGTTAAACTTCAGTGAAGAGTCACTTTCCTAACTTTTAGATGTGTAACAATTAATGAGAAAAGTAATATAAGATAAAATAACTGCTAAGCTGAACCCATTCCAAACTGTCAACAAATGAAATGTTATACTCTCTATATTGTCTTAGGATATAGATATGTGTTGTATATTGATAGATTCCCTGGGGCTGGAAATGTGACTCGGGTTCTAGTCTATTTTCTAGCATATGCAAAGTCATGGTTCAATATCTAGAACTGCATAAATGAATTGTAGTGGACTATTTGCATGAATCCAGCACTTCCAGTACTTCATTAGTAGAAACAGGAGGTTTAGAAGTTCAAAGTCAAGTACAATGATGTCGTAAGATATATTAAATCATGTCTCAAAACAAAACAAAAACGAATATTCCTATTTTTGTGATTATGTTTTATTTTATAACAGTGACAATCAGCTACTTATACTCTGATTTTGCTGACAATCTGAAAATGTATGTGCATTGTTTAAGATAAAACAGATTTGCAGTTTGAATACATACCTAAATATCTCTATATTTCAGTTAGAAAATATGTATTGTAGAATAAGTGCCAGTTTCTGCTTTTATTATACTGAAAATATTAATCATATACATATGATCATAATTTACCAAAAATAAAACAAGGCATGCTAGCTAGTTTGGCACTCAGAATGTACCATTCTTAATTTTCTGTATTCCTTTTAAGGTTCTAAGAGTTGATTATCATGCGTGAGAACCACTTTAGCAGCAAATCTCCACAAAAGTATATAAAACATTATAAAGAATAAATAATTAAAAACCATTTATTGATTAAACTTATGTCTCCATAAAGCTTCCAGCAGTACACACTCAAAAAAAGTTTTCATCTTCTCTCTTTAGAATATAAATTTAAAAATATATAAAAGTCTCCTTTTGCTTTTTGTTCCTAGGGGGTATATAATTCACTAGAAGAAAGGTTTAATACAATTTTAAATTTTGCTACCATGTCATTTTCAGAGATTTATAGTTTGCTGCATTTTAGCTCCAAAGAAGGAAAACTTATTTAATGTATAGCTTAAATTTCTAATTTTTACTTTTATCTCTAAAATACATTTTTGACAGAAAGATTTCTCTAAAAAGTATGTTTATTTTTCAATTTACCAAAAATATTGTACTATTCTACTTTAAAAAGCAAGTAATTCACAGTAAATAATAATGATATTACACATCCAATAAATAATAAACCTGCTCAGAGATCTAGTGGAGTAATGCTAATACTTAGGTCATCTCAAGCAAGTTTAGAACATTAAATAAGCTATTTAGAGTTACTTTGTTTATAAGTTGGAATTTATCTGTATACATTGTAGGAGCAACTATATATAATTAATTATAAATGAAACCTTATTACAAATTATACTCCAGATGCTGGATGGTGTTTATCACTTATTACACCAGATAATGTAGTCAGGACTTCTGGGAAACTTTGGCTATTCGTATTGCTTTTTTGTATCAATGAAAAAGTTGCATCTACTCAATACATTATAATATGTATTCACACGTAAGTTCTATATTTCAAGAAATGACAGAAGAGAATTTTGAAAAGTGCTGGTGAAGATAAATGGAATCATGAGAGATTCCAGAGTGGCCTGAAAAATGTTTAAGATTACTTTTAGCTAAAAAATATTTTGCTTCCCTTCTATGTGCCAAGCATTATACAATGTGATCTCAAGCAACAAAGATCAGGTTACTTTTTTCTCCAGTATGTTTTCTTTATCAAAAAGTAGATTAGTGATTCAGTGAGTATAAAATTACATTAAGTAATCTTTCCTAAATTCATATTGATGAATTCAAAGTAACCAGAATAGGGTGCATCCAATAAAATAATTCTGGTGCCTGAGAGACTACAGGGTGTTGCTGCTGAATTAATATAACTAGTGATATTCTCATTTATTGTAAGAATAACTACAAAGGATTACTGAATCTGACAAAAAGGATCACAATATGGCTGATATCTATGATAACAAATTCTGGATTAAAGCTTGGAACTTTAACAAGCATTGATACAGTATCCATTTGTTTTCACAATCCAACTTAATTCTAGAGGGTGATAGAGTTATACTAGGATTGTTTAAAGACATTTGTTGCAATACCCATTATTGATAAGCACATGGTTCATTTAGAAAGCTTAGCATTGAGACAATAGCCAGTAACAAAATGCAGCAAATTATTTCCATATGAAAACCATTGTTTGATGATGAGAAATCAAGATATCATGTATTTCTCCCATATGGAAATGAACTTGATACTAAAAAGAGTTGTTTTTCACACTACTATTATTTCTGAATCCAAACCATTTATAATAGAGCTTCCAATCTCAGATGTGAGTTGAAATAAAAGTGGTTAATAGAACAGATTTTGAAGATCCTGTTTCAAAAAGAAGGCCATAAAACAATCCTTTCTTCTTAGTGCTTCATTTTCAGTCACTTGATGCATTTAGGTTTCAGTTTGCTGATTCTAAAGAGAACTCACTGCATTATAGCTGACTTTGTCTAACAAAAAGAAAAAAAATCTGTCTGTTTTTTGAGGTTGTTATTGGGAATATACAATATATATAATTTTTAACATTCAAGTAACTTTTTTGCTGCTTTTTATTGATTTTTATTGAGCTCTACATTTTTCTCTGCTCCCTTCCCTGTCTCTCCCCTCCCCCATCAACCCTCCCCCAAGGTCCCAATGCTCCCAAATTACTCATGAGATTTTGTCTTTATCTACTTTCTACTTCCCATGTAGATTAGATCCATGTAAGTCTCTCTTAATGTACTCATTGTTGTCTAAATTCTCTGGAATTGTGGTTTGTAGGCTGGTTTTCTTTGCTTTATGTTTAAAAACCAGCTATGAGTGAGTACATGTGATAATTATCTTTCTGTGTCTGGGTTACCTCACTTAAAATAATGTTTTCTAGCTCCAACTCCAAAATATACAAACAACTCAAGAAATTGGTCACCAAAAGAACACAAAATCCAATAAAAAATGGAATACAGACCTAAACAGAGAACTCTCAACAGAGGAATATAAAATGGTTGAGAGACACTTAAGGAAATGTTCAACATCCTTAGTCATCAGGGAAATGCAAATCTTAACAACTCTGAACTTCCATCTTATACCTCTAAGAATAGCAAAGATCAAAAACACTGTTGAAAGCTTACACTGGAAAGGTGGTGGGTAAAAGGTAACATTTCTGCATTGCTGATGGGAATGCAACCAAATCTCTTTGGTTGTCAGTGTGGTGATTTCTCAGAAAGTTAGGAAACAACTTTCCTCAAGACACAGTAATACCACTTTTGCATATTTTTCCAAAGGATACTCAATTGAGCCATAAGGAAATGTGCACAATGAATTTCATAGCAGCTTTGTTTGTCATAGCCAGAACCTGGAAGCAACCTAAATGTCCCTCGATCAAAGAATGAATAAGGAAAATGTGGTACATTTACACAATGGAGTACTACACAACAGAAAAAAATAACGGCATCGTGAATTTTGAAGTAACTCTTTCTTGAAGGGAGAATGATATGCTGATATTTTAATGATGAAAATGCTCTCACAAAAGAAATTCACTTCATTTGCTATTGTAATAAAAACTAAATGCTAGAGGTTTGCCTTGTTATCTTTCTTCTCTGAAATTGTGAATTGTAGGCTGGTTATCCTTTGTTTTATGTCTAATATCGACCTAAGAATGTAATATAAGACTTCTTGTTTCTTCCTGGCTTCCCAGAACAGAAATAACCACACAGAAACCATACTATTTACAATACTGTTTAGCCAATAGCTTAAGTGTATTTCTGGCTGATTCAAATCTTAGATTAACCAATCCTCATTAATCTGTGTGTTGCCATGAGGCTATGGTTAGCCAGGTAATATTCCAGCATCTGTCTGTGGCAGGGCTACATGGTTTCTCACTCCTCTCTGCCTTCTTTTTTCCTGCATACAGTTTAGTTTTCCTTACCATCCTCTAATTTTCCCAGCAAAAGTCCAAGACAATTTCTTTATTAACCAGTGGTATTCACAGTGTTCAGAGAGGAATCTCATATTACCTCCCCTTTTATGTTAAAATAAAATGGAAGGTTTTAGCTTTAGCATAGTAAAATTACATATAACAAGAAAGGCATCATGCAAGAATTATAGTTAAAATATTTATATCTACTTTATCATTTATCATAACTAAGGAAAAGTATAATGATAAATATCTATTTTTCAACTGCATTAAAGACTCCAGAAGAATATAATGTTACCTAAATAAAAAGGATGTGCTTTGTAGGAAACTCCCAAAACTCTAGATTTGACAGAGACATGGTGCTACCTAGAGAGTCACCCGAAGTTCTTGCGTATCATTGGAGCATTCATTTTCAGCCTACAAGCCCATAATATCTGCAGACTTCTCCATGAAGCAGGAAATTTGAAGATCTGTTCTGCCTTGTAGTGGCAAAATCCATCAGTTGTTTTCTTCTCTGTCCTGCAGAGTGTCTGGCAGACATTTTCATGTAGTAGAAACCCCAAAGGACCATCTCAGCTTCAGACAAGCTCAGCAGTCATTTCTCTATGGGTCCTGCATGAACAGTTCATAGAGCATAGCATCAAACAGTCCAGTCTAGAGCAGATTCTTGCCCAAAAAGCTCCATAAGGAGCCTCTGGTGACCATTATCCTCTTGATGTTGATTGGTAATGCCAGAAGCAGAAATGTCTCATTGTCATGAAAAGTCCTAAGTTTTTAAAACATTTTAATGCCATATTCTGAAGGTCTCTGAAAAATTTGAAAAACTTATCTACCAGAAATAAATCTCAATATAGGTATTAAACCTAACTAACAAGTCTACAAGCATGACTATTATAGATGATTATCTATTGACCTGAATTTCTCAATTATACATTATATTTTTAAATAAGCTGCATAAGCAAAATACCTTAATCAAGAGAAGAAATACACATATAACAAAATTAACCTTAAATTTGTGTCAATATAGCAAGATCCAAATCTCTATATCATATCCATGATTAAATGTAAGCAAATATTTATAAACATTTAGGGAATTTGGGCATAATTCTTTCCAAACTGCTTCCTACTTTTTGTTGAGTGAAGTAATTTTTTTTGATGAGGGTGTGTTTACAGCGAAATTTCAGTGGGTTTTGGTTCATCAAACCACATTAGTCCAGAAGCAAACCATAAGTTCTCATCCTCTGTGGAAACAATAAAGGAGAATTTCTTTTCCAAAGCCACAAAACCTTAGACCCAAATTTTAAAGTCAAGATACCTTTATGTTAGTTTATTTTAGAAGCCCATACAATGAAATGTCTCTCTGTATAAAGCTTCACAGTCAAAATTTTCAAATAAAACATAATAATAAATATAATCCATAATCTCTGTGTATTTTCTATCTTTACATGGCTTATTTTTCTTTATTCATATTACTTTTTCTACAAGTTTACTCTTTCTCTTTAAATACTTTGTTTTGCTTTTTAAAAAAAAACATTTACTTCTTTTTATAAAACTCTATATTCTTTTTTCTCTCTCCCAAGCCTTTGTCTATTTTTAAAAACACACTGTGTCACATATAGAGGTCTTTTAGGTTTGAATCTGTCATTATTATGTATCTGCAATCCTTTTCTTATCAGGACTGCTTCTTAAAATACTGAGTGCTTCTTAAAATCCTACACAGCAGTGTTGCTAGGGCAAACACAGCCTTGCCTGCTTTTTCCACCCAGTCAAACATGGTGGAAATATATTCATTGCCTCTGAGACTACTGAGTGGGAGCCACACTCACCATTTTAACTATGAAAAGAAGTGTACAGCACAAAACCCCCTTTTAAATATGTAATAGCTAATCTGCCATGCAGCACACTGTACATCCTGAAAATATCTCTGAGTATGGCAACAGGAATCTGCATGCTCTCCTGCTTGTACACACCTAGTAGACCTGATTCTAGTGCCTGTGCTGGCAGGCAGTGCTGAGCTGTGGGCATGGCCTCAGCTACTTTCCTCCTGACCCTGAGTGGGCAGGCAATCACCTGGGCCCGCAAACGCCTTTTAACCATTCCGGTGCTTAGCCTCCTGAAAGAGCCAGAGCAGTTTGTGCTGCCATTTTGAAACTGAGTGGGTTTTTTTTTTGTTTCTTTGTTTTTGCTTTTGTTTTGTTTTTGTTTTCTGCTACTGCTGAATCAGGAAGACCTCTCTTAAAGGAGCTTCAGCATGCTGGGAGCAAGCAGAGCCCATCCAAAAAAAAAAAAAAAAAGTATGGCTAAACTTTGTTTTTTAGTATCTAGAGTTCCTTTCCAAGCCCTTCTAGGTTTTATGTGGATTTAACTTGTAAGGTTGCTTGTTTGTTCCTGGCTGCCCAGAATTAAAATTTTCACACAGAAACCATATTATTTGCAATACAGTTTGACCAATAGCTTAAGTGTATTTCTGGCTAATTCATGTCTTAAATTAACCCATCTCCATTAATCTGCATATTTTGGATTACTGGATAAAGTTCCGAGGTCCGTCTCCAGTAGGGCTACATGACTTCTCACTCCTCTCTGCCTTCTTACCAGCATTCAATTTAGATTTCCCTGCCTAGCTCTAATATTCCCTTCACAGGCCCAAAACCATTTCTATATTAACCAATGGTATTCAGAGAATACAGAGGAGAATCCCACATCATATGAGTGAACACATACTCTGTTTATCTTTCTGGATCTGGGTTATCTAAATAAGAATATTTGTTTTTTCCTGGTTTCATTCATTTGGCTGAAAATTTCAAGATGTCATTGCTTTTTAAAACTGAATAGTACTCAATTGTGCAAATATACCACATTTTCTTTATCCATTCTTCAGGTGAGGAGCATCTAGGTTGTTTTTAAGTTTTGTCCACTCTCTCCACATCAACTCAATATAGTACTAAAAATTCTAGCTAGAACAATAATATAACAAAAGAAGATCAGGGTGATAAAATTGGGAAAGGGAGAAATCAAAATTTGGCTATTGTGCAGATGATATGATAATATATATAAGTGACTCCAAAAGTTCTCTCTGGAAACTTCCACAGCTGACAAATACCTTCACTAAAGTAGCAGATTACAAGGTTAAAATAAATTAGTGGCCCTCCTATACAAAAATGATAAATGGGCAAAGAAAGAAATCAGAGAAACATTATCCTTTACATTAGCCACAAATAAAATAAAATAAAATACCTTGTGTAGGCATTTCGATTGCATTTTAATAAATAAATCATGGTAATTAGGAGACTAAAACAACCATCCTGTCCAGCTTTACAACCATGCAGTGGTGACACGCACCTTTAATTCCAGTTGCACACTCTTTGCCTTTGAAACCAGGAAGTGTGTGCCTTTAATCTCAGTTGTGCATACCTTTAGTCCCAGAACTAGAGAGGATTATAAAATGGGAGGAAACAGCTCTACACAATCTCATTCTGAAGACCCTGGAGGGAGGATCACCAATTTGGACTGAAGTCAAGGTAAGAGCCAGTGGCTTACTGCTTTGCTTTTTAGACCTTCAGCTTGAACCCCAATTTTATTCTATAAGCTTTTATTAATTGTGCTTCAATATCTTGGGAGTAACATGAACCAAACACATTAAACAAATGTATAACAAGAACTTTAAGTCTTTGAAGAAAGTAACTGAAGAAGATATCAGAAAATAGAAATATATTCCATACTCTTAGATAGATAGGATTAACATAGAAACAATGGCAATCTTATCAAAAGCAAACAATAGATTGAATATAATACCCATCAAAATCCCCACTCAATTCTTCACAGAACTCAAAGAATAATACTTAACTACTTATGGAAAAACAGAAAACACAGGACAACCAAAGCAACACTGTACAATAAAAAAAAACTTACAGAGATATCATTTCCCCTGCCTTCAATCTCTACCATAGAGAAATATTAATAAAAGAGCTTGGCATTGGTATAAAAAGAGACACATGGATCAATGAACCATTGATCAAAGACCATTACACTAATCCATACTCTAATTCATACACTAATTCATACTCTTATGAACACCCTATATTTGATAAGGAAAGCAAAATTATAAAATGCAGAAAAAATAGCTTCAACAAATAGTGCTGGTAAAACTGAATTTTTTTTGCATGTACAAACATGCAAGGAGGCCGGTATCTATTGTATTCCACAAAGCTAGTGTCCAAATTAATCAAAGAACTCAACATAAGTCCAGTTAATTGAATCTCATAGAGGAAAAAGTAGAAAGTAGTCTTGAAAGCATTTGCAAAAGAGAATGTTTCCTAAATATAACAGCAGCAGTACAGACACTGAGTACAACAATTAGTAAATGAGACCTCCTGAATCTGAGAAGCTTCTGTAAAACAAAAACATGGTCCATAAGACAAAATGGGAGGCTCTGTTTCCCTATAGCTCTGTTTCCCTATAGCTCTGCTAAAGTCCAAAGCAGTTTCTTTATTAACAAATGGTATTAAAATCATACAGAGGGGAATCCCAGATCACCTGCAGCCAAGAATGGGACTGAAATCCTGGAGTTCAGTTGAACAGTTAGAGGCAGGCTCATATTAGCATGTGGGAGTCAAAATCATGGTGAAGAAATCCACAGAGACAGCAAAGTAGCCAGTGGTAGCACAAGGACTCTAGACTGACAGCTGGGGAGCCTTCATGGAACTAGCTTAAGCCTTCCAAATGTGGGTGGCAGTTGTGTGATTTGATATGTTTGAGAGGCCTCTGGCAGTGGAACCAGGACAAATCTCAGGTGCATGAACTAACTTTTTGTATCATATTCCCTATGGTGGTATGCTTTGTTCAGTCCTGATACAGGCAGAAGGGACCTGGTCCTGTCTCAACTTGTTATGCCAGACTCTTTTGAAATCACAAGAGAGGCTTTTCCCCCTTTTAGGAGAGGATGCTGGTTAGGATAGGGGGAGAGGGGGTAGGAGAAGGGGAAGGATGCAGAACAACTTCTTTCTTAGAATTCATTATCATATACGACCTTTGACTTTCTCTGTAATTAACATCATTGCAGTAAAATTTTATATAATTCTCTTCTAATAAAATGTAACTACCTTATGAACAGAAATGTATTAGTTACCATGGTTTTTGCTTAGTAGCACATGAAGATCTTAGAACATAGTACCCACTGTTAAACATTCTTTTATACCATTCATGAAGAGGGGATTTCATAAAAAAAAAAGTGAGGTAGGATTAGGCATACACACAAAAAAAATAAACAAGAAAAATATATGGTGAGATGCTATTTCTGTTTTCTCAAATGAATAATTCCAGAATTTTGGCTTTTTTTTTAGTTTTACATTTGGAGGAGTCTCAATTAATCTGAAATGAGTAGGTCACCCCCAAAATTACCTTGGAATTTTCAAGATAAAAATACTGGGCAGTCACTGAGAATTTATAGAGGCAATTCTTATTCAGGTTTCTTATTGCTTGCATACACAAAACTAAACTAAGAAAGGAGAAAACCTAAACAAAATTTTTCATCTTCAATACCATATATTTTATTAGCATGTAGTCATTACATAGAGATTTTACCATTACTTTTATATACACACACACACATGATTAATTTGGTTATATTTATCTTGAATATTCTAAGTAATTGGCATCCATATTTCATCTTTCTCACCGCTCTCTTTATTGTCCACTCTTCCTTCTTTCCTCCCTGTCTGTCTTCCTTCATTTCTTTCTTTGTTTCTTTCTGCAGTACAGTATCTCCAAGTTTCCTAGGGTGAGTTTCAAATATTTATTATCTTGGATCATCCTCACATGGCGTACCTTAAAACTTCATATCATTTTGTCAGCACTATATATACATATTCAAATGAAAAAAATTGTCTGAATAGGTCACAGTGTTGGAAGTATTGGATAAATATACATAGGCTTGGTGAGAGAAGAAAAAGAATATAGACAGTTATATAAAAGAAATAAGTGATTTAAAAAATAAGTAAAGTATTTAAAGAGACAGAGTACATACAGTCTTAGATTCAAGACTTAAAGAAAAATAAGTCACGTAAGGATGGAAAATACACAGAGAGTCTGGATTAAGTATATTATTGTGCATAACTTAAATTTTTTTCACTCTAAATGAGCTAAGTACAGAGAGACATTTCATTGTACTAACCTAAATCAGTATATGTACCTTAAAGGAATTTTGACTTCAGAATTTGTATCGAAGTATATGTTTCTTTGAAAAAGAGGTTCTGCTTTTGTTTTCACAGATGATGAGAATCTGTGCATTCCTTGTAGGTATATATGGTTTGTTCAAATAAGCCCCCATCCCACAACAGTCTGGAATAATGATTGAAATGAACTAACCATGCAGGATACCCCCACGAAAGACTTTAATAACTGTGCCCCCAATCAGCAGGAAGTAGTCTAAAAATCTAAGCCCATTATTGTTTATAAATGCTTTTTAAAGGAGGTTGTTTATAAGTAATTAATTATCACAGTCAATTTCTTTAAAAATAAGGAGAAAATGATATAGAGGTGAGTACTTTACATTGGTATGGATCTTGATCTATTAATACAAACTTAAGGTAGATTTTTCACACTGTGTATATGTGTTTCCGCTCTTGTTTGAGGTATTGTGTTTGTGCAGCTCATTTAAAAATGTAATGTATAGTTAACAAATTCAGATTAATAGATAGTCGTCTCTATTAGTCAAACTGTTGTCTTGTTAGATTTTCTAGATATACAGATGTATTTTATTTAAATAGATAATCTTCAACATTTCAAGATCTACAGAATATGACATTTAAAATGTTTTAAGACATTAGAATTTTCTAAACAGTGACTCATGCCCTACTCAGGCAGCACCAATTACTTCAAGATGATGATGGGCATTGACAAAGCTCATAATAGAGTTTGCTAACTATTTGGGCAAGAAACTGCTTTTGCCTGTACTACTTGATGGTATTCTGTATATACTGGATGTGCAGGACTCACAGAAAAGTGATAGTTGGACAGCCAAAAAGAAGTGATGGCATTTCAGCATTCCTTCTTCAAAGAAGAAAGTGGCCGACACTCTACAGAATACAGAAGAAAGTGACTGACACACTCCCAACATAGGTGAAACAGTTTTTCAAATTTCCTGCTTCATGGAAAATTCTCCTGGATACTATGGGCCTATAGGCAGAAGATGGATGTCCCAATGGTACAGAAGAACTTTGAGAGACTGTCCAGGAAGTGAGTTGTCTCTGTCAATTAAAGAACTTTGGAAGTTGCTTAAAATGAACTTCCTGTTTATTTAAGCAATATTATATCCTTCTGGACTCTTGAATACATTTGAAGATAGATGGTTATAATTATCTTTTTCCTTAGCTATGATAAAATATAGATATAAATATTATAAATATAATTCATGCTTGATACCTCTTTTGTGTGTTTAATTTTACTATGTTGAAGTTAAAACCTTCCTTTTTATTTAGAAAGAAAAGTGAATATGATGTAAGATTCTCCTCTGTAGGCTATGAACATGTTTTATTATCATTGGTTATTAAAGAAGCTGTTTTTGCCAGTGACTTAGGAAAAAAACCAGGCAGGAAATGCGAACAGAGATATAGAGAGAAAGTAGCTTGGTTGAAGAGACACCATGTAGCTGCCAAGGGAGGATGCCCTCATCCAGCCAAAATGTTACCAGTAGGTCACAGCCTCGTGATGATTAACAGATTAGTAGAAATGGACTAATTAAAGATGTAAGAGTTAGCAAGAAATATGTATATGGTATTGGCCAAACAGTGCTGCAATATGGTTTCTGTGTTATTGTTCAGGTCTGGGCAGCAGGGAAATTAGTGAGTTGTCTCCGCCTACAGAAACCATGAAATAAATAAAACATGGTGGAAGTATAAGGAATTATAGAGAGGGGTTTGTCGAACATAAGTGCTATGAAGGATGAAATGAGACAAAACAGAAGATGTCTATATTGAGGCAGTGGGTAAGGATAGCAATGAGAAGGAGTTGTGTGAGGTGGGTTAACTAATACCATGGATGCTTGAAACGGCCCTAGAGAAACACTATGACCTTACTTAAAAAAATACATATGTATATTACTTTAAATGAAGCTTCTCACTTTAGTTGATAATGCCCCATGAAGACTCAGACTAACTAACAAGAATCCCACTGCCAGGCAAAGAAAACCTACTTAAGAGTTGTTGGTCATTAGAGAATTAGAAATACTCAAAACAGTATTAAGAATTTCCATTGCCCTTGATTGCCTTTCAAACCTTAAAGATAAGACCATATCGCTGAAGACACATGCACTTTGAACATAAGACTTGGAGGAATTCAGCTATGATTACATAAGTCACAAAACAATCCCACCTGAGTTCAGAATCATGAATAATAAAATTATTATTTATTTAAGGGGATAACTTACATATCATTGTCCTAGACAAGAGTCTTCTGAAAAAAGGAACCGAGTTTAGCAGCTGGAACTGGGAGCCAGAGGCAAGAGAGCAGTCATACATTTACCACTGTTTTTACAGTATAAGAGACGATGAACAAGTGGGATGGTATCTTAAAGGCTATTGGCTGAAGGAGCAGAGTATAGTACCATGGCAACTCCCTATTTTGCTTATAAGAGAGTTCCAAACCCAATGCAAAGCATTAGGAACAGATTTCAAATATAATTAGAATTACAACCAACATAAGCAATATTAAGCAAGGAATGTATGCTAAATGTTTTAATAAACATTCTATCCTATGGATTCTAAGTCTTGCATAGGAAATGGCTTGGCTAGATAAAAAGAGTACAGTAATTACGACTATCTAATCCTTAACCTCATCGTAGGCCTGAAAAGGGAGATAATATTACTTTAGCAGGCAGGAAATACAAACAAGTAGCTTCCAAGGTGAGCAATATATGATAGAGATAATTAGCTACCTGAGCAATCACCCAAAGTATCATTTTTGCAACACTGAAGAAATTAAATTTGGCTAAAGCATAGCATAACTGACATAATTTTCAGAATCAGGAAATTTTTCAAAACTGTCTTACCCTGTCTTTGTAAGGTTTGACAGTCTTGCTTATCCATTTCCAGATATCGTTTAACTTGTCAGTGGTTGAGGCATTGTCAGTTCCTTGCCCAAAGGCCAGCTTTGCCAAGAAGAAAACAAGCTCCAAGTGGAGTGTCTTCAGAGCTCAAAATTCTTTCAAGAATAGATTGGTGTTGTCAGAAGCAATCATGTCTAATGTCAACAGAACCCTAAATTATTTAAATGCCATGTTACACAGATCGTTGAAGTGGTTAAAGATTACCTATTTAGATACAATACAATCTCTATGTATCAAAAGAACTTAATTGATCTGACTGTATATACAACAAACGTGAAAAACTATTGATCTATAATAATGAATACTTGTATAACTTAAAGACTAAAATTTCATGTCAGAATATTAAATAATCTGTAAACAAATGTGCAACAAATGAAGACAATAACCTCAAAATGTAAACAATCTATAAGTATCTTGATCAGAGGTAGGAATAATATATAATGCAATATGAAAATATATACAAAAAGATGTATCAATATACAAAATATCCTAAACCAAAATAGAAGCATGCATATACACAATCTGACAAAACAACTTTGCATATTTACACAATGGTAAACAAAAATAACAACTATAATTTGAACTTGTATCAATATACAAATACTCTACTAACGTAAATTATCCATAAATAACAGCTCATAAGTATTCATTTTATTACCCACTATTACTGTCCCTGTCTTTCCAAAAAAACAGTTTTCACCCCAACCCTCCATCTAGTACTAGTAATAATCAACAACTCCTAAACAGTGTTCCCAACACTATGGACAAACTTTTTTGGAATAGAGGGCATTGTCTTCCAGCATTATTTTCCACTGTAATGGGAGCAATATTCTCTTAATGGGAGCCTGCAACAGTAAAGTGATGGTTAAGTTTCAAAATTAGTGTCTAATATAGTTGCAAATAATTTGCGAGCAGTCAATAGGTTTTTTGTTTTTTGTTTTGTTTGTTTGTTTGTTTCAAAGTTCTTATTTGGAGTTCTGGCCAGAATGTCATTAGAAGGTGCACCATTTCAGCAGCTGGTACCCAAAAAAGCAGTCTTATAGCAGTGCTATCAGCATCGCAATGTCATCTCAACTAGGTGGAGTTGTTGTGTGGTGACCCATCTTCTTCCTGGTAACTACAAAGATTACTGTAGGAAAAGGATCTGTAGGGAAATATATTGTTCATCATGGAAAACTTAAACCTTATAAGCATACATTCAATGAAGAATATGATATAGACAAAATAGGCAAGGAGAAAGTAAATTTTTTCCTTAAGTCTTCCTTCTGTCCCAAACCAGATGGTTCCCGATATGAGAAAGAAACTCTGAATGTTCCTTTTAAGGACACACTTTTATTTAGAGAAGTACAGAGCCATTGTCCAACTCTAAAACCAGCTGAATATATGTGTGTGTATATCTATGTGTGTGTATCTGTATGTGTGTTTGTGTAAATGTGTAACCAGTACTTTTATATTTAATCCATATTCCATTTTCTAGACAGTCCTTAGTGGATAGCTTTTTTCCTTCTGTTAGCATTTAATATCCAGGGTCACTTAAATTTTTGATGATGTTTGTTTTCCTGCAAAGACAAGAGCAGAACCCTACCCCAACCCTATATGGCTTTCCTCACCACCTATATGGTTGTCACCATTGTGGATGAGCTCCTATTTCTCTTTTTCAAGAGGATTCTACTTTTCAAAAATAATATTTATTAATTTTGATGGTATTCATAATTTTCTTCTCCTTTGGAAACAAGAGCAAAACCCCTTCCCCAACTTAGCATACCACCTGGTTTCCATTGTGAGGTCAACACATCCTTGAAGTATACCCATTGATTCAAATCAGAAAATTTTCCATTTTTCAATGCCTCTCTGCTGCTGTTGTTTCTTTCTAATCAGTGTTAAGAAAATTAAAGCTTAATAAAGCTTTGTGCAATCTATTTCTGGGACTATTTTCCATCCCTTTCTGCTTGTTCAGATTATCCTTTAAAGTACAATTTTACCTTCCTTTAACTGTCTGACTTGTAGGATTATACAGTATACTGGTACAGGAGAATTGTCTGTATTCTGTCAATCATATTTTAAATAAATGCTGATTGGCCAGGCAGGAAGTATAGGTGGGAAAATCAAACAGGAAGTAGAGGTGAAGCAAGGAGAACAGGGGTATTCTGGGAAGCAGGAAGCTCCCTCGCCAATCCAGGTCAGATCATCGAAGAAGCAACATGTGACCTGCCCTGCTGTGAAAGGTACCCAGACATTTGGCTAGCATAGATAAGAATAATGGGAATAATGGGTTAATATGAGCTAAAAGAGTTAACAATAAGCCTGAGCTAATGGGCCAATCAGTTTTATTACTTATGAAGATCTCAGTGTGATTTTCTTTGGGACTTGCCAGTTGTGGGGTACCAGGCAGGACAGAAATCCCAACAAGCAGGCCCCTTCATGTTACAGTATACCTGTAGTGTGTTTTATATTATAATAAGCAAAAAATGCTTCATTTTTTTAAATACATATAAAGGACCATTGTCTGTCTTTATTTGAGCAGGTATACCCATGACAGCCATAACTTCCAATAAATATGTGATTACTGAATCAGTCTTTTCCAAGTTCAAGGTGGTTGCCCATTGAAAACCTAAATATATGGCTATGGTGTGGTATACATATTTTAGTTTAGCAAATTCTGCAAAGTGGAACATATCCATCTTCCAGATCTCATTCCTTTAAGTACACTTTGGGTTACACCATGCAGGCAACAGTGTTTGATTATAGAAAGAGCAAGTAGGACATCTCTTTAAAATCTCCTTAACTTGTTGCCATCTAATAGAAAACTTTTTCTTTAAACCTTTGCTATTAACATGATGTTTTTTAATGAAGTTCCGAGGCCTGAAACACAATGTCAATCAATAATTGATCAATATGTTCATCAACTTGTGCTAATTATTATAAGTAGGCACTGTGAACACGAACTTTTCTCTATCCTTTTCTTGTAAATGTATAGTGAAGAAACAATCCTTTAAATCAGTAACTATGAGAGGCTATCCCTTTGGTAACAAAGATGGCAGAGGAATTCCACAGTATAGATTGACCACATGTTTAACAACCTTATTGTTAGCCCTCAGATATGTCACTATTCTCCATTTTACAGCTTTATTTTTAACAACAAATGCTGGAGAATTCCAAGAGTTGGTAGATTCTTCTATATGTCAAGCATCTAGTTGCTCTAGTACCAGCTGCTCTAAAGCCTACAATTTTTCCTCAGCTAGAGGACACTGCTTAACCCATAATGGTTTTTCAATTAACCATTTTAAAGTTAGGGCTTTTGTTACATCTGAAGGTTTATCAATTGTTCTGTGTTCTTGTACAGTCCGAATGGCTGTGTTCATCGTTTATACTATCTCCTAATATTTTCCTCAGAAACATAATTTTTGGGGCTGCAGGAATGTTAATTTGTGTATTCCATTGTTGTAATAGGTCATGACCCCACAAATTCACTGCAATATTGGCTATAAATGGCTTTAGTCCTCCTACTTGCCCTTCTGGCCCTATGTGTTTAAACCATCTAATGCTTTGTTTTAATGAGATAGGGCTCCAATTCTGAGGAACTTACCATCTGCCTCCTGGAGAGACCAATTTGGATGCCAGTATTCTGGAGTAATGACACTTACATCAGTACCTGTGTCTAATAAACTTTTAAGAAAAAAATGCCGTTTATACACACTCTTAGCTTTGGTCTTTGAACATTTTTAAATGTCTGCCAGAATATATGTTTCCTATGTCCTACTGGAGGTTTTGACTCATCTTTCACATATATCCCATCATTCAGACCAATATTGCTTTTTACAGCAGTCATTGGATTTTTTCTTTTTTATTTTTCTGGTGTGATCCGTTTTCCACAGTAACTGGGAATGACTGGACCCCTGTCATGGTGGCCAGAAAGAAGCCCCCCATGCCCTTTCCTGATGATATTGGGTTGCTTTGTTTATCTTTCATTGACTTACATTCATTGGTCCAATGTCAACCTTTGCCACACCTCCTACATATACCTGAAGACTGAGTCCTCCTATTTCTGCCATTCCCAGAATAGACATTATTCCTAGAAATCTGCTGTTTAAAATTCCTTCTCAAATGTTCCATTCTACTACAACTACTACAATAACATTTGTTATTTTGATGTCTTCTCTTACCAGTGAAAATTGCTTCTTGAACCCAAGCTTCATTACCATAGTCAAGTGTCTTGACATTCATTGTATGCAAGACTCATTTATCCATGGGTGCTCATCTGATATTTAAAGGCCTAAGGATCATTATGCACTCTATGTTGGCATTGTCATAAGCAAAATACTCAATTATTATATGTCTAGCTACTGGGTGAATTATCCCTATATGTACAGCATTAGTTAGTCTTTGTAAAAAGACACTAAAAGTTTCTCTCTGACCTTGTTCAACCCTAATATATGATTCAACTCTATTTCCTATTCCTGAATCCTGTCCCAAGCTTTTAAAGCTGGTGTGCTACATAGGGACAAGGTGTGTTCATCATAAAGTGGTTGATCCCAAGGATCAGAGTAAAGTTCCTCACCGAGAATCTAGGGAAATCTCAAGTCCTTTTGTTTTTGCTTGTTGCTCTAAAATTCTTGCTTCCTCTTTAAAAAAGCACCTCCAAAGTAATTGTGGTTCACTTTCTAAGACTGTTGAGATTAACTGTATCCAATCTTGAGACATTGCTTTTCTACTTAAAGCCCACTTTTTGGACATTTCCCTAACAAAGGACAAATGTAGTTCATAAGATACAATTGCTTGTTTTATTTCCTTTAGATCATTCTTATGTATCCAAATAAACTGCTTGCTTCACACACAGCTGCAGCCAGTTGAAGGAGGACTTGTGCCTAACCTATCACACTCTGAGCTGACAGTGGGCAGTAGAGCCAGGTGGGTTCTAAAACCAAATATTTGGGCACCAAATGATGGCATAAGTTACAAAAGAATCACACACCAGTTAAGAATTATGAATAATAAAAGGGTTATTTTTATAAGGGGAAAACTTACAGATCACAGTCCTAGACAACAGTCCTCTGAGTGAATAGGACCAGAGTCTAGCAGCCAGAACCAGAAGTCAGAAAAAAGAAAACAGGCATACGTTTACCACTGCTTTTACAGTATAAGAGACCATGCACAAGCAGACTGGTATCTTAAAGGCTATTGGCTGAAGGAGCAGAATGTTCCCCCACATCATAGCTATAACTAACATCCCAGCACTACAGAAAGCAACAATTGGTCAAAATGTAGAAAACAGCTGAGAGTGGGGTTCTCAAACCCAACTGACATATTTACAACACAACTCCTACACCTAAGGTATTTTACCTCAGGTAAAATCACAGAAGCAGGAACAGAAATATTGTAAGAACTTGAGAACCAGGAAACTTGCTGTGAGATAGCATCTTCTGTATATAATAAAGAAGCTGTACTCATGAAATCTTATGAATATGCTAACCTAATAGTGACAAGACCAGTTGAAGTGCCAACATGAATGGGGAAAATTCACAATTCCTAACCCCTAGATGGGGTGGTAGGTTATCCCTTCACAAGTGGTCATCACTGGACACTCTGCAAAGGAAAACAGTAGGTGAAATCCACAGTTGGAGTTGAAGAGGACAGAGAAATGGGTAATTTAGAAATGATACAGCTATAGTACACATATAAGAAATACATTTAAAATGAAATTTTATATTGAAATTGACTTAAAAGGTAATTGGCTTTTGATTCCATAAAAATAATCTACACAGATCAGTATAATTATTTCTCTAAAACAATTATTTAACACAAAATAAAAGATAAATGATACTTTTGACTTCAAAGATCTTTTCTAACTCAACCAGTTCTCATAGGATGACAATAGTTACTCTGAAGCATCTTCTCTGATATTGGTTCAATTAGTATTGACCAATAACATTAATTCATTTGAGATTAACTTTATGTTACTAGAGAAAGTATGCCTTAAAGACATCAGTAAATTTTTAATTTCCTCCAGGAAATATTATATGATGTGTTTTTAACCATTTTGGCCTACATTGAAGAACTAGATATATTATAATAAAATAATAAAATATTATATAACTTCTACAATTAATGTGGCATATAGAAGATCATTTGAACAGTGAAAATCTACAAGTAGTTTTATTTCTATTCACTAACTAAATTGTCCAGAAAGCAAAATGTATGTTTTGGGTCATATAATAATTCTATAAAGCTGTTACTAAATGGTAAAGTGATTTGTCAAACTTCTAAAGAAAGTTACATTTACATTATTCTATTTACTATTTTTAAACTCCTAGCATGAAAGGGTAAATATACATAAGCTTTAGTTTTGTTTATCAGGGTCATAGTTACAGGATATTCAAATCAACAGCAGGAAAATGAAATAATAAATAACTAAGGTTTGAAAATAAAGAGGACCAACAAATGGCTCACTGGCATAAGATTGTCATGTGGCTATACATATAAAACCATATCTACAATCACTAAATGAATATAAGTTATTTTCAGCAATCAAAAGAAAACAAAGAGGAAAAAGGAAGACCACAAAGAAACAGGTAAAGTGAACAACTGCAAGTTAAGGTGGTGAAAACCTACAATCCCAGCACTAATGCAAACAGATATGAGTATTATAAGTCTGAGGAGAGAATGAATTCCACAGCAAGATCAACACCAGCCTGGGCTACATACTGAGACCCAGTCTCAAAAAGTTAAATAAGAAATATAGTTAATAAAGCACTTTCATCAAGTAAGATACAAATATAGAAAGTAATTATCTTCTAGTACATTTTTAAAGGTAATACTAATTTTCCAGTAGCTAATCCCAATGTTTGGTGCAAGATGGAATTACATGGGAAAATGTTAAAAATACAGACACTCTAGTTCATCCCAGAATAGCCAAATGAAATTTCTTAGAGCTACTGTTCAGGTGCATCTCTGCTTGAAAATGCTGCTCACTATTACAAAGTCTTGGCCTATGAGGAGAAAAATGAAAACAAACAAAACACTAGGAAACAAAACAAAATAAATAAAAAAAAACAAGTTACTAATGTGTTTAAACAACCAAGTTGCTAGTCACTTCTTTCTTGCTCTGTAGTCTTTGTTGACCACTCTGAGCAGAGAAGTCCAAGATGATGAGAACTAAGAAAACTTCCTTCCATATATTAGTAAGCAGAGTTTTATGACCTTGTAGGGAACAGCATTCAGAATTGATGAATGTTCACTTCCAATTGCAGAATGTGAGTGAGGAAGGGAAATGAAGGAAGTTAAAATAATCTTTAAGAGGAAAAAGAGAAGAAAAAAGTTCTGAAAATTCAGCAAGTTTGAGGAACATGTTTTTTTTTTATTGATGTTGTTGTTTACTTTTTTGATGAAGGAAATACAACTTAAATACATATAGAGGAATAAGGTTTGCAGGCCAGAAGAAAGTAACAAATAAATGGAGACTCATAGATACAGAAAAGCCTGGTAGAAAGGAAAAAACAAGGAAAGAAGGCATATTTTAAATTTCTTAATTGACTGCATCTCTATTGCCTCACAGTATTACTCATTTCAATAAAGGAATTGATGTCTGTGAGCCTTCTTCTCTACACATACAGAATAAGAATTCAGTCAATACCTTGCCTATAATCTTGAAACAATGGAGATATGATGTAACAACACTTACCTCAGTGCTTAACATGTAGCTGCCACTTAGCAATTACTGTTTTATAACTTACTGATATTGATATGGGTCTAACCTCAGTAAACAATATAGAGATGCTAGTTTCTAAATAAGTATGACATAAATAACTATTTTAAACAATGAGTTCTGTAAAAGTGCCAGCTTTTGCTTTTATTAAATAGGAGATAATAAAATTTCCCAAATTAGTGAAATGTTGTGGAAATTAAATGAGACTATGCACACAAAGCCTTCTGCACATTCACAATACATAAATATTTATTAAATACTGGGTAATTTACTATTACTATCACAATGTCTCCAATATGTCCATCATAAAAATTGTTTTAGAAGACCTTGCAGGTGTTCCATTAGTAGTTGTATGCATGTATCCTCTTCTCCATGTTAATATTAATATGCAGTTAATTCTCATACTTAATAGTATAGTATGAATCACAAGTATATTTGATAAAGCATTGGCAATTATTTAGAGGTACATAAATGAATATATGTATAAATTGCTAGTTGCTGAACAACAGTTTTGTCCAAGTTTAAATCCTTCCAGCCTTAAGGGAAACTCACTAAGACAAAGGATGTTTGAAATATGATAAGCAATAGGATGCTCTAAAAGTAAGTATAACATTCCATCCTCCAGTGAAATTCCTTAAGGTCAGGAAGTAACCAATTTCAAAGTTGTAGAAAGACTCTAAAATTAACAAAATACACTAGGCCCTTCTATAGACAGGCCATTCTATAGAATGCTTGTTCATTTCCCAGACACTGAGACACAAAATAATCACCGAGAAAGAGTATTAGTTATACTACCATTTTGCCAATAGCTAAAGTATATTTCTAGCTAGCTCTTATATCTTAAACTAACTCAGTTTTATTAACCTGTGTATTACCACAATGTGGATGTAGCCTAGGTGTAAGGTTCCATCCAGAATCCAGCATCTGTCTCCTCCTATGGCTACATGA
Organism: Myodes glareolus; assembly: GCF_982192425.1. Classification (NCBI taxonomy): domain Eukaryota; kingdom Metazoa; phylum Chordata; class Mammalia; order Rodentia; family Cricetidae; genus Myodes; species Myodes glareolus. Next base: position 12,010,598 of record NC_142053.1, on the reverse strand, counting down.
GTTCTCATTGATTCCATCACTCTCTACTCTTCTATATGCTTGAAATTTCTTCCCTGTTTTTTTCTGGGCTGCAATAATCCCAAAGCAGTTTCTTTATTAACCAATGGCATTCACAGCATACAAAGAGGAATTCCACATCACTCCTCCTTCCTCGAGCATATATAATTCATAAGGATTGCTGAATGATACTCTCAGAAAGACTGAGCTGCCTAGAAGGGTTTCAGACTAGCAGGCCTCCTAGAAGAAACAAATTAGCAGAACTGCTTTGAAGAGGCTCATACCAAATGAGCTACCCAGAAAAGACACTATCATACCTTTTGAGCACTTTTCAAATTGTGTGGGTGAACTTAAGTTTTAGTGAGGGTTACTATCAGTATAATAAAACACAATGGCCATAGTAACTCGTGTAAGAAAGACTTTATTTGGCTTATATATCTACATCATAATCCATTGTTGAAAGAAGTTAGGGTAAGAACTCAAACAAGGCCAGAAACTGGAGGCAGGAGTTGATGCAGAGGCCCTGAAGGTGTGTTGTTTACTGACTTGCACATCATGGCTTGCTTAGTCTGATTTCTTATGGAACTCAGGACCATCTGTCCAGGACATGGAGAGGTGACCCCACCCCACCCACAATAGACTGGTCCCACTCATGTCAGTCACTGAATTAAAAAAAATATTTCTTACAGACCAAATTTATCTTATGTAGGCATTTTCTTAATTGAGCTTCCCTCCTCTCAGATTAATTTGGTTTGTATTAAATTGTTATAAAACTATGCAAGAAAGGTTTCCAGCTTTTTTTTCATCGCCCATCCATACTGTGGTGGACTTTTGGGGATGTAGCTGTTTTTGAGTGATCTCTGCTCCTGTAAGTAACCGCATGCATATTCTTGGAAGTATCCTTTAGAAGAAAAGAATTGAGAGAATAAATAATATGTCTAAGTATAATTTTATATAATACATGTGATTGTATATTATATATGATCATACAATACATATTATGTATAATTATAATATAATAGACTAACATGATTATATTATACAATCATATATATTATATATACAGTTTTATATAAAATATACATAATTCATATATATGAATCATATCTTTGTTCTATTTATTATGTGTGTTTATATATACATAACACATACATGTTTTATCAATTAGAGTCAGTTACAGGCTATGAGTTTGACAATCCAACAATGACTGTCTCATGATGAAAAGGCCAAGATCCTAATAGTTGTCCAATCCATGAGACTAGATGTCTCAGCTAATCTTCTGTCTATGTTGAAATCTTGAAGTGTTTTTTAGCATCAGTGAAGGAATAATTCAACAATAGGGTAGATGATCTTACCCCCAAGATTAAGGACAAACAGAAAACTATGCTATAGCTTCCTTCTTTCATGTCCATTTATGTAGGCTGTCATCAGAAGGTATGATCACATTAAGAGTGTATATTTTCACTTCAAATGATTCAGATTGAGGATGGGTCTTCCCACTTCAAGTGATACAATCAGCAAATTCCCTTTCAGGTGTGACCAGTTGATTTGGTTTTAATTGATGTCATCTCAAGTCCACAACTTGTTGACTTGACCCATGATGATATTTTTCACATGCCATGCTTAATTTTCAAATGAAAGAAATTAGTAGGTCATAATTCCATCTACAATGATGTCATCATCCTATGTACAACTACAAAATTGTTTCATGTATATTTATCATTATGTATATATATATATATATATATATATATATATGTATGTATTCTGTGAGAAATACTTAGTCATTTAGTGCCTCATAAATTAAATGTAACAAAACCAACTGATATTCTCACATTCTATGTTATATAAAATGATAAAAAATATTGGAAACAAACATAGTTAATTGCTTAATTGCTAATGTGTAGAAGGAGCTGTGGGTCGCTTCCTGCCACCCGCCTCCCAGCTAGCTTTACCCCTGAAATAATTACACGGAAACTGTATTCTTTTAAACACTGTTTGGCCCATTATCTGTAGCCTCTTATTAGCTAACTCTTACATATTGATCTAACCCATTTCTAATAATCTGTGTAGGGCCACGAGGTGGTGGCTTACCAGGAGGATTCTAACCTGCAGCTGTCTTGGAGAGGAGAGTCATGGCGACTGCCTCATTGCCTTCTTCCTCCCAGCATTCTGTTCTGTCTACTCGACCTATCTAAGCTGCTGTTCTATCAAAAGCCAAGACAGTTTCTTTATTAACCAATATAAGTAACACATAGACAGTTAACCCTCCTCCATCACTAATGTGTGCATTTATGTGCACAAACACACTTAAAACATCAATGCTTAAATCAGTCATAATGTTTATTTCTGCTACTGTTCATGTGACATTAACTTAACATTAACTAACTGGTATTTTTAAATGCCTCTCTTTACTATGCCTTCTGTACTTCCTCAAAACATTTGGTTTCCTCTAAGGCCCACTATTATGTAAAACAAAAACTATCTTTCAAAGGGAAAATAGCTGTGAGCAGATGACAATAAAACCTTAATTGAAAATTCAAAGGATCTTCTCTATAGTTCATTTACCAGGGCCAGCTAAACATTCCAAACAAAATTCCTATCTGTCATTTGTACCTCAAGTACCATTGGGAAAGCAGAAAAAACTCAAAGCTTCCTCTTTCCATGCTTTTTTTTTTTAAACATCGGCATCGACCAGAAGGTATGTGACACATTTACGATGGGTCTTCTTAACTCAAATCATCCAATCAAGAAAATTTCTCATAGGTATGCACAGTTACTTGGGCTTTAGTTAAGTCCAGATGCTGTGCAGTTGAAAAACAAGATTGAGAATTACTAATCTCATTGTTTCATCATGGTTAACTTTAGTATTATCCTTACATAGGTCAGCCATTAGTTCTCCATTTGAGGTGAGTTAATGTTTGATCTCATATCATCAGAAATAGTATCACACAACAGTTTTTCTTAAAATTAAGTGCACATAAAAATGGATAAGATGATTAAGTGGGTAAATACTTTCTGCCAAGCATGATATCCTGGATAGATCCCTGGGAATCATATGACCAAAAAAAGAATCAATTCCTGAAAGTTATTTTTTGATCTCCCTCAAAATATAATGCCATGTTTCTTCCCCTTCATGAAAAAATCAATTTTATAATAATTTTAAGGATTGGGTTATGAATAATTTAGAAAAATATAGAAAGTAAATTGCATGGTAATTTAATAAATACAAAGAAAAATAGAAAAAGTATTACATATCAGAATGAACAAGAGAAAAAACATTACATATCGGAATGAATAAGAGAAAAAGCATTACATATTGGAATGAACAAGAGAAAAAAACATTACATATCGGATTGACTCCTAAATACTACGTTCTTTATTTTTTTTTCAAATTTGTTTTTACTGTTTTGTTTCCTTACAGAATTATGTTGCTCATGCAATTTTTTAGGGTATTATTATTTGCAAGTTGGTTTAATGATACTATTATTTATGAGTTGGTTATATAGATTGGGAATAACCTAGGACATGTTTGAAAACATTGCTACCCTATATCCCACCTAATGTGTTCCCCAAAACTCTAAAATTAAAACCAGCCATCTAAGACCCAGAATACACCTTGTTTTGTTTATTGAGGTGCTCTTGTATGATGGCTAATTCATAATTTGAATGTTAATGAATTTTGGCATTAATTCCAGGACTTGGATAATAAATGTCAGGTTTCCTGATTTCTGCATTCTCATAAAAATGCATTTTTGCTTCTTGTGTTTAAATTGGGATGGAAAATGTGCCTTGAAGCATTTAGAAATACATCAAAACTGAACTTATTTGACAGCTGAATTATAAAAAATAAAAAACTTGATGTTTCACAGAATGATATCATTGGTGGCCATTGTTAGTCCTTATAAGATATATTGTAATGCATGTATTTATCTATCCCATATACCATCAAAGATTTCTCAAAATTTCTTTCATATGAGCCCCTCTAAAATGAAGTATAAAAGTTACTTTGAGCTGATAGCTGCTTTTTAAAATTTATATTCCTCAGTAGTTCTGAACAGATATGTTTGCATTAATTCTGCATTTAGGCAGCTAGAGTAGAAAATGTCTACCAAAGGTCACACAGAAGACAATCCTTTACTTTAGGGTTAGATTCACAAAAGCTTGAGTAGAAAATCTTTTGCATTTCTCATATACCTGACTAATATTGAGTGTGTGTCAATGAAAATTCAAACTGGAAATTAGTACATTGTTGGAATACTCTGCTATTAAATTTGTAGTCTGCCATATCTGGACAGCTCTCTGGGCTCAGTAGAAAATGGGTAGTTCTTTTATAACAGTGCTCCCTCCCTCCCTATTTGGATGGTGTCTCTCTCTAGACCTGAGGCCTGATGTTATCTGAAAACTGTCCCTAAGCTTGGATGTCTGACCTTTGACACAGATCTCGCAGATGCTCTTACTCTGTTGCCCATATGATAACTAGCCATCATGCTTTATGATAGGAACATGCTGCCAAATGTAGACTAGGTGATGTCCCAGCTGCTGTTCCATTCCAATGTGTATGCCCTCACTTTAGAATAAAATTGAGCTGTATTACTGAAATTGTATCCTGGATAATTGTTTTCAACAACGTTCTGAATCCTGCTCACTCTCTTCTATTCCCATTTCCCTTGCAAGGAGGAGGAGGAGTAGGCTGCTGATGTTCTCTGAGTTAGGAGACCCATGGTAAATGTGGTGTAGGAGGTCTTTCTTTCTAATGTTGCTTTCATTGGTTAATGAATAAAGAAACTGCCTTGGCCTAATTGATAGGGCAGAACTAAGGTAGGCGGGGAAGACAGAACTGAATGATGGGAGGTTGAAAGTAAAGTCAGAGAAGAAGCCATGGATTCTCTGCCTGAGAAGAATGCCAGTTAGAATTTTACCTGGTAAGCCACTGCCATGTGGTGATATACAGATTAAGAGAAATGTGTTAAATCAAGATGTGAGAGTTAGCCAATAACTATGATATGATATGAGGCTAGACATAACGGGCCAAGCAGTTATTTAATTAATAACTATGTGGTTATTTCCTGGCTAAGCTAACCCTGTGGCCGGGAAGAACAAGCAGGCCCTCTCCCTACAACAATTGGTGCTCCAATGTTGTCAACTAACTCCACATAATACCTGGGAGAGAGAGAGAGAGAGAGAGAGAGAGAGAGAGAGAGAGAGAGTTTAACACAGCTTTTTTGCTATTTGCTGGCAGTGTGCCACAGAGAGATTTTCCTGACTTAGCAGCCACATCAGGAAAAAATTGACGGTTTTAAAATTCCAACTTTTTGAGCTATGCTACTAGTGCAACCTCTGGCTCTTGTTGGAGACAGAGCATTTGGTTGTGGTTTGTGAATAAAGTGCGATGGCTTGCTTGACGTCAATGTGGAATGGCTGTGTGCCTGGAACTGGGGCAGAGTGCTTGGCTCAGAGGCAAAAAAAGCAGCTCTAGCTTGTTGGACTGTGCAGAGTGAGCAGGAACTACCGTAATTATCATAATAACAGCACAATTTAATGCTGCAGGAGCTTCTTGAGCTCCTTCCGCTGTTTCAGCCAATAGCCTTTAATATACCAGCTCATTTGAGTGTGGTCTCTTTTGCTTTAGAAAGCAGCAGGAGCCCTCCCTGCTCTTGCTCTCCTGCCTGGTTCCCACAGTCATCCAGGCTCAATGTGCTGCTGCTGTTCTACTGGCCACAGCGCTACCAGATAGCCATCTGAGTTTGTTTCCTTGGCTTTATGTTTGGCTATTGTGTGGTGCGAAGTTTCAGCCAGTCTTATTGAAAGCACTTTGGCTGGTCCCTGTGCTCCCTGTCATTATTTCACTATTCTGAGAACTTAGTGACAGCTGTCAATAATCCCAAAAATCTCTCTTTGGATTCCTTCCTCCTGAATCACAGTCTGGAGTACATGGTGGATGATCTTTCTTCCTTGATAGAGTTCACACTTGAAAATATCTTTTGGCCAGAACTGAAGCAGATCACCTGGCTCAGCACCACTGGGATGCTGATGGTGGTGTTTGGAGAATGCCTGCGGAAAGTGGCCATGTTTACAGCTGGCTCTAATTTCAACCATGTGGTGTAGAGTGAGAAGTCAGACACCCACTCTCTGGTGATGATCAGGGTCTATGCCTGGTTCTGGCATCCTTCCTATGTGGGGTGATTTTACTGGAGTATCAGAACCCAGGTGATGCTGTGTAACCCCATCTGAAGTTTTGTTTATCCCCTGACAGTTTGGCGTTTCTTTCGTGATCACACAGAAGAGGAGAAGAGCTCACTGATTCAATTCTTTGGGGAGGAATATTTGGCATATAAAAAGCGGGTGCTCATGGGTCTGCCTTTCATAAAGGGAGTCAAGGTGAAGCTATGACAGGCAGAGGCCTACTGGGCCAGGGAATATCTGGCCCTGTGCAGCCTAGGACAGAATATCTTCCAGTTGGCCACTGCAGAATGAGTTTATTAACCATTTTATATGTCACTAATTATTCCTCAGAATGTCACCCAAGACCTAGTGGTCAGAAGGTCTTAGGACAACAGGTATCACTGCAGCATTCTCTTGTGCAGAATGAAGGGAGAACAAATATAAACAGTGAACAAGTAGAGTGTCACAACGGTCCCATCAGTGTCTTTCTACAGTGGCGGGGTGAAGACACAAGCCACAGTCTCACATCCCCTCAGGCTAGAGTGTATACACACTGTGACCAGGATACTTAGAAGAGGTCACTGCCCTCTGTAGTACTCATGCCAGAATGTATAGTCCAGGCTGACCTCAAACTCATGATCCTCCTGCCTCTGCATCCTGCAGCAAATACTACCAGCATGTGTCAACACACTGGTGTGGTAGAATGGCCTGTATTCTGTCAATTATATTTTAAAGAAACACTGATTGGCCAGTAGACAGACAGAAAATATAGGTGGGACAACCAGACAGGAAGTAGAGGTGGGTCAATGAGAACAGGAGTATTCTGGGAAGGAAGACGCTCTTTCTGCAGTTATGAGTCCATCACAGAAGAAGCAAGATGTGACTGCCTTGCTAAAAAAGGTACCGAGCCAGGTAATTAACATATACTAGAATAATGGGCTAATATAAGTTATAAGAGTTAATAAGAAGCCTGAACTATTGGGTCAATCAGTTTATAACTAATGTAGACCTCTGTGAGATTTCTTTGGGACTTAATGATTGTGGGAACTGGGAAGGACAGAAAACCCCAAAAACAGTTTAAGATTTAGACTGAGCAGGCAAACAGAAAGTACCATATTACCTGTACTAATGATGAAACTTAACTTTTAAAAAAGTGCTTAGCATTTTAAGAAGTTCTCCTGGAGAGTAAATAATTACAGATTCACAATAGGACAAATTCATACATAAAACAACTTTAGATGGGACACAGTGTTTGATAAATGTATGAAGTCTTGGGAGAGAGAAGAAAAAGAGTATAGAGAGTTGGAAAATAAATAAATCATTTTTTAAAAAAGTCTTTAAAGAGACAGATTAAAAGGAGTAAAGATAAATAAGCCATGAAAAGATAGAAAATTCAAAGAGAGTCAGGATTACGTATATTATTATGTTTCCTTTGAATTTTTTGACTGTGAAGGAGCTACGTAGAAAGAGACATTTCATTGTATGGGCTGCTAAGCTAAACCAGCATGTATATTATATAGGTATCTTGACTTCAGAATTTGGGTCTAAGGATATGTAGCTTGGGTAAAGAGATTCTTTTGTTTTCACAGAAGATGAGAACCTGTGGATTGCTTCGAGACAAATATAGTTTGATAGACCACACCCACATGAAGGTCACCGTGAACCCCTCAAAATATTACTTCACCCAACTGCAGACTGAGATGAACCTAGCACACAGGATGCACCATGAATGACCTGATTAACAGTACCAACAAAAAGCAGAATGCAGTATAAACAAATTTAAGCCCATATTCCCAATTAATATTTATAAATGTTCTTTTACATTTAAAGGGGGATATGATATAGATATGAGTAATTTGTATTGGTATGAATCTTGGTTTATTGATACAAATTTGAGGTTAATTTTGTTGTATGTATATGGATTTCTGGTCTTGATTAAGATATTGTGTTTGTGTAGCTCATTTAAAATGTAATGTATAATTAAGAATTCAGGTTGATAGATAATCATCTTTAATTGTCTAGCTTGCAGTCATGTTAGTTAGATTTTTCCAAATGTATAGAGATATATTTCAGTTAGATAGGTCTTCTTAAAATTTTTCAGAGACCTTCAGAATATGGCATTTAATTTTTTTAATAACTTAGGACTTTTTATGACAATGAGACACTTATGCTCCTGGGAGCACCAATTATTTTGAGAGGAAGGTGGGCATCAACAAGGCTCCTTAGCTATTTTGGCAAGAAACTGCTCTTGCCTGGACTCCTTCAATGGACATGCAGAACCCACAGAGAGATGACTGCTGAACTTTCCTAAAGGTGAGATGGTCCTTCGGGGTTACTGCTTCATGAAAGAATCTGTGAGACATTCTGCAGGACACAGAAGAAAATGACTGAAAGCTTCCAATATATGTGGAACTGTCCTTGAAAATTCCTGCTTCTTGGAAATGTCTGCCAGATACTATGGACCTGAAGGCCATAGATGGATGCCCCAATGGTACAGAAAAACTTTGGATGACTGTTCAGGCAGCAAGATATCTCTGTAATTTCTAGTTTTAGAAGTTGCTTACAATGCACTTCCTGTTTTCTTAGGTAATATCATATCCTTCTGGAGTCTTTGATAGTGTTGAAGAATTTATAGTTATGGTTTTCCTTAGTTATAAAATAAAGTAGATATCAATATTGTAACTGTAATTCTTGCTTGATAACTGCTTTACTATTTGTAATTTTACTATGTTAAAGTTAAAGCCTTCCTTTTTGTGTAAACAGAAAAGGGGTAGTGGTGTAGGAGGTCCTTCTGTCTATATGTTGTTTTCATTGGTTAATAAATAAAGAAATTGCCTTGGCCTAGTTGATAGGGCAGAACTAAGGTAGGCAGAGAAGACAGAACTGATTTCTGGAAGGAAAAAAAGCAGAGTTGGAGAGACACCATGGATACTCTACCTAAGATGAACAGTGGTTAGAATCTTTTCCGGTAAGTCACTGCCATGTGGCAATATACAGATTAATAGAAATGGGTTAGATCAAGATATGGGAATTAACCAATAAAAGGTTAGAGATAAGGACCAAGCAGTGGTTTAATTAAAACAAGTTCTGTGTGGTTATTTAAGGGCAAATCTAGCCAGGCAGCAGGGAAAAAAAAGTGGGCCCTCTCCCTACTATATAAATGAACAACAAAATCTAAGGCTAGAGAACCAGCAAGAGTAAAGTGTCCATGACGACAGAGTTGAAGAGACAGACATGAGTATGTTAGTAGATGGCACTTCTTGGATTATCTTGTTGTAAGAAGAGCTCATGGATATCATACATAGCATTTCTAGTCACAATATGAGGTCCTTAAAACTTAGATTAAAGAAGTTAAGAAATTGAGGTATACTAATTTAATTCTTTTCATTATACAGAAGGACTTAACTGAAAATCAGTTAAGGAAAATAAAGGAAAGTTTACATTATTTTGGATAATTAAGGCTATAAATCCACTCAAACTAAATTTTTAAAATTTCTTTTGAAACAACACATTAGTAGTCATCCAAGAGTTCTCTTTTCTAATATAAAATATTAGGAATGACCCTAGATTAGAGATTTTCACTTTCAAAATTTTTAACATTAAATGAAAAATAGCCCATATACATCATATCTCACATATGGCTTTATCATGTGTTTATGAAAACCATTTGTAAATATTTCAGCAGGTTGATATTCACACATTAAAAAATTGCTAAAACAAAATATTTAACTAAATAGTTTAAGATTAGCACAAAATTGCAAATTAGAGATTTTCATACTTTGTTCTTTGGATTTGCTTAAGTAAAGTTTATTCAAATATAAAAGTTCTGCTACATTCTCATAAAACTTATTACACACACAGTCCTTATTTTCTCTCATGACTTGCTGGTGAATAACAAATACTTGTATACCAAATTACATATTCATATTAGAGTCAACCTAAGCCTGAAACAGATGCAATTGATTAAATTCTCTTCCTTGTATAATCATCGATTCTAGAAATCACCTTTCCTGTCTACTTCTTTAATGGACCTCATTGGAACCCCTGGGGACATATGTAATACATCTTAAAAAACTAGTATTCTGAGCCATGCTTTAAAAAAAAAGAACAGGAGAATGTTATTTTCCTGTCTTCACCATAATTCAAATTAGAAAAACATAGTACTACCCTGTGTAGTTCCCCTAGTAAATACATACAGTTCTTTGTGGTAATCCTTTAGTTAGATGACTTTATGCAAAAAGCTATTTGAAGAGTCGTTAAGGATACTGGAAAAAAGTCTGGTTTTCCTTGCAGTTCAGAAAGCATGTCTTTTCTCAGTTCTAAGCTTATATTCCTTAGTTAACCTCAACCCAAACATTTTGCAATATTATTCCTGTGTTTTTATAATCCACGCAGACATTTTCCTCTTCCTATGTTTGGAACGTTTAGAACAGGACTTGCATTTTGAACTCAGCTCTATTATGAACTGAGCTTAATTCACATTTAATTTCCTTTATTTTATGACTTACCAATCAATATTTAATTAAATCTGTGATCAATACCTTTAAAGTATAATAATTGGACTCTACTTTAAAATTACATATATGTCCATGGGTAAAATCAATAATAAAACCAAAAGTAGTTATTTTTTTAAAGGTTTACTTTATAATCATTTGTCCAGATAAAACAACTTATAGGTATTAACTAACTCTTCATTAGACAGTGAGGTGACATAAGATTCCCTATAGCATGACATCCTTTAAATTAGAAGTAGCAATTGTATGGATAACTTACATTAATTGTTGAACACAAAGTACTAACCTCCCTGATTCCCAGTACACTGTTACCTTTGACTGGATATTGAGATAGCAATACCTCTCTGTGGCACTCCTGACACAATTTCATGCTGACAGTCATAGTTTCCATCACTTTAATCCATCAGAGCCCTTCAATATCCTAATATGCTTTTTTCAAAAAGATCTCTTTGATGCATGACTACCCATAGCTTCCCACAACAACATGTTCAATGTTTTTGTTGCCTTTGTTTAAACCAAACTCTCTACTTCTTTTCAAGATCATTAGTAATTTATAAAGTGAATTGCAGTCACAGTCACACTGCTTCTCTCAGGGACTTTGCCCTTTACCTCTTTTAAAATTAAAAAAAAATAATTTGATCATAGATAACACCCCTTTGAAGCAGATAAAAAGAACAGTGGCACATTGAGTTTACAAATTACACGAAGTTCCAAATTAGTGGATGGTAACTGAGAGAGACATGAGATTTGTTTAAGGAGGTACAAGGTTATGTGTTTTTTCTACATTCAGTGAAACCAGGAGGAAAACGTGATTTTTCTCCTGAGGGAACAATAGCCTTTGTCTCCAATTTTGAACAGTAATTTTTATTACTCACTTTAGTAGTGCCTGTACTTTAGTCATGGCTATTTTGTTATTTTCAATTAATTGGTCTTCTAGCAAGTCGAAAACATACTGTTTTAAACAAAGATATTTTGTCACAATTGCTTAATGTAAACAGAATAATGAAACAGATTTGATGGAGGAAGGTCATCTGTCTATTGTGTTACTTTCATTGGTTAATAAAGGAACTGCCTTGGCCTGATAGGTCAGAATATATGTGGGTGGAGTAGACAGAATAGAATGCTGGGAAGAAGGCAGTGAAGCAGATGATATAGCTCTCCTCTCCAAGATGGACATAGGTTAAGATCCTTCCCAGTAAGCCACTACCTCGTGGTGCTAGACAGATTATTAGAAATGGGTTAGATCAATTTGTAAGAGTTAGCCAATAAGAGGCTACAGATAATGGGCCAAACAGTGTTTAAAAGAATACAGTTTCCATGTAATTATTTCAGGTAAAGCTAGCAGGGCAGGTGGTGGGAAGCGGCCTGCCATTCCTTCTACAGAGTGGTGCCCAACATGGTAACTAAATCCACTTAAAAACCTGAGAGAGCTTAAACGTAAGGGAAAGAGAGTTTAACACAGATTTTGCTGTTTGCTAGGGCGTGCTATAGATATTTCCTGTTTCAGCATTAGCGGTAGAAAAAAAGCTGCGTCATTTTAAAACACAGCTTCCTGGGCCCTGCCACTGGTGCAAACTCCGGCTATGGAGCATTTCTGGGCCTAGATGTTTGTGTGCCCGCTCAGGATCGGGAAGAAAGTACTCTGAGACCATGCCAATGGCTCAGCGCTCTCAGTCTACACCTGGGCAGACTGTGGGATCAGGCTTAGGGAAGTGGGAGAGCATGACGGATTCCTGCCACACACAGAGATGTTTCCAGGCTGTGCAGTGCTCTGCCTGGCAGATTAGGCTGTAACTGAGATAAAAAGCTCATTTTCAGAGTTAAAAGTGCTGAGTGTAGCTCCTACCTGAAGGCAGGGGGAAAAAAAAAGCCGTGAATTTTTAAAACACCGGCTTTCTGGGCTATGCTCCTACTGCGACCTCTGTTTCTTGCGGGAGACAGAGAACTTGGATAGGGTTTTTGTGATTAAAATCCTTGCTTGCTTGATGGCAATGTGGACTTGCTTTGTGCCTGGAACTGTGCTCGGCTTGGGGGCACCAAATGGCCAAGGCAGGAGCAGCTCCTGCTCAGCTCAACCATGCTGAACTGTACTGATCCCAGGCAGGATCTATCATAATTAGCATAATAACAATGCAGTTAAGGTTTAGACTGGGAAGGAAACAGGGGATACCGTATTACCCCTATGTGGCGCAAGCTAAAGTTTTTAAGAAGCACTTAGCATTTTAAAAACTGCTCCTGGATACTAAAAAAAATACAGATTCACAATAGAACAGATTCAGACATACAAGACCTATAAATGGGTCACAGTGTTGGATGAATGTACGTAGGCTTGGGAGAGAGAAGAAGAAGAATATAGAAAATAAAGTTAATGCCTTAAAGAAAAAGGGTAAAGTCTTTAAAGAGACAGATTACAGATAGTTATAGATTAAAAGAAATAAAGGAAAATAAGCTACGTAAAAATGGAAAATTCACAGAGAGTCTGGATTATGTACATTGTGTTTTCTTTAAAATTTTTGATTGTGAAGGAGCTAAGTATAGAGAGACATTTCATTATATGGGCTGCCAAGCTAAACCAGAATGGATATCATAAGGGTATAATGACTTCAGAATTTGAGTCTAAGGATATGATGCTTTGGAGAGGGTCTTCTTTTGTTTTCACAGACTATGAGACCCTGTGGATTTTTTCTATCCCAATATGGTATGATAGACCATGTCCTCCTGAAAGGTTGCTGTGAACATCCTCAAGAAATTACTTCATTCAACTGCCAACTGAGATAAACTTAGCACACAGGTTATCATGAAAGACCTGATTAACAGCGCCCCTATTCAGCAGGAAGAAGTTTGGAGAAAAATAATTATGCCCATATTCCCAAATATTGTTTATAAATGTTCTTTTACATTTAAAGGGGGATATGATATAGATATGAATAATTTGCATTGGTATGGAATTTAAGGTCAATTTTGTTATATGTATATGTATTTCTGATCTTGATTAAGGTATTGTGATTATGTAGCTCATTTAAAAATGTAATGTATAATTAGGAAATATAGGTTGTTAATGGATAATCATCAATAATACTCAAGCTTGTAGTCATGTTATTTAGATTTTCTAGATATATAGAGATATATTTCAGTAAGATAGGCATTCTTCATATCTTTCAAAGACTACAGAATATGGCATTTAATGTTTTAATGACTTAGGGTTTTTCATGACAATGAGCCACGTCTACTCCTGGCAGCACCAATCTACTTCAAAAGGAAGATGGGCATCGAAGAGGCTCCTTATGGAGTTTGATAGCCATTTGGGCAAGAAATTGCTCTTGCCTGGACTGATGAATAAACTGGACACAAAGAACCCACAGAGAGAGGACTGCTGAACTTGCCTAAAGGTGAGATGGTCTTTCAGGGTTCCTGACTCAAGAAAGAGTTTGCAAGACATTCTGCAGGACACAGCAGATAGTGACTGAACTGTCTTTGAATTTCCTGCTTCATGGAAAAGTCTACTGGATACTATGGGCCTGAAGGCTGAAGATTGATGCCCCAATGGTATAAAGGAACTTTGGGTGACTGTACAAGCAGTGAGATGTCTCAGTCATTTCTAGAGTTTGGAAGTTGCTTATTTCTTGTTTACTTAGGTAATATTATATCCTTCTGGAGTCTTTGATGGAGTTGAAGAATGGTTAGTTATAGTTTTCCTTAGTTATGATAAAAGATAAAATAGATATGAATATTATAACTGTAATTCTTGCTTTATAACTGTTTTGTTATATGTAATTTTACTATGTTAAAATGAAAGCCTTTCTTTTTTGTTTAAACAGAAAAAGGGCTAATGATGGAGGAAGGTCATCTGTCTATTGTGTTACTTTCATTGGTTAATAAAGAAACTGCCTTGGCCTGATAGGTCAGAATATAGGTGGGTAGAGTAGACAGAACATAATTCTGGGAAGAAGGCAGTGAGGCAGACGATATAGCTCTCCTCTCCAAGATGGACACAGGTTAAGATCCTTCCCAGTAAGCCACTACCTCGTGGTGCTACACAGATTATTAGAAATGGGTTAGATCAATATGTAAGAGTTAGCCAATAAGAGGCTAAAGATAATGGGTCAAGCAGTGTTTAAAAAAATACAGTTTCCGTGTAATTATTTTCAGGTAAAGCTAGCGGAGCAGGTGGTGGGAAGCGGCCCGCCATTCCTTCTGCACAGATTGATTTTACCAATGTTTATAAAATAAATCTGATGGAAGTTAGTCATATCTGTTGAATTACAATACTGATTATACACACCTGTTGTTATTTAATTTAGGCTCTCGAAGGCTACTGATTATATGTCCTGTATAAATTTGAGGTATACATTTATAATTTGAATGCAACATATTCTCTAAACAACTCTTACTAATTAACATCATTTACAATCCCAACTTTAAATACTTCTCTCATTTCAATTTTTTGCATCTACTGTAGAATGCATCTAAAGCAAGGTAACTAATGTTTATTAGTAGAATAGATGATGTACAATTAAACAAATACTGAACATGGGTAACAAAAGTCCCACTTTTAATGAAGTTAATCAATATTTATCATTAGTTCCTTTTTAGTCATTCTTAAATGTTCCCCATTAAATATAAATCTCCCACTGTGTTTTATACAACTGAGGTGTGTTAGTTAATTTTGTCGTGTTAGTCCCAAAAATACAAGGGTAAAAATTACCAACCCAAATCTCCATAGTGAAATTAATTAATTAATGCAAGCAATTAATTGAATCAAGCTATTTTACTGGTGTACACAGGTTCTCTTCATAAAAGTAGGGTTCAAAAGAACAGAATTTGACATGAGGAAGACAAGTTTTTCAGAGTAAAGCATAAGAATAACAAGTTAGTCATAATGATTTCCAGAAACAAGGACATGATTTCAAGGTATTCATAGCAAGGTAGTCATAGCAACAGATAGACATAACAAGGTAATTATAACAACCTTTTGAAACAAAGGTAGGGTTGCAAAATGGTTTTGATACAAAAATAAGGTTTCTGTTTCTTGGAACAGACAGTACAGAATAATTTTTAGTTAAGATTATAGGTGGGGCATAGCTCAATACGTGAGAAAAGAGTTTTAATCATCAACAGGAATGATTATATTTTGTCTTTACTATAAGATGACTTATGCTGAAGAGGGAGGCAGGTTGCTTCATTAGTTGCTGTTATAAAACAGCACTGCCAAAAGTGACTTATGGTAGAGAAAATATATTTGGGGTTTGATGCGGGATTACCCTCTGTATTCTGTGAATATATTTTATTATTATTTGTTAGTAAAGAATCTTCTTTGGTCTATATAAGGGCAGAATATAGCCAGGCTGGAATATATATATATATATATATATATATATATATATATATATATATATATATATATATATAATGTAGGGGGAATCAGGAATATACCACATAGCTGCTGAAGGAGACAGATGCCTGGAAACCTTACCAGTAAACCATAAGCTTCAAAGTAAAATATAAAATAATAGGAATGGGTTAACTTAATGTTCCAGAGTTAATAAGAAGTCCAAGTTAATAGGCCAGGCAGTGTTATAATTAACATAGTTGCTGTGTAATTATTTCAGGTATGTGTAAATGGGAAATGAAGAAGCTACATTCAACTAAAGAATGGTGCCCAACATATGTGACTGATGCACACCACCCTTTTTGAATATGGGTGCCTGTGTGTCAGCTCAGCATTGGGAGGAAAGTAGTTGATACCCTACCCTGGCTCAGCAATGTCCACCTAGAAAGGTGGCAGGATTGGGTCTGCTAGGAGTACACAAGCAGGAGAGCATGGCAGATTCCCATTGCCATATACAGAGATATTTCCAGGTTTTGCAGTGTACTGCATAGTAGAGTTAGCTTTTACTCAAATAAAAATGGTTTATATGTTTTACTTTGCTACCCAGAGTTGAATTAGTGTATGTGGTTCCCTCCCAGTGTTTCCAGAGCCAGTGATGAACTACCTCCACCATATTGAAAATCTGAGAGAGGTAGAGGAGCCAGCATCCAGGGCCAATGAGACCAAGCTGCTTACCACTTAAAAGAGCTCCTGTTCAGAAAATTATTACAGATACACAATAAATACAAATTCAGATATAAAAACCTCTGAATGGATCACAGTGTTAAATAAATGTACATAGGCTTGAGAGAGAGAAGAAAAAGAGTAAAGAGACGGTAAGAGTAATATAAAAGAGTACATAAGTCATAGATATTAATGGAATAATGATAATAAAATAAATATTAAACTTGTAGAAAAAGTCATAAAGTAAAAAAATAAGCCATGTAAAGATAAAATTTATACAGAGAGTCTGGATTATGAGTATTGTGTTTTCTTTCAATTTTTTTGACCATAAGTGAGCAAAGTATAGAAAGACATTCCATCACATGGGCTGCTAAACTAAATCAACACATATACTTTAAAGGTATGTTGACTTCAAAATTTGGGTATAAGGTTATGTTGCTTTGGAAAAGATGTTCTGTTTTTGTCTCCACAGAAGATGAGAACATGCATATTCCCTCCAGATTAATGTGATCTGATGGACCAAGAAGCACTGAAAAATCTCTGTGGATCACAGAATTACTTCACTCAACAAAAAGCAGGAATCAGTTTTGAGAGAACTATGCCCAAATTCCCAAATATTGTTTATAAATGTTTGTTTACACTTAAAGGGGAGTATGCTATAGAGATGAATAGTTTGCATTGGCATGGATCTTTACTTGGTTAATACAAATTTAAGGTCAATTTTGTTATATGTATGTTTCTGCTCTTAATTAAGGTATTGTGTTTGTATAGCTCATTTGGAAATATAATGTATAATTAAGACATATGAGTTAGTAAATAGTCATTTATAATGGTCAAATTTCTAGTAATGTTGGTTGGGTTTTCTGTATATACAGAGATATATTTCGGATGACTAGATATTCTTCAAACCTTCCAAAGAGCTTCAGAATAAGGCATTTAAAATGTTATAAGAACTTAGGACTTTTCATGACAATGAGACACATCTGCTGCTGACAACATCAGTCTGCTTCAAGAGGATGATAGGCACTGAAGAGGCTCCTGTTGGAGTTGATTAGCGATTTGGGCAAGAAACTGGTCTTGCCTGAACTGCTTTATGGTATGTTGTATGAACTTGATATGCAGTTCATGAAAAATGACTGCTAAACTTTCCTTAAGAAGGTGAGACAGTCCTTCAGGTTTCCTGCTTCATGAAAGAGTCTGTCAGACATTCTGCAGGACACAGAAGAAAGTGACTGACAAACTGCCAATATAGGTGAACAGTCTTTGAAATTTCCTGCCTCATGGAAAAGTCTGGCAGATACTATGATCCTGTAGGCTGAAGATGGATGCTGAAACATTGCAGAAGAATTGCAATAAAAATAAATAAATAAAAATAAAAAAGAAGAACTTTGGGTGGCTCTCCAGGTAGGGAGATGTCTCTGTCAAATCTGGAGTTTTGCAAGTTGCTTACAATGCACCTCCTGTTAACTTAGGTACCATTATATCCTTCCGGGTTCTTTAATGGTGCTGAAGTATAGATAGTTACAATTATAGTTTTCATTACTTTTGATAAAAGAAAAAAATATATAAATATTGTAACTTTAATTCTTGCTTGATACAATTTTACTATGTTAGGGTTAAAACCTTCCTTTTTATTTAAACAGAAAATGGGAGGTGATTTGAGATTCCCCTCTTGATGCTGTGATTTTGTTTCATTATTATTGGTTAATAAATAAGCTGCTTTGGTCTATAATAGGGCAGAATATAGCCAGGCTGGAAGAGATATATAGAGAAAGTAGACAGAGTCAGGGATAAGTCATGTAGTTGCTGAAGGAGACAGACATCTGGGAACCTATCTCGTACACCACAAGCCTTGTAATAAAATGTAAAATAATAGCTGTCTCAACCACCTCGCCAGCAAGGAAGACACAACACCAGACTATTCTCACTGCGGTTTATTCAGGAACCTTGAACAATCTTCTGATCCAGGGGAAAGTCAGCCCACAGCTTAAATAGCCTCTGGGTAGCCAACCACAGCATGCTACATGGGACATGCAGATAGATCCAGAAATACGGAAGCAAGGCAGATCTTTAGCCTTAGCCATATATGGAGTTGTTTGTGACTGAGAGTGCTCACCATTGGGGAGGTGGAGGGCAGAAACCAGCGTCATCTTTAAGGTGCAGCACTACGCAGGTATCTACAAATAGCAATGGGTTAATTTATGATGTAAGGGTTAGTTAAGAAGCCTGAGCTAACAGGCCAATCAGAGTTTTTATTAATGTGGTTTCTGTGTAATTATTTTAGGTATGGTGGCTGGTAAATGAACAAGCAGTCTCTGTTTACATGGCTTAGAGTTCCAGGGGATATGATCATAATCATAGTGTAGTTATGGAAACAGATAATCAGAGCAGAAAGCTGAAATAAAAACTTCAAAGACAAATTGGAGACCAAATTGGAAGGTACATGAGACAATAAACTCTAAAGCCTACTTCTAGTGACATATTTCTACCAGTATGCCTGCAACTCCTATTCCTTCCACCCAAATTAACCAGAACTTGTGACCAAGTGTTCAAATTCCACATGGAAGTCAATTCTCATTCAAACTCCTTTATTCTACTCCTCCTTCCCAGAGAGTCAAGGCTACATTATAATGAAAAATGCATTTAGTTTGAAACCAATTGATTCTGAATCAATGGTTTCCATAGTATTTTATAGTCTAAACAGAGCTCAAAAGTCCAAAGCCTCTTCTGAGGCTTAAGTTCATTTCTTAAATTTGACCCTCTGTAAACTAAAAGAGTAAATTTCATACTAACAACCCACATACAGAATATACATTAAAATGGAAAGAATTTGAGCACAGTTAAGTAATACTGGACTAAAAAAGACAAACATCCAATAGAACAAACAACAAATCTTGCTCCATGTCTGATGTCTGGGACTACAGTTCAACAGGATTTAGACAATGGTTGTCTGTGACCTCTCTCTCTCTTTCTCTCTCTCTCTCTCTCTCTCTCTCTCTCTCTCTCTCTCTCTCTCTCTCTCTCTCTCTAGCAAGTTCAACTCCCTGAATTCATCCCTCCTTGGCAGTTTTCAAACAGTTACTACATCTCCAATATTATGGCACCTCCACTGTAAACCAGGACTCACATTCAGTTTCATGCAATGGCTTCTAGGCACCTTGCATTCTCTTGCTTTATTCTCACAGAAGCTCTGGTACTGCTGCACTCTGCCTAGCCTCAGCATGTTTCTGAAACCTGAATACAAGAATACACAATCCTTCATTCTTGTGTCTTTCAAGCCTCCAAAGCATGTACCACATGGACAACATGATCAAATAATACTTCCAGGTTGGAATGAACCCTTCTCCAGTTTGAATACACCAGCAACAACTTGCATATGTTGAAACTAATGCTTTCTAGTAGCAAGCAAAGGCTTAGACTTTCTGTTCTCACAAGGTGGAAACTTTGCTGGGTGAGGTCTTGCCTAGCAGCACCTTTCACTTTCTTTCAGTGCAGAGTGGGAAACATTTATTCAGAGGTGCTTATCTCCTGAAAAGTCATAGCCTCTTTTGCAACACATGTCTTGCCTGTAACATTAAGCTTTCTAGTGCCCCTTTTGCTTTCCAAACTGTACATATATGTTTTTGTCTTCTCCACTTGCTCTTTTCCAACCAGGATTTTACCATCTATAAAAAAAAACATGTTATTCTTAACTCTTAGTGCTACTTTGAAGGTTGTGAAGATATTTATAAGGTACTGATTATTGTGCTGGAGTCTACGTTGGTTGTGTAAAATAACTTCTGTTCCCAGCCGCTCAGTCCTGAAATAACCACACAGAAACCATATTATTTGCAATACTGTTTGGCCAATAGCTCTAGTTTTTGTATCGGCTAACTCTTGCATCTTAATTTAACCCATCTCCATTAGTCTGTGCATCACCACGAGGTTGTGGCCCACCAGCAAAATTTCAGCATGCCTGTGTCCAGTGGTAGCTCCATGGCTTTTCCCTGACTCTGCCTCCTTGCTCCCATCATTCAGTATAGTTTTCCCTGCCTAGTTATACTCTGCCCTATCAACAGACCAAGACAAATTCAAAGGTCTGTTTGCAGAGGAAGCCTCTGAGAAGAGACAAAGGAACAGAAAGTGGGCAAGAATGACTTGCTTTTTATAAGGGGATATAGCACATGTGCATAGGGAAATGCTCTACTCAGTGGTGGCAATAGTCACAGTGTCACATCTTGGCTGCTGCTGCTGCTGTGTCTTTTAAGGTGCTAGGTCAGGCCAGTGTAAATGCTTGAATGTTAACAATCAGTGTCTCCTAAAAGAAGCCTGCAATAAAAAGCCCAAATGACTTGTGCATATTGTGCAAGAGCCATGAACCAGAGTAGATGATATGATGTCAGTGTACTTACAATATTTATATCTATACAAAATGACAAAACCAACTGAGAAACATGTTTGTTGCTATAGCCCCTGAAGGCATCAGCAATTTCCCAAGTGACAGACTTTAAGAAATTAAAATGAAATCCATATCTATGTTATATAGCATTCTAGTACAGTCACAAATAAACAAGCTACTTTAACAAATATGCTGCAGAAAACAGACATGCTTCTAGCAAATATATTTCGTTTGTGCCACACCAGCATGACAACTGTAGTTCTTCTGAGTGAGGGACATTGGGATTAAAACACAATACAACTTCAGGTTCTGCAGACAAGCCTTTATTCCACTTTCTTACACAGTATATATAGTCCTCCACAGAGGAAGCTGAGCCAGCAACAACAGGAAGCTCATCACGGTAACTCACATGGCTTAAGGGTAAACATCTTTTAAAACATTGTTGAAAACAACAGATTGTTCCTGTTTTTGTTCCTGTTTTCAACCAACCTCAAGAGTGCAAAACAGATCAATTGGAGGTTTGACGGCCTGTCCTCTAGGGACCCAACACTTTGAACTGTCAAATACTCTTGTGTTTCCTCTATTAAAGAAAGTTCACATTTTTTTTGTTCATAAATTTACTTGAAGTTACCTAGTTAACTCTGGCTTCCCGTTAAATTAATATTCATATTTTCACCTCAAAATTAAAGTTAAACCAGTAAAGCTGGAATCTATTTAATTGCAAGGACATTCATAATGTAACTAAGATTGCAAGTGAATGAAAAAGTTAAAATGGCATTTTTTGGTACTACCTAGAATGAAATTTAACTTTGATTCCCTTTGCCATAAGTAAATAATTACATTTCAAGTTTCTATCAGTAAATTTTACCAAAAACAGCTTCATGCATGGCTGAGCTGTGGTTAGGTGTAAAGATATCTGGAAATACCAGAAGATATTTATA
Organism: Myodes glareolus; assembly: GCF_982192425.1. Taxonomy (NCBI): domain Eukaryota; kingdom Metazoa; phylum Chordata; class Mammalia; order Rodentia; family Cricetidae; genus Myodes; species Myodes glareolus. Next base: position 11,988,551 of record NC_142053.1, on the reverse strand, counting down.
AAATAAATGGCACTAGAAAGTACTCAAGAAGAAGTGAAAGCATACTATATTTATGGTAACACATTAAGGTGACACTAAATTCCTCAGAAATCAACTTAATATTGCATACCAACCACAAATTTAGCAGTTCATCAGAAGTTACTAGCAAGTTGTGGCTAATAGTATTTTCAACAGCATAGATGATATTATTCTGTTGATAATGGGGTGCTGACTCAATTGAAAGGAGTGCTAGACACTATATAAGACTATTTCATTTCTTACTTTTATCTATTTTTGACCTTCAGCAATTCACATTTTCTCTTAGGTTCTCTGAAGAATCTTGATGACCTACAATTCCTCTCCAAAGAAATACCTGTCAACCTTTGATTCTATTTGAGTTTCTCGCAGTGGAGATCTAAAATTCATCATAATATAGAGATGATACAAAAATATCTTACCATCTCAAAGCACATGGCCAGTAGCACAATGATGCAAATGAGTATGAAATGCACAAAGCAGGAGCATCCTAATCTACAGACTCAAACTATTCTCACTTTGGCAGTGAACATTGGATTCTTAAGCTAGAGTGATAGGAAAATTACTATATATCCCAGGTTGACATGGAACTCATGGATTTCTGGACTCAGCCACCTCAAGTCTGGAATTACAGGCATGTATCAACATTCTCATCTTTGATATAATGTCTTTGCATTATAATTTTCCTCAGCAGTCGAGAGATATTTTAAGTCTTTATATGTAGGCAACACAGAATGTTTTAGAATATCTATATTTAAGAGCTGCAATGGTATAATGGCATAAAAGGAAAAACTTCATATGTTCTCTAGCACAGTGAGGTATGGATGAAAGCAATTAATTGTTTACAATAAAATAGTTAATAGAGCCTATTTTTAATGTTGCCAAAACTGAAAAATAACTAAATGCTTAAGATGATAGATGTGTTTCTGTTATCCTCATATGATCATTATATATTACACATATTTATCAAAATATTTTAAGTATGTATGGCTATTAGGTGTCAATCACACAAGAATATACATTTAAATTGTGGATCTTCTTTACTAACTTAACAATACACACTAAAATCAGTCAAAATCCAAAGTATTATGTGAAGTTTTTGCTTCAGTTAAATTGAAGTACTTTAAGTATATATTTAGTGGTGTGCTAAAATCATGCAACTGCTTTATGATATCTGGTGACCAGAATTTTTTTCACACATTCAGTGTCATGCTGAGAGCTTGAAATTGGCTTTACTGTATATATATGTACAATGAAAATAAGCAAATTGAATTTGGACTTTAACACTTAACTCCAAAGTCATTTGTTAAATATTTAGCAAAATATAATACACTGTTTACTTAACAAACTTGTGATAAAACAGCATACTGAAGTCTACCAGATGTTGAATATTTCCTAAATACTTTGACTTATACCATATCTCCAATAATTTTTTTGTGTCCTGGATGCATAACTCTGTTTGGAAGGAAGTTAATCTCTAGTTCTCTAGGAACTCAAGCTATTTTTGTCTTCAACAATTCAACAAGATACACCTGACTATAAATATTGTGAAATTATTTGGTGGAAAAAAATGTGATCTGAGTTGTAATATTCCTTATTTTGTATTGCCCAGAGCACAGCATGCCTACCAGAATAATATATAATGTCTTGCATGGTACAGCATTATTTATGTTAAACTGCAGAACTGCTGTTAGCAAAACTGCAAAACACAAAGAAAACAATGAAGAAGAGGAATCTTTATGCAGAAAAAATACAAAAGCATGAGATAAATTGATTGGAATCAGCCATCATTTTTAAGTTGCTAATTAGTTGTGAAATTGGGGGTCTGCTTCCTTATCTGTGAAATGAAGACTATATAAATACAAATAAATGATGTAGAGAAGTACTTTAGTCTTTAGGGAATTGCTAATTATGAAGTAAGTCATTGAAATAGTAAATCAGCTCACTAATCAATACTTTCAAATCTGCATTAATTTCTAGATCTCCAAACATGAAAATACCAGAAAAATATTAATAATAAAAGAAATATACATCCAACCTGGACATTCTAGGGTCCTAGGGAAGCATTACCATACCTGCAATAATTTGCTCCCACAAAGTTAAGATAATGTCTTGTTTTTCCACTTGGAGAGTTTGTTAGACAGACTGTTTATGAGATAAATCAGTAATAAATCAGTATGATGATACTATTCCTCAACTACATTCAAGCCCATATAAAATTCATAAAGAAAAATAAAACATTATAATAAAAGTTACACAAAGTAAAATTTCAATCTATTAGATATATAGTTAGAGTAAATAAAACACTCCCATCTTAAAATTTGAACTATAAAGTCTTAAAAGATATAAAATTTACTTATGAGTTGTGTGTATAAAACTAATCACTTATAATTATTTTTTGGCAACATGACATAATAACTTTTGAGCTATATGCCAATTACTATATAGTTACAATTCATTATGCTGCATGCCTTTAATCAGGAAAATAGCACAAGAGGTATTATTCTTGTTTTAAATAGAGAAAAAATGTAATGCCCATGCTAAGAAATTTATCAAACTTCTGGTGACCTAAGGACCTTAGGATGACCTAAGATGTGTTGGGGTGGTAGGGAAACTGTAATCAGAATATATTGTGTGAAAAAAATGATTTTCAATAAAAAAAAAAACAGATACTCTAAGAGGGTAAAAAGTAACTTACTGAGTCTCTAACAGTTGACAAAGATGAAAGAATCTCTGATATTTTTCAAATGTTCATGCTCACAAATAAAGATAGAGCTTTCTATCTTCAATGCCTTAAAGTTCTTGTCAAATAGATCTTTCACTTTCTTGGTTAGTGTTACCCCAAGATACTTTATGCTATTTGTGGCTATTGGAAAAGGTGAAGTTTCTCTGAATCCCTCTCTGCTTCTATATCCTTTGTGTATAGAAGGGCTACTGATTTTTTTTGAGTTGATCTTGTTACCTGCCACATCACAGAAGTAATTCATCAGTTGTAGGAGTTCTTTGGTAGAGTTTTTGGGGTCACTAATGTACACTATCGTATCATCTACAAATAAGGAAAGTTTGACTTCTTCCTTTCCGATTTGAATACCCTTAATCTCCTTATGTTGTCTTATTGCTATTTCTAGAGCTTCAAGAACTATGTTGAAGAGATATGGTGAGAATGGACAGCCTTCTCTTGTTCCTGATTTTAGTGGAATGGCTTTGAATTTCTCTCTATTTAATTTGACTTTAGGTGTTGGCTTGCTATATATTGCTTTTATTATATTTAGGTATGATCCTTGTATCCCTAAATTCTCCAACACCTTTACCATAAAGGGGTGTTGAATTTTGTTAAATGCTTTTTCCACATCTAATGAAATGATCATTTTTTTTCATTTAGTTTATTTATATGGTGGATTACAGTGATAGATTTTTGTATGTTGAACCAGCCCTGCATCTCAGGGATGAAGTCTATGTGATCGTAATGGATAATGTTTAAATGTGTTCTTAGATTCTGTTTGCCAGAATTTTATTGAGAATTTTTGCATCAATGTTCATGAGTGAGATTTGCCTGTAATTCTCTTTCTTGGTTGGGTCTTTGTATGCTTTTGGAATCACGGTGACTGTAGATTCATAAAAAAGAGTTTGGCAATGACTCTTCTGATTCTCTTATGTGAAACACATTAAGGAGTATAGGTATCAGCTCTTCTTGGAAGTTCTGATAAAAATCTGCATTAAAACCATCAGGTCCTGGGCTTTTTTGGGTTGGGAGATTTTTTATGACAGCTTCAATTTCCTCACGATTTACAGGTCTATTTAAATTGTTCACCTGGTCTTGATTTAATTTTGGTAAATGGTACTTATCTAAGAACAAGTCCATTTCTTTTACATTTTCCAACTTTGTGACATATAAGCTTTTGTAGTAAGATCTAATGATTCTCTGAATTTCCTCAGTGTCCGTTGTTATGTCCTATTTTTCATTTCTGATATTTTTAATTTGCATGTTCTCTCTCTGCCTTTTGATTAGTTTGGATAAAGGTTTGTCAATCTTGTTGACTTTCTCAAAGAACCAGCTTTTTGTTTCATTGATTCTTTGGATTGTTTTCTGTGTTTCTGTTTTGTTGATTTCAGCCCTCAGTTGATTATTTCCAGTCTTCTACTCCTCCTGGGTGAGTCTGTCAATTTGGGATAACACTGACCAAGGAAGTGAAAGACCCATTTGACAAGAACTTTAAGTATTTGAAGAAAGAAATCGAAGAGGACACCAGAAAATAGAAAGACCTCCCATGCTCTTGGATGGGTAGGATCAACATAGAAAAAATGGCAATTCTACCAAAGGCAATCTATAAATTCAACACAATCCCCATTAAAATCCCAACAAAATTCTTCACAGACCTTGAGAGAACAATAATAAACTTTATATGGAAAAACAAAAAACCCAGGATAGCCAAAACAATCTTATACAATAAAGGAACTTCTGGAGGCATTACCATCACAGACTTCAAACACTGTTGCAGAGCTACAGTAATGAAAACAGCTTGATACTGGCATAAAAACAGAGAAGTCAACCAATGGAATCAAATAGAAGACCCAGTTATTAACCCACAAATCAATGAACACCTTATTTTCGACAAAGGAGCTAAAAACATACAATGGAAGGAAGAAAACATCCTCAGCAAATGGTGCTGGCAGAACTGGAAGTCAACCGGTAGAATGAAAATAGATCCATATCTATCACCATGCACAAAACTCAAGTCCAAATGGATTAAAGACCTCAATATTAAACCGAACACACTGAACCTGATCGAAAAGAAAGTGGGAAGTAGTCTACAACACATGGGCACAGGAGACCACTTCCTACGTACAACCCCAGTAACACAGACAATAAGGGCAACATTGAATAAATGGGACCTCCTAAAACTGAGAAGCTTCTGTAAAGCAAAGGACACTGTCGTTAAGACAAAATGGCAGCCTACTGTTTGGGAGAAAATCTTCACCAATCCCTCATCAGACAAAGGTCTGATCTCCAAAATATACGATGAACTCAAGAAGCTAGACACTAAAACTCTAATTAACCCAGTTAAAAAAATGGGGCTCTGAACTGAAGAGAGAATTCTTAACTGAAGAAGTTCAAATGGCCAAAAGACACTTAAGGTCATGCGCAACCTCATTAGCGATCAGGGAAATGCAAATCAAACCACTTTGAGATATCATCTTACACCTGTTTAGAATGGTTAAAATCAAAAACACCAATAATAGCCTATGCTTGAGAGGTTGTGGGGTAAGGGGAACACTCATTCATTGGTGATGGGAATGCAAACTTGTGCAACCACTTTGGAAATCAGTGTGGCAGTTTCTCAGGAAATTCAGGATCAACCTACCCCAGGATCCAGCAATACCACTCTTATGAATATACCCAAGAGATGCCCTATCATACTACAAAAGCATTTGTTTAACTATGTTCATAACAGAATTATTTGTAATAGTCAGAACCTGGAAACAACCTTGATGCCCCTCAAGGGAAGAATGGATAAAGAAAGTTTGGAATATATACACATTAGAGTACTACTCAGCGATAAAAAAACAATGACATCTTGAATTTTGCATGCAAATGGATGGAAATAAAAAGAACACTATCCTTAGTGAGGTAACCCAGACACAAAAAGATGAATATGGTATGTACTCACTCATTAGTGGATTCTAGCCATAAATAAAGGACATTGAGCCTATAATTCGTGATCCTAGAGAAGCTAAATAGGATGGTGAACCCAAAGAAAAACATGTAGCTATCCTCCTGGATATTGGAAGTAGACAAGATTGCCAGGCAAAAGTTGGGAGCTTGGGGGTGGGGGTGGGGCAGGGATAAGGGGAGATGGGAAGAGAGACGTGAGAAGGGGAAGATGGGGAGAGCTTGGGGGAATGGGACGGTTGGGATGGAGGAAGTGTAGATATGGGAAAAGATAAGTATATATCTTAATTAAGGGATCCATTTTAGGGGTAGCAAGAGACTTGACTCTTGAGGGGATCCTAGGGGTTCATGGAGATGGCCCCAGCTTGTTCCTTGAGCAGCTGAGGAGAGGGTGCCTCGACTGGCCCTATCCTATAGCCACACCGATGAATATATTGCATATCACCATAGAGCCTTCAGCTGGCCATGAATGGAGATAGAGACAGAGACCCACGTTGGAGCACTGGACTGAGCTCCCAAGGTCCTAATGAGGAGCTGAAGTAGGGAGAACATGAGCAAGGAAGTCAGGACCCTGAGGGGTGCACCCACCCACTGAGACAATGGGGCTGATCTAATGGGAGCTCACCAAGGCCAACTGGACTGGAACTGATGAAGCATGTGGTCAAACGGGACTCTCTGAATGTGGCTGACAAGGAGGGCTGATTGAGAAGCTAAGGACAATGGCACTGGGTTTTGATTCTACTGCATGTACTGGCTATGTGAGAGCCTAGTCTGTTTGGATGCTCACCTTCCTAGGCCTGGATGGAGGGGGGAGAACCTTGGACTTCCCACTGGGCAAGGAACCCAGACTGCTCTTTGAACTGGAGAGGGAGGGGGAGAAGGAATGGGGCAAGATGGAGGAAAGTGGGAGGAGGGGAGGAGGTGGAAATTTTTAATTAAAAAAGAGGAAAAAAAAGAAGAGGCAGATTAGTGAGAAATTGCAGGGTGGGACATGAGGAAAACACTGGAAAGGAATGGTAAAGATCAAAGAATGAGGATGTGAGGAAAATATTATGAGGGAGTTCATTACTTTTTATATTTGTTTAAAATTTAAAATAATAATAAACATCTCAGTGGTAGAACACTGACTGGCCTAGCCAAAAAAAAAAAAAAAAAAAAAAGATAGAGCTTTCTAGAGGCTTACAACCCAGGAAAACTAAAGACGACCTGTTTGGGTACAATATAGCTGTAGATACACGTAAGATTAAATGGAGTTAAAGATAAAAGATACATTCAAATCTTTGCATGGTAAATGGTATGGTGTCTCTTTGTCAATACAAATAAAGACCAAATGTTAAAAAGTCCTACATAACCATGGGAAGATTGTAGCTGCATTTTCTACTTCATTTTCCATGAAATCTTATTGCTATCACACCCATCTTGATGCATGTGTGTGTATGTATGTGTGTGTGTATGTATGTGTGTGTGTGTGTATGTTTGTTCTGTGAGATGCTACTAGCCTTCCAATGGCTATCTTAATTGGCCAAGATCTGCTCAAATGTTTATGATTAAACAACCAGATATAGTTATTACATTTAAAGTTTAAAGCCAAGTTTTTATCTTCTTGCTACTGCTCCTGGATTTTTGTCTGTGTTTACATACAAAATCACTGTGATTTCGTTTATTTTAAAGACTTGAAACAATATATCTTCATGTTGACAAAGTACAAAGGACATTGTTCTTTGGTAGATGATAGTCCAGATTCTACTGGAGCTGGTTAAATCCATGAATTAATTCTGTGTGAGTTGGAAAAAAATACTGCAGACTTTATAACATTTTAAACCAAAATACATATGAGAAAAATAAGTTATTTTCAACATGCTATATATTGGGTTAGTACATTTTCTGCCTTCTTTGTCAGGAAATTTTGAGCCTTAGGTACAATAACAAGTAAAATCCATTCATGTGTTTTGTACCATTCATGTAATGACAAATAAAAGCAATGCATGGTTTATAAAATAACAGTAAATATAGAATGCAAACACACATGGCTGACAATCAAAAGATGGCCTGTCAGTAGGAAACTGATGAAAAAGTACCCAATTGCATTATTTGAAAACAACACTGCCTTTGAAATCATCTTAATATCCAAAACCACAAATGCTAACTGATTTAAATATGGATCACATTCTATAATCCTTATTTTTAAAATTCTAAAATAAATTCATGCATGCATTTTATAATTTTCCTTGGAAAAGATTCACTAAAATTAACCTATAATAGATGCAGATAAATATGCACATGGTAGCCAGAGACTGAGGCCAAGACAAATGTGTCCCGGAAAAGTGACATGAAGTTTGAATTTCAACACAAATAGGGAGATAATTGTAAAATTCATGCCTATTGGTCCTTTAGAACCTTACCACTCTGACCAAGGGAAGCAGTTTGGCAACTCAAATCCTGGGAAGACAAGGACTCTTTTTACAGTGGTCTCTAATAACTTTTTTATTGTTCATAATTATGTATTCTAGATCTTCATCACCTTGCTTGCCTATCCCAGGACATGGAAAATTCAATGTGAACAAGAAAAATTTGAAGACAGATTTAAGGCACATGGACATAAGTATGCAAAGTATTAATAAATGCAAAATTTTGTTCATTCTGATTAAAAAATGAAGACACACTACACTACAAAAGAGTGTAGATATGCCCTAGTGAGGTTTGTTATTGCTGTGATGAAACATCATGACCAAAAAGCTAATTGGGAAGAAAAGGATTTATTTTGATTGCACTTCCACATAATATTCAATCATTGAAGGAAGTCAGGAAAGGAACTCCCACAGGAAGGAACCTAAAGCCAGGAGTTGGTGAAGAGATCATAGATGGGTGCTTCTTGTTGTCTTGATCCCTACAGCTTGTTCATCTTGCTTTCTTATAGAAGCCAAGATTTTTAGCTCTGGGATGGCACCACCCACAACAGGAGAGGCATGTCCTCAATTGATACTCCCTCCTCTCTGATGACTCCAGCTTCTGTCAAATTGACAGAAAACTAGTCAAAATAAGATAGTAAAAAATGTAAGCACACAAGTCAGGAGGTATGAATTCACCCAGTTCTCTATGAACTAGAGATGGCATCATGTACTATTGTTACATTAGCTAATATACAAAAATCACCTGAAACTGAGACAAAAATAAAAAGAAGATATTAAGTATAGAATTCTTGGAACAGAAGATTTTCTCTCTAATGTGGTGCGAATTCATAACACATTTTTTATAATGGTTAGATTTTATAGGTCTTCTAAAATGCCTTCTGGGTGGAGGGAACATAAAAAGATAAAAAAAAACTGGCTATACTCATGAAAAGGCAGTCAATGCTATTTATAGTAGGGATAGGGTAACAAAATTATCAAAGTAATAACAACAGCAGCAGCAACAGCAATAATAATTATAAAGATTCAATCAGAATGTAAGGACTTGTATTATTTGAATATGCAGGCTGAGATTTATTCAATTGTTTTTTTCTTGAGCTTGTTATGAAGCAACACATATTAAATGCTTGTTTTTATTGTGTTTTATCTTATGCAACCTTAGAAATTTGTCTGAATAAAAACCAGATAACAGCCATCCCTGTGGTAGTTCTTTGTTGGAAAAGCTGTGGAGGAAAATTGTCCCTATAGGGGTGGGCTTTGAGTTCTCTTTTGCTCAAACTTTGCTTAGTGTGGCATTTGGTTCACTTGATGCCTTTAAATCAAGATGTACAATTCTCTAGCACCTTGTCTGCCTGCACACTGCCTTGTTCCCTGTCATTATGATAATGGGTAGACCCTCTGAAACTGTAAGCTGCTATCTCAGTTAAATGTTTTCCTTTATAGGAGTTGCATGGTCATGGTGTCTTTCACAGAAACATAATCCTAAGACATGCATTGTGGATATTGATGCACTTTTTCCAAAGAAGTACACACTTCTTTCTACTCAATTAGCAATTGGGTCCTGAGTGGTCTTGCTTTCTACATTGTAGTTGGCAGCTGTGTGAGTGAATGCAAACATCACATATGTACCCTCCTGACTAAACATTTTAAACAAAAGGTTCTTGCATTGTCCCGTAGGCATTATATGCATTCTAGCTAATAAAATTCTGTGTTTTCCATATAGTATGTTTATTGCTCTCATTTTGTTACTCAAATACAAATACACTGTCAAGATATTTGGGATAATTCCATTGTAAAACGATTATTACACAGTGTGGCAGGTCAGGCACACAGTCCCAGAATTCAGGGGATTGAGGCAGGAGAATGGTAACATCAAGGTCAGTCTGAGCTACAAAAGAGATCTTGTTTCCAAAGGAAAAAACTCCCCAAAAAAATGCATTTGTGAAGAAAAACTGAAATAATCAATTTAAGTGAATCTGTGAGGTGTAGTAAACCTACAAATAAGTTTTTAGATATCTTAACCATAAAGCAAGAAATGCACCAATTTTAGTAGCTCAGATCTTTATTTTTTTTGTTTTTTTTGATTTTTATTTTTTTTTATTATTTTTATTTTTATTTTTTTATTAAATTATAAAAGTTTCCATTTCAGCCCCTCCTCCCAACACCCTCCCACTCCCCCCACTCCCTCTCCTCCTCCCTCTCCATCCCCTAGAGCAGTCAGGGTTTCCTGCCCTGTGGGAAGTTCAAGTTCCTCCCCCCTCCCTCCAGGTCCAGGAAAGGTGAGAGTCCAAACAGACTGGAGCGCCAAAATCCAGTATATGCAGAGGAAGCAAGTCCCAGTGTCATTGTCAATGGCTTTTCAAAAAGGCTCCGGGCCAGCCACATTCAGAGAATCTGGTTGGATCTTGTCCTCGTTCAGTCCCAGTCCAACAGGCCTTGGTGAACTCTCATTATATCAGTTCCCTTGTATCAGTGGGTGCTCGCATCCCTCGCAGTCCTGATTACTTTTTTAATTTTCTTCATCTTTCTGTTCCTCATTTGGACCGTGGAGTGCTCAGTTCGGTGTTCCAATATGGGTCTCCATCTGTATCGCCATCCAACGTCGGATGAAGGTTTCCTCTGCCCTTGCCTTCTTTGCTCACGTTCTCTTTCCTTCTGCCTCTTATTTGGACCTAGGGAGCTAGGTCCAGTGTTCCAACGTGGTTCTCCGCCTCCATCTCCATCCATCGCCAGATGAGGGTTCTATGGTGACATGCAAAATATTCATCAGTATGGTTGTGGGCCAAGGCCGGTTCAGGCACCCTCTCCTCTGTCCAGAGAACCATCTGGGGATCTCTCCTTGGACCGGGGATCCCCTTTATAATCAAGTCTCTTGTAAACCCTAAAATGATTCCCTTAGTTGAGGTATATACTTGCCTGATCCCATATCCATCCTTCCTCCCTCACCCCCATCCCAGTCCCCCGATCTTTCCCCAATCCTCCCCTACTCCCTTCTCTCTAACCCTCTCCCTTTCTGACACCCCTCCCACCCCCCTCATGCACCCGAGGTTACCTGGGACTCTTGCCTGTTTCCTACCTCCAGGCGGATAGCTAAATAATCTTCATCAGGTTCATCTTCTTATTTAGCTTCTCTAGGATGACGAATAATAGGCTCAAAGACCTTTAATTATGGTTAGAATCCACTTATGAGTGAATACATACCATGTTCCTCTTTTTGGGTCTGGCTTACCTCACTCAGTAAAGCGTTTTCTATTTCCATCCATTTGCATGCAAAATTCAAGATGTCATTGTTTTTTACCGCTGAGTAAAACTCTAATGTGTATATGTTCCACACATTTTTTAACCATTCTTCTATTGAGGGGCACCTAGGCTGTTTCCAGGTTCTGGCTATTACAAATAGTGCTGCTATGAACATAGTAGAACAAATGCTTTTGTAGTATGTTAAGGAATCTCTAGGGTATATTCCCAAGAGTGGAATTGCTGGGTCCTGAGGGAGGTTGACTCCCAGTTTCCTGAGAAACCGCCACACTGATTTCCACAGTGACTGCACAAGTTTGCATTCCCACCAACAATGGATGAGTGTTCCCCTCATTCCACATCCTCTCCAGCATAGGCTATCATTGGTGTTTTTGAGTTTGGCTATTCTGACAGGTGTAAGATGGTATCTCAAAGTTGTTTTGATTTGCATTTCCCTGATTGCTAAGGAGGTTGAGCATGACCTTAAGTGCTTTTTAGCCATTCGAAGTTCATCTGTAGTGAATTCTCTGTTCAGTTCAGTACCCCATTTTTTAATTGGGTTAATTAGAGTTTTAGTGTCTAGTTTCTTGAGTTCTTTGTATATTTTGGAGATCAGACCTTTATCTGTTGCAGGGTTTGTGAAGATCTTTTCCCAGTCAGAAGGTAGCCTTTTTGTCTTACTGACAGTGTCCTTTGCTTTACAGAAGCTTCTCAGGTTCAGTAGGTCCCATTTATTTATTGTTTCTCTTATTGTCTGCACTCCTGGGGTTCTGCTTAGGAAGTGGTCTCCTGTGCCTATATCTTGTAGACTACTTCCCACTTTCTCTTCTATCAGGTTCAAAGTGGTCGGATTAATGTTGATGTCTTTTATCCATTTGGACCTGAGTTTTGTGCATGGTGATAGATATGGATCTATTTTCATTCTTCTACAGGTTGACATCCAGTTATGCCAGCACCATTTGTTAAAGATGCTATCTTTCTTCCATTGTATAGCTTTAGCTCCCTTGTCAAAAATCAGGTGTTCATAAGTTTGTGGGTTAATACCCGGGTCTTCTATTCGATTCCATAGGTCGACTTCTCTGTTGTTATGCCAATACCAAGCTGTTTTCAATACTGTTGCTCTGTAATACAGTTTGAAGTCAGGGATGGTAATGCCTCCAGAGGTTCCTTTATTGTATAAGATTGTTTTGGCTATCCTGGGTTTTTTGTTTTGCCATATAAACTTGATTATTCTTCTCTCAAGGTCTGTAAAGAAGTTTGATGGGATTTTGATGGGAATTGCATTGAATCTATAGATTGCTTTTGGTAGAATTGCCATTTTTACTATGTTGATTCTCCCTATCCAAGAGCAGGGAAGGTCTTTCCATTTTCTGGTATCCTCCTCAATGTCTTTCTTCAAAGACTTAAAGTTTTTGTCAAATAGGTCTTTCACTTCCTTGGTTAGAGTTACCCCAAGATATTTTATGCGATTTGTGGCTATCATGAAAGGTGATGTTTCTCTGATTTCCCTCTCTGCTTCTTTATCCTTTGTATATAGGAGGGCAACCGATTTTTTGGAGTTGATCTTGTATCCTGCCACATTACTAAAGGTGTTTATCAACTGTAGGAGTTCTTTGGAAGAGTTTATGGGGTCGCTGATGTACACTATCATATCGTCTGCAAATAACGAAAGTTTAACTTCATCTTTTCCAATTCGAATCCCCTTGATCCCCTTATGTTGTCTTATTGCTGTTGCTAGAACTTCAAGCACTATATTGAAGAGGAATGGTGAGAGTGGACAGCCTTGTCGTGTTCCTGATTTTAGTGGAAAGGCTTTGAGTTTCTCTCCATTCAATTTGATGGTAGCTGACGGTTTGCCGTATATTGCTTTTATTATATTTAGGTAAGATCCTTGTATCCCCAGTCTCTCCAACACCTTTATCATAAATGGGTGTTGAATTTTGTCAAATGCTTTTTCCGCATCCAATGAAATGATCATATGGTTTTTTTCTTTCAGTTTATTTATATGATGGATTACATTGATAGATTTGCGTATGTTGAACCAGCCCTGCATCTCTGGGATGAAGCCCACTTGATCATAATGGATAATTTTTCTAATGTATTCTTGGATTTGGTTTGCCAGTATTTTATTGAGTATTTTTGCGATAATGTTCATGAGTGATATTGGTCTGTAATTCTCTTTCCTGGTTGTGACTTTGTGTGGTTTTGGTATCAGGGTTACTGTAGCTTCATAAAAAGAGTTTGGCAGTGATTCTTCTGTTTCTATATTGTGAAATACATTAAGGAGTATAGGTATTAGCTCTTCCTGGAAGTTCTGGTAGAATTCTGCATTGAAACCATCTGGTCCTGGGCTTTTTTTGGTAGGGAGATTTTTAATAACTGCTTCTAATTCTTCACGACTGACAGGTCTATTTAGATTGTTCACCTGTTCTTGGTTCAACTTTGGTATATGGTACTTATCTAAAAAAAATGTCCATTTCTTTTACATTTTCCAACTTTGTGGCATATAAATTTTTGTAGTAAGATCTAATGATTCTCTGAATTTCCTCTGTGTCTGTGGTTATGTCCCCCTTTTCATTTCTGATCTTATTAATTTGCATGTTCTCTCTCTGCCGTTTGATTAATTTGGATAGGGGTTTGTCGATCTTGTTGATTTTCTCCAAGAACCAGCTTTTTGATTCATTGATTCTTTGGATTGTTTTCTGTGTTTCTATTTTGTTTATTTCAGCCCTCAGTTTGATTATTTCCAGTCTTCTACTTCTCCTTGGTGAATCAGCTTCTTTTTTTCTAGAGCTTTCAAGTGTGCTGTTAAGTCTCCAATGTGTGCTTTCTCCGTTTTCTTTAATTGGGCACTTAGTGCTATGAACTTTCCTCTTAGCACTGCTTTCATAGTGTCCCATAGGTTTGAGTATGTTGTGTTTTTATTTTCATTAAATTCAAGGAAGACTTTAATTTCTTTCTTTATTTCTTCCTTGACCCAAGGGTGATTCAGTAGTTGACTGTTCAACTTCCATGAATTTGTTGGCTTCCTGGGGGTAGCACTGTTCTTGAATTCTAACTTTAATCCATGGTGGTCTGACAAGACACAAGTGGTTACTAATATTTTTTTGTATCTGTGGAAGTTTGCTTTGTTACCAAGTATGTGATCAATTTTCGAGAAGGTTCCATGAGCTGCAGAGAAGAAGGTATATTCTTTCCTATTTGGGTGAAATGTTCTATAGATGTCTGTTAAGTCCATTTGATTCAATACCTCCAGTAATTCTCTTAATTCTCTGTTAGGTTTCTGTCTGATTGACCTATCCATTGGAGAGAGAGGAGTGTTGAAGTCTCCTACTATTAGTGTGTGTGGTTTGATGACTGCCTTGAGTTCTAGAAGTGTTTCTTTTACATAAGTAGGAGGCTTTATATTAGGGGCGTAGATATTCAGGATTGAGACTTCCTCCTGATGAATTGTTCCTGTTATGAGTATAAAATGTCCATCTCCATCTCTTCTGATTGATTTTAGTTTGAAGTCAATTTTGTTGGAGATTAGAATGGCCATGCCTGCTTGTTTCTTAGGTCCGTTTGCTTGAAAAACCTTTTCCCAACCCTTTACTCTGAGTAAATGTCTATCTTTGTGGTTGAGGTGTGTTTCTTGTAAACAGCAGAATGTTGGATCCTGTTTTCGTATCCAGTCTCTTAGTCTGTGCCTTTTTATAAGTGAATTGAGTCCATTAATATTAAGTGATATTAATGACCAGTGATTGTTGACTCCGGTTATTATTATTTTTTGTTTGATTAATAGAGTTTGTATGTGTCCCTTCTTTGAGTCAAGCTCTTGAAGGGTCGCTAGATGTCTGAGTTATTGTAAGCAGTGCTGGCAATGTTGGACTCCTTTGGTTGCAATTTTCCTTCTATTACTTTCTGTTAGGCTGGGTTTGTGGCTGCAAATTGTTTAAATTTGTTCTTATCCTGGAATATTTTGTTTTCTCCATCGATAGTGAATGATAGCTTGCCTGGGTATATTAGTCTGGGCTTGCATCCATGGACTCTTAGTTTCTGCAGTACCTCTATCCAGGACCTTCTGGCTTTCATGGTTTCCATAGAGAAGTCCGGTGTGAGTCTGATAGGTTTACCTTTATAAGTTACTTGCCCTTTTTCCCTTGCAGCTTTAATATTCTTTATCTGTATGTTTTGTGTTTTGATTATTATATGGCGAGGGGATGTTTTTTTTTGATCAAGCCTATTCGGTGTTCTGTATGCTTCTTGAACCTTCATAGGAATATCATTCTTTAGATTGGGAAAGTTTTCTTCTATAATTTTGCTGAATATATTTTCTGGTCCTTTGATCTGCAGTTCTTCTCCTTCTTCAATCCCTATTATTCTTAGATTTGGTTTTTTTATTGTGTCCCAGATTTCTTGAATGTTTTGTGATGAGAATTTATTGGATTTGCTGTTTTCTTTGATCAGAGCATTTATTTTCTCCATGGTATCTTCAGACTCTGAGATTCGTTCTTCCATCTCTTGTATCCTATTGGTTATGCTTGATTCTGTAGTCTCTGTTCGTTTACCTAGATTTTCCATATCCAGCCGGCCCTCGTTTTGTGTTTTCTTCATTGCCTCCATTTCAGTTTTCAATTCTTGAACTGTTTCCATTACCTGTTTGATTGTTTTTTCTTGGTTTCCCAATATATTATTCATGGATTTACTCATTTCTTCGATGTTTTTTTTATATTTTTCATCCATTTCTTTACTCATTTCTTCAATCTTTTTGTTATACTTCTCATCCAGTTCTTTAAGGGAGTTATTCATATCCTGTTTAAGGGACTCTATTGCTTTCATAATGGCGTTTTTTCCTGCTTCTTTTGAATTAAGAGGTTCAAGTCCTTCTATTGTAGGGTCATTGGGTTCTGGTGTTTTCATGTTGTTTTTTAGATTGTTGGAGGAGTTCTTGCCTTGGCGTCTGCCCATCTCTTCCTTCAAACGCTCTCTACTGGATCTTCTAGTACCAGGTCAGGTTCCCTTGTTGGGCAGGGAATTCACTGACAGAAGGCCTACCTTTCCTCAGGCAGTCTATTGACACACAGGCACTCCCTACTACCGGGTTGTACTCACAACCCAGGTCCAGCAAGCAAGGGAGTTGCTCTGGGGAGATTTTGTGGCCCCAGAGGGAAGGGGGGAAGAGAGGAAGGTGTACCTGGATAAAGGCTGGGAGGGGATTCAGGAGAGCTCCGCAGGGAGGAGTCACCTCTGCCTGGTGACCAGATTGTCGAGGGGGGCGGGGAAAGGCTGAATTCCTCCTAGAGGGAGCCCTCTGGCCAGGGGAAAACTCACCCCACCTCCAATGGAAGTCTGCTAGAAGTTCACTCTCTCTTGCTGGCCAGGAATGTGATTGAGCTAAGACAGGGCTTGCCTGTCCTCAGACAGGCTCTCAAAGCACCTGAGCTGCCCCTGCTGGTCCGAGCCCACAGTCCAGGCCCAGCGTGCAAGGGAGCAGCTCTGGGGAGATCTTGTGTCTCCAGAGGGGAGGGGGGGAAGAGAGGAAGGTGTACCTGGATAAAGGCTGGGAGGGGATTCAGGAGAGCTCTGCACGGAGGAGTCGCCTCTGCCTGGTGACCAGATTGTCGAGGGGGGCGGGGAAAGGCTGAATTCCTCCTAGAGGGAGCCCTCTGGCCAGGGGAAAACTCACCCCACCTCCAATGGAAGTCTGCTAGAAGTTCACTCTCTCTTGCTGGCCAGGAATGTGATTGAACTGAGACAGGACTTGCCTGTCCTTAGACAGGCTCTCAAAGCACCTGAGCTGCCCCTGCCGGACCGAGCCCACAGTCCAGGCCCAGCGTGCAAGGGAGCAGCTCTGGGGAGATCTTGTGTCTCCAGAGGGGAGGGGGGGAAGAGAGCTCAGATCTTTATTTTTAAAACAAATTTTATATAAACTCTTTCACCTTTCCCACACTTACAAAGGTCATTAATGTTTACTAAGTTTTAATGTGAAGGGGCTATATAAGGCAACATTGGCTAACAAGAAAATATCCCATAACATGTAAACACAGCCTTAATTATGGTAAGAGTATAAATGGAAAACTGCTCTTAGACTATGTAATACTTTTACAAATGATTATAATGAGCTACTTTATAGAAGCAAACATTTGGAACACTAATTTAATTTGTTTTCAATTAATGCTGAAGAGAGCTGTGACCTACTACCTACAATCCTGTACAAGAATGCAACCAACTATCTCTTTTTTATTGGATTCACTTTTTTATTTTATTTTTTAAAAAGAAGAAAGCAAACGGTTTTTTTTTAATTTTACATACCAATCCCAGTTCCCACACTCTCCCCTCATCCCATTCCCTCCAACTTCCCCCAAATTCTACTTCCCCATCCACTCCACAGAAAGGGTAAGTCACATTGCTTTGGGGAAGATCTAAGGTCCTCCCCAATATATCTAGGCTGAACAAGGTATCCATTCAAAGAGAATGGGTTTTCAAAAAGTGAGTACGAGCAGAAAGAATAAATCTTGGTCCTCCTGCCAGTGGCCCAAAAATCTGCTCCACCCATAAAACTGTCACCCATTAAGAGGGTCCAGTTTGGACCTACGCTATTTCCTTCTCTGTTCAGCTGTAGTTGGTTACTTCCCACTAGCTCAGATAAACTGTTTCAGTGGGTGTACCCATCATGGTCTTGACCTGTTTACTCATATTCTAAGTCCTCCAACTCTTCAACTGGACTTTGGAAACTCAGTCCAGTGCTCCTTTGTGAGTCTCTGCCTCTATTTCCATCAGTTACTGGATGAAGATTCTATGGTGAAATTTAAGATATTCTTTCATTTGACTACAAGGCATGGCCAGTTCAGGCACCCTCTCCTCTATTGCTTAGGGTCTTAACTTGGGTAATCCTTGTGGATTCCTGGGAATTTTCTAGTGACAGCTTTCTTTATAGCCCCATAATGGCTTCCTTAATCAAAATATAATTTTCCTTGCTCTCATCTCTGTCCTTCCTCCATCTCGACTATTCCATTCTCTCTCCTCCCCATCCCGTTTTCCCCTCCTCTTCCACGTCTGTTCTCCCTATTTCCCCACCCCAATGCTTCCATTTTTGTCAGACGATTTTTTTTATTTCCCCTTTCCAGGGGGATCTACATTTTTTTTAGGGTTAACCTTGTTGCATAGATTCTCTAGGATCATGGACTATAGGTTTGTTATCTTTTGCTTTACAACTAGTATCCACTTATGAGTGAGTACATACCATGTTCATCATTCTGGGTCTGTGTTATCTCACTCAGCATGGTTTTCTAGTTCTATCCATTTGCCTGCAAAATTCAAGATGTCATTATTTTTTTCTGCTGTGTAGTACTCCATTGTGTAAATGTACCACATTATCTTTATACATTTTTCAGTTGATGGGCATCTAAGCTGTTTCTAGGTTCTGGCTATTACAAATAATCCTGCTATGAACATAGTTGAACAAATGTCCTTGTAATATGAATGAACATCCTTTGGGTATAGGCCCAAAACTGCTATTGCTGGTTCCTGAGTTATGCTGATTCCCAATTCTTCTGAAATACTGTCATACTGATTTTCAAAGTGATTGCACAGGTTTGCATTCCCACCAGTAATTGAGGAGTGGTCCCCTTATTCTACATCCTCTTCAGCATAAGCTATCATTGCTATTTCAGATTTTAGTTATTCTGACTGGAGTAAGATGGTATCTCAGAATCATTTGCATTTGCATTTCCTGATGACTAAGGATGTTAAACATTCTTTAAGTGTATTTCAGTCATTTGAGATTCTTCTGTAGAGAATTATTTATTTAATTCTGTACTCATTTTTTAAATTGGATTATTTGAAATTTTTATGTATAATTTATTGTGTCCTCAATATGCTATGGAGATCAGTCTGACTTGGGGTTAGTGAAGATCTTTTTCCATTCAGTAGGCATCTTTTTTGTCTTATTGACTGAGTCCTTGCTTTACAAAAGCTTCTCAGTTACAGGAGATCCCATGTATTTATTGTTGCTCTCAGTGTCTGTGCTATTGATGTTATATTTAGGAAGTGGTCTCCTGTGCCCATGCATGGGGAGGCTACTTCTAACTTCCTCATCTATCAGGTTCAGTGTGATCTGATTTATATTGGGGTCTTTAATTCATTTGGACTTGAGTTTTGTGCATGGGGATACATATGGATCACTTTTAATTCTTCTACATGTTGACATCTGTTATGTCAGCACCATTTGTTAAGGATGTTTTCTTATTTCCATAGTATAATTTTAGTTTCTTTGTCAAAAATCGTGTGTTCATAGGTATGCGGATTAATATCCCGGTCTTTGATTCACTTCAATTGGTCAACCTGTCTGCTTTTATACTAATACCTAGCTATTTACATTGCTGTAGCTCTACAATAGAGCTTGGGGTCAGGGATGGTAATGCCTCTGTAAGTTCTTTTATTGTGAAGGATTATTTTTGCTATCCCAGTTTTTTTGTTTTTCCATATGAAGTTGATTATTGTTCTTCCAAGGCCTGTGAAAATTGTGTTGGGATTTTGATAGGGATTGCATTGAATCTATAGATTGCTTTTGGTATGATTGCCATTTTTTATTACTGTGATCCTACATATCCAAGAGTATGGGAGATCCTTACATTTTTTGGTATCTTCTTCTATTTCTTTCTTTAAGCTCATGTCAAACAGGTCTTTCATTGCTTTTGTTAGTGTTACCAAAATATTTTATGTTATTTGTGGCTATTGTGAAGTGTGATGTCTCTTAATTTTTTTTCCTCTGAGATGAATTTGATTTAATCATAGTGGATGATTTTTTGAAATGTTCTTGGATTTGGTTTGACAGTATTTTATTGAATAATTTTGTACCTATGTTCATGAGTAAGATTGGTCTGGAATTCCTTTTTTAGTTTAAGTCTTTGAGTGGTTTTGGTATCAGAGTAACTGTAACCTCATAAAAAGAGGTTGACAAGGTTCTTTCTATTTCTATTATGTGGGACACTTTAAGAAGTTTAGGTTTTAGTTCTCCTTTGAAGATCTCAGAGAATTCTAACCTGAAACCATGCAACCCTGGGCTTTTATGTTAGAATAATTTTGATGACTGATTCTTTTTCATTGCAGGTTATAGGGTTATTTAAATTATTCAGCTGGTCTTCATTTAATTTTTATATGTTGGACCTAATCATAAAATTGTTCTTTCTTCTTACATTTTCCAATTTTGTGGAATACAGGTTTTTTTTTTATAGTATGACTTGGTGATTCTCTGGATTTCCTCAGTGTCTGTTGTTATGCCCCCTATTCATTTCTGATTTTGTTAATCTGGATGTTTTTTCTCAGCCTTGAATTAGTTTGGATCAGGGTTTGTCTGTCTTGATTACTTTTTTTCAAAGATTCAGCTCTTTGTTTCATTGATTCTTGTATTTTTTTGTTTCTATATTATTGATTTCAGCCCTCAATTTGATTATTTTCTGTCATGTACTCCTCCTGGATGAGTCTACTTTTTTTCTGTTCTAGAGCTTTCAAGTATCCTGTCGAGTCACCTGTGTAAGATTTTTCCACTTATTTTATATAGGCACTTAGTGCTATGAACTTTTCTCTTCACACTGTTTTTATAGCAAAACATAGGGTTTGGTATGTTGAAGTTTTATTTTCATTGAATTCTAAGAAGACTTTAATTTATTTTTTTATTTCTTCCTTAACACATGGGTGGCTAAATTGAGCACTGTTCGATTACCATGAGTTTGTAGGATCTCTGCAATTACTGTTGTTGCTGAATTCTAACTTTAATCAATGGTGATCTGATAAGATACATAGGGTTATTCCAATTATTTTTGTATTGTTGAGGTTTTCTTTGATATCAAGTATGTGGTCAATTTTAGAGAAGGTTCCATGAGGTGCTGAGAAGAAGGTATATTCTCTTTTGTTTGGGTGGAATGTTATGTAGATATCTGTTAAGTCCATTTGAGTTATGGCATCTGTTATTTCTCTTATTTGTCTGTTAAGTTTCTGTCTGATTGACTTGTTCATAGTGGAGAGAATGGTGTTGAAGTCTCTTACTGTTAGTGTGGGATTTGGTGTGTGATTTAAGTTGTAACAATGTTCCTTTTACATATATGGGTGTTCTTATATTTGGGGCATAGATGTTCAGGATTGAGACATCATCTTGATGGATTAATCCTCTTATGAGTATAAAGTGTTCTTCTCCATGTCTTCTGATTGATTTCAGTTTGAAGTCTATTTTGTTAAATATTAGGATAGCTACACCTGAAGATGGAAGTTATAAAATAATCCTACACTAGCTCAGAATTTCATATAATGAAGGGTTATTTATTTAGGGTGTTAGGATAAGAGATCACAGTTCTCTGCACAAACAGGAAAGAGTAACCTAAATCCAGAAGCTGGGAGAGAGATAGAGCAAGTGTGCCCTTTTTGTCAGCATTTATAGTATAACAGGTTACACCCAAGTGGTCTGGTATCTTAAAGGCTACTAGCTTAAGAAATTCCTTCAGCACCTTCCCCTTTTGGATAAATAAAATAGTTCTAAGCCTAATACAAAACTATATATAATAAGAACAAATATCAAGTATAAAAATTAAAATTATAACCAGCATAAACAATATTAAGCAATTAACATACACTAAATGTTTCAATAATCACTCTATCCTATGAAGTCTAAGTCTCGTAATAGAAATGGCGTGGCTAAATCATAAGAAGAAATTAACTATGACTATCTAATCTTTAAGCTCATTGAAAGCATGATAAGGAAGATAATATTACATGAGTAGGCAGGAAGTGCAATAAGCAGCTTCCAAAATATGCAGTAGTTGTCTGAGACAACTGACTACGTGAACAATCACCCAAAGTCAAATTTGCAATGTTGCAATAAAAAAAAACTTTAGCTAAGGCATAGAGTAACTTATAGACCATTTTCCGAGGCAGGAAAATTTTTAGAACTGTCTAAGCTTGTCTTGGCATGCTTTGGCAACCTTTTTCCTTGTATCCTGCTTGTCCTGTCTGAACATCATGCATTTTGTCAGTGATTGAGGCTGAGGAAGGTCCTTGCCAAAAAGCTGGTTTTGCCAAGAAGAAAACAAACTCCAAGTGGAGTGACTTTAGTGCTAAACAATCTCTTGGAAATAGATTGATGCTGCCAGGAGAAACTGTGTCTCAAGTCACCAGAAGCATAAGTTATTTAAATGCCATGTTCTACAGTTCTTTGAAATGGTTGGAGATTTCCTATCTATGCAGAATATAATCTCTGTGTATCTAAAGAATCTGATTAGTCTAACTATAAGTGTAACAAACATGAATGACTATTGACCTAAAATACTTAATACTTATACAACTTAAAGACTAAGATTTCATATTAGAATATTAAAAAATCTTTAAACCACTGTGTAGCAACTGAGCACAATGACCTAAAAATGTAAACAATGTACAAGTATCTTAATCAGAGGTAAAAATGTATACTCTAATATGATAAATCTATCTTAAAATTTTATCAATATAAACAATGCCTTAAAAAGAGGTAGAAACATGCACAATACAATCTGGCAAAATAACTTTGCATAGGTGCACAAATATTATAAATAGAAATAGGAGCATATTCATCTAATAAGTATAATTTGAACTTGTATCTCTATACAAGAATCTATATCAATGTAAATTGCCTGTAAATAATAACTCACAAGTATTCATTCTAACACTCACTATTATAATTAGTGTGAGTAAACTTACACTAATCTACCTGTTATCCAATCCAATCCCCCTTTCTCAAAGAGAACCCTAAACCTACATAATTTCCATCCAACCCCCAACCCTATACAAGTTAAAAATCAACCCCTATTTTATATCTCTAGCCCTGAGGACAAACTTTGTTGGAAGAAGGTATGTCAACTTTTAGAATTTCTTCCAACTCTCATGGGGCTGATATTCTCTCTATGAGATCCTGTAAAAGTAAAATGATAGCTAAATTTCAAGATTACTGGCTGCTATAATTGCAAATAGCTTCTGAATAGTTGATAGGGTTTTTCTGGGGTTTCTCTTTAGAGTTCTGGCCAGAATATTGTAAGAAGGTGCACCATTTCAGCTAATCAAGTTGGAATCATCTTGAGTAGCTGATACTCAAACCAGTCTTAAAGTGACAGTATTAGCATTATGACATCATATCAACCAGGTAAAGTTGATGTTGGGCCCCAGCTTCTTCCTGGAAACATCAAAGATTACTGCAGCAAAATCTGTTGTTCATTGTGAAAACTTAAACATTATTCATATGGACATATATTCAATGAAAGCTACAATATAGACAAAATATGTATGGAGAAAAGTGAAATTTTTCCTAAGATCTTTCTTCTTTCTGTCTCACATCAGATGGGTCCTGCTATGAGGAAGAAACTGAATTTTTCTTTTAACAACATGCTTAGATTTAGAGAAAAATAGCCATTGTCCAACTCCAAAGCCAGCTTTGATTTCTAAGTGAGCTTATATTTCTACTGGGTATTAGATAATTATATATATATATATATATACAGAGAATGTAAATATAAAATTTTACCCTGCAGATGACCTCTCCTCCTAAGTCGTATTCCTCTTTGTTTGGTGATCCTTTCTGGATAGTTTTCTTTTCCTCTTTTGGCATCCTAATGTCCACAATCTCTTGATTTTTGAAGATGTACATATTCCTGCAAAGATAAGACCAGGATCATGCCCCAACTATTCTGAGGTTTCCTGACCACCTGTATGATTGTCACCTCTGTGGATGAGGTGTCATTTCTCTGTCTCAAGATTTTTCTTTTTTTCAAATCAAATTTTTTATTAATTTTGATGGCATTGGTAGCTTTTTTTCTCCTGTGAAAGAAAGAGAAAAACCCCTTCACCAATGTAACACATCTCCCCATTTCCATTCTGAGGTCAACATATCCTTGAAATACACTGGCTGATTTAGTTCAGAAATCTTTTCTACTATCCAATATCTCTCTGCTGCCATTGTTCCTTTCTCATTAGCATTAAGAAAATTCAAACTTAGTAAAACACTATGCAGTCCATTTATGAGAGTATTTTCCATCTCTTTTTGTTTGTTTAACATGTCTTTTATAGTTCTATTTGATCTTTCTATAACTGCCTGACCTATAGGATTATTTGGTATACCTGGAATGTGCCTAATATAAGCAAAAAATGTTTTATTTTCTTAGACACATATGCTGGATCATTGTCTGTCTTTTGTTGTACAGGTATACTTAGGATGACCATAACTTCTAATAAATGTATGATTACTGAATCAGCTTTTTCTGAACTCAAAGCAGTTGCCCACTGAAAACCTGAATAAGTGTCTGTGTTGTGATGAACATATTTTAACTTTCCAAATTTTGTAAAGTGGAATATTTTCATCTGCCAGATTTAATTTCTTTGAGTATCATTTGGGATACTCCCTGCAGGTAATGGTATTTGATTACAGAAAGAGCAAGTGGAACAACTCTTTATAATATTCTTAGCTTCTTGTCATGTAATAGAAAACTTTTTCTTTAAAGCTTTGCTCTGACAAGATATTTCTTATGAAATTCTGAGGTTTTCAGCACACTTCCAATCAATAATTAGTCAATTTATGCTTGTGCTAGAGGACATGGCATACTCATATGGGATCAGACATGTGTTATGTATATGGGGAAAAGCCTATTCCTGATTATGTCTTAAACCTGAATGAATAATGAAATCAATTCTGTATCACCTGGTATAAATTTAATGACTTCTATATGCAAGACAATTCTTTCTGTATATTGTGAATCAGTAATTATATTGAGTCACTGTGGAGAACATGTCTCGCAAGGAAAATTAAAAAATCCAGTGCTTACTGTAAAAAACCATCCTGTTCTGGGTGATGAAAGAGACATGAAGAATAAATCAAAAACTCCAGTATAAAATAGGAAACATATATTTTGGCAGACTTCCATAAATGAGCAAAGACCAAAGCTAAGAATACTGAGAAATAACACTGTAATTGAGGGTAGAAATATGAGTATCATTATTACAGAATTACATCTGAATTGGCCTCTTCAATAAGCAGATGTTTAATTCCTAGGAATTGGAACCCTATCTCAAGTGAAAAAAAAATGCAAGATGGGTTGAATGCATAGGACCATAAGGACAGAAAGAAAGACTGAGGTCATGCATAGCAAATATTGCAATGAATTTATGGGGTCATGACCTTTTGCAGCACAGTGGGTGGGAATGACTGGACCATGTTAGACATGGGATCCTTCAAGAAGTCCCTCCCAAAGTGTTATCTGATGTTATTTGGTTGCTTTGCCTGTCTTTTGTAGATGTGCATTCATTGGCCCAGTATCGGCATTTGCCACACCTCCTACACATTGCAGAAAGCAGAGAATACCCATTCTTACCATTCCCAGAGGAGACATTCCTAGGAATTGCTTGTCTACAATCCCTTTTCAGATGTCCTGTTCTACCACAATTAAAACTTTTGGCATTTTGATGTCTCCTCATCCTTTGGAAATTGTTTCTCTTACCCAAGCCTCAGTATTATAGTCAAATGTCTCAATGTTCATTGTATTCAGGATCCATTCATCCATTGGTGCTGATCTAACTTTTAAAGTGCCAAGTATCTTTTTGCATTCTAAGTTGGCATCTTCAAAAGCCAGAGATTCAATAAGTACACATCTAGCTTCTGGGTCTTTTTCTCCTACTTGTACAGCCTTAGTTAATCTTTGTAAAAAGTCACTAAATGGTCCTCTTAGGCCCTTTATAACCATGATATATGATTCAATTATCTTTTCTCATTCCTGAATCCTGTCCCAAGAATTTAGAACTGTTGTGCTGTATGAGGACAAGGTGTGTTAATTGAAAGCCTGTTCCTAAGGATCATATTAATGGGCCTCACCAAGAATTTGATCTTGAGAATCTTCAAATCCTCTTGCTTTTCCCTGTTTTTCTAAAATTGTTGCCTCTTCAATAGCATTTTCATAGTAGTGGTGGTCCATTTTTCTAGGACCACTGAGATTAATTGAAGCCAATCTTGTGGGGTAGCCTTATTGCTTTCCCTAACATGGTGAATGCAGTCCATAAGATACTGTTGCTTGCTTAATTTCTTTTAGACTGTTCATATGTATAGGGTGCATGTATATTTTTGACTGCCTTTAGGGTATTTTGTGCCAGATGGCTACTCAAAGAATATAACAGATAGGTAGCTAAAGCTCTGAATAAGTCATATTGGATTCTGGCACACACTGATGAGGCTAAATCCTGTCCTTGTACCTTTTCTCCCTGCTTATTAGGTTCAATAATTTCTTCAATCTTTTCAAATCTCTTTACCACTGTCTTTTGTAAAGTCTGAATCTCCCTGTCTAGTGTTCTGTTCAAATGCCCTCATTGATGATTCCAAGGTATGAATTTTGTCCAGTAACAATAATGTCTCTTCCTTAGATATAAATTTGATGGCATGCACATTGCCTTCTTGGGAGATACCTATTTATTAACTTATCATAACTTTTCAACAGATTCTGATTATTAAATTTAAGAACACAAATTCTTTCAGATAATTCCTTGGCACCCTCCAGCATTTGCAGGAGAATTATCTGTATTCTGTCAATCATATTTTAATAAAACGCTGATTGGCCAGGCAGGCAGTATAGGTGGGAAAACCAGACAGGAAGTAGAGGTGATGCAATGAGAACAGGAGAATTCTGGGAAGCAGAGAGGTTCCTCTGCCATTCCTGTGCAGACCACTGAAGAGGCAGCATGTAACTTGCCCAGCTGAGAAAGGTACGGAGCCATTATGGCTAACATAGATGAGAATAATGGGTTAATATAAGTTATAAGAGTTAACAAGTAGCCTGACCTAATGGGCCAATCAGTTTATAACATTATGGAGTCCTGTGTGTAATTTCTCTTTGGGATTTGCTGGCTGTTGGGGTACCGGGCGGGATGGAAACCCCAACAAGCTGGCCCCCTCATGTTACAAACATTGACTGGATTTTTTCTGTCAAACTAATGTTAACCTTTTCAATAGTATTAATTTTTTTCAACTAGCTGCTCATTATTAGTATCTAAAGAGTGTATCATTTCTAAAAGTGCCTCATTCTTGGCTCTGTTATCAAACCATTTTCCTAATAATATAATCATATAACTTTCAAATTCATTAAATTACTTGCCACCATTAGTTTTCAGTAATTTTTTAAAGATGTAATAATCTTTATTGACCAGAAGGTGTCATGTTTGCATCCTTGTGGCAGGGAGACACAACCAGTGGTAGAGTGGAACTGTTCTCAGCACTTTCGTTCCATGTGTTGGTGCCTGGTTAAATACTGAAAAATATGCTTTGTTTGACAAATTTAGAGCAAATAAATAAATTCCATGCATGTAGCAAGGAGCACAGAGCTCATGAGCAGGGAACACAAATCAGAAGCTGTGCAAGTCACTGTGCAGCAAAGAAAATGGCAAGCAGGGGAAAGCATGCATGAGCCTGGAAAATTGCCAAGTCACTACATGGTAGCTTTGTGGTGGCTATGGAGGGTGTGGCAAAAAAAAAGCTGCTTAGTCAGTGAAATCAAGCCAGACAGGAAGGAATGGGAGTCCTTCAGGGTTGTAGACCCTTTGGTCTTTTTTGGCCTATCACCATAGGTGTGGATTTATGATTAACATGGAAGCCAGATGAAGATGGAATCTAAAAAATAATCCCACACTAGCTCATAATTGAGCATAATAAATGGTTATTAATTTAGAGGTAGACTCATAGATCACAGTTCTCTGCAAGAACAAGGAACAGAAACCAAATCCAGAAGCCAGGAAAGAGAGATGGAATGCTATTGGGACCAATTGAGTCCTGGACTTCAGTTGCTTTTCCCTGCTAGAGACTTCTAATTGAAGTTACCTGAAGCTGTGTCTAGCCTAGAGGATCAGAGAATGGGATTTTCACCTGTTGGCCATTGGCTGCAGGGTATTTAAGCCTCCTTGGTGCTATTAAAGAAGGGCTTTTGTACCAGCGATTAGAAGTCTGTGTGTTGGTCTTTCTCTGCATGTGTTTCCTCAACCTCCAGCCCCTTGCCTGAAGCTCATGAAATGGATTCTAGTGCATAGAGTGCAGACATGGGGCACGGTGCACGGCATAATGCATGTTTTACGTGGCATTTGTAGTATAAGAGGCCATAAACAAGTGGTCTGGTATCTTAAAGGCTACTGACTGAAGGAATTCCTATAGCATACAGCCACTTGTTTTTTAGGGCCATTTTATTGGAAAATTTTATCAACCCTTTATTCTGGTCAATGTCTATCGTTGATGTTGAGGTGTCTTTTTTGTATACAGCAGAAGAATGGATCATGCTTCCATATACATTCTCTTAGCCTGTGTCTTTTTATAGGTGAATTGAGTCTATTGATATTAAGATATATTAGTGACCAGTGATTGCTAATTCCTGCTATTTATCAGTGGTAGGGTTTGTGTGTTTTCCTTCTTTGGGGATTGCTGGTGGGAGGTTATTTGTTTCCTGTGTTTTTGTGGGTATAGTTAACTTCCTTGGGTTGGAGTTTTGCTTCTAGTGCTCTCTATATGGCTGGATTTGTGGATAAATATTCTTTAAATCTGGTTTTGTCAGGGATTAGTTTGTTTTCTCTATCAGTGGTGATTGAAAAATTTGTTGGATAGAGTAGTCTATTCTTGCATCCATGATCTCTTGTTGTTTATAGCACATCTGTCCAGGACCTTCTGACTGTGATGGTTTCCATTGCGGAGTCAGGTATAATTCTGATAGGCCTGCCTTTATATGTTACTTGACCCTTTTCCTTTGGAGCACTTAATATTCTTTATTTATTCTGTACGTTTTGCATTTTGAGTAGTATTTGGAGAGGGGACTTTTTTTTAAAATCCAGTCTATTTTTTGTTTTTTAAGCTTCTTGTAGCTTCATAGGTTTATCCTTCTTTAGGTTGGGAAAGTTTTCTTGTATGCTTTTGTTGAATATATTTAATGTGCCTTTGAGCTGGAGTTCTTTCTCTTCTTCTATCCCTATTATTCTTAGGATTGGTCTTTTCATGGTGTCCCAGATTTCCTGGGATAGGAGGTTGGAGGGAGGGGTGGGACTTGTAATTTTCAGGGTCCAATGAATAGGATGATGGTTTAGGGACTGCCTACCTGCAGGAAGTTGTCTACTTGCTGGTTAAAGAAGCTGAGGTAAATAGGGAAATGTAGCCTCTGCACTTTTCTGTGGATACCCAGGCCCGATTCAGGCGTGCGCTTTCCTGAACTCGAGTCCATGAGAATGGATGATTGTCCTAAGGGTTTAAATAGACACACAAAGAGACCTGCTCACTTACCAAAGAGTAAATGGCAACTTTATTAAACTCAAGTTGGGTATTTATACCAGTGGGCAAGAGGGTTCAAAAGGGCATGGCCCCCTCCCATCAGGAGCAGTGGAATAGGATGATAGGTGCCTGGCGCTTCAGGCAGAATCAGCTGGGGGAGCCAGGTGTGGCAGGGTATATGGCCTGCAGCTGGAACCTTGTTTACAGGTGGAATTACCCTAACAAAAGAGAGTCAAATTCTTTCTAAGCTATACCCTCAAGCCAGTGCTAGTGCAGAATCTCCAGGGAGCCAGAGGTCAAAAGGCCCTGCAAATTGTCAGGAAAGAAAAGGGAAAAAAAACATGGGTACCTACAGGGAAATGGTCCAGATTTTGTTCCAGTATGGAGGTCCTAGAGAGTGGGGTATCTCTCCAGGTGGGTGGTCACTTACCTCTTGGTCCACTCTGTTTATTTGAAACCTATGTTTCAGAGTTCCTCTGAGGTTGTGGGTTATAGGAGTGTTTGGGGGACAGAGTGGGACTTATAGTTTACTAGGTCTAATGGTTATGATGGGATTGTTGGATCAGCCTAACTACAGGAAGCTTGCCTACTGGCTGGCTAGAGAAACTAAGGCAGGTGGGGGAAGGGCCTGGGGTTTTGCCATGGTATGGGAGGCCTAGAGAGTGAGGTATCCCACTGGGTGGGTGGTCACTCACCACTTGGTCCTCTCTATGTAGTAGCAGGCTATGTTTTACCAATCATATTTTAAAGTGTTTAGTAGTTTATACAGAAATACCAGTATAGCATAAAAATAAATAATTTTCACCTTGGATGCTATTAATAAAATTTCACTTGACAACGCTGGAGTTTGATACAGCCAGAGAGCAAATCATTTGTATCCTACACTGAAGAACCCCATTAAGTTTCACAAACCTGTACCTAGTAGTACTAGAAGTATGTGGCTTGGAAGTCTTGGAACTTGGATATAGGAGTGCCTGAAAGCTGCTATTGAAACTGATGCCTCATTGAGGCCATCTTAGGCCAAGTTGTACATTTGACCTCTCCACATTAACTATGGTACTCCACGTACAAAGGATAATCATTAACTATGAAGCAAAATCCAAATACAGTTTTTCCTAAAGTAACTTGTAACCTGATTTTCATTCACTGTCTCAATTTCAGCTCATGTGACTAGTAATTAAACTGCTCCATGGCTGTCTGTTATTTAATAACTACTGCTTCCATGGCTAAAAAAAAAAATCCTCCAACATGTGTTAAAAATAATTAATTAATTAATTAATTAATTTAAGTGTGAGTTATTAGTAATTTTATACATGATTTATATTACAATATTAGAATATGTTCTATAATAGCTTACTTGTATTGAAAAGGCAGGAGGTTTGAATGTGTGTATATTTTAGTAATATTCATCCAGTAAGCTCATATTATAGAGAAAACATTGTCAATTTATTGTCAGATAACTACTTGTTTTCATAATATAGTTTTGTTAAAGCATAGATACCTAGATTGATTTAGGGTACAGTAGCAAATTTCAAAAACCACAGGGTTGACACACACTAAAATATTTAGTCCCTGAAGTCTTGAGAACTCTGGTTAAAAATATCATGCTTACATAGCATTTACTAAAATATTCTGTCAAAATTATATGCATGCATGTTTTTGGAATTTTCTTTGGGTTGATAGCTCACAAATAATGACACAGAGACATATTAATTATAAAATCCTGGCCTTAGCTTAAGCTTGTTTTTATTTTGCTATTATAACTTAAACTAAAGTCTTGTGGGAAGTCCTTCTTTACATGTGTTGCTTTTATTGTCTAATAAATAAAGCTGTTTCAGCAAATAAGAGCAAAGTAAAGCCAAGCAGGAAATTTGAACAGAGATAGAGAAAGAAAGTAGGCAGAGTCAGGGAAAGGTCATGTAGCTGCTAAAGGAGACAGATGCCAGATCCTTACCAGTTAGTCACAGCCTTGTGCTGATATATAGATTAATAAAAAACAGGTTATTTCAAAATGTAAGAGCTAGCTAGAAATATGCCTGTATGATTGGCTGGATAGCATTGCAATTAATATAGTTTCTATGTGATTATTTGGGTGAAGTCCCAGTCATCACTAACCCATTTCTAGTAATTTATGTTCTGTTGCATACTATCCATCCTGCTTCTTCCATGTCTCCTAACATTTCTCTCTTGCACCTAGATTCCTTCTCCTCTTTCTTCTCTCTGCCCAAAAGTCCTACTTATACCTCCTGTCTAGTTATGTAACATTCACCCTTTTATTACACCAACTCCACAATACTCCTTCACACAGTATACAAACATCCCACAACACGTCCAAGTAAATTGAAGGCACCTTGAGAGACTTATGCACAGAGTTTTTACAACCACCAGAATTCACTCTTGATGCCTAGGCAGAGTTGATAGACACAGACTCAGAGCAGCATGGTTAGTGTCATTTATTATATCAGTACCAGGATAATTAATATTAACTTTTATATTTTGCATTATATTCTCTTCACTTATTGACCTATGGGCTTTAAAGGAAACCTCATGGAGATGATTTTCATTGACATAAATTAGAAGGGCTTAATTTTTCCCATGCCAATGGAAAGGGCATAGAATAAGTCTACTGAAGTTTAACTTATAGTCTTAGTTTACACTTATTTAGTAAATACAAGTCACTGGTTTGCTGAAAAAGACCAAAGCTCTATTCCTGTTTATGACTGTTTGCAACTCTGTAACCTGGAGTAAGTGCTCATCTGTTGGAGGAAAAAAGGCAGTTTATTGGTTCTAGGCCACTTAGCCCCAAAATAATCACACAGAAACTATATTATTTAAAACACTGCTTGGACAACTAAGAAATTGCTAGCTGGCTCTTACATCTAGAATTAACCCATCTTTATTATTTTATATTTTACCATGAGGATCATAACCTACTGCCAAGTTTCAGGCATCTGTTTCTGTCAGGGCTATATGGCTACTCTCTGACTCTGTCTCATTTCTTCCAGCATTCAGTTGAGTATCTTCCACCGAGCTCTGTTCCCCTATCTCTCTGCTATAGGCCTAAAGCAGTTCCTTTATTAACCAATGATATTCACAACATACAAAGGGGAGTCCCACATCACCTCCCCTTTTCTTTTTAAATAAAAAAGTTTTCTTAACTTTAACATAGTAAAATTACATATATAAACCAAGTATCAAGCAAGAATTATAGTTAAAATATTTATATCTACTTTATCTTTTATCATAACTAAATAAAACTATAACTACAAATACTTCAACTCCATCAAATACTCCAGAAAGATATATTACCTAAGTAAACAATAAGTTCATTGTAAACAACTTCCAAAACTCTAGAATTTACAGAGACATCTCATTGCCTGGACAGTCACCCAAAGTTCTTCTGTACTGTAGGGGCATCTATCTTCAGCCTACAGGCCCAAAGTACCTGGCAGACTTTTCCACGAAGCAGGAAATTTCAAAGAGAGTTCTGCCTATTTTGGCAGTTTGTTAGTCACTCTCTTTTGTATCATGTAGAATGTCTAGCAAACTCTTTCATGGAGCAGGAACCCCACAGGATCGTCTCACTTTAGGTAAGTTTGGCAGTCATTTCTCTGCAGGTCTGGCATGTCCATTTCTTCAAGCAGTCCAGGCAAGAAAAGTTTCTTGCCCAAATGTCTAACTAATTCCATAAGGAGCCTTTTTGATGCTCATCATTGTCTTGAAGTAGATTGGTGCTTCCAGGAGCAGATGAGTCTCATTGTCATGAAAAGTTCTTAAGTTCTTTAACATTTTAAATGTCATAGTCTGTAGTCTTTGAAAAGTTTAAGGAATGCCTATACATCTGAAATACATCTCTGTACAACTAGAAAATCTAACTAACATGACAAGCTTGACTATTATACATGATTATCTATTTATCTATATTTATTAATTATATATTACATTTTTAAATGAGCTGCACAAACACAATACCTTAATCAAGAACATAAATATGCATATACACAGTATAACAAAATTGATCTTAAATTTGTATCAATAAACCAAGATCCTTACTAATGCAAATCTCTATAGCATATCCCCTTCTAATGTAAACAAACATTTATAAACATTATTTGGGAATATGGGTATAGTTGTGTACAAAATATTTCCTGCTTTTTGTTAGGTGAAGTAATTTTGGGAGTGTTCACAGTGACCTTTCAGGGTGCATCAAGTCACATTAGCTTGGAATGAATCCACATGTTCTCATACTCTGAGGAAATACGAGAAGAATCTCTTTTTCAGGGCAACATATCCTTAGATTCATATTTTGAATTCGAGATACCTTTAAAGTATATATGTTGGTTTAGCTTAGCAATCCATAAAATAAAATGTCTCTCTGTACTTATTTCCTTCTTAGTCAAAAAAATCAAAGAAAACACAATAATATACCTATTCCAGACTCTGAATTTTTCATCTTTACATGGATTAATTTTCTTTACTACTTTTAATCTATGACTGTCTATACTCTGTCTCTTTAAAGACTTTATTTTATTTTTAAACTGTTTATTTCTTTTTCTCACTCTCTATACTCTTTTTCTTCTCTTTCCTAAGCCTACATACATTGAACAGTGTGATTCATTTAGAGGTCTTTTACATTTGAATCTGTCCTATTGTGTGTCTGTAATTCTTTACTGTCCAGAAGTGCTTCTTAAAAAGCTAAGTGTTTTCTAAAAACTTAAGCTGTGTCATTACTAAGGTATATACAGCCCTACCTGGTTGTTCCACACAGTCCAACATGGTGGAAGTCTGTTCATTGCCTAAGACTGGTGGGTGGGAGCTGTCCTCACCATTTCAACTCTAATAACCAGTTGACCCTTTGCTGCCACCAAGTAACTTGCAGCATGCTGTCCACAAAAAACATTTAAATATTCAGCCTCCTGAAAGAGTCAGAGGTCACACTGGAAGCATGGCCCAGAAAGTCGGCATTTTAAAACTGTGGATTTTGTTTTTTGCTACTGCTGAATCAGGAATTCCTCTCTTAAAGGAGCTATGCCTCTGCTTTCTTCTAGTAAACAGAGCCAAGACAAGAAAATATTGCTACCAAACCATGTTTAACTCTGTTCTTTTGTGTCTAGGATTTAATTTATGTTTTTTTTTTTTTGGTGTGGTTTTTTTTTTTTGGTATTTTTTTTGTGGATTTTAGTTGGTCAAGTTGGCACCAATTTGTTGGAAGAAGAGCGGCTGCTTGTTGGTTCCCGGCTGATTAGCCCCAATATAATCACACAGAAACTATATTATTTAAAACACTGCTTGGCCAATTACTTAAGCATATTGATAGTTAGCTCTTATATCTAGAATTAACCCATATAATTTATTTTATATTTTACCACAAGGTTTTTGGCATACCGGCAATGTTCCAGAATCTGTGTCTGGCAGGACTACATAGTTTCTCTCGAATTCTGTTTCCTTTCTCCCAGTATTCATCTTAGTTTTCCCCCACCTAGCTTTGTTCCCCTTTAGTTCTGTTATAGGCCCAAAGCAGTTCCTTTATAAACCAATGATATTCACAGCATACAGAGGGGAATCCTATATCACTCATCTTATATGAATATTTCTCCTTACCTCACAATGATATGCCCTGCTTCATAAGACTGATTTTAGGATTAGATCATATAAAATTATATATGTGAATGTGAGCACAAAAATAATATAATTTATAATAATATTTGTATATTAATTATATATATTATATGATATACAAAATATATATTATATATAATACAATATCATCACATATAATATATAATAATATATCCAACTAGGAAATTATTATAACCATTTATATTTATAACCGTTATAGAATGTTATTATATATAATATATTGTAACATATTATATATAATATATATTACATGATAAAACACCTACAAGAAGTCACATATTCCTCTTTCCACTTAACCTTTATTTCTCTCTTCCTACCTTCCTGACAATTAACCACTTCCCCCAAGCCATTCTTCACATAGACGACAACAAACAACCTAAACACACATGACTATGTTTGGTCAATTGTGACATTTTAAAATTGTAGTCTAGATTAACAAACTTAAACAGAAGCAGATGGTAAGTCCAATGGAGGGAGTATAGGTGACTTTGCACTGATTTCTGTATATTACTGCTAGAAGTGTTTCTTCAAGTAGACAGGGCTTTCATATTCCCATATACATGGGTTCTGTACCTGTAATTCAATCATCACAGACCAAAAATGTTTGGACCAAGAGAATATAATGGTTCTTGATCTATACAGACTCTTTTTCCTTGGTTTTGGTCCCTAAACAATGTGATTTAATAATTATTTGTATAATATTCACAATATAATTGATGTTACAAATACTCTCAACGTGATTTCCAGAATAAAGGAGAAAGTACACACCCTAAGCTACTTCATGTGAAAATTTGAGGATATGTAGATCTGGGTTGGGGATGTCTCTGTCTCTTTTGCCTGTACTTATGGCTGTTTTCTTTCCTGTTGGGTTGCCTTGTCTAGCATCAGTGTGAGATGATTTGCCTTGTATTATGGTATTTTCTTTTGTTTTTCCTGGCTGTGTTTTCTTTGAGGCCTATTCTTTTCTTAAGGGAGAACGAGAGGAGTGTATCTGGGAAAGAGGGGATGTCATTGCAGCAAAGATAAAACCGGGATGAGTGGAGGGAAGGCAACTGTGATTTGGTTGCATTGCATGAGAGAAGAATCTATTTGCAAAATAAAAAGTGCTAAAAAGTGAAAGGAAAAAGATAAAAATAAAATCAGTCACGAATCAAGTCACCTTCAGATACCAATGAGAAGCTATATGAATGAATTCTTTCATCACCAATACACAAAATAATTTTCTCACTTTCTTTCTTCGTGGAAAGCAGCTACATGTCCATGTTTGCAATTTGGAACAAAAATGTGTCTTGTGATTTGCAGAAACACAATGAAGACACTTTTTGAAATGTAGTCTGATTTAAAAAGCAAGAGGAGCTTGCTATAGGAATTCCTACAACCAGTAGCCTTTAAGTTACCTACCCACTTGGGCATGGTCTCTTATAATATATTTGTCAATGTAAAGTACTTGTCCAGCTTCTTTTCCAGCAGCGTGATTCGGTTCCTGTTTCCCATTAGTGCAGAGGACTATAATCTGCAAGCCTATCCCTAAATAAAGAACCCTCTACTATACTCAATTCTGAGTTAGTGTGAGATTTCTTTTAAGTACCTTTCTTCTGGAACCATCCAGAATAATGGAGATAGTTCCAAGAATAACTTGGTTAATGGTAGACTGTAAAAATTTAGGCATTTACTTTAATAGTATACAATAATAGATGTGCAAATTTTGAAAAACACTGCATGGAGTCAAAAAAAATACAATAGCATTCATGTCATTATTTCAAAACTTTAAAAATACAACCCTAGGACAAAAATTATCTTAAATGAATAGAAATACCAAAATGATAATAAAAGAATTTCCAAGGTAGATACTTACAGAAACACTTCTTCAAAGAATTATTATCATTTCCATCAGATGACAGAGATTAATGCATTTTTGATTGGTGAATTAGAGATGCAGCTGAAAGGGGGTTTCATTCATTTCATTCAATTATTTGAGGGGACCTAAAATGACATCTTTGAGTACTGAATAATTTGATGATTATATAAAGGCAATCTCAAATGACTGTTCACTAGTAATAGTCATCTCATATCCATTAAAGACCAATTATACCATTCTATTTGGTAGAAACATAAAGAATAAAGTTATTCTTAGAAAACTAGGAGCTATTATGTGTGGTCCCTTTCAGTCAAATATAACCAACAGCATCAAGTTGATGGAGAAATGGCAAATTTCTATTTATTTTTTGAAATATATGTACAATGAATTTTAAGATACAAGTCACACCTCTATTTTGTTGAAGAAGGGTCACTCTTCCACTCTATTTTCAAATAAAAATTTCACCTCAGGACATGGTTTTGATATCCTGTTTAGAAAGAAAATTTAAACATGCCTATGCAAAGGACATTTCCATAAATCAGATGCTTAGAACTGTTAATCATATCTAATTAATACTAAAGCTTGTTATTTTCCTTTTCTCCTGAAAAATCACTCTATTTTTACTTCCCTATGAGAATGATACTATCTCCCACAAATTAAAGTCACACTTGAGTTTCTATTTATGAAAAGTATTTTCCTTTCTCTTGTTTCTGGTTTAAAATATCCCTGTGGGGGACATTTTAATGAGGCAGTTTTCTTACTTTTCTGGCTCACACTGAAGAACTGTAGAGCACAAGTGGTTAAAAAAACTTCCTAACTTAGTTACATGAACCTGGCCTGAATTTCCCTTTACCCTCTTATTGGTTTTGTGATCTTGGAAGGTTTCAGTAGTTCTTGAACCATGTAGAAATGGGAATATTACTTGAGTCATTGCAAAGTTTAAAGCAAGTTGTGATTGTAAAGCAGTAAGTAACAACGTATGTACATGAGCAGGTTTGTAAATGAGTTTATCTAAATAATTGGTTAATATCACATAAAATGTTTTTGTAAATTAGAGAACTATAAAAAATCAAGTAATATTTTCTTTTTATGTATAAACAACAAAGGTACTAACACAAATATACAAATATTTATGCTCACCAGTACACATATTGCTGTTGTTGGACAGATTTTGCAAAACACATTTAACAAATAAAATCAAAAAATAACAAGTTAAAATTTAGTTTCAGGCAAAACTTTAATTATTGAGCATTTTCTCTTTCTACTGCAATTGTAACTAGAATATTTTATTAGTAAAGGACTTTAAAAGGCCTCCAGAGATAATGTTTCAAAAATGAATAGGTTCCTTCTAAGTTAAAGTAATGTAACAAGGCATTTATTACAATAGCCTGACCAACTTCCATCTGCCATAGAGATTTACATTTTTATGAATCTTGGTTTATCGATATAAATTTAAGATCCATTTTCTTATGTATATATCTATAGCTATATCTATATATCTGCTCTTGATTCAGATATTGTGTTGGTACAACTCATTTAAAAATGTAATGTATAAATAAAAATATAGGAATAGAAAATTATCTATAATAGTCAAGCTTATAGTCATGTTATTTAGGTTTTCTAGCTATATAGAGATATATTTCAGTTAGGTATTCTTCAAATCTTTCAAAGACTAAAGAATATGGCATTTAAAATGTTTAAATGACTTAGGACTTTTTATTATATGAAACACATCGGTTTGTAGCAACTCCAATAACTTCAAGAGGATGATGGACACTGAAGAGGCTCCTTATGGAATTGGTTAGCTATTTGGCAAGAAACTCCTTTTGTTTGGACAACTTAATGTTATGCTGTATGAACTGGATATGCAGGACCCACACGGAAATGAATGTTGAACTTGCCTAAAGGTGAGATGTTCCTTCAGGGTTCCTGCTTCATGAAAGTGTCTGCCAGACATTTTGCAGGATACAGAAGAAAGTGACTGATAAACTGCCAATACAGACAAAACTGTCTTTGAAATTTCCTGTCTCATGGAAAAGTCTGCAGGATACTATGGCCTGTAGGCTGAAGGTAGATGCCCCAACGATACAGAAGAATCTTGACTGCCCAGGTAGTGAGATGTCTTTCTCAAGTCTAGAGTTTTGGAAGTAGCTTACAGTGCACTTCCTGTTTACTTAGGTAATACTATATCCTTCTGAAGTCTTTGAAAGTGTTGAATAATAGTTATAATTATAGTTTTCCTTAGTTATGATAAAAGATAAAGTAGATATAAATGCTGTAACTGTAATTCTTGCTTGATGCCTGTTTTTGATATGTAATTAGCTTATGATAAAGTTAAACCCTTCCTTTAGGGGAAATTGTGTGGGAAGTCCTTCTGTGTATGTGTTGCTTTTATTGGTCAATGAGCAAAACATGCCTTGGCCTGTGATAGGGTATAATAGAGATAGGCAGGGGAAAAAACTGCACTCTGGGTGAAAGAAGGTGGAGTCAGAGACACGCCATGGAGCTGCCAGAGAGGAAAGACGCAAGCTGCTAGCTGGAACCTTTCTGGTAGGCCATGAGCCTCAGGTTAAATATAAATTAATGGAAATGGATCAATTCTAGATGTAAAAGCCAGCTACCAATACACTTAAGTTATTGGCAAAAAGTATTGCAAATAATATAGTTTTGTGACTCTTTTGGGTCAGGGTGGCTGTGAAACAAACAAGTGGCCACCTACTACATCTATCTAGCAAAATGTCCTTTTTATTAGTATTTCTTTTGAATGATATATGTTACTGCTCATCACTTATAACAACCCAGAAATTGTGAAATGTTTATACCTCTTCAAGTAAAACATCCACTTAGTCATTAGTACAATATCAAGTGAGCACCCCATCACTTCCCATTATTGGCTCTTCTGTGTTAGAGATTGTCACCTGACTCTAATTTTTACCAAAGCCTTCAAAATCAAGAGAACCCTAATGACCCTGTTCTTAGAAGTTGTCATATTGTCTGTCACCTTCATGGTGCAAGCTGCCTGCCTACATTTTCTACTACCAAACAAAGTATCAGATAGGAAGAAAGGTGTTGGAGTTTGTTTGTTTATTTGTTTGTTTGTTTTATGGGCCTCCATTTTCTCAGTAAAAATTTGCCGAGTTTGGTTATAGAAAGTCAAATGACAAATACTAATTAATTTCTATAAATTTCCATTTAAAACATGCCATGGGAATTTCCTAACATATTTGAAATAGATAAGAAGTGAGTGTCGGGTAATAGTTATAATTACCCGACATTTGTTTAACCACACCCTATTTCTTTAACA
Source organism: Myodes glareolus (assembly GCF_982192425.1). Classification (NCBI taxonomy): domain Eukaryota; kingdom Metazoa; phylum Chordata; class Mammalia; order Rodentia; family Cricetidae; genus Myodes; species Myodes glareolus. The sequence goes on along the minus strand of NC_142053.1, from coordinate 11,948,141 downwards.
ACACCCTATTTCTTTAACCACACCCTACAAGAATATGACTAGTATCTCTCCATAAAATGTGTGAGTATGCACTGTTCTCACTTTTGAAACTTGAGCAAAATTTTTGAGACAATAGAAAAAAACTCCCATAGCTTCCTGTCTCATGATTTAATTCACATTGACTAATAAAACTAATATGATTTCAAAATGCCAGAGTTTATAATTTCATAAATAAGTATCATACATGATATTCATTGACAACATATGAAAGCATATCTAACTAAATGCACATGCTGAAATTATTTGATTTCATGCACTTAGTATTTAAAAGTAATTGGTTCTTCATTAATATTTTATAATCTATGATCATACGATTTGGAGTTTGACTTGGGATTTATATGTTATTTCCCTTTTAAATTTACATTAATCCCTAAATTTCATCTCTGAAGAGTCTTTAACATAAAATTAACAAGAACTTAAGTAGTCTAGTTTTTTGCACCATATTTATTAATTAGCAACTATGGCATTTATCACCTTCTCTCTCTCTCTCTCTCTCTCTCTCTCTCTCTCTCTCTCTCACACACACACACACACACACACACACACACACAAACACACACACACACTCAAACACTCTATCAATCTATCTATCTATTTATCTATCTATCTATCTATCTACCTACCTATCTATCTATCTATCTATCTATCTATCTATCTATCTATCTATCTTATAGCTTCTACTTAAATGTTTACTTGTTGCAATGATCTCAGTTATGAGTACTCTCCTTAATGTTCTTTAATATGGAATTCAAACTTTATATACAATAATAACATTGTGACATCATTTATAGTACACAATCAATTTTTGAAATTATTTTACAAGAAAGTAAATCATGACCTATATTATCACAACAGTGTGCAAATATAGCAAAAATTACACAGAATTTAAGAATGTAGGTAAACCAATTGATAATATGTGAAATTTGAAATGCATGAAATATCAAATATTTAAAGTAATTATAGTGGCAGCAACAAACCTAATAAACCAGAAGGAAATATGCCATGTATATTTTGTATAGGTATTTTTTCTTAACTGCCTAGCATCTTTTTATTTCAATTTATTTTATAATAAGCATATCCTACTATTGAATAAAATACAGCAATTTAATTTAAAAGTAATTTTACAATCAACTATTGAAGGCTCATGCCTTTTATTTCCATAAATTTAGTAAATGAAACAGCTTCTCTCTCTCCTCTTTTTTTAATATTCTTTCTTTCAAATTAAACTCATATTAGCTTCAAAGTCATAAATAATATATTGACAGAGGATTCTGTCCCTCCCAATCCCACAGCCATTATGGTATAGGAAGTCCTTCTGTTTATGTGTTGCTTTAATTGATTGAGTAAAGAAACTGCCTTGGTCTTTTGATAGGAGCAATACTTAGGTAGGCATGGAGATGACAGAACTAAATACTGGAAAGAAGTGCAGACAGGCAGACGCCATGGAGCTCTTGCCTGAGACAGATGCTGGTTAGAATTTTGCTGGTAAGCCACAGTCATGTGGCATTACAGATTTAATAGAAATGGGTTAAATCAAGACATAAGAGTTAGCCAATAAGAAGCTAGAGCTAATGGGCCAGGCAGTGTCTAAATGAATACAGTTTCTGTGTGATTATTTTGGGTGTAAGCTAGTCGGGCGGCCAGAATAGAACAAAGGGCCCGCACTCCATGTAACAGGTCTAATTTAGTTATAAATTGATTTGTCTATTAGCTCAGGCTTCTTATTAACTCTTACAGCCTACATTAACCCATGATTCTTGTCTGTGTTAGTCATGTTGCTTGGAATTTTTTATCAGTGAGGCATTCTCATCTTGCTCCCTCTGTATATGGGTGACACCAGGAGACTTAGTCTTTCCCCTTCCCTAAATTATCCTGTTCTTGTTGCCCCATCCCTACTTCCTGCCAGACTGCCCTGCCTATGCTTCCTGCCTGGCTACTGGCTAATCAGCATGTTATTAAAATAATACCAGTGACAGGGTACAAGACCATTGCCCCACAGCAATAATGGGCCAAATATATACCATTTCTTTGTGTTTCTTCTTTTTTTTCTTTTATTGAAAATACTTTTTTCTGTGTCTAGGTTACTTGCTCATGGTTATTTTTTTGAGTTTCATCCATTTGCTGAAAATTTCCTGATGATATTATTTTTAATAGCTGAATGATACTCCATTGTGTTATTATTTTAAAGAGCTGGAGTACTACTTCATTGTATAAATGTACCAAATTCCTTTTATCCATTCTTCAGTTGAGAGGAATCTAGCTTGTTTCCAATTTCTGGCTGTTGTGAAGATCATTTGCTCAACTATGATTATAGTGGCTTTATTCACAACAGGCATCCTTTGTGTATATGCCCAGAAGTGGTATTGCTGTGTCTTGATATAAATTGATTTCCAATTTGATGAGGAACTGCCTTATATAAAGATGTTATTAGCTGTTAAGTAATGCATACTCACACTACAATCCATAGATAAAAAGAAGTTAAATGGAAAGGAAAGGTCTAGGGGAGACACATGGATTCCCCTGGAAATCGGAAATAGAATAGATATTTTTGATTGATGGGTGGCAGGAATAAATAGGGATTGGGTTGGGGACAAAGAGATAGAGGAAGAAACCATGGGGATAGACAACTGATATAGATAGGCACTTAGAGGGCTATATGGAAACATAGTGTAGTGTAAACATACTAGAACCTTTTAAGTCACCCTAATAAGAACTCCTAGTAATGGAGAATATGGAGCCTTAGATAGTCATCTTCTATAACCAGGTCAGAATCCAGAAGTTGGAAGGCTCAAATACCTAATTTGAAGACAAACACGACTGACAAATCAATAAAATAATTCCTAATGATATTTTCCTATAGTCTTAGGATCAGTGGCTAGGTCAGTCATCAGAAGAGAGGCTTCTGGATGAAGAGAACCACAGTCAAACATTACACAGAGCTTGTGGAACTCCAAAGAAGAGGGAGAATAAAGATTATAGTAGTCAGAGGTGTCCAGAACACCAAGAAAACATGGCCTACAGAGTCAATTAAACAGGGCTCACAGAGACTGAAGTGGCGACCATGGAGCCTGCATTGGTCTATGCTAGGTCCTCTGTACACCTGCTATGATTCTTTAGTTTGATGTTGTTGAGTAGGTGTGTCTCTGACTCTAACTGTCCTTGAGACCCATTTCCTCCTTCTGGATTGCCTCATAAAGCCTTAATATGAGGATTTATGCCTAGTCTTTTTGCATTTGTTATGTCAAGTTCAGTTAAAATCACTTGGAGGTCCTCTTTTCTAAAAGGAAATGAAGAGGCAGTGGATGTTGGGGAGAGTGGAAGTGGCGGATGATGAGAAGGTGGGTAGCCTGCAGTTGGGAACTACTATATGAGAGACAAATAAATAAAATATTTTTTTAAAAAATAAATTTGTTTCATATATATATATATATATATATATATATATATATATATATATACTGATTATGGTTTTCCCTCTCTCTACTACTCATAGTTCCTGTCCACTTCCCCTCCAACTTGAATCCATCCCTTTCTGTCTCTCCTTTGAAAACCAATAGGCATCTAAGGGATAATAATAAAATAAGATAAAACAAACAAATTAGTGTAGGACAGAATATCAAACAAAAAAGAGCCAAAGAAAATAGAAGAATGTAGATGTGGAGATTCACAAGTTTGTATACACAGGAATAACAAAACATAAAACAAGAAGCCATAATATATAGGAAACATGCCTCTACATAAATATTAAATAATTAAAATATTATAATTAATTAAAGTTCTTTATAAAATATATATCAAATACATAATATATAACATTATTATTTTATGTATAAATAAAGATAATTAATTAATTAAAGTTTTTACATAACATTATAAGAAAAAGAACTCTCAAAAATATCCTTGTGTTTATTTAACATTGGCCAGCTACTGCTGGGCATGGGGCCTTCCCTTAGGAGAATTTTTTCCCCAGTGAAAATCCCTTGAATCAAACTAAAATTCCATTTCTGAGTGGGAATCAATTGGTCATAGGTATATGTCTACTTCTTTCAGCTCTAGGACTCTGTCTGGTACAGATGAATGTAGACCCTGTGCATTCTGTCACAGCCTCTGTGAGTTCAAAAGTACACCAGTCCTATTGTTTCTAGAAGGCCTATTACACTATTTTTTTTAATCTGATGGCTAAAATTTAAACTTTTCCATTAGCTATTTTGCTACTCTACAGACACAGGTATTATATGTCCAAAGACAAGGGTATTGCTTTATACTACTATGAATGTTTATTAGAACAAAATTAAATTATTAATGTTTTCTGTTCTAAATATAGTCATTTTTCTTTTATAGAAGTTAATAACTTTTAGCTGGTATATCTTACTGTAGATGGACGTATCTGTACCACCCAATATCACAGCTCACAAGTACCAAAGTAACTCACAGAGTTTTATGTTAATTATAAACTGTTTGGCCTATTAGCTTAGGCTTATTATTAACCAGCTCAAATTAACCCATAATTTTTGTCTATGTTTAGCCAAGTAGCTTGGTACCTTTTCTCAGTGAGGTATTCTCATATTGTTTCCTCTGCATCTGGTTGTTGACTAACTCTCTGGCATTCCTAATCCCAGAATTCCCCTAGTCTGGTTGTCCTGCCTATTCTTCCTTCCTGGCTACTAATAGGCTATTTTATTAAATACTAATAGTCTGCATTTTATTAAACCAATATGAGCAACAAATCTTTATAGTGTACAAGTGCATTATCCCACAGCACCTTAATATGAGAATTTCCATTATCATCACCTATGACTTTTGAGTGAGTTTTCACTAAACTTGTGAAATTCTTTCTAACTGGTTCACTTTCATCACATGTCTAATCAAAGTGTTTCACATTCATCTAGTTCAAGTGATTCTAACTACCCGCACCTTATAGATAAGCTACATGATAACGGTTATCACCAAATATGCAGGTATGAGTCTAAGACATGTCTTATACTAGCTATTTTTCTCTATCAACACCTTAGTGTCATTCTCTCATTAAGAGTAAAATCTAAATTTTACAGTCAATCACATGCCCACTTAGAAACAAGTTTCACTAAAATTTTTGGCTTCGTCTCCATTTCTGCCTTTCCTAACTATCAGCTTTTTATAATCATGAAAGCCTTGCTGAATTTTCTAAAAATCTTATGTTATTAACTCACTATATTTATACTTGTGTCCTCTGTCAGATGCCCTTCACCTCTTTCTCTGACTTGTCCTTTCATTTCCTTTAATATATTTTCCAACTTTCTAACATGTAAAAATTTATTCTCTGATTCCTCCAGGGAATGTGAAGTAGAGCACAGTTAATCTATTCTTTGTTTCCTGTTTATGCTTTTCCATAGAGGTCAGCATCCTATGACACTCTGCCTTTAACAGTTTGTTAACTGTCTCCACCTGTGGAATATGAGCTGCATGGCATTACAAGCTGATTCTTCTGTGAACTCACACACCCACAGGTGTAGGAGACCATTTGTTCATTTCCTGAGCAACCAGACTCCAGAAATAACCACATAGAAACGGTATTAATTAAATTACTGCTTGGTCTATTAGTTCTAACTCATACTGACTAGCTTTTACATCTTATTTTAACCCATTTTCGTTATTTTATATTTTGCCATGAGGCTTGTGGCTTAATGGCAAGGTTCAGGCACGTCTGTCTCTGATGGCAGTTCCATGGCTTCTTCCTGACTGTCTCCTTTCTTTCACCATTCAATTTAGTTTTCCATGCCTAGCTCTACTCTACTCTATCACAGGCCTAAGAGAGTTTCTTTATTAACCAATGGTATTCACAGCATACAGAGAGGAATTCCACATCACCTAACCTTTTCTATGATTCTTTTAAGAGAAGACCTCCTGACTTATCAGTCGCAACAAAAAAAAAAAAACCCTGCATTTCTTTAAAAAAAAAAAAAAACAAAAAACAGTGGCTTCCCAATTCATCAGCACAAGTGGCTTTGACTCTTCAGTAAGTCCTGCTGTGGAGCATTTAAATGGGGTTTGTGATCAGAGTACTACAACTTGCTTAATGACAACATAGACCTGCTGTGTGCCAGAAAATGGGGCAAAGTTCATGGCTCTCAGAGACAGCAAACATGTCTCCACCATGATGGACTGGACAGAGCCAACAGGTAGGGCTGCAGAGTTGATCTTAGCCACACCAACATAGCATTAAAAAAAGTGCTTCAGGTCAGGAAAAGATTACAGATTGGCAACAAAGACTGATTTAGCAAAAAAAGAGACCTCTAATTGGGTCACAATGTTGGATAAATGTACATAGGATTGGGAGAGAAAAAGGGTATAATTATAAAAAGAAGTAAATGGTTTAAAAAATAAAACAAAGTATTTTAAAAGATGGAGTATAGACAGTCATACATTAAAGGAGTAAAGATCATAAAATAAATATTGAAAAGTAATAGAATAAAAAAATAAGTCACATAAAATTGGAATATATACAGAAAGTCTGGATTATATACATTATTGTGTTTTCTTTGAATTTTTTGACTGCAGAGTGACATTTGATTCTGGGGACTGCTAAGTTAAACAAACATACATGCTTTAAAAGTTTCTTGACTTTAAAATTGGAGTCTAAAGAAATGTTGTTTTGGAAAAGAGGTTTTTCTTTTGTTTCCACAGAGGATGAGAAACTGTGAAATCCTTCCAGACTAATGTGGTTTGATGAACGAAGACCCTACAAAAGGTCATTGTGAACACTCCCAAAAATACTTTGTCCAACTATAAACAGGAAGCAGTTGGGAGAGGACTACTCCCAAATTTGAAAATTTTGCTTAATAATTTGCATTGGTATGGATCTTGATCTATTGATACAAATTTAAGGTCATTTTGCTATACTGTATATATATATATATATATATATATATATATATATATATATATATATATATATTTCTGCTCTTGATTAAGATATTGTGATTGTGCAGCTCATTAAAAATGTAATATATAATTAAAAATATAGGTTAATGGATAATCATCTATCCATTAAGCTAGTACTCATGTTAGTTAGGTTTTTTAGATATATAGAGATAAATTTCAGTTACATAGGTATTTTTTCAAATCTTTCAGAGACATTCAGAATATGGCATTTAAAATGTTTTAAGAGCTTAGGACTTTTCATGACAGTGAGACCCATCTACTTCTGGCAGCACCAATTACTTCTAGAGGATGATGGACACTGAAGAAGTCCTTTATTGTTAGCCATTTGGGCAAGAAACTGCACTTGCCTGGACTGCTTGATCCTATGTTGTGTGAGATGGACATGTGGGAACCATGGAGAGATGACTGATGAATATGCCTAAAGAAGGTAAGATAGTCCTTAGGGGTTCCTGCTTCATGAAAAATTCTGCTAGACATTCAGCAGGACACAGAAGACAGTGACTGACACATTGCCAATATAGGTGAACAGTCTTTGAAATTTCCTGCTTTGTGGAAAACTCTACTAGAAACTATTGGCCTGTAGGCTGAAGATGAATGCCCCAACTCTACAGAAGAACTTTGGGTGACTGCCAAGGCAGAAAGAAGTCTGTCAATTTTAGAGATTTGGAGGTTGCTTACAATGTACTTCCTGCTTACTTAGTTAATATCATGTCCTTCTGTAGTCTTTGATGGAGATGAAAGATCAATAGTTATAGTTTTCCTTAGTTATGGTAAAGGATAAAGTAGCTATAAATATTGTAACTGTAATTGTTGCTTGATTCCTGTTTTGTTATATGTAATTATATTATGTTAAAGTTAAAACCTTTTTTAAATTCAAACAGAAAAAGGGAGGTGATGTGGAATTCCCCTCTGTTTGCTATGAATACTATTGGTAAATAAACTGTCTTAGGCTTTCACAGGGCAGAATATAGGTGAGGAAAACTAAACTGAATGTTGGGAGAAAGAAGGCAGAGTCAGTGAGAAGCCATGTAGTCCCACTGGAGACAGACACTGGAACTTTATCTAATAAGTCACAGCCTCATGGCAATGCACTGATTAATAGAAATAGGTCAAGTTAAGATATAATTTAGATGTATTGGCCAAAAAGTGATATAAATAATGTATTTTCTGTGTGATTATTTTGGAAGTCTGGGCAGTCAGAAAATGAATAAGCAGCCTCCTACAACACACAGGGACTAGAAAAGTACTTGCAATATACTAAATAATTGCTAAATTATTGTTAAAGAAAAGTGAGAATGGTTGGACATGCCTGCAATCCAAGTACTCAGGAAAATTAAGCCAGAGAATAATGAGCCTAAGTCCTGGCTAAGTTTTACTGAGATTTTATCTCAAATTTTTTAGTAAATAAATTAAAAAAGAAAATCAAATTTAAAGCAATGAACTTTTACATAGACAACACCATTAAATCTCTGTGTGTCAAGTTGTGATAAAGCATAGAGGATTAGCCCCATACCACATGTGAGAATTTAATCTCTAGAGAATTTAATGTTTTACTAATTCAGTCATGATTGTACAACTTGTACACAATGGAACTAGAGTGAAGACTCATGGAAGTCTCTCAGCATAGTCAATTCTTTTAACCTACATGCTCTGCTGAATACATTACTAAACACAAATGGTTGCCATCATTTGATATTAACAGATCATAATTGTGCTATTGAATTATACTTTCAAAATAGCCTTTGCAAACTTCCATGAGGTCAGGAACAGAGAGAAGACTATCAGCATAACTTTTAAAACATTTCTGGACATCATTTTCCTTATTTATAATATATGAAAATTATGGTTTAATCTCACTTGACATTCTAACATTTTAAGCCCTATGTGTTCATGTGGCAGGCAGTTTTTGTGTTGCCTACTCACAAAAAATTTCAAAAGACAAAATTGTCCTGTTATTGTAGTTGGGAAGTTGTTTGTTTCTTCCTGGCTGCTTAGCCCCAAAATAACCATACAAAAACTGTATTAATTAAATCACTGCTTGGCAAATCACTATAGCATATTCCTAGCAAGGTCTTACATATTAAATTATGACATTTTTATTATTTTATATTTTGCCATGCAGCTCTTGGCCTACTGGCAAGATTCCAACTGGCAGCTCGTGTCTTTCCCCTCTGGCTGCTACATGGTGTCTTGTGAGTCCATTTTCTTCCTCCCAGAATTCAGCTTAGTTTTCCTCACCTAGATCTACTCTACCATGTCTCAGACCAAGACGGATTTCTTTATTAGCCAATGGTATTCACATCATACAGAGGAAAATGTCACATCACCTCTCTTTTTCTGTTAAAATAAAAAGGAAGGTTTAACTTTAACACAGAAAAATTACATATAACAAAACAGGTATCATATGAGTGTTATAGTTATAACACTTATATCTACTTTATTTTTATCATAACTAAAGAAAACTATAATTATAACTAGCTATTCTACAACTCCATTAAAAATTCCAGAAGGATATAGTATTACCTAAGTAAACAGGAGCATTGTAAGAAACTTCTAAAGCTCTAGAATTAAAAGAGACATCTTGCTGCCTGGACAGTCACTCAAAGTTCTTTTTTATCATTGGACCATCCAATCTTCAGCCCATAAGCCCATAGTATCTGGCACACTTTTCCACGAGGCAGGAAATTTCAAAGACAATTTTGCCTATATTGGCAGTTTATCAGTCACTTTCTTCTGTATCCTACAGAATGTCTAGCAGACACTTTTGTGAGGCACGAACCCCAAAGGAACGTCTCACCTTTAGGCAAGTTTAACAGTCATTTCTCTGTGAGTCCTGCATGTCCAGTTCACACAGTATAGCATCAAGCAGTCCAGTCAAGATCAGTTTCTTGCCCAAATGCCTAACCAACTCTATGAGGAGACTCATCAATGCCCATCGTCCTCTTTAAGTAGATTGGTGCTGACAGGAGCAGATGTGTCTCATGTCATGCAATGTCTTAAGTTCTTAAACATTTAAATATTATATTATGTTGTCTTTTTAAGGTTTGAAGAAAGCGTATCTCACTGAAATATATCTCTATATATCTAGAAAATCTAACTAATAAGACTACAAACTTGAGTATTATTGATGATCATCTATCAAACTATATTTTAAATTATACATCACATTTTTAAATGAACCGCACAAACACAACACCTTAATTAAGAGAAGAAATATACATATAACAAAATTGATCTCAAATTTGTATCAATAAACCAATATTCATAACAATGCAAAGTATTGATCTCTATTGCATACCCCCGTTTAAATGTAAACAAACATGTACAAACAATCATTTAAGGATTTTGGGCCTAGTTATCTCCATACTATTTCCTGCTGTTTATTGGTCAAAGTAATTTGGGTGGGGGTGTTTATGGTGACCTTTCAGAGGGTATTGGTTCATCAAACCACATTAGTCCAGAATGATTCCATTGGTTCTCATTTTCTGTGGAAACAAAAGAAGAACCTCTTTTTCAAAGCAACATATCTTTAGATCCATATTTTGAAGTCAAGACACCTTGATGTATATCTTGATGTATATGTTGGTTTAGCTTAGCAGCCTGTACAATGAAATGTCTCTCTGTACTTAGGTCCTTCACAGTAAAAAAAAATTCAAAGACAATGCGATTATATACATAATCCAGACTCTCTGTATATTCCATCTTTACGCTGGTTATTTTTCTTACTCTATTAATGTTTCCTCAAGTTTAATATTTATTTTATTATCTTTACTTCTTTAATCTATGGCTTCTGTAAACATACCATGTCTCATTTAGAGGTTTTTTATGTCCTAATCTTTCTTACTATGTATCTAAAACCTTTTTCTTCCCAGGAGCACTTATTAAAATGCTAAATGGCCAAGTGTTGTTACTAAAACTAAGCCTTCTTTGCATCTTGGCTCCACCCAATCCAACATGGTGGAGATCTGTTCAGCATGGTCCATGCTCTCAGTCCTACTTTCAGTCACACAGTGGGTCTCTGTCACCATTAAGCAAGTTGTAGCACTCTGGTCACAAACCACATTTAAATGCTCAGTCTCCTGAAAGAGTCAGAGTTTATGATGACTTCACAGACCATGAAACCACAGTTTCAAAATTCCATATCTTTTTCTTTTGCTACTGCTGAATCAGGAAGACCTCTCTTAAAGGAGCTGTGACATGGCCACCAGCAAGCAGAGCTCATCTGAAAAAAAAAAAAAGAAAAGAAAAACAAAAACATGCGGTTAAACTTTGTATAATTCTTGTCCAAGTCTTCTCAGGTTTTATGTGAATTTAGCTAGCACACGTTGGAGCACTAATTTGTAGTAGGGGGCTGCAAGTTCATCTCCTGACTGCCCAGCAACTCAGACCAGAAATAATCACACATAAACTATATTATTTAAAACACTGCTTGGGCAATGACTCTATAGCATATTCCTAGCAAGCTCTTACATATTAAATTTACCCATTTCTGTTATTTTATATTTTACCACAAGGCTCATGGCCTACCTGTAAGGTTCCAGCTAGCAGCTTGCATCTTTCCCCTCTGGCCACTACATGGCATCTCCCTGAATCCAACTTCTTTCTCCTAGCATTCAGTTTAGTTTTCTCTGTCTAGCTCTATTCTACCCTGTGTAATCCAAAGACACATTTTTATTAACCAATGGTAATCACAGCATGCAGAGGGGAATCTCATATCACATTATCCTGTGTACTATACATTAGTTAAACCTAGCAAAAAAATCTAGTTTAAAATAAATTGAAAAATATTGCAAAAAATAAAAATAAATACATACATTCTAAACGGGAAAACCTAGTACTAAGCAGGAAATAGTTTTAGTGTCTTCTGAAGTTTTCAGATAGAAACTACTGACGTTTGCTCAGTGATGCAGAGTAAAGACTAAGATCGAGTCTTTCTGCCAGAAAATAGTATCAAGAGCACTATTCCGGGGTCTGAGTAAAAAGGGCAAAGAAAAAAAGAATTCTTGCTCTTGATTCATTTACAAAGAGTCAAGGTAGGCCTAGCTCATGTGTGTGTGTTGCCTGATTACGTTCAAATATTTTACAGCTATGGGTAGCTAACATGTATATTTTTGCTGTATATAATTTTATTTATGTTACTGAACTAAGGTAAATGATAGAAAGTGCCAAGTCAGTCATTGTCTATATAATAAAGTGTCTCTTACAAATAATCTGCAGAAAACAATAGTTCCTTGTATCCTGAATTTTACATGAATTTCATATCCTCAGGTAGGCTCTTCATCGTATAATACTTCTCAGTGAGAGACTTGGGAAAATGACTCCTTCAATTGGTTCTACAATATGATCAGTATAAAGATAGTTCCCCCAATATCAAACATCATCAGAATGCTCCTTTACTTTTTCTACCTTCAAGCTCAGTTTGAGTGGATGTGCAACCTCTACCAAGATGTCGATGTTTCTCCTTACTCCCTCTTCTCCTGGAAAGCCTACATCAAGATGGCTGCATCTTCCTGTTGCTATTACCATGGCAACCGTTCTTTGCAGTTTGCCTCTGAGATAATCTCCAGAATTTAGTTAAGTCTATATGGCATTACACAGGTCAGTTATCTTTGTACAATCTACAATTAGACAAGTTCATTAATAGTGAATCATTAGCTTCAAATAATCAACAGTTTAATTATACCCCTCAAATAAATCACATTATTCACTGTTAAGATGAAGTAAATAGGTACCAATGGAGAAAATATTTTCTTGACTTTTTGAAATTGCACAGCATAAAGTTGTGAGATTGCTTTACTCTTACATTTGTTGAAAGGCATGCCTGATGGATAGGTAGAAACATTAGTAGTAGTCTGAGACTGTCAGACAATATTTAGAGCTTTGATATTAGGGTCTCTCCAAACAGAATAACTGTTAGGTAAGAAAACAAACAGCTACAAAAGCAAATGATTTTTCCTGATTTTTTTCCTGTTGGTTAGTGGATATTTTAATAGGTGCTTAAAAATTCTAGAGCTTATGTCCAAACAGATTTTAACAAAAGTACTTTTTACTTGTCATCTTGAAGAATAATTTATGTGCCATATTACTTATAGTATTAACAAGAGACAATTAAAACAATGTATGCTCATATCTAATAAAAATTTCAGATACTAATTGAATATCTTTTATATTGTTTTCCAGAGTAGACATATTTGTACAAAAGCACTTTAAATTATCTGATAACTGTAAACTATAGTTGTTGGTTGATTCAAATATGATGCAATAGATATTCCATTTATGTTTTCCATTTTCAACAGAAGAGTCAGACCAAAGGGTCATCTTTTGTGTTTGTCTGTGTAAGTGGGTATGTTGGTTAACATTGGTTGTCCTGTTCTATCAATGTCTGTCATTACCTTGAGTAAGGATTCCTTACAGAACCTGGAGCTTGCAAGTTCCAACAATTCTCTTGACTCTACACGAATATTTCTAATTCTGGGTTATAAGTATGCACATATTGCCAGTCCTGTCTTTTTTTTTTATTTTCCAAAACAGGATTTCTCTCTAGCCTTGGAACATGTCTCAGAACTAGTTCTTGTACACCAGGTTGGACTCAAACTCAGAGATCTGCCTGCCTCTGTCTCCCAAGTGCTGGGATTAAAGGTGTGTATCACCCCCACCTGGCCACACCTGACTTTTTACATAGATGCTTGATATCCAAACACAGGTCTTAATGTTTGAATATCAAGAACACTTTTTCCATGCTGAGCCATCTTCCCAGTTCACAAAAGCGTATCTTAAAGTGAATTCACCATACAAAAATTAATACATTAGTCATTATGACTACAACCATTTACATCATTGAGTCGTGATGCTTTTTAGTCAAAATTCACTTTCATTTTCAATAACCTCTGTGTAACATAAAAGATAAAAGTCCAAAAAAAGTGTTACATATTATGACCTAGGAATTTAGGCCAGGACAGTAGAGTTTGGCTTCAGTATGGTTACAGTTCAAGTACGTAAAAGTTTTATATCATTCATAGAAATCCACTGTTTCATAGAAATGTCATAAAGTCCATGAAGAAGTAATACTAGTTAAATGATTCTTTCATAAATCTGTTAGTTATGATTTTTTTATTTTGTTGTTATTAATTAATGAAATATAATTTATCTTAAGAATTGGATTTATTCTTTACTCTTATCTATTGCCTCAGGTGATTTTCTCATTCACTCCCATGCCTAATAGTGCCTTTGAAACAGTACACATCAACTTTGGTTCCCTCACCTAGATAGCTCTGGCTCAAGAAACCCCTCTGGGGCTCACGCTATAGTTTCTTTTGCAACCACTAGATGGAGATACTTTCACTGAGTAGCACAGACCCCCTAGCTCTTAATCTCTTGAGTTAAAGGGGATGGTATTTAGAAGTAGAGCAACAAGCTAAAAATAATAGCAGCTTTGCTTAATTCAAAGTATAAGGTTGGAGAAAAAAAGGAACAAATAGCAAATGCTCCTGGTGATGATACTGCTAGGGACCAAGTTAAGATTCAGTTTCACTGTCAAATGCTTTTAACCCAGCATTATATGCTACATTGGCCTAAAGGGCTAAAATGCAAAGGATCAAAGAACCTTTATAAGATTGGCATATATGCACAGATACATATAAAATACCTTATCAGAATGAGTAAACACTAATAAATGTTTGTCTACTCTCCTTTTTCGTTCCATTTCTGAAAATTTGAAATGCAAAGGAAAGTTTATTCACAGTAGAGAAACATCATTCAAGATTATGCTCCTTGTCACTCAGTGCACTTATAAGCCGAGTTTAGGAAGACTATGCTTGAGAAGCTCCATGGGGGGTCCTATTGTGGCTTTTTAGTTTAGTTGAGGCACTAACTTCTGCCATTCTCATGCATATGCATTCTTGCAATGAAAGTTGGCAAAAACACATCCAAGTAGAAATGCTTGCTGGGAAAAAAGAAAAAAAAATGTTACCTAGAGATCAAAACATATATGCACTGCAACATTTTGCTGCATTGCAGCAAGATATCGTTGACTGAGATTTTATTATGTACATTGCTGTACCAGGCACTGCCAGATACATCTGTCAACAAAGCACAAATCTGCTAGGCCCAGAGACAAGTAATCAGTTCTCCATTCTACTTCTTCTTGACTGTAACAATTTGCAATCCCATGAATTTTGAACATTATTACAAAAATACCTACTTTCAATCTCCTTACTGACATGATACTAGATATGTTGCTAATTTCCTACATACTCAGTTGTAAGGAAAATTTTTCTGAGACTCCATTTCCCTTTTTAGAGGATCACAAACCAACCAGACATATAATTATTCCTGTTTTACTTTCTTTTCATATCGTTTAAAAATAAAATGTCTGTATAGGGGGGTAGGGGTGTGAATTTTATCATACCATAGCTATAAAATATATTTCATTACGTGATAGCTATATGGATAATGTTATTTTGCATATTGCTTGTGGTGTCAGATATTTACTATATCAGGGATATAGCAAAAAATCACAAAATATTGGTAATTTCTATGAGTAATACTAATATTTGGACTTCTGATAACTATCAAGCTGTGCACTGTGAAGATTCTTGCATTTTAAGACAATTATTCCTGAGTTATCTCTTCTTTGAGTAACTTGAATTAATAGTATGAGTATATCTTTCTTCTAACCTCCATGAGCACTGTATAGATATGGTACACTGACATACATGATGACAAAGCACCCATATACAAAGAAAGGAGAGTATGCTCGGGGTAATTCAAATAACAGGTAACAAAGTACATACTGAGCTTAGCGTTCTATTATTTTGCAGCTCAGTGGGATAGCAACAGGTCATCAAAACTCATTTTTATGTTTTATGATGACTGAGAAAAGAAGAGACAAAAGTATCCAACCATTTTGAATGTGATAGAGAAAAAGAAAGCTAATTATTTTGGTTTGATCAGTTAGTGCCCAGTACAATAATTAAAATATCATGCTGAATGACATCACCAAAAACACTTAGTACATTTTTATTGAGATCAAATAAGAAAAGAAAGTAATATAAGTCAAATATATATTGGAATCTATTCTAAATTTGTAAGTAATGACCACCACTATAAGACTTCAATTCTATCTTCTGTGCTTTAAAGTTTTTCTTATGTTTATTTTGTTATTTTTAATTGACAAATAATAGCTATTTTATTTATAATTTACAATTTGATGTTTTGATCTATGTATATATTGTTGAAAATGTGATTAAGATAAGTAATATATGCATCATGTTACCAAGTTTTTTGGTGAAGACATTAAAATCTGTTTTTTTTTCTGAGAAATTTAGCAAAAAATATTTTTATATTATATATTATCTATGGTCATATACTATCTATGTATAATATATGGATCACATATTATTTATGGTAACCTTATAGTACAATGGATCTCTGAAGCTTAATACCTACCTATTATCAGCATCTTCTTTCTCCCAAAGGTTCTGGTGACTACTCTCTTATTCTCATTCTTAACACACTTACCTCTTTTGTGTAACATGAAGGGAAGGCTTGTTGGGGTTTTTGCCCTGCCCGGCCCCCTAGCTGGTTAGGCCCAGAGAAAAATCAACCACAGAGGACTCCTTAAGTTATAAAGCTGATTGGCCCATTAGGTCAGGCTTCTTACTGGCTAACTCTCACATCTTGATTAACCCATTTTTTTGATCTATGTTAGCCATGTGGCTCTGTACCTTTTTCACTGGTGTAGCTCACATCCTGCTGCTTCGGTGATCTGGGCAAGAGTGGGAGGAATCAACTTCCTCCTCCGCAGAATTCTCATGCTCTCCTTGCATCATTTCCACTTCCTGTCTGGTTTTCTCACCTACACCTCCTGCCTGGCCAATCAGCGTTTATTTGAAACATGACTGACAGAATACAGACAATTCTCCCGCACCACTTTTGAAGCAACTTGTCCTGAACCCTTAGCTTATTTTAGCATCTCCATCCTCTGTATCTAATTGTTTCCGTAGAGAACATGACCTAAATTTATGATACCCCACCATGGTGTTTTCTAAATTCCCTAATCTTTTCATCTCAAAGAAAACTCAAGATAGAATGATCCTTACACTTACAGTATAGAGAACTGAGTGGATTTCATTTTTCTGAGAAGATTAAGAACTATTCTCATTTCCTCCACTGCAAAGGAAAAAAATAATTTTTGATGCAGTTGAACAATAATTGAATCATAACTGGTAGGGAATTAATTAATTTGATGACTGCTTCTCTGTTACACTTACCACAACACTGATTTTTGCCAAAAAATAATTAAAAGAAGAAAACAGCCCATTACCAACCTAATGAATGCTACCATTTGGTCACAGTCATCTATTGACTAACCACAAAATTATCAGGATATTAGGAAGTGTGTGTGTGTGTGTGTGTATGCATATTATTGAAGTACAAATCTGCATGTTTCATATGTATTCATAGCCCCACTTTGCTGTGAGACAATTGCCTTGTACTGTAAAGGTTTATCAGTTGTACTGGTTTAATAGAATTCTGATTGGCCAGTAGCCAGGCAGAAAGTGTAGATGGGCAACCAGAACAGGAGAATTCTGGGAAGAGGAAAGTCAGTCTGCAGTTGTGACATAGATACAGAGGAAGCAAGATGAGAATGCCTCAATAATAAAAGTTACCAAGCCATGTGGATGACAGAGACAAGAATTATGGGCTAAAATGTTATAAGAGTTACTAAGAAGCCTGAGATAATTGGCCAAACAGTTTATAATTAGTGTAGACCTCTGTGTGTTTCTTTGGGACTGTGGGACCTGGTGGGACAGAAACCTCTGTCAACACCACTTTTCTTTTTTTTTTTTTGGTAAATTTTATTAAATTATAAAAGTTTCCATTTCCGCCCCCCCCCAACACCCTCCCACTCCCCCCACTCCCCCTCCTCCTCCCTCTTCATCCCCCAGGGCCGTCAGGGCTTCCTGCCCTGTGGGAAGTTCCAGTTCCTTCCCCCTCCCTCCAGGTCCAGGAAGGTGAGTGTCCAAACAGACTGGATCCCCAAAATCCAGTATATGTAGAGGAAACAGGTCCCAGTGTCATAGTCAATGGCTTTTCAGAAAGACTTCGGGCCAGCCACAGTCAGAGAATCCGGCCAAATTCCGAGAATCTGGTTAGATCACGTCCTCGTTCAGTCCCAGTCCAACTGGCCTTGGTAAACTCTCATCAGATCCGTTCCCTTGTATCAGTGGGTGATAGCATCCCTCGCAGTACTGATTTCGTTTTTCATGTTCTTCCTCCTTCTGCTCCTCATTTGGACCTCGGGGGGCTCAGTCCAGTGCTCCAATGTGGGTCTCCAACTGTATCGCCGTCCTTCGCCAGATGAAGGATCTATGGTGATAAGCAAAATATACATCAGTATGGTCATGGGCTACGGCCGATTCAGGCACCCTCTCCTCTGTCCAGAGAGCAATCTGGGGGATCTCTCCTTGGACCTGGGATCCCATATATAATCAAGTCTCCTGTAAACCCTAAAATGGCTCCCTTAGTTGAAATATATTCTTCCCTGACCCCATATTCATCCTTCCTCCCTCCCCCCCCCCATCCCCAGCCACCAAGCTTTCCCCATTCCTCCCCTACTCCCTTCTCTCTAACCCTCTCCCCTTCCATCGGCCCTCCCACCCCCCCCATGCACCCGAGGTTACCTGGGACTCTTGTCTATTTCCTACCTCCTGGTGGATAGCTAAATAATCTTCATCAGGTTCATCTTCTTATTTAGCTTCTCTAGGATCATGAATAATAGGCTCAAAGACCTTTAATTATGGTTAGAATCCACTTATGAGTGAATACATACCGTGTTCCTCTTTTTGGGTCTGGCTTACCTCACTCAGTAAAGCGTTTTCTATTTCCATCCATTTGCATGCAAAATTCAAGATGTCATTGTTTTTTACCGCTGAGTAAAACTCTAATGTGTATATGTTCCACACCTTTTTTTAACCATTCTTCTATTGAGGGGCACCTAGGCTGTTTCCAGGTTCTGGCTATTACAAATAGTGCTGCTATGAACATAATAGAACAAATGCTTTTGTAGTATGTTAGGGAATCTTTAGGGTATATTCCCAAGAGTGGAATTGTTGGGTCACTAAAGGTACAGAAAAACAATTAATTCACAATATCATGCAATTAAAAAATCAGATTCAGAATGGAATTCAAATACACATCTGCCCCAGTATGTTTTTGTTGCTATGTTTAAAAAAAAACAAACAAATACACACACACACACACACACACACACACACACACACACACACACACACCAAATTCCTAACCAAAACCAATTTTGGAAACTTTGAAAAGGAGAAAGTTATTCATCTTCAATGTTTTGACGATATTCCATCACTGAGGAAAGTTACATGAGGGTCTCAAGAAAGCCAGGAGTCTGGAATCAGGAACTGAAGCAGAAACCACAGAGGAGTGCTGCTTACTGGAGAGCTCTCTGAGAAAATGTTTACTTTTCTTAGACCATAACTGCCCACAGTGGTTTGGGCCTTCCCACATGAATCATTAATCAAGAAAATGTACTGACAGAATTGCCTACAGGTCAATATGATGGAAGCATTCTTTCAGTCGAGGTTACCTCTTCTCAGATAAACTTAATTTGTGTCAGCTTGACAAAAAAATGAAACAAAACAAAAAAAGCCTGACTGCTACAATATCTAATTTAAAAACCTATAGCTGTAAAAGTCTAGAAGTTATACAAAAAAGCTTTTTAAAACTATATTTTTTCTTCAAGTCAACAGAAGATCTGTACATACATTCATACATAATTTTAATGCCAAAATTTGGAAGGGGAAGGCAAGACAACAATTATTTAGAAGTTACACTAAACTTTTGAAAGAAATATCCACTATCGTGTAATGGAAGGAACTTTGGATTGGAGGGTTAATAGGTCTTACTAAGTAGTTTGATAATAATTGTTTTTCATTTAGCAAAGACTTATTAACATCGTTTTATGAACCCAGCAGAATTCTACAAGCCTTCAATGTGAAGGTGCTTGTATACAATGAAAAGAACAGGATGCACATTGCATCTTCAATGAAGTATAACATTTACTATACATTTTACCTAACTGTGAAAGTAACAAGAAGAATTTAAGACATTTCTGTGGAGTGAGAATCTAAGTTGATGTGAAGGTTAATCCTTATTTTCTGATTGAGTCGAATAGGCAGAATCACCTGTGATGCATATTTCTGGTGTGTCAGTGATACCTTCCACAGAGGACTAACTGAGGAAAGAAGGCCCACTGTATAAATGGGTGAAAGCCTTTCATTGACTAGGCACTTAGATTAATTGAAAAAGAAAAATGAGTAAATCAGACAAGTTCCAGCTGTCCCCAGTCTCTTATTCCTGCTGCAGTAGAGAAGTGAATAATCCCAATCACATGCTAACATGGGGCATCAATTCCTTTATCATGATGAACTGCACCCTCTCACTCTGTCAGCCAAAGTAAGTTTTTGTCTTGTATTTTGTCATAATATGAGATACATAACTAATCAGTTCAGTTTCAATAAGATGGTTAAATAAAGGTATCTTGGGTTCAGAGAAGGATGGAAACCTGAAAGAATATTTTAAGGGAGAAGAAAATAGGTCAATGGGTATAGAAATTTGTAATTCTTACATTTTTGTCCTTCACCAACATCCTTAAGCTCAGGTAAGACTCACTCCATAGACTACCATTCTCAAAACTTAGTCATTTTCAAACATCTTCTTCCTAAACATTTGTTAGTCTGTTTTATTCCTGCATTGATTAATTCATCAAAAATCAACCATGTTTGATTAAATCCTGTAGATGCTCTTGGTTATGTCAATAGGCTTTGTGTTTATTCATCTGAATCTGTGCCAAAATCACTTGCAAAGGACTCACTAATTTTGATTAGGAGGAAATCATCAAACTGTCCTTTTCCTGGCTTTACCATTCACAAAACTGACAACCTAGAGAGATTCCTTGGTTTCATGCATACAAAAAAAGTTTGAAAAAAAATTTCCTCTTTCCTCATGTGATTTCTTTAAGGGCTTCAGTAAGACTGAGTGAGAAAAGGTAATTTGTGATCTCTAACTTGATTGTTATAATTGTCCTGTGTGTTTTTCTCAACAGACTTCCAAGGTGACAAAAATATTCAAAGAACAAAAACCCCATTTTAATCTCTAAATAAGAGTTTCTCTAACAGATTGCTTTAAAGCAAGGTCTCTCTACTTAAATTAAAGTAGCACAGAGCTAAATTTCCTTAAGTCAATAAAAATGAGTATGTCTCCATTCATACACCTAAGTAATTAGTAGTGTATTTTGGTTTGATTTGACTCATTCTGAAAGTTGTTTGTGAAATATATTTATTTTGATTGTCTATTTTGATTTGACTGTGAGTCTCTGTAGCTCACATGTAATTATGGCAATTTTGCAACATTCCACGGGGGAGGAGGGAAGAGTTGTTCCTTCTAAAAACATGACAGAGATTCTGAGTGTATATTGTATAGAAAGCCTCTGGCTGAGCTTATTAAGCTCTGGTATAATGTAATGACTTGTATGAGAGGCCAGAACTCTCTTTATACTGGCAGGGATCCAGCAGCATCTGAAGATTGGCATTAGCTGCTGCCAAAAATGACTAAGTATCATAGAAGCCTCTTTACAGTTTACAGTATAGTCTGTTGTTGGAAGGTATCAATAGTTAGGAGCTAAGTTTGCAAAGCAAATATTTACAGTCTCTTGAGTTAACTAAGTAGTTCCTAACAGTTATGCAAGCACACAAACTTGTGTGTGTGTGTGTGTGTGTGTGTGTGTGTGTGTGTGTGAGTATACAAAGGTATGTCGATTTTGTAGAGATCAGTTCCAACAGAGAACTGGGACCAGTGAAATTTCTGAAGGCCTAATTGATTATCAAAATGGATGCTGTGTTATAAAACGACTGCTGCTTTGTTTTAAATACACATCATTTAGCAGTTCTCTTGCTCTATTATATCCATGAGATTTCAGATTGAACTACTCAAAATATATTCACAGCTAGGAGAGAGAGAGGTCTTTTCAGATAAAGGCAATTGCTGTCAAGCCTAATGACCTGAGTTCAATCACTAGAACCTACCTGGTGAAAGGAGGAAATAAAAACTTCACCCACATACACATTGTGCTACCTAGTTTTGTGTCAGTTTGGCACAAGCCAGTGTCATCTGCAAAAAAGGGAATCTTAATTGAGAATATGCTCCCATAATATCTAGTTATAGGACATTTTTTATCAATTAGTTATCAACAGGGCAAGGCTCATCCCATTCATTCTGTAAGGTACTACTCCTGGGCTGGTTGTCCAGGATTCTATAATAAGTTTGGCTGAGCAAGTAGCAATGAGCAAGCCAGTAAGCAACGATCCTTCATGGTCTCTGCCCCAGTTCCCACCTCCAGGTTTCTGTCACGTTTGAGTTTCTGTTCTGACTTACTTCAGTGATGATCAATGATGTGGAACAAAATTAAAATAAAGCTTGTCTTTGGAGAAATAGGATTACATGTTGCTTTGGTCAGGGCGTTTCATCAGAGCAACTATAATCCTAACTGGGATATTGACAAATTAAATACATTGTTAAAAATAGTTCTAAAAATGTGAATAAGATACTTAAACTTTCCCCCATCAGTGAATATGAATTATCTCTTTCCCCCATTTTATTTAGTGAAATGTTAAGGAAATAATATTAATATTGATTGCGTCATTACCATGGTATAAATAATTATACATTAAATGATTTTTTCTGTACATTATCTTCCTCCATCTGGGATCCTGCAGAAATTATGAGCAACACGTTCAATTTGTAGTTGAGAAACTGAGGCTCAAGTTTGAAAACAGATGAGGTAGCATTCTTCATGCTTGACTAATAATAAAGTTGTTTTTCTAGTTCTTTTTTGGAGAAAAAAAGTATTCTTTTTTTCATTGTTCAGAAAAATAGTTTCCTTAAAATACATATATTTCTAGGATATATAGTTAAAAGTAAATGAAAACTACTATCTTTTTAAATTAGAAGAGTATTGTCATTAGGGAAAGATTTAAGTGTGAACTTAGGAGACCAGGAAAGAGATAAAATTTCTTCATTGGCAGAATTGCAGTCTCCATCTCTACAGCACAGAGCCATCTACATTCTCAGGGCTCTGGCTTACTCACCCACTCACTCACTCAGCACTAAGTATATGTTGAATTTATATTCTTTAGAATTACTATGACAGTGCAAAAGGATCAAAGACAAAGATCAGGGACAGACTTGTTTTCTTCATGTGTGAATCTACTAATGCCCCACTCTCAGGGTATTTCTCAGGTCTAAATTAACAAACAAACAATCAAACAAACAGAAAACCAAGTTTATGAGTTTGGGAAAAGAAAGGATTAGAAAAATGTTACTAAGTTCATTAATTTATCTAAAGGTCTTGACACATGGTTTCTTAAACGAATACAAAATCAAACCAACTTCTTGAAATTAATGGTGAAAGCTCAAATTTATTCTAAAGTGAATGTTATTTATAGGCAGTTATATAAAAAAATAAGAGAGAAATAAATATGTAGTGGCTTGAGTAAGAATGCCCCCCATAACCACATATGTTTGAATACTTGGTCCCCAAGGGGGTAGAACTTTTTAAGTGGGATTACAAGGTATGGCCTTGTTAATGGTATGTCACTTGGGGTGGTTTTGAAGTATCAAAAACTTACATCATTCCAAGTTAGTTCTATCTAGCTTGTCGTTGTCTGAAGATGTGAGCTCTCAGCTACTGCACCAATGCCATGCCTGCAAGTCTTCTGCCATGCTACCTGGCATGATGGTCATGAACTCACCATCTGAAACTCTAAGTAAGCTTGCAATTAAAATGCCTCCTTTTATAAATTGCCTTGGTCACATTGCTTTACCATGGAAATAGAAAAATACCTAAGACACAAAATAACTTTCACAAAACAACCCTCAACCAAGTAGTCTACATAGCCCCCAAAGTACATGTAACTCATATATGTCCAATGGCAAGAAGTTATGTGGTCCAAGTTGTATGTATCTGGATCAAGTGTCACTGCACAATTTCTGATCACCCGTGTCTATGGCCAGTATTCTACTATCATACTGGAATTTCCCTTACTTGCTATTGCCTTGGTCAGCATAGTCTCCCTAGTTTAATCCCTTGTAGACACAGAAAATACATGTGCCAGAAATAAATCTTCTGTATAAAAGTTTTGTATTTTCAAGTAATGGCTAAGTCTGTGACACATATGTAAATGATGTGACCTCAGTTCCCCTCCCCCAACTAAAACATGCTAAGAGAGAGAGAGAGAGAGAGAGAGAGAGAGAGAGAGAGAGAGAATGCCACACCCACATTAAAAATTATACAAGGCTTATTAATTAGAATTTTGCAATTCTGTACAGTTGGAGTATTAAAAATACTAAGCCAACTGTTAGGCAGTCTTTAGTCCCTATAACTTTGACCAACTTTTATTTGACATATTATCCTTGTGAATGAATATCAGGTGAAACCCTTTGATGTGTATTACCTTAGCTTATCAGTAGATTCCACCTGATGCAAAAGCTAAGAAAGTCATCAGAATTTATAACCTATTACATATATTTCCACAATTTACTGTAACCCATTAGCTCTATTTTCATAGATATATTTGAAAAATGCATAGATTTATGGCTTTACTTACCTCTGTAACAATAAACATCTTAAGAAGCAGCATGTTGAAACATGGTATTGGCAACAATCTAAATGCAATTTCTCAGGCTCTTATTGGTAATATTGGCTTTATAATAAATGATATATATTTTTTTCCATTAATGTTTTTTTTTATCAGCAATAATATTGTAGAAGTCCATGAAGTCTTCCTATCTATGTTAAAATGCCTGTAGAAGAACCATAGTTTTTCAAAGATCCATGCCAGGTTTCTTACTGAATTCTTCATGAAGCCTAGTATTTTTACTAAGTAGAGACTGAATTTTAGGCACCATGATGAAATCTAGGTTCAAAAATGTTAATAAAACAGTTATCACCCTAATAGAGTTCAGAGACATGCAACTTTCTTCTCTGTAGGTACTGGTTCTGCATAAACTTAATGGTGGTTGCTGTCTATGAGGTTATAGTGTCCTAGGATCAAGTTCAACCTCAAAGTACAGCTCCCTAGCCAGATACTGTAAAGAAATTCTGCTGACAGTCATTCTTCTCCATCTCTTTTATAATATACTGCTGTAGCTACTCCTCCTAGGAGATAGAAAATGCTTTTTTATCCTTTCTAGATGAGTTATTGACAAGGAAAACCAACACTAGGTAATTTCTCAATAGGTCACCCCATTAGATAAAATTCTCAATAAATCACACCATTGCATTTATAAAGATCACATTTTGAATAAAACGATTTAGAACTAGAAGTCATTTTCAACAAAGGAACCAGTTAAGAGGCTATTATAGTAATCCAGGGAAAGGATTATGATGCCCTAAAATAGGGGAATAGCAGCAAAGAAAGAAAGAAATAGAATTTTGAAGTCTATTTTTGTAGGTAGAACTGGTAAGAGGTATAATAAATGAGGTTCAGTATGTAAACCTAAAGGTGTCCATGAAGGACTTTGTAGAACACATTAAACAGTTTGGATTTCCTCTTAGACAGAATTTGTAAACTAGTAGTCCACAATCCCAGGAGAATGTGCAATATCTCCTTTCAATTAGTCTGTAGGCTCTCACATATACCATAGTTTCTGCCTGAAGCCACATCCATTTAATTACTATTGTCTTCTTACTAGCCAAATTCTGATGGTTAATCTTGATTGCCAGCTTGGTGAGATTTAGAATCACCATGTAAATAAGCTTCAAGTCATGCCTGTGAAGGAGTTTCTGGAATTGGTATATTGATGTAAGAAAAACTACCTTAATGACAAAACACACAAATCCTTGGACTAGTGTGAGAGGGTTATGAAAAATACAAAACCATGATTAGAGAGACAGAGAGCTCAGTAGTTAATTTTCAGCTCCACTTGGCCATACCCAACAATCTGAAACTCCAGTTCCATGGGATACTGAAGCTGCAAAACAATCCCACACCAGTTAAGAACTATGAATAATAAAAAAGGTTATTTATTTGAGGGGGAAAACTTAAAGAACACTGTCACAAACAATAGTCCTCTGTTCACAAACAGGAAACAGAATGCCTAGTCACTACAACAGGACCAACAAGCAAGAGAGAGAGCGTGCACAGTTCCTGCTGTTTTTTAAAGTATAAGAGATCATGCCCCTGTGGGCTGGTATCTTAAAGACTATTGGCTGAAGGATCAGAATGTGCTCCCACAGCCCCTCCTCATTTTGTTTAAATAAGAGAATTCCAAACCCAATACAAAACTATATACACTAGGAATAGATATCAAGGAAAATTAAAATTACATCCAGCATAGACAATACTTAGCAAGGAACATATGCTAAATGTTTTAATAAACATTCTATTCTGTGGAGTCTAAGTCTTGTATAGGAATTTGTTTGACTAGATCATAAGAATACAGTAAATATGACTATCTAATCTTCAACCCCATCAAAGACCTGAAAAGGGAGATAATAATACTTGTGCAGGCAGGAAGTACAATCAAGTAGCTTCCAAGGTAAGCAATATATGACAGAGACCATTAGATACCTGAGCAATCACCCAAAGTCTCATTTTGCAACATTGAAGCAAACAATTTTGGCTAAGGCCTAGTGTAACTGACAGACCATTTTCAGAGGCAAGAAATTTTTCAAAACCATTTTACCCTGTCTTGGCAAGATTTGACAGTCCTGCCTATCCATTTCTGGATACTATGCAACTTTTCTGTGGTTGAGGCATTGTTAGTTCCTTGTCCAAAGTCCAGTTTTGCCAAGAAGAAAACAAGCTCCAAGTGCAGTGTTTTTGGTGCTCAACATTCTCTCAGGACTGGATTGGTGCTGTCAGAAGCAATCATGTCTCATGTCAACAGAACCCTAAGTTATTTAAATGCCATGTTACACAGATCCTTGAAGTGGTTGAAGATTACCTATCTAGACAGAATACAATCTCTATGTATCTAAAGAACCTAATTGATCTAACTGTATGTACAGTAAACAGGAACAACTATTGACCTATAATAATATGAAAATATACCAGAGGAGAGGGTGCCTGAATCGGCCGTGGCCCATGACCATACTGATGTATATTTTGCTTATCACCATAGATCCTTCGTCTGGCGAAGGACGGCTATGCCGTCGGAGGCCCACATTGGAGCAACGGATTGAGCCCCCCGAGGTCCGGAGGGGGAGCGGAAGGAGGAGGAACATGAAAGACGAAATCAGTACTGCGAGGGATGCTATCACCCACTGATACAAGGGAACGGATCTGATGAGAATTTACCAGGGCCAGTCGGACTGGGACTGAACGAGGACGTGATCTAGCCAGATTCTCGGAATTTGGCCGGATTCTCTGACTGTGACTGGCCCGGGGTCTTTCTGAAAAGCCATTGACTATGACACTGGGACCTGTTTCCTCTGCATATGCTGGATTTTGGGGATCCAGTCTGTTTGGACGCTCGCCTTCCTGGACCTGGAGGGAGGGGGAGGGAGCTGGAGCTTCCCACAGGGCAGGAAACCCTGACTGCCCTGGGGGACGGAGGGGAAGGAGGGGGGGAGTGGGGGGAGTGGGAGGATGTTGGGAGGGGGGGCGGAAATGGAAACTTTTATAATTTAATAAAATTTACTAAAAAAAAAAAAATTGTGTCAATATACAAAATGTCCTAAACCAAAGTAGAAACATGCATATATACAATCTGACAAAATAACTTAGTATATATGTACAAATAATGTAAACAAAAGTAACAAATATAATTTGAACTTGTATCAATACACAAAAACTATACCAATGTAAATTATCCATAAATAATAGCTCACAAGTATTCACTCTATTGTCCACTATTACTATTCTCTCTTTTTTTGAACAAACAGTTTTCACTCCAACTCTCTATCTAGTACAAGTAATAATCAACAACAACCCTTAAATAGTGTTCTCAACCCTATGGACAAACGTTTTTAGGATAGGGGGTGTCGTCTTCTAAAATTGCTTTCTGCTGTCATGGGGGTGATGGTCTTTTAATGAGATCCTGTAAAAATTAGGTGGTAGTTAAGTTCCAAAATTACTGGCTAGTATAGTTGCAAACAATTTCTGATCAGTTAATATTTTTTTTCCTTTTGTTTTTCAAAGTTCTCATTTGGAGTTCTAGACAGAATATGAGAAGGTGCATCATTTCAAATGGCATCTATGTGGACAACTGTATCCACAAAAAGCCTGAGGAAACATGGGAAGTAATATTAGACTTAAACTAATAGAGTTAAGAACAGCTTATTGATAGCAGAATTTTCTCTGGTGGGCTCTGCTTACTAGAGGCAAGTGTTCTCATTTAAGAGAGGATTCCTGACTCTGTTTTAGCTGTAAAACCTTGCAGCTCTTTTAATAGGTCCTGCCACATAAGACTTAAATGATGTTGATGAAAAACTTCATGCTTCTTGGTTTTCAGCTGTAGCATGAAAAAAGCTGCACCATTTTAAAATGCTGGCTTTCTGAGCCATCCTGCCAGTGAATACTCTGACTCTTTTAGGCAGGAGGTCCACCTACAGAGCATTTGAGTGTGATTTGTAAGCATACTGCTGCAACTTGCTTGTTGGCAGAGACCGTGAAATGCCAGAGACGTGTGGCAATAGATATGGCTACAGCTGGTACTTCTGCCATGAGGCTGGAATCTCAGAAAGCTAAGGAATGAGTTGATCCAGCTGTCAAGGCCACAGCTTTAATTTTCTCCATGTTGCTTAGCAAATTAAAGACTCACATTGTCAGAAAAAGAAAGATATATAGTAAAGAGAGCTTCAAAGACAAAGAAAACCTCTAAATGTTTTACAGTGTGTTAAAAATATATGAATGCTTGGGAGAGAGAAGAAAAAGGTTAAAGTCTTTTCAAAAAACAGAGTAGTTGGTGTGGTGGCACACACATTTAATCCCAGTACTTAGCAGGCACAGACAGGCAGATCTCTGTGAGTTTAAGGACAGACTAGTCTACAGAGTGAGTTACAGGACAAAGATAAATAGAAACCATGTCTCAAAAAGCCAAAAATTAAAAGTAAAAGAAATAGAGGTTAAAATAAAGCCACATAAAGATGAATAATACACAGAGAGTCTGGATATGGTTTATTATTATGCTGCCTTTGAATTGCTTGAACGTTGAGGAAGGAGCAATAGCTGCCAAAAAGATATTTGTTAATAAATGCTGATGAATTAATTCAAGATAGGTAGTTTGAAAATACCTTGACTTCAAAATTTCAGTCAAAAGATATATTACTTTGGAGAAGAAGTTTTACCTTTTTTTTCCACAGAAAATGAGAGGCTGTGGATTTATTCTGAGCTAAGAAAAATCAGATTTGATCAAGGAAGACCACCTGGGAAATATCCAGTAGAAACAGATGGCCCAGATGGCTGAGTTCTACATCCATAGCAGATTCAAGATGCTGCCTGAGATAACCAAGCCTCACAGAATGCTCCAGTCAAGATTAGATCATAATTCTAAATTTTCTTTAGGTCCTCATAAGCACCCTCAACCAACAGGAAGTAGTTTGGATAATTATGCCCACATTTGCAAAAATAATGGACGATAGATATTTTCCTTTGTTTAGGATGTTGGTTACATGTTATGGCTAATGGTTAGGAGAAAAGCTAAACAAAGGATATTAGATTCAGAGTTCTTGTTATTTTAAAAAAAGAGGGCTAAGTGGTGTTGGACAACTGTATTCTGTCAATTATATTTTAAATAAATACTGATTGGTCAGTAGCCATGCAAGAAGTATAGGTGGGACAACAAGACAGGAAGTAGAGATGGGTCAATGGGAACAGGAGTATTCCGGGAAGGAAGATGCTCTTTCTGCAGTTGTGAGTCCATCACAGAAGAAGCAAGATGTGACTACCTTGCTGAATAAGGTACCGAGCCATGTGACTAGCATAGACAAGAATAAATAGTAAGAGTTAATAAGAAGCCTGAGATAATGGGCCATTCAGTTTATAAGTGATGTAGACCTCTGTGTGATTTCTTTGGGACTTAATGACTGTGGGAACCAGGCAGGACAGAAACTCAGACAACAGGTTACAATGCCCCACCTGACCTCTGCCAGAACTGGCACACAAAAGGTACAAAACATTCACCCATATAAAATATTTAAGAAGGTGAAAGCACTAAAACACTAAGCAGCATATTTTATTTTTCTCTGCATCCTAACTGGACATGCAGTAGACCAGCTGCTTCACACTCCCACCTCAATACTTCCCCTACTATGATGCACTATACTTTCTGACTGTTATCCAGAATAAACCTCTCAGCCATGAGATTGTTTTACACAGGTATTTTTATGTTGTTTGTTTTTGTTTGTTTTTCACAGCAATGAGACAAATAACCAATATAATGCTGCTATATGTGAAAAATAATGCTGTTCTTCTTTTTGTAGGTAATGCACAGCAGGAGAGAGCAGCGATGGAGGGGGTGTTAAGAGATATATCACTCTGGCTTTTGAGTGTAAATTAGAGCTAGGCAGGATTAGAGACAGGAAAATCATTTAAAAGACTGTGACAATGTTAGACCTGAGAGAAGAGGAGGCCTATGCTAGGTCATTGACTGGTCAAACGGAATGGAAAGGGTTTATTGATTGCACTTGTAGGGAGATGGCAAAGAAGACAAACCTGATTGACTCTCAAGTTTAGGTTAAAAAGAGAAAAAAAACCATCTGATTGAAAAATACCAATTCTTAGCATCAAATTCTATGTGATTTTCTGAGGAAAATTGGAGCTCCTGGGGAGTCCCACAGAGCGTGATGATTTTCTTTCAGGGAACAAATCTGGGTCCAGGGACAAATGGTTACATATCTGATGTCTTATTCTGTGTGGCCACAGAATCTTCCATATTGTATTCAACACGAGCTATATATTTCAAAGCCAAAACACTTGAGAACAACATGCAAAAAAGATAAAACGAGGATGTAAACCCATTCTGTTATTCCCTTGTTATTTCCTTGAAATATTGATGAAGCAGCTCCACTCTATCTGCAAGATGCCTGCAGACACTTATTAAAAGATTACTTTATTAGTTGAGACATAAACTTAATTCCATTGTCTTCTGTGTTAGCTAATGCTGCCAGTGATAATGAATGTTTCCTGTGAAGGAAGATAGGAGATTAAGGCAAATAAAATTACCAGCAATTCAAGTACTCTTTCCATGTACAAAATAATATGTATTGCTATGAACATGAGGGTTCGTGGTGACTGCTGAAGTGTAAATATTTACCAATATTGAGTTTAGATGCCCTCCAGTTATATGTAAATAGAACACCTTCAGTTCTTTATCAAAAAGAGATGA
The DNA here is from genome assembly GCF_982192425.1 of Myodes glareolus. Lineage (NCBI taxonomy): Eukaryota > Metazoa > Chordata > Mammalia > Rodentia > Cricetidae > Myodes > Myodes glareolus. The sequence continues at coordinate 11,916,764 of NC_142053.1, read as the reverse complement.
ATCCTGATTTGCATTTTCATCATTATTTACCATCAGTTGTAAAAGTCTGGGATGGAAAGCCTATCTAAAACTGGAAGATTTTACAAAGCTGACTTGAAGTGAAATAAAATGTCCTCTTTATCATGACCTAGTTTTCTCTTTGTTTCACCTTCAGAAGAAGAGATGAAAGCAGTCTGAAATGAAGGAAAGATGAAGGTAACTTGTACACAACTTGTGCACATCAACCTTCGATAATTTGTATTAAAAAGAAGTTCTTATCACATTCCCTTTCCAAGTCAAATAAACAACCAGATAAAAGTACTGCTAATTTCTCAAGTATACTTCAGACTGAATTATTTCATTTAACATGAATTGAGAATCTTATTAAGCTAAACTTGTGATTTCTCTAAATCAAATCTGTTTCTTTTCTACAAAAATGATGCATTTTTATTTGTACTTTGTTTTCTACATTATCTATATCTAGATGTTATTCTTCCAATTATATACCATGCAGCATGTCAACAGTTTTCTTTCCCAGAAATTTATCTCTTAATATCACCACCCTGATCAGCATGGGTATACTAATTACATTGCTGTTAGACTCCATGGCATCAGAATGAGGTGATGTTATTATGTATTCCAAATGAACAATTTTATTTTCCTTCTTCCTGTATGTGGTATATCAAAACTATATGATCCAATTGGAATGCATTGGTAAAATTAAACCTTTCTATGAATCTTAATTCCTAGCCTAATTTGAGGCATTGCTGTTTTAGTTCCAGGATTAGCTACTCTTGTCTATGAGTATATTAGGATACTATATTGTTTACATTGAAAATGAAATTGTCAGCCTTTCCATTGTAGTCACTTGAACAAATTCGCAGGAATTATGCTGGCCCTTAGTGCTCTACACTAGAATGTAATCTTTTGCACTTTTCTAAGAAAAGACCACAAAGAATGCTGGAAACTATCTTTAAAAAGCTACTGTAATACAATGTTTTAATCATGGTGTTCTTCAATTCCAGGTGTAACCCCAAACCAGAAAGAAATTAAATTCAGTATGTGACGCTATTTAAGCACACATAACTCATGAAATACTTGCTAAAGTTTTGTTTCTGATGCTGCTGTTGCTGTTTTCTCTTTTGTTATATTCTCTATCATCCCAAACCATCACAATAATCTAAACAAACACAATTTTATGATATTGAGAGAAAATGTTCTCTTGATCTGAATCAAACGAATTTATCTTTTGCTTGGATGAGAAGATTCTATTGTGTTACATTTCAAGCTTTGCAGACTCTGATGATTTCTCTGTCTCTCTCTCTCTCTCTCTCTCTCTCTCTCTCTGACAAACACTTGGTCCTTGTTTTTCATTTATGAGGAACATTCCAAGGAGCTTTTCCCCATAAATAGAACAGTTATATATAGATTTACTCAAAGAATCCTTTGCTTCATAGGGCTCCACTTACTAAGAACAACAGATGAACATTCTAAGCCATTAATAAATGCAGATGTAAGATGATATGCGTGCTGGCGACTGGCTCTCTGACTAACTCTCTGACTAGCAGACTGTTGATATATTCAATAGAATTTTACCAAGCTAAAACAATGACTTCAGCAAAGATGAATGTTTTGCAGTTGGCTGTAGCAAAGATGAATGCTTTCCAGTTGTTTAATAACTGGATCAACACTTGTTTTACTAGGTACTAAAGACATGCCAGGTTAACTGGCAATTTACAGGCATTTAATATTCACATTAATGTGTCATACACTGATTTCTGTGTTGAACAGTTTATTGTCATTCTCAGTGAAATATTTTAGGAGTAGAACTCATAATTATTTTGTAATTTAATTTAAAAGGGTGGAGGACTAATCAAATAGGTTGCTAATATGAAAAAAATTTAATGAAGAAGCCTCACATCTGCTAATTTTCATAATCTATACTGACCAGAATTGCAAAATGTAACTCTAATGTAAACCTTTATATTATGGTTGTACCATACAATCCTCCATTTCTCTCTCCACTGTCAAGGCAGACATAGGATATATATATATACACAGATATAACCTTCAACCAATAGAGCTTATATAAAAAGGATTATTACCTAACCTAAACTTATACAAGGTTAACAAATTTAACCATGCCTTCAGTAACTGGGTACTTGAGTGCCAAATTAATGAAGCCATTTTCAAATAAGCTTTAGAATTAGGTTTTGAAATGTTTGACAGTGCCTAATGAGCCATCATCATAAGCAATAGAGTGTTAAGATGGAAAAAGGAAAACAGTATTTGAAATGCAGTTTTCCATATTATTTTTAGATTTTCCACAATATTATTTTCTTAATGTAAATAGCATGTTAATCATTAATCTTTCCTAGTTTAGATATGGAACCAAGGAAATGTGATTAAAAGGGGGGGGGGAAGTATGTTCTAACACAGATTCTTTGATACCAAATTTACTTAAGACTTCATATTCTACCTTTTATAGTACTGAACATCTGTCTCTGTGATCCTTCTGTTTGACATGTGTGATTTCTGGAAGTTTCCTGAAACAGGCAATTTTAGGGAATCTATGGCCATTCTGAAAAACAAATGCACAGATAATTTTAATCTCACTGAGATTACTGAAAATAATCTCTTTGTAGTGAGATCTAAGAATACAGCACAGTCTGTACAGCATTGTTTCAGTTGGAGCTGATACTTCTATCCATGGAAAGTGCTTCTGTCCCACCAGTGCTAGAATCGATAAGTTGCATGCTTGATGCAGGAGCTATTTCAGGGATTCCCAGAAAATGGCATGTAGGGCCTGTTTCAACATAACCTAGTCCACAGAAAGAGGCTGATTGCAGCCGGTCAGGCTTGCATTCTCAATTTCTTTTACTTGATTCTGTGAGATTTCTTCCTTTTGATACATGTTTCTAGAAGCATCCACGTTGCCCTCTGAGAGTGCCTATTACACCAATCAGTTTTACTTATTTTGTTTGTTTTATTTAAATTTGTTTTCTTACATGACAAGAATAGAAGTACGTAACCTTCTTAAAACAAGAAATAGTGCTTTCAGGTTCTGTGGCATCTGTCCTCTGACCTCCTTTGCTCAGCTTTTCAATTATGAGATATTTCATCTCCCTCCCCCAAAACTGGGCCAGAAGTTTTATTGCAGTTCATTTTTAATTGCAAGTTTATTCACTTTTCTTTTTTTCCAGTACATAATGATTTTTCCATTAACTTTGTAAACATCCATCTGACATATTGTTGTCTTTTTCCCTAGCTACCTGTAACCATCTGCCTTGTCTAAAAAGCACAATGGACTCATAAGCAGGGCTATTCTAAGCCACCCTTGCTTTGTCTAAGCAAATAACCCATGGATAAACACAACGCACTTTCTGTCATAATCCTTTTTGAATCCAACTAGAAGGCATTTTTGCACAAGCATGTCAATCAATTAAAAAGGCAAATATCAGACAACTACAGAATGTCAGAAAAGAGAACTGAGCCAAAGGAGGACATCTGAACATGCCCTCCTTGTTTTAATATTCAGAAACTGAGACCCAGTGAAGTTGAGTTGTGAATGGTTTCACTGGGCTTAGTAGAGCTGAATATAAACTATTTTGCCAGAGATACAATAATTTCTATATTTTAGTTTGAAATACACTCAATAATAAGAATAACATAAGAATGACTGGAAAAATATATACAAGATAAGTAAAGTAGAGTAAAAGTTCAATGATAGGATTTAGATTACAAGAAGATTTGCAATCATTGTCTATTCAATATCACGTGTTTTAAATAATACTCAAAATATTGTTTATTTTCAACTTGTTATATAAATATGAAATTTGCAAAAATATATGTAAGGAAATGCCTCAATATAAGTCAGAATTCCTCTGATACTGTTGAGAAAATTTATCTTGAGGTTTAAAAAACCTCAAGAACAAAAGACCATACATGTGAACAATCACCTAGTAGATTCCTTAGTGCTTTCCTTATTTAAGGAGTCTCCCACCAAATTATCACAAATGAAAAGGTCAAAGTAAAGTATTCCATTTCAAAATTAAGGTGAATATTGCAGAGTTTGAAGCAAAAATGTTCTGGGTTATCAGTAAGTCATGGATATATGTCAGGATAGATATATGACTGTGACCTAACATAAAATTGTATACTTACTTAAAACATGTAAACTTATTAAAAATATTATGTGGGGCTTTTGGCTTTGGTTTGATTTGCTTGCAGTTCAATTGTGGAGTTCTAGAGCATAAGCTTTGTAGATGCCATCATGTCCGAATATCAAAAGTTTTGACCTATCTTCAAGGACTTGTTAGAATATTTGGATAAACTAGTAATGGGTTATGGGTATACTTGAATTCTTGAGAGGTAAGAAATAGTAAGTAAATTGAATAAGAATTTTAATCTAGATCCCAGTGAAAACCTGTTTGTTTATAGCTTTAGTTACTTTTATGATTGCAAATGAAAGGCAATCAGTGACAGTTATTATTTCTAACAAATCTCATTGCCAAAAATATTTTAGTCTAGGTACGAAACATGTCACTAAATAACTTTGTATTACCTCATAGGATACTCATTATTATTTTAGCATTATATTATCAGATGTACTACTCAATCAATTTTTATCTTCATAGTTATAAACTAAATTAGGCAGAATCAAGACTATTGTAAAAATGCTGCATCTGTCTACTACCCATTCCTGTTCTCAGAGTAGCATCACTGGACTCAGTAGTGCTGGTCATCACCTCTAAGCTGCTACAAGCTTGCCAGAATTAGATAGTTCATTGCTGTCTTATGTGGAGCCAAAGGGCAGTGGCAACAAAGTTTTGGGAGAACCTTTCAGTCTTCCATCAGAAGAAAGGGTTTCAAATGTGTCACAAGAACACACAAGGTCAGAAGATGAAGTCTAACTACAGTACAGAACCAAAGGTTTCAGATTGCTGCAGAAGATTAAGGCAAGAGACAAGAAGTCATGGCTGGCAGAGGAATATGCCCTGCACAAATCCTGGTGATGATGCTTCTGGCAGTAGATTTAGTGATCTGGTTGAAGAGTACAGGGTGTGGAAAATACTGCCTAGTTTCCAGTAATGTCTGGCAGCCTGCTCACAAATCTAATTTGGTCCATATAAAAATAGCCCTTTAGACCAAGCCTGACTTAAGCACTTCTATCTGGTTGTGCAGTACAGAGACACCTATTAAAGGTCTTCAAATCATGTTCAAAAATGGGAAAGCAATGATGACTAAAAACAGACACAATGAGAAGTGTTCAGAAGTGATAGTGACTGGTTAGTCTCTTTGAGAATTCCTGATATGATCTTCATAAGTGACTTTGAAGAAACTTTTATTTTTTATTAGACAATTATTAGAAGACTTGAAATTGCAAAGGTGATTTGAATGACATTGCCAGAGTTGTGTTTTCCAAGGATGACCTCAGTTACTCTGTATAGAATGGACTTAAGAATATAAGAGAGAAATGAAGGAAGAGAGATTGCATAAAGATGGAATGAGCATTTGAAACAATTATTTATGACTAATAAGAAATATAAGTTGTTGAAAAGTCACAAAAACTATTTATATTGAAATAACTTTTATTGGGATTTTCTGAGCCCTCTGATTGGCTAGTTTCATGCTGAGATTTTCTTTGTTTCCCTGTGAAAGTAAGTGTAAGTATGAATCTTATTAAATTGGTTAATCAAAAATTAACATCCTTTGTATACAAGCACCCTTGATGTCTTATCATCACAAACAGCTGTCTCAACTGCATTTCTTTTGAGCAAGTCGAGGAAGAATCAGCCTTATTACTAATGTTTTCTCTTCACAATCTACCATCAATTAAACTCCTAACAGACTCTTTTTGGAATTGTAGACTGAGTCCCTACAACTTAGGAACTAGTTATATATGTGTAGTCACTTGCCATTCCAGATATTCTGCTTTAAAAGAAGAACTTTTACACTTTGCAAATATTCAGCATGGTTACTATATGGTGACAAAATAGATAAATAGAGGACATGATATTGAAGAAAATAATATAGATTATTTAATTGATGTCATGTTCAAAGACTCAAGTTGAAATGAAGAAAAACTTATGTCCCCCTTCATTAACCATAAGGGTCCAACCATCTATGGCTAAGACTCAATAACTGTTAAATTTTATTTCGGAAGTCACAATGCAGAGAGTGAGGAAACTTGCAGGATTTTTGAAGTGAAATGATGCATTTTAAAAGGGAAATAATTCATTTTAATGATCTGAAGATGAGAGAGGAAGCAGGAAAAGAGTAGTTAGTGACATTGGAGTCAGCAAAGCTAAGTTTAAATATTGGTACTTTTATATAGTAGATGTGCAGTTTGGGAGCACATTATTTCTGGGCACAATACATTTTATAAGCATAGGTAGCTATGCTTCATTTGGGAAATAAATAGTAAACCTAAAATCAGTTTTAAAGGGTTTTGATCACAGATTGCTATAAAGATGAAACTAGCTAGAAAAAATTTCCTTAAACTTACCACCTAGTAAGGTGCATAGATTAGTAGAGCTCTCAGTCTTCACTAGTGAAGTTTCTTTACATAGTAGGCAGTGATTAGTACAGAGATTTAGAACACTTCACACTGCTGAAAACAAGCTACACTGAGTGCTCAATCATAGATTCGACATCTCTATCAACCTTTTCCCCTAAGGGAAAGGGAACATCCAGCAAAAAGTGGCAGAAAGAATACAAAAGCTATAGGATAGAGAGAAGGTCTGTCAAATGCTGTTTTCTGAACATGATGTGATTTTCTCACCCATTAACTCAAAATAGATATAATTACCTACACAAGACCTATTCAGAATCAAGCCAGTTAAAACTTTTATGATAAACAAGAAATGATCTCTGAAGGCCACACCCCTACCTGAAGAATTATTAATAGGAAATTTCTGAAGTAAAAGAAGAAATCATTCTTTGTCAGTTTTGATATAGTTCATGGTACCTCCCCAGTGTTTCAAAGGATGACTCTGCACACATGTACATTTGAGTAACATTAGCTGGACTCAGCAATTTAAAACAAAATTCAAAATAGGTTATGAAGTTGGGAGTAGAACTTGTTGAAGGATAGCTTGGCAGAGACAGAGGGCAGAGTAAGGGGTGAATATGCTCCAAATACATGATGTTTATATGTAATATTCTCAAGTAATAAATTAAACTGCATTTAAATAACTCTTATGAGGAGTACATTGCCTATACTTCAGAATAATGCTGAAAATGGATTAGTGTATGCAATTCATAGCCATGAAGATAATTTGAAAGAAAATGCATTCATACATGCTTTAAATAAACAAAATATATTGAATAAAATAATTGAGAAATCTTAATGGTCTCTATATGCACATGAACACATGTACCCACCATACCCAACCCCATCTCATGAACAAGCATAGGCAAAAATTTAAAATAATAACATTTTGTAAAGTTTGCATTTCATAGCATATATTTTCCATAAATCAATAATTTCAACTTTACAAGGAAATCTTGAACAATCCCATTTTGTAGTTGAATAAATGGAAACTCAAACAAGTAATATGCTTTTCCTGATCTCATGCAATTGATAAATTTGACCGTCACTAAAATACAATTGAAGATGTAGCCAGGACAGCTTCATTGTCACAAACATTGAAAGAGTCACTACAATGTAAAGTATAAGAGTATTTCATATCATATTTATCATTAATTAAATTATTTGCTTCCTTCTTGAATACCATGCTTCTCTTATTAATGAAAGTATGTAAATAGTGACTTTTTCCTCATTCTGTATGACAAAGGTTAAGGGCAAACAATGAACACTTGCTGAGGTCTTGCTTTCTGACAGATATAGCACAGCACTCAAATACCTGCATAATAGCAGTAAATAGTAAAAAAAATGAAAATTCTATCTTTCATCTCACAGAATATCCCCTTTACTCTATTTACTCCCACCCCAACCTTCCTCATAAAAAATGTTTGTTAAAAAATTTTCAGACAGTAGCACAGACAATAATAGAATCAATGAATAAATGGGACCTCCTGAAACTGAGAAGCTTCTGTAGAGCAAAGGACACTGTCAGTAAGATAAAAAGGCTACCTTCTGACTGGGAGAAGATCTTCACCAACCCTTCATCAGACAAAGTTCTGATCTCCAAAATATACAAAGAACTCAAGAAACTAGACACTAAAACTCTAATTAACCCAATTAAAAAATGGGATACTGAACTGAACAGAGAATTCACAACAGATGAACTTCGAATGGCCAGAAGACACTTAAGGTCATGCTCAACCTCCTTAGTGATCAGGGAAATGCAAATCAAAACAACTTTGAGATACTATCTTACACCTGTCAGAATAGCTAAACTATAAAACAATGATAGGCTATGCTGGAGAGGATGTGGAGTGAGGGGAACACTCATCCATTGTTGGTGGAAATGCAAACTTGGGCAGTCACTGTGGAAATCAGTGTGGCGGTTCCTCAGGAAACTGGGAGTCAACCTCCCCCAGGACCCAGCAATTCTACTCTTGGGAATATACCCAAGAGATGCCCTTTCATATTACAAAAGTATTTGTTCAACTATGTTCATAGCTGCACTATTTGTCATAGCCAGAACTTGGAAACAACCTAGGTGCCGCTCAATAGAAGAATGGTTAAAGAAGGTGTGGAACATATACACATTAGAGTTTTACTCAGTGGCAAAAAACAATGACATCTTGAATTTTGCATGCAAATGGATGAAAATAGAAAACGCTTTACTGAGTGAGGTAACCCAGACCCAAAAAGAGGAATATGGTATGTACTCACTCATAAGTTTATTCTAGCCTTAATTAAAGGTCTTTGAGCCTATCGTTCGTGATCCTAGAGAAGCTAAATAAGAAGGTGAACCTGAGGAAAATCATGTAGTTATCCTCCTGGATATTGGAATTAGACAAGATTGCCAGGCAAACTTGGGTGTACGGAGCGTGGGAAGGTGGAAGTAAGGGGAGATGGTTGGAGAGAAGGGAGAGGGGGAGGATTGGGGATGGCTTGGGGGAGTGGGATGGGGGAGGGAGAAAGGATGGATGTGGGAGCGGGGAGGTGTGCATCTCAACTAAGGGATCCATTTTGGGGTTTGCAAGAGACTTGATTCTGGAGGGGTTCCCAGGCCCAAGGAGAGGTTCTCAGATTGTTCCCTGGGCAGCAGAGGAGAGGGTGCCTGAACTGGCCTTAGCCCATGACCATACTGATGAATGTTTTGCATATCACCATAGAACCTTCATCTGGCGATGGATGGAGATAGAGACAGAGACACACATTAGAACATTGGACTTGACTCCCTGGGTCCGCATGGGAAGTGGATGGAGGGAGAGTGCGGGCAAGGAAGGCAGGATAGGAGGGAACCTTCATCCAATGGATGGAGATAGAGATGGAAACCCACATTGGAGTACTGGACTGAGTCTCCAAAGTCCAAATGAGGAGCGGAAGGAGGGAGAACAAGAAAAAGGAAGTCAGGACCGCGAGGGGTGCATTCACCCACTGATACAAGGGGATTGATCTGGTGGGAGCTCACCAGGGCCAGCTGGACTGGAACTGAAGGAGCGTGTGATTGGGTCAGATTCTCTGAATGTGGCTGACATGGGGGCTGACTGGGAGGCCATTGACAATGGCGCTAGGTCTTGTTTCGTCTGCATGTGATGGCTTCTGGGATCCTAGTCTGTTTGCATGCTCACCTTCCTGGACCTGGAGGGAGAGGGAAGGAACTTGGACTTCCCGCGGGGAGGCACAGGCCCTTACTGCTCTTGGTACTGGAGAGGGAGGAGAGGAGGAAGTGGGGGGAGTGGGAGGGTATTGGGAGGAGGGGAGGAAGTGGAAATTTTTTATAAATAGATGAATAAATAAATAATAAAAAAATAAAAAAAATTCAGACAGATTTAGGTCATTAACATATTAAGACTCCCCCATGGAAAGTAGTGTTATTTACATAACAGATTCACCAAGATACAGTTGTATGGAAGTTCTTTGTATGGAAAGAATCTTCTATTGTATTTTATTTGACTCAGCTGTCCTCGTGAAACATGTTTTCATTTCTTTTATGATTGAGGAGAAGAAAATTCTGAGAAATGCAATGATATTCCAAAGATCACATAGCAATGAATACAGGCAGAGTAGGAAAGAACTCAAATATCTTCCAATCTCAAGCTCCAGGTTATTCTGCCCAGGTTGTCTACCATTAAGAAGAAACCTGTTTTGTTTATAGGACCAATATTAAAACTGCTGACATTGCAATTTGTATTCCCAAATATCTTTCTAAAATGGAGGTTATGTAAGCAGATATGATGCTTTCCAAGTTTTGTCTGTTTGGCTGATGGATTTCCACAGTTTGCCCTATAATTATAAGCTACTGCTGGTTTTAACTACTTAAAATGAAAAAGCAAAGCATGTTAAATATTTACATTTCATTTTCGTTGGTCTTACTCATTTTATTGTTATTCAATTTCGCGTTGCAATTTTATGATTTTTCACTTGCATGAATATTAATCAGAATAGGAAATGTACTCAGTGATTCAAATGCATGGGGATTTTAAAGTATTTGGCTAACAAAATCTAATTAGGGTGACAGTGATATGTCCTGCAAAGAAAAACAATCTTTCAGAGAATTGGAAATTTCTGCCATGTCCCTGTGTTCCTGCAGACTGCACTGTGAACAAAGATTGTGAATAAAGAGTATGGTAATCACTCTCTTCAAATCCTCAGAGGCAATTAAAAATAACATGCTTTCACTGCATTTTGCTTAATTTTTGTGTACACAAAGGTTTTTCTCCTCTCAAAGAGTCTGACTATTCATTGATGATGATTGATTGGTCATAGTGAGTGAAAGTTGTCTCTGAAGCACTGTAACATGAACACCTAAAAGTCATCTTTCTTCTACGCGTTATTTGTTGCATTTTCCAGGTTTCATTCTGTAGGGCTTCAGATGATGTCCAAGGGGACCAAGAATTTTGTTTTGTTCCTTCATATCATGCATCACAACTGTCAAAATTTTTCTTGTTATTGGTTAACGATCATGAAGATTCTTTTTCAGGATAGTTAATATATGTTAATATTGTGATTGTGGTCATATACTTATTTTCAGGAATCCTCAACATGCTGACTAAAATTCAAACTGACCTTACCAACTTGACTAGGATTATAGAAGGTAAGGGCTAGTAGAGTTTTTTTTAACTCAATTTAACCCACGTCATCTTTGACAAGTAATTAAATTAGATAGGGCACAAGAAAGAATACTCTTCTCTGCCATCACAGGATGTTCTGGTAGCTGGTTTTAACTACATCAAGGGTCCTGTTCTCTTGCTTTTTCTTTACTCATTAGTCTTTCTTCAACTTTTTCACAGGTCTATTTAGACTGTACAGTTCTGCCTGCATGTATCATATCAATCAAGGGTTAGATACATACACAGACTTCATATTTCATGATCTTTTAAACGTTTCAATCACAGTATTTTTTTATCAACACTATTCAACGGATGCCATCCAACTGGATACTTATAGACTGTTTCTCACAATGATAGCTCTCAAAGAGGGAGTAGTTCTACCTTATACAAAAATGTCTTCAGAACCCTCTGAAACCTGTGTTATCATATATGGCCAAGACTCTAAACACTGTAATAAAACATTATCTTCCAATAGTGAAGGCATAAAGAATGTCCCCAGGTTCCTCAAGACTGCCACACAATAGGAAGTAATAGATAGGATAGATGGGGAGAGTAGATTAGGGCCTGTGGGGAGGCCCTACACTAAATACTTTTTGAAAAATGTCATATAGAATCCTATTACTGCAGAAGCGTCCTAATATATTTACATATAATTACAATATATTTACATATAATATACATATAATTACATTATATTTTATATTATATAGTTTGAAAAAAGATACCTTATAACTGAAGGGCAATGAATGCCTCTTAGCCACAGATGGTTAATGAAAAAGGGAGGCAACACATGCACTTAATCCCAGCACTCAGGAGACAGAGACAGGTGGCTATCTTTTCAGTCTGAAGGCAGTCTGGTCTAAAGAACAAGTTCTGGGATAGCTGGGGCTAGAGAAACTTAGAGAAACCCTGTCTCAGAAAAGCAAACAAAAGTAAAAAAAAATCAAAATCAATACCATCAATACATTCTTTTATGTTGTTGGCCACTTGGTCCTATAGATCCCCCTAACATTATAGGCTACCTATAGATCCACATACTCAATTCTTGGAACATGTAGAAATCAATTCTATATTTCTTGGAAGCTTCATTCTAACTGGCCAGCTTTCAGAGTTCTAGAGGGTACTCTAAAAGCTTCGCATGAGAAACAATCATCAGTCTTATACAGCTGTGGACCCTGGAAAAATAAGATAGCAACTAGACTGGTAAGATAGGCCCATTGGTGCAATTGTGACATGAATGTTATGGAAGTAATAAAGAATTTTCTGATTTGACTTAAAACCCATTCCACAAGATCTATCCCATACTGTGCACAACAACTGGAACTAATAACCTGTGACTAAATAAGCCATAGACCCTAGAGGCAAGCCTAGTATAATTGTTCTGCTAAATGGACACAGTATTAATCCAAAGCCTAATAACTGTATCACTAAATACAAATATCAGTTCATTTCTCAGTCCCAATTAGAGAGGCTTCTTTTTGTGATAAATGGCAGTTAACATAGAAAACCAGAATTGGTCAAGGTACACATAATAAGAGACTGTAGAATGGTTAACTCTAACTGGGACATCACAGTCCCACCTCCCAATGTTCATAGATGTTTAACAGAAGCCAAATGACTGTTAGAGCTGGAGGCAGTAAATGGCTACAGGGAAACCTTGTTTTCAGGTTATTAGAGAATTGCACCCATGAACTCAAAACAGTTGCGGTAGCACATGTAAAACCTGTACAAGAACAAGCTAGGCAGAAATCAAACCTAGAGTGAGGAGGTGGTTACATCCCACTACTAGCCGAGGAGTAATTGACAACTAATGGATGTTGTGATAGAGTAGCCTATGATAGGCTACCTATGATAGAATAGATGCCCTTACACTAGCAGACTCTATGAATTGAGAGAGAGAGAGAGAGAGAGAGAGAGAGAGAGAGAGAGAGAGAGAGAGAGAGGAAAGAGATTGGTACTGAATAGTTGTAAGCAGTGTAAGCAGGAGAATAAGAGAGGAGAGAAATGGTGATTAACTTGATGAAAGCATATCATATGAATGTAGGAATTTTTTTTTGTCTTCTAAAGGACGTTGTAATTATTTGAAGGGAATTAGTTGAGACATAAGGTAATTCATGCCTAATTCAAAGACAGTAAAGCAATGAGGCTTTTGCATGCACATGCTGTAAATACACGAGACTGTGAAGAGAATATATGAATTTTATCTTTGTGGGGTGCCTCCTTTCTCCTCATGTATGCATACAGATGTGTGCCACTGCTCCATAGCAAACAAATATGAATTTCTCACCTTGCCATTCAGCTCTTTGCATCATTTGTCTTCACTTCTCAGTCCAGCCTTATCCAGCTGTCGTCTCCTCCTCTGTACACAATTCTCAAACAGTGAAAAATTTAAAACGTGCATATCAATGTTAAAATGTTAACGTATTATTTTCATATAATTTAAAGAAGTCTTTGACACTGTCTGTATTATGAAGAATTTTGAAGAGTAAACTAACTGACCAATTCATAGATCAAAACGAATTTGGAATTTGCTCAGTTCAACAGGCATTTCCATGGTCCCCAGGGAGATATTGGGTTTTCTCCTATGAACTCCATTCTGGAGAGCAAATGTCAGACCTGCAAGCTCAAGTGATAATCGCAAGCTAGCCGTAATGCACATGAATGGTCACAGTGGAGGTATAAAGTATCCTTGTCAAATGGAACACAATTAAATATGGACCTGAGAACTTTCACATATTACTGAGAAGTTTATCAACAAACAAACAAAAAATGCTATAATTTCCCCCATTTTATCAGGATCTAACAGACAAAATATAGCTTCTGTTGGAAATCAGAAAGAAGAATGATCATCCTTAATTTGAAAGTCATATGTTAGTCTATACACATGATGGATATTTAGGATTTACAAAATTAGTTTATAAATCAATGCTCCTCACTTTTTAAGAAACAGAGAAATTACATGATGAATATTATTAACTTATATTAATAATAAATGGGTTCAAAATGCTGTACTGGAAACCAAGTTCCCAAGTATAGTCATACTTTAGTCTATGAGTCATACTCCAAATATTATGGTTAGAGTCTAGACAGTCCCAATCCTATTGTTGCACTAATGTTCTGAGAATGGAATGCCATCACTGAGGGTATTTATGTCTAAATCTCTAGGAGAAGCTGGACAAGACCAGGTATCTCATGCAAAGTAATTTAACCCAGTTTTTGTTCAAATGACATCATTTGCTGCATGAGAAAGGATAGAGGTAGGGTTTGGAGGCATGCCTCTAAAGAATAACCTAGGTTTGTGATAATTATCATAATAGCAGTACTAATAATTATTAATAATATCAATAATATTAATTATATATTTTCTACATTATAACAGCAATTTTGCGTGAAAAACATGGACATTCTCATGTAAACCTTGAAAAAAAATCCCCAAATATATACTATTAGTGCGGGTAGCTACTAAGGGATTGGCCCTATTTCTATGGCTTTGTTTTTTAAATAATATGCATATACTGGTGAGTTGCAAACATATCTGTGACTTTTACACTCAAACCCAGATGTATTATCCAATTTCCCATTTTGCATGTGTACTCAAATATGCACAGAATCCATAATGCATCTTCAGCAGAATATTTTACCTTCTTCAAAGTACACTTTATCCAATTACTCCAGTCAGGTAGCCAGAGTATTTTTGTTTTATTTTTCCTCATATATACTACACGTGTAATTCATTACAGAAAAAAGCTCAACTGTCAAAATAATCCCTATCAGTCAACATCTCTCCATTTCCCCTGACACCATCAGCTTTTGCTTACAACAGTGGAATAACCTTCTAGCTGTTCTTCCTGCTCTTCCCTTTAAGCAAGTTTGATTGGCTGGAGAAAGGCTGCATGTTTCTGAGTAGCAGCTGGTGAGGCCAGACAGAGCCAGATAATAATAGCAAACTCTTTGAATGTACTACTGTGCTAGGGACAACTTGCTAAGTATGTAAGTAGCATATTCAGAACTCACAATAACCCTGCGAGCCATGTTCTATTCTTATCATCTTCATTTTACAGTAGAGAACACTAAAGGATGGAGAAATCACAGAAGATTTCAAGTTCTTCCAGCCAGTAAATGGTGAGACCAGAATTCAAAGCAAGGTGGCCTGGCTATAGAATTTGATTTAACCATTTCTCTACCTCTGAAGAAAGCCATGTGCTCCTAACAAAGATCATTTGCTTTAGATAAAGAACACTCATTTGGTACTTCCATATGTTTAAACCATTATATACCTTTCTCCATGTTTACTTGCAATGATAATACAAAGTATAAGACTGTTTATCAACCTCCTTCATGGATATAGGATTTTCTTTGTTAGCATGAGGAATAGCTCCCAAGAAATGTGGTTTGCACACAACTCACTTAAAAAAAACCTGGAAAATGATTTAGTATATCTCTGGCAATAAACAGTCAGTGAACCCCATTAGTAAGCATGATCTATTCATGCCAATCATTTCTTAAAATCATAAGATTTTAAGAGGGATATCACATACTAGAGAAGGCATGCATTCCCACTGTAGCTAGGAATGCAATCATTCTAGCACTGCTCATCACAGGTCACCATGATCTGTAGCTTTGTGTATCTTTGGTGCAGAATAAAAAGAAAAATATTCTTTTAGCTTTGAATCAAAAACCTTAGAGCATGCCTATAAAACAGTGAGGTTTTAGTGATAAATTATTGAATAACTGAAGTAGAATTGGCATAGCCAATCATGTCCACCTCAAACAGCTTTTAAATGAACATACTAGAGAGCCATTCTTGCCTGGCTTCTCTCCTACACTTGCTAGCTACTTTTTAAATTTCTAAAGCTCTTCACATATCCCCTTGCTGACTTCATCTACTCAAATGACATTTAATGCTATCTTCGTATTGAGGGTTTTAAAATGTTTATCTTTAGCTCACACCTGTTGTTTGAACTTGAGATTCATATAGTCAACTACTTATCTACATCTATTTAGATGCTTGCATTCCAATCTAGTATGTTCACTACTAAAATCGTGGTTTCCCTTCCATACTTCTACTCCAAAAGTTTTTCCTATTTAGCAGACAGAAATTTTACCATTTCAATAACTTTTAAGCAGATGCATGCCTTCCATCCTAATTCAGGCCATCATCCATCCTTTGTCTTAATTATTGCCAAACTATCCTAACTCATTTCCCTTATTCAACCTGTGTCCCCCTACAAATATGCTCTACACATCAAACACTGTGATCCTTTTAAATCTAAAGCAAACAATATCATTTCTCTGTTCAAAACCATCTCATTCTTTCCAAGACAACTTAGAATTAAATCCAATTTCTGTACAATTTTGAACAAGCTGTGCATAGCCTGAGTGACTTCCATGCATCTGACCTCAGCTGCAGCTGGCCACTCTTCTCTTCCACTGTCTTTCTTACTCTTTGGGAATCATACCAAGCATATTTTTTTAGTATTACTTTTTCTTGTCATAATTTCTTTTAGATTTTCCCCTCAAAGGCTTTGTTTACAAGATGAATTTCCTATGATCTATGAATTTCAAGATTTTTTAATCTGTCCTTATTTATTTTGATGGCAATTATGATTTTTTCATACAGTCACTCTCCATTTTAATCTTTGTCTCGTTCTAAGATCCATGGAAACAATGACCTTCTGTCTTTGTCATACAAAGAGTAGTCTGTAATAGAGTGCATACATAGCAACCTTGAAGAAACTAAAGAATGGCAGATTATTGAAAGTAAATGAAAAATTTATAATTCATAATTTCAACTGGTGAAAGAAATCACAAATCTCTAAAATCCTTCAGTTCAAAATGCAAGTGTAATTTAACATAGAAACAAACGAGAATGTTGTCTCTCACGTGTATTCTGTTTCCCTAATGATTAGTATATATTTTGGATGTGGAATGTGCACAATAAATATTGAATGAGAGGACATATTTATTAGGAGGAAAATGCCTAGTTATTTCATCTTCCCTAGGTTGTCATGAGACCTACTTGTTAAAGGTGACTGTAAAATGTTTTGCAGTTGTTGGCCACTAGGGCCTTGCATGGTAGCAGTGAATTTTTATTTAAATAAAGTAGCTTTTAGCACTGTCATTAATCTGGTGATCTGATTTGTCTACAAGGGTTCCTTCATATGACTTTCCTAGCCATATTCTTGTGAGAGAATTAACCTCTTCTTCTCTGAAAAAATAGATGTGTGAGGCATTACAGGAGAAATTACTGTACTGTAAAAGAGTTAAGTCCTTGACAAAGAAGTAAAAAATATTAAATGGAAAAAAGAAAGCATATTTAACAAGTGGTGCTGCCATAACTGGATATCAACATGTAGAAGAATGACAATAGATCCTTATCTATCACCATGCACAAAACTCAAGTCCAAATGGATCAAAGATATCAACATAAAGCCAGCCACAGTGAACCTTATAGAAGAGAAAGTGGGAAATACACTTAAGAGCATTGGTACTGGACAACACTTCCTAAATATAGCCCCAGTGGCACAAAAACACTGAGAGAAACAATTAACAAATGGAACCTCCTGAAACTGAAAAGTTTCTGTAAAGCAAAGGACATGGTCAACAAGACAAAATGACAGCCTTTATAATGGGGAAAGATCTCACTAAACCCACATCAGACAAAAGTCTGATCTCCAAACTATACAAAGAACTCAAGAAATTAGTCATCAAAAGAACACGTAATCCAGTAAAAAATGGAGTACAGACCGAAACAGAGAACTCTCAACAGAAGAATATAAAATGGCTGAAAGACATTTAAGAAAATGTTCAACATTCTTAATCATCAGAGAAATGCAAATCAAAATAACTCTGAAATTCCATCTTACACCTGTAACAATGGCCAAGTTCAAAAACACTGATGGCAACTTATGCTGGAGAGGTTTTGGGGAACAGGGAACACTTCTGCATTGCTGGTGGGAATCCAAGCTGGTACAACCTTTCTAGATGTCAGTGTGGTGATTTCTCAGAAAATTAGAAAACAACCTTCCTCAAGACCCAGTAATACCCCTTTTGGGTATATATCCAAAGGATGCTCAATTGTGTCACAAGAACATGTGCTCAACTATGTTCATAGCAGCTTTGCTTGTCATAGCCAGTACCTGGAAACAACCTAAATGCCCCTTGACTGAAGAATGAATAAAGAAAATGTGGCACATTTACACAATGGAGTAATACACAAGAGGAAAAAAAAAACAATGACATCTTGAATTTCGCAGGAAAATGGATGGAGCTAGAAAGCATTATTTTGAGTGAGGTAACCCAGACACAAAAAGGTAATTATCACATGTACTTACTCATAGGTGGTTTTTAAACATAAAGCAAAGAAAACCAGCCTACAAACCATAAACTCAGAGAATTTAGACAACAATGAGGACACTGAGAGAGACTTACATAGATCTAATCTACATGGGAAATAGGAAGTAGAAAAAGACAAGCTTTCCTGAGTAAATTGGGAGCATGGGGATCTTTGGAGAGGGTTAAAGTGGGGAGGGGAGAGGCAGTGAGGGGAGCTGAGAAAAATGTGGAGCTCAATAAAATTCAATAAGAAAAGTTAAAAAATAATATAAAAAGAGTTAAATCTTACAAATCTTTGTATTTATGTTAGAGTAATCTGGAAATGATTCAGAATCATAAAATTTAGTATAAAATACAAATGAACTTACATCTAAATATCAGAAAAATTTAGTTAATAAAATAATTTTAAAATAAGTATCTGTATTGGCAAGTCCATAAACATCAGGCTCATTTATTATATTTACTATTACTATTTGTTTTTATTCCTGAAGTACTATTTTCTCAAGCATTTGTAAAAGTATGATAACTATAAAATGCACTCTCTTTAAACAAAAGAGCAAAATGACTGTTTCTGATAATAAGCTGTTTTTCAACAAATACATGTTTGGATTTATTGAGAGGATCCAGTGATTTGTCACTAAATGTATTAATTAATTAATTTATTCATTTATTATTTTTTATTTTTGAATCTGTGTATATGTATGTGTCTATGTGTGGATTCATGCACAATTTAAGTGAAAATGCCTGAAGAGGAAGTTGGTGCTAGCATTATAAGAACTTGTGAGCAGCAAAATTCTATGAACAGAACTTGTGTATTCCACAAAATTAGTATGTGTTCTTAATCACTGACCCATGTCTCTAGACCTAAAAATGTATTTATAGAATGTGTTAAATAAACCTGATATCAGTTGGATGATACCCATTGTACACTATGTTGTATGATTCATTAAAGTGTTCTTGAAACTAGCTTGCAAATGTTTCATTGAAAATATTTTCATCTATATTCAACAGGGAAATTGATCTGATGTTGTATTCAATTTCTGGTCTGTATTTATCAAATTTTGCTATAAGGGTGCTGCCTTTATCCTGCACAAAAGCTTACTACATTTCTTAAAGGAACTCTTTGATAATGATATATAATTTAAAAAAGCAAATTATATTCCTCAGTTCATATATAATATATTGCTTAAATAATAGAAAAGTCAGTATTTGGCTTGTACTGAAACAGATTTTCCAGGGAAGTTACATTTTTTGTCCTCAATCTCACCTTTCCTGTCTGTAGAACCAAAGTTAAGCAGATTGTAAAAACTAAATGAGATGCAATGTGTTATGTTTACTATAGTGTGTTACTCTGTACTACAGTAGGCATGCTGCAAATAGTGCCATTGACATTATCATACAGTAGTGATGAAACACATCAGATAAATTGTACAGTCATAAGTGTTGATGTATCATTATATCATATTAAATGGGTTAAATGAAAATCTAAGTAGGAAAATAGGACAATTAAATATTATATGACAAATGATAAATGATTAATCCTATAGAAAACAAAATGTTGATGTAACCAGATACCTTAAATAGGATAGGTATGAGTAAATATTGATAAAGGTGTTAGTATTACCAAGAAAGTAAGTATATATACTAACATGTTGGTTTCCATGGTCTACAATTATGATTGCAAATTGCTACCTTCATCTTCTACATTTGATAGAATTGATCCTAATTAAGACTATATTATTACATCTAATACTTGATGACTGCCTTCAATATGGCACCTTCAAAATATATGTTTGCTGTCCAAATTGACCATTTTCTTTCCTATTACTCCTAAAGTTCATAAGCTGTAACACATGAAAGCATTTTAGGCACAAACATTCCTAGTGATTAATTTCTCAGCTATGAATGTAGATTAACAGGGCTATCAAGATTACTGATTTTTGAAAGTCATTAATTTTCATTATTTCTTATTAGAAAATAGTCGCTTTAGATAAGTTGTTTTAAAAAGTTAAGAATTCAATATTAAACAGTCTCTAGAAGAAATATAAAAGTGTTAAGTGTGTAGTATCCAGACTATGCTACAAGCTCTGATATAGAGTTACTTATGTGAAAAGTGAATATCTTTGCCTTTTATATCTTTGTCTTTTACTTTGAAAAATAGAGGAAAGAGAAGTGATAGATAAAATTTTTCAGAGATTATCATGACAATTTATTTTCTCTGTTATACACAATGATCACAATGTTAATTAGACTCTTTTTTCTTGCATTTGAGTGACTACTTAGGAATACTCCAAGCAATATAAGTGCTATGGCACAACTCATAATAAGGTAGACAAGTATATGCAGCATGAGTTTCGAGATACATGAGTGAGGAGTTCTGAGATGATCCTTTACTCAAGCTATTTGATCTCATTGCACAGAAGTTTTGTAGCAGAGGCACTTTGGCTGTGCCCTATACAAACACCTACATCTTACATATATAAATGATTTCTTTCTCAGATTCAGTTTTGATATAAATGGTGATATAAACAAAGTAGCTTAAAGAATGTGAAGTAGTTGGCACTAGTGAACTTTCTAAATATTTGACAGTTTAAAAACACTCTTCTTGGAAATTGTTTTCAACAAACAACGCACAAGTTGACTGAAGATTGACTGAGAAACTGATGTTTTGTCCTTGTGGCTCTTTGGAACACAGTTTTGTAGTACTACTAATCTTTGAAACTATCAGGGTGATAAATATAAAACTATATTCAAATTTTTCTGCAGACAATGATCATGTATTTGTTCTATGGTCATGTTGATTTTGAAAGCAATACTGCTGAGTTTTAAATTATTATTAGGGAAAAACTAGTTCAAAACATTTAGGATGTATTGTGCCTCATGATTCTCCATTACATTTTTCATGGTACTTAATTTGTCTCTGAAGAATCTTGTTCAATTCCTACATATCAGGTGTGCTTATTTTTTCCTTGCCTCCACAATGAGATTAACACACTTATGGTGATATATACATTCAGCTGCTAACAAAAATTGATGCTTTTGTGCTGTGAATGTCACTTGGATTCCTCCTTAAGAATAAATATATTTATTTAATCAACTGTACTGGTAGCTGATGATAATTCAGACCTGAGTCACTCCTTGTAAATTCCTCTTCAATGTCCAAAATCATAACTCTTTCTTTAGGAAATCCCAAATAAAGTGACTGATTTATATTGGGATATAGTATCACTGTCTTTTTAAAGAACATCCCTGAATCATCTTTGTGGTTCCTCCATAGCACCACATAGTCTCAACTGAAGTTACCATTAGAACTGTATATAGTGGAATTTTTCTCTTTACTAAATCTAACTTCTCTAGCACCCATACAAAAGTTATCCTTCAATATAACCCCACCACATAAATATTTGTCTTAGGATTGGTTTTCTTAGTGGAATAACTAGCAAAATTCAAAGTGGAAAATATGGAACTTTGTGAAATTTCAAGTATCAGATAGTAAAACAAGTATGGTTTAAGGTGATTGTTTTGAAAGGCCAACCTAGTACAGAGTTAGACTGACTTTGTTTTCTTGATTGGCAGAGAATAAATGGAGTACTGTATTGAGAATTCTGAGATTAAACAGTATTTGAATGAGGAAAATTTTACAGTCTACCAAGTAATGCCTCCTTTGGATATGAAATGTAGTGAGGCAGAACATATCAAGCAGTCACCAACTTAGTAATAATTATTCACTACACAATGTTTTGAAGATGCATAATTTTGTTGTCTCTTCCTATATGTTTATGTTGAATAAAATGCATTTAATGTAAAATGAACTGCCAACCTTTTGAAAGCTAATTTTCATTAGAATTAAATGCATTCTCTAAGTTCAACCCTTATTTGTTTTCAGTGTCATGACATTTTATCAGCCCAAAGTAAACCCTTAAGCCATTAAGAAGTCAATGTCCATTCCATTTCTACTACTTCCTGGCAACTATTAATCTGCTTTTAGTTTTTATGGATTTGCCTGTCTTTGACTGCATGTATTCTTAAATTTAACCCCATTATCATTATAAATGACCTCTTTTATCTCCAAGTTTTTCTTACTCTAATGCGTCTTGCACCTGAAATGAATATAATTATTCTAGCTCTACTTTGATTAGTATTACCATGCCATATCTTTCTTGAGACTTTTGTTTTTAACCTGTACATGATTTTACTAACATGCTTTACTGGCAGACAACAGATACTTTGGTCTTGCTTTTCATTTTAATCTGAATATATCTATAATACACTAAATTTTTAGATATTTAGAATATTAAAATTTAAATTGTTATTATTGGTACATATTAATCTACCACATAATATACATTTTTATCTTCATAGTCATTGTTCTTAATTTCATGTTTTAATCAATAGATAGTAGCTACACAACTTAATGAAATGAAGTATAACACTTCAGTCATTTGTATATTCTATACATTGATCAACTCAGTATACTCAGAATACCAGAATTTAATTCTCAAATGTTCTTGCCATTTGAGCATTCTATACAGATTTACTAGACTCTTCCTATTCCCCGTCTGTACTATGCCTCCTGAGCTACTGCAGACACTATTGTATTTGCTATTTCTATGGTCTCATCTTCTTTAGATTTTACAAATAATCTTAATCTTATATATTTTACAAACATAAACTTGCTAAATTATCCTTAGAAGTGAAGGAAAATTAAAACTGTCAAAACCAAAATTCTGTTTTTGCTGATTTCTGAGAAGTCTATTATATTATTTTATTTCCTCTTCTGTTAGCCAGTTCTTTCATCCTACTTGCATTTCTTTCATATTTTATTCTATTTTATTACTATTATATTCTTGTAATATGACATTAATGGGTATATATTTTCTTGGCATTTGTCCTAGTGTTTTGTGAGTTTTCTAAATCTATAATTTGATAGAATATATCATTCCAGGTTGCTTGAAATTTTTTTCTATCTTCCTTTATTTTAATTTTCCACATGACACAGTCCTATCATTATTAGCTATTCTAGTCTGACTTCCTCATTTTCCTTTTGTTCAAGAGACTATCTTCTCAACAGAATAGTAATAGACTTTCCTTTAGGGCCTATGCCCTCTCTAACTGTAGGATCTTGGTTTAATACTGGTAACAGACATGAATTTCATCTTGTAGAATGGGACTTAAATCCAGTCAGAAAGCAGTTGACTGTTTCATGATGTTCCCTTCACTATTGTCCCAGTGGACTTGTCTTCCCCAGTCAAAATATATAGTGACTTGAGAATTTACAAGTTGATAAATAAGACTGATGATGAATCCTTTTCTCCTGTAGTAGTGTACACAGCATATTCTATCACTAAGAAAAATAGCCAGGGAAGAAGCTTTTAGATCAGTACCAGCTTAATTTCTTCATACTCTTTGAGTCAAGTATGTGGTGTGTTTGGCAATACAGTCTCACTGTCAGTTTTAGGAGGACCACCAAGAACAATTACATTTATCTGTTATTTTTAGGAGTCTGTGAGACATCACTGTCCAACCCCTAGAGATTTAAACCATTCCTATAATTGGAACTTTTAGTCATCAGCATCTGGTGTCTAGTAATTGCAATTTTGCCCTACTATTGAGTAACTCTAATATATGTACTGCTTGTCCTTTGTCCTTCTGGGTCTAAGTTAACTAACTCAAAATGGTATTTTTTCAAACTCCATTTATATGTAAATTTCATGGTTTCATTTTTCTTTATAGCTGAATAATATTTCTTTGTATAAATACACCACACTTTCATTATCCACCCATCAGTTTATGACTATCCAAGCTTTTTCCCTTTTCTGGTTATGGGGAGTAGACCACTGGTGAACAAAGATATGCAAGTATATCTATAATGGGACATAGTACTTTGAATGTATACCCAAGAGTAGTTGAGATGGTTAATCTTGATTGCCAACTTAACTTACTGTAATCAAATAAAATTCATGCATATTAGTGTAATTGTGAAAAATTTTTCTTCACCTGGTCATTAGAGTTTAGAAGACACAACCCAACTCTATATTATTTAGGTCAGAGGACCCATTTTAAATCTTAACCAATTTACCTAAAAGGACATGAAAGAAAGAGGTTTCTGCTTTTTGTTTATTTACCCTTATTCTAGCTAGCAAGTTCATCTGTTCTGCTGCTGAGGAACATCCCCTGGCATTAGAACATACTTCCTCGGGGTTTTTGCACAGACTAAAGATCAGCTGAGACATAAAGTCTCATGAACTGAGCAGCTACCAGATTCTTGGCCTTTCAAACTAGAGAAAGCCATTGTTGAACAATCTGGATCACAGCCTAAACATCATTCTAATAAATAGTTATATTACTATACTATAATAAATAATTACTATTGTAATTTATTGATTATTATGCTATAATACTTTTTAAATATATTACATGTATATATTTAGATACATGTAAATATGTACATATGTATTTAGTCTACCACTTTCATTTCGATGCTATGAAATGCATATTACATAACTCTGACCAATACAATGCTATAGCTGTATCATGAATACCTATTTTTGGCATTTTGTGGTTAGGATCTCATTGTGTAGCTCTGGCTAGTATGGAATTCATGGAATTCATTATAAGATTAAGTAAGCTTCAAATTCACAGAGAACTACCCACTTCTGTCTACCAGAAGTTCTGGGATAAAGGACATATACCACCGTGTCTGACTGTTACTTTTTATTTATTTTTTAAACTTAATTTTAATTTGTTTATTGAAAATATGTGCATGTACAGAGTATATCATGATCATATGTAGCATGAGAGGCCGTCTTGTTGGGATATCTGTCCCTCCCGGTACCCCACAACCAGCAAGTCCCAGAGAAAATCAATCACACAGAGATCTCTATAAGTTATAAAGCTGATTGGCCCATTAGGTCAGGCTACTTATTAGCTCTTATAACTTATGTTACCCCATTATCCTTATCTACATTAGCCACATGCCTCTGTACCTTTCTCAGCTGGGCAAGTTGCATGCTGCCTCTTCGGTGGTCTGTGCAGGAATGTGGAGGGAGCTTCCTGTGTCCCAGAATACTCCCAGTCTCTTGGCTCCACCCCTATTTCCTGTCTGGCTTTCCCGCCTATACTGCCTGCCTGGCCAATCAGTGTTTTATTAAAATATGATTGACAAAATACAGACAATTCTCCCACAATCATATACATCCCTCACTCCCACATCAACTTCCAACAGGAGCCCCATCTTCTTACCAATTTCACAAACTTCTCTCATATTTACTTCTTTATTTTTTGACCCAATGTTTTCAAATAGTTTTGTTTATATTCAAATGGTTATGAAGTCATCCATTATAACACAGATAACCCACCAGTAGCCAAATTTCTAAAGAAAAGTGACTTTATTTCTGCCAACAGCTATTGACAGCTAGAGGTAGGGCTCAGGATCTTTGCCCTACATTTTAATCTGAGATTTTTAACTGAATTGATCGTGCAGAGATCCTCTTTCACATATTCTCACTAATATGAGAGTCCTAGATTCAAATCTTTTCATTTATTATAAAGTGCATGTGGAAGCTAAAGAACTATAAAATAATAGTATAAAAGTACCAGTAGAATAGTATATATGTGGCAGGAGGAATAGCACAATATGGATAAAATCAAAATAGAGAGGTGGCATAATGGGGAGACAGAGAGATTCACGCATGCATCTGAATGAGGATGCATGAGGATGATGGTGTTGGTGAAATGAGATAAAGACTTAAACACATTAAAATATACATGAAAAAGATACTTGTGAACCTATGGTCTTAGAGTCCATATAATAAAACGTAAGAGGGAGCATTGGTGAGATTTGAAAAAAAAAAAAAGAGAGATGGAGAACACTGAAAACTAAAGCTTTAAGAAGGTATGTTGGGAACAAGAAACAAAAAAATGGAGGTGAAATAAACAAATCTATAGATGCATGAAGAAATTTTATGAAAACCCACTAGTCTGTAAGCTAATTCAATTTTTAGGATTTGAATACAAATACCCCATATTAGAGAAGAATGTTGCTCTTAGAAGACATGGGCCATTAAATGGAAATTTCAATGCCAGGCATAGCTTATACATCCTTATGCCTGTTTTGTTTGAAACAACTTTGGTATATTTAAGATAGTCAATTTAAACTCATTTTCTGGAAATATAACACCTCAGTGGAAGTTTCTATCAATTTATATTTCCCATTGAATAGATATATTTTTCTTCTTCATATGTTATATTTTTAATGATAGATATTGTGAATTATCTGTAATTGCAGAAATGAAATTTTCTCTTTCTATGCATTTTATTCCTTGTCCTTAATATATTATTATTTAGTGTATTTATTTGATATTTAAAGTCTTTTTAGAATGTATACATCCTTAATGTGTGGCCACAGAACCTATTTTCTGTTTTTTTAGTGGCTTGATCTTAACTTAAGTGTCTAGAGTCAACAATGGTAAGAAAATGGAAAAAATGTACAACTAATATCAGTAGATTAATTAAAAACTCAGAGACAGAAATCAGGTTAAACCTAAAGGTCAGAAAAAAAAAGCAGCAAGACACTGACTCTTACCTCTACCTCAGTCCAAATTGGTGAACCTGACTGCAGGAATCTCAGAATGAGACTGAACATGACAGCTGTCTCCTCCCATTTCATTATCTTCTCTAGTTCTGGGATTAAACTAGGTTTGCACCACTGGAATTAAAGGCATGCACTACCCAGCGTCTATGGCAACTAGTGTGGCTACTGGGATAAAAGTTGTTTGTTATCAGTGCTTGGTCTGTAATTCTGGTCAGTGGGGCTGTTTTACTCTCTGATCTTCAGGCAAGCTTTATTTATTAGAAAACAAATGAATTACCATTACAATTATCTTTGAATTGTGACACTAACTCACAACTCAGACAAGGTATTTACAATTATCTCTTTCACTACTATTCATCCAGAGACTAAGTCCAGACAGATGTAAAATCTTGAAGTCTTCTAAGATTTTTTTTCTAATCTTACATTTCACACAGAGAACACACATAACTTTTTCTTAATTCTAAAGTTTACTTGTACCTCTTTTCCATGCCTTCCTTCACAGATATTTCATTTCTATTTTTCTCAAATATGGACCTTTGTTGGGATGTGACAACTCTCAATATTTTTTCTTTAAATGCTTTCAGGAAAAGCCAAGTAGCAAGAAATTTTCTTCATGCTCTAACTTGAGCAAAACTAAAGAAATCCTCCTGGAAGCCTTTCTGGAGGCTGATGAACAGAACGCATCCCCACAAATAAATGCTTTAAGAATAAAGATTGCTTTGCTCTCCCAGGCACTTAAAAATGTAAAATGCCTGAAGTATGGGCGTTTGTGAAGATATGAAATGTGGGTGATAGGAAGCTTGCATTTTAAAATACCACAGCCAGCTCTTTCTCACTAAAATGTAGCAACTTCTGTCATCACCAAGCATTTTCCTGTTTGTAATTTTCATCAGGATTCCAGAAATCAGTAATGATTAGTTGTGACAGTTGAAATTTTGCCAGTTCATTAGTTTCACTTTGAGGAAATCAGGTGTGGAAGAGAGTTTACTATTCTGATATATCTTATGATGTCACTTCCGGTTTATCTGAAAACGTATACTTTGTGGTCATTTACCATTCCACTTGGTTTTGTGGACAGGTTACTCTGGGCAGTATAAAACTGTCATGTAAAAAAAAAAGTTTAAAACAGAAAGACAGAAAACTTTCATCAGCATTGATTTGTTTGAGGCTCATTAAAACAATAGCTCTTGCAACACCCAATCCCATCTATCAGACCCTGTAAGCTACAAGTACCACTCCACCTCCAAACCCTCCTATAGACCACAAAATTAAAAACTTCAGAGGACCTCTGAAATACAGACTGTGACTACACAGAGAGGACCATGAGGTAAGGGATTATCCACCCAGCAGAACACCCCACTCTCTAGGCCTTCCATGCCAAGGCAAAATCCTAGGTCCCTCCCCCATCTACCTCAACTTCTCTAGCCAGCCAGCAGACAAGCTTCCTGCAGATAGGCTGTTCCAACAACCTCATTCCATCTAACTGACCCTGTATACTACATGTGCCACTCTTCCCCCAAACCCTCTTATGCCACCCCCAATCTCAGAGAAACTCTGAAACACAGGCTGCAAATACACAAAGTACCAAGAGCTGAGGAACTACCCACTTTGCAGGACACTCCACTCTCTAGGTTTTCCATACCAGGACAAAATCTTGGGCTCTTCCCTCATCTGCCTCAGCTTCTCTAGTCAGCGAGCGGGCAAATTTCTGCACGTAGCCTGCTCCAACACACCCTTCCTATCCAGAGGACCCTGCAAGCTACAAGTCCCACTCCACCCTCAAACCTTCCTTTCCCACCCACAGCCTCAGAGGAACTCTGAAAGACAAGCTGAAACTACACAGAGAAGACCAAAAGAGGAACCCTGAAGCACAGGGTTGACATACACAGAGAGAACCAAGACAGGAACTTTGAAGCACAGGCTGTGACTGGACAGAGTGGACCAAGAGAGCAGACCAAGAGAGTGGGCCAAGAGAACAGGGCAAGAAAGACCTCGGAGTGTAACATGATGGCCAGCTTGTTGGGGGTATCTGTTCCTGCCCGGTACCCCACAACCAGCAAGTCCCAGAGAAAATCAATCACACAGAGATCTCTATAAGTTATAAAGCTGATTGGCCCATTAGATCAGGCTACTTATTAGCCCTTATAACTTATGTTACCCCATTATCCTTATCTACATTAGCCACATGCCTCTGTACCTTTCTCAGCTGGGCAAGTTGCATGCTGCCTCTTCGGTGGTCTGTGCAGGAATGCGGAAGGAGCTTCCTGTGTCCCAGAATACTCCCAGTCTCTTGGCTCCACCCCTACTTCCTGTCTAGCTTTCCTGCCTAGACTGCCTGCCTGGCCAATCAACGATTTATTAAAATATGATTGACAGAATACAGACAATTCTCCCACACCAACTGCTTTCATAGAGTTCCATAGGGTTAGGTATGATGTGGCTTCAATTTTGTTGAATTCGAGGAGATCTTTAATTTCTTTATTTCTTCCTCAATCCAGGAGTGGTTTAATTGAGCACTATTCAATTTCCATGAGATTGTAGACTTTTGGCATTTATTGTTATTGTCAAATTCTAACTTTAGACCATGATGATAATATAAGATATAGTGGATTATTCAATTTTTTGTATCTGTTGAGGTTTACTTTGCTGCCAAGTATGTTGTCAGTTTCAGAAAAGGTTCCATGAGGTGCTGAGTATAATGTATATTCCTTTGAATTTGGGTGGAATGTTTATACATGTCTGTTAAGTTAATTTGAGTCATGGCATCTGTTAGTTCTCTTATTTCTCTGTTAAGTTTCTGACTTGTTAACCTGTCTATTGGTGAGAGCAGGGTGTTGAAGGCTCTTACTATTAATGTATGGGGTTTGATGTGCAATTTAAGCTTTAGTAATGTTTCTTTTACATATGTGAGTGCTCATGTATTTTGTGCATAGATGTTTAGGATTGAGACTTCATCTTGATGGATTATTCCTATTATGAGTATAAAGTGTTATTCTCCATCTCTTCTGACTGATTTTACTTTGAAGTTTATTTTGTTAGATATTGGGATAGCTACACCCGCTTGTTTCTTGGATCCATTTGATTGGAAATTTTTTCCCAACCCTTTATTCTGAGGCAATGTTTGTCTTTGAGGTTGAGGTGTGCTTCTTGTATACAGCAGAAGGATGTATCCTGCTTTTGTATCCATTCTCTAAACCTGCTCTTTTATAGGTGAATTTAGTTCATTGATATTAAAAAATATTAATGAACAGTGATTATTAATTCCTGTTATTTTCATTGGTAATGTTTGTGTGATTTCCTTCTTTGTGGTTTGCTGGTGGGAGTTTATCTGTTGCCTGTGTTTTTGTTGGAGTAGTTAGCTTCCTTGGGTTGGAGTTTTCCTTCTAGTGTTTTGTGTATGGCTGGATTTGTGGATAGGTATTGTTTAAATCTAGTTTTTTCATAGAATATGTTATTTTCTCCATGGATGGTAATTAATAGTTTTGCTGGGTATAGCACTCTGGGCTTGCATGCATGGTTTCTAAGTGTCTGCAGCACATCTGTACAGGACCTTCTGGCTTTCATGGCTTCCACTGAGAAGCGGGGTAATTCTGATGGGTCTGCCTTTATATATTACTTGACTGTTTTCCTTTATTCTATAAATTTCTTATACCTTCATAGGGATATTCTTCTGTTGGTTGGGAAAGTTGTCTTCTATGATTTTGTTGAATATATTTTCTGTGCATTTGAGCTCGAGTTCTCCTCCTTCTTCTATCCCTATTTTTCTTAGGTTTGGTCTTTTCATGGTGTCTCAGATTTCTTGGATGTTTTGTGCTGAGAATTTGTTGGATTTAGTGTTTTCTTTGACCAATGAATCTATTTACTTTATAGATCTTGAACACCTGAGAGTCTCTCTTCCATCTCTTATATTCTGTTGGTTATGCTTACCTCTGTAGTTCCTGTTCATAATACCCTCAGATTGTATTTTCTTTACTGCCTCTATTTCAGTCTTCAAGTCTTGAATTGTTTGAACTGTTTGCTTTATCCGTTTGATTGTTTATCCTTGGGGTTTTTTTTGAGAGATTTATTGATTTCTTCCAATTTTTCTTTGTCTTTTCCTCTATTTCCTTAAGTGAATTTTTCATTTCCTCCATAAATGTCTCCATCATCCTCTAAAATTATGATTATAATCATTTTTCTTCTGCTTTTTTGGGGAAAGGATGATCAAGTCTTACTATTGTAAGACTACTGGCTTCTGGTGTTGATCATATTGCTTTTTAGGTTGATGAATGAATTCTTGCATTGATGCCTATCCATCTTTTTCTCTATTTTTTGCTAGCAGTTTCTTTGTCTCTTGGTCCAACACTTGCAGTGGCTATCTGTATCTTTGGGAACTGTTCTTGGTAGGCTCTGTACTGTCGCTGCCTGTGTCTCAGAGAACCTCTGATGCAATGTGAGGGCCGGGTTGTTGGGGTTTCTGTCCCTGCCCAGTACCCCACAGCCGGCAAGTCCCAGAGAATCAATCACACACAGGACTCCATAAGATTATAAGCTGATTGGCCCATTAGGTCAGGCTACTTATTAGCTCTTATAACCTATGTTACCCCATTATCCTTATCTGCACTAGCCACATGGCTCAGTACCTTTTCCAGCGGGGCAGCTTACATCTTTCCTCTCCAGTGGTCTGGGCAGAACTGCAGAGGGAGCTTCCTGCTTCCCAGAATACTCCCAGTCTCTTTGCTCCACCTCTACTTCCTGTCTGGCTTTTCTGCCTATACTGCCTGCCTGGCCAATCAGCGTTTTATTAAAATATGATTGACAGAATACAGACAATTCTCCCACATCAAGCAGTGTTAAGAGGAAAGTTCATAGCACTAAGTGACTACATAAAGAAGTGGAGGAATCTTACAATAGGAACTTAAGAGCATACCTGAAATTTCTAGACTAAAAAGAAGCAGACTTACTCATGATACGGGAGGTCCTTCTTTCTATGTGTTGTTTTATTGGTTAATGAATAAAAAAAATTGCTTTTGACCTAGAGCAGGGCAGAACTTAGCTAGGCAGAGAAAACTAAGCTTAATGCTGGGACAAAGAAGGACAGAGTCAGAGAGACGCCATGTAGCCCCACTGGAGAAAGATGCCAGAATTTTGCCACGTGGGCATACACAGATTAATGAAAATGGGTTAAATTAATATGTAAGAGTTAGCCAATAAGAAACTAGAGCTAATAGGCCAAGCAGTGATTTAATTAATACAGTTTCTGTGTGATTATTTCTGGTCTAAGCTAACTGGGTAGCCATGAACCAAGAAGTGGCTACCATCTTCCACTATATTTGTCATGCCAACATGGTAGACTAAATCCATGTAAAACTTAAAAAAGATTGAAAAGGAACTCTAGAAGCAGAGAAACAAAGTTTAGCCTCATTTTTTTCTCCTAGCTGTATGCTGCAGCTCCCTTAAGGGAGGTTTTCTTGATTCACTGGTAGCAGAAAAAAAGCTGTGCCTTTTTAAAAAGGCAGCTTCCCGGGCCATGCTGCCAGCTCAAACTTCAGTTATGGAGCATTTGAATTGATTTTGTGGCCTGGGTGTTTGTGTTCCCACTAAGGGTCAGGAAAGAAGCAGCTGAGACCAGCACTCCGCCTGGGCAGGCAGCAGGATCATGTTTACTAGGCATGCACAAACAGGAGAGCATAGCAGATTCCTGCTGCTGTACATAGAGATATTTCCAGGCTCCACAGTGTGCTGCAGGGAATATTTAGCTATTACTCAGATCAAAAGAGTTTAGGTGCTGCACATTCATTCTCAGGGTTAAAGTGCTCAGCACGGCTCCTACTTGGTGGCCCCAGAACTGGCAGTAATGGTACCTCCACCATTTTAAAACTGGAGAAAGGTGAAGCCAGCATCCAGAGCAGCTACAACCAAGCTGCTTACCATTTTAAAAGCTCTTTAAGACAGAAAATAATTACAGATATCCAATATAAATCAATCCAGATGGAAAAGACCTCTAAATGAGACACAGTGTGTTTTAAAAAATGTATGTAGGCTTGGGAGAGAGAAGAAAGGAGTATAGAGAGTAATAAAAAGAAGTAAATGATTAAAAAAGCTAAAGTCTTTGAAAAGACAGAATAAAAATAAGTAACCCCTTTAAAAATGGAATATACACAGAGAGTCTGGATTATGTAAATTATTGTGTTTTCTTTAATTTTTTTGACTGTGAAAGCTCTAAGTACAGAGACATTTCATTGTATGGGCTGCTAAGCAAAACCAGTATATATAAAATGGTATCGTGACTTCCAAATTTGGGTCTAAGGATATGTTGCTTTGGAAAAGAGATTCTTCTTTTGTTTCCACAGAGGATGAGAACATGTGGATTGCTTCCAGACTGGTGTGGTTTGACAGAACAAAACCCCCGAAGGTCACCGTGAACACCCCCAAAAATTACTATGACCAACAATCAGCAGGAAATAGTATGGAGAAAACTACACCCATATTTCCAAATATTGTCTATAAATGTTTGCTTAAAATGTAAACAAGCAGCTTCCTCTAACACACCCAGGAAAATTGTATGATCAGAAATAATCAAATTGAGGACTAAAACTAATAAAACAGAAATAAAGTAAACAATACAAAGAATCAATGAAACACTAAGCTAGTTCTTTGAGAAAATCAACGATATAGACAAACCCTCATCTAAAATAATTAGAAGGCAGAGAGAAAACATCCAAATTAACAAAATCAGTAATGAATAGGGGGACATAACAACAAACACTGAAGAAATCCAGAGAATCCTTAGGTCGTATTACAAAAATCTGTACTCCACAAAATTGGAAAATCTAAAAGAAATGGACAGTTTTCTGGATAGATATCACATGCCAAATCTAAACCAAGACTAGGTGGACAGTTTAAATAGAGTTATAACGTGCAAGGAAATAGAAGCTGTCATCAAAAGCTTCCCAAGCAAAAAAAGACAAGGGCCAGATGGTTTCAGTACAGAATTCTATCAGTACTTCAAAGAAGAGCTAATACCTATAGTCCTTAGAAGAAACCTTGCCAAACTATTTTTATGAAGTTATAGTTATCCTGTTTATACTAAAATCATTCAAAGACTCAACCAAGAAAGAGAATTATACACCAATCTCTCTCATGAACCTGAACACAAAATTACTCAATAAAATACTAGCAAACCAAATCCAAGAGCACATGAAAATATCATTCACTTTGATCAATTCAACTTCATCCCAGAGAAGCAGGAATGGTTCAAAATACAAAAATCTATCAATGTAATCCACCATATAAATAAACTGAAAGAGAAAACCGTATGATTATCTTGTTAGATGCTGAAAAGTCATTCAAGAAAATCCAACTCCCCTTCTTTGTAAAGGTCTCAAAGAGATCAAAGATACAAGGAACCAATCTAAACATAATAAAAGCAATATACAGCAAGCCGACAGTCAACATCAAAATAAGTGGAGAGAAACACAAAGTGATTTCACTAAAATCAGGAACAAGACAAAGCTATCACTTCTCCCCACATCTATGCAGCATAGTTTTTGTAGTTCTGGTCAGAAAAATAAGAAAATAAAAGGGTATCAAGGGGTTTAAAATTGGAAGTAAAGAAGTCAGACTTTCACTCTTTGCATATGATATGATAGTATACATAACTGACCCCAAAAACTCTACTAGAGAACTCCTGCAGCTGATAAACACCTACAGTAATGTGACAGGATCCAAGATCAACTCAAAAAATCAGTAGCATTTTTGTATACAAATGATAAAGAATCTGAGAAAGAAATCAGAGAAACATCACCCTTTACAATAGCCACAAATAATATAAAATATTTTGGGGTAACACTAACCAAAGAAGTGAAAGACCTGTTCTCCAAAAACGTTAAGTCATTGAAGAAAGAAGTTGAAGAAGACTTCAGAAAATGAAAAGATCTTCCATGATCTTGGATAGGTATGATCACCATAATAAAAATGGCAATCCTCATGAAAGCAATTATAGATTCAATGAAATCCCCATCAAAATCCCAACAAAATTTTGTGCAGGCCTTGAAAGAGCAATAATAAACCTCATATGGAAGAAAAGAACAGGATAGCCAAAATAATCCTGTACAATAAAGGAACTTATGGAAGCACCACCATCCCTGATATCAAGCTCTATTATAAAGCTATAGTAATGAAAACAGTTTGGTATTGGCACATAAACAAACAGGTTGACAAATGGAAATGAATGCAAGACACAGATATTAATCCACATACCTATGAAAACTTGATTTTTGTTAAAGAATTTAAAATTATACAATGGGAAAAAAGCATCTTCAATGAATGCTGCTGGCATACTTGAATATCAACATGTAGAGAAAGGGAATTAAAGCCATATCTATTCCCATGCACAAACGTCAAGCCCAAATGGATTAAAGACCTCAATATAAATCTGACCACACTGAACCTGACAGAAAAAAAGTGGGAAGTAATCTTTAAATCATGGGCATTGGAGACCACTTCCTAAATATAACACTGGTAGCACAGACACTGAGAGGAACAATAAATAAATGGGCCCTCCTGAAACTGAGAAGCTTTTGTAAAGCAAAGGACACAGTCAATAAGACAAAAAGGCAGCTTTCTGAATGGTAAAAGATCCTCACTAAACCCATATTATGTAACATGAAGGCCGGCTTGTTGGGGTATCTGTTCCTGCCCGGTACCCCACAACCGGCAACTCCCAAGGAAAATCACACACAGGACTCCATAAGATTATAAAACTGATTGGCCCATTAGATCAGGCTTCTTGTTAACTCTTATAACTTATGTTACCAGATTATCCTTATCTACATTAGCCACATGGCTCCGTACTTTTCTCAGCTGGGCAAGTTACATGCGGCCTCTTCGGTGGTCTGCGCAGGAGTGACAGAGGAACCTCCCTGCTTCCCAGAATTTTCCTGTTCTCATTGCATCACCTCTACTTCCTGTCTTGTTTTCCCACCTATACTGCCTGCCTGGCCAATCAGCGTTTTATTAAAATATGATTGACAGAATACAGACAATTCTCCCGCATCAATATTAGGCAGAGGGCTGATCTGAAGAACATATTCAGAACTCAAGAAATTAGACATCAAAATTCCAAATAACCCAATTTAAAATGGGGTACAGAACTAAACAGAAAATTCTCAACAGACAAATTTCAAATGGCACAAAGACATTGAACATTAAGGAAATGTTCAATATCCTTAGCCATAAGGGAAATGCAAATCTGAGATACTGTCTTACACCAGTCAGAAATGGCTAAGATCAAATACATCAATGATAGCTTATGCTGAAGAGGATGTGGAGTAAGGGGAACACTCTTCCATTGCTGATAAGGATGGAAACTTCTACAACCACTTTGGAAATCTGTACTGGTTTCTCAGAAAATTGGGAATCAACCTACCTCAGGGGGCAGCAATACCACTCTTGGTCATATACCCAAAGGATGCTCAATTATACCACAAGAACTTTTATTCAGCTATGTTCATAGCAGCATTATTTGTAATAGCCAGAACCTGGAAACAACCTAGAAGCCTCTCAATGATGAATGAATAAAGAAAATGTGGTTTATTTACACAAAGGAGTACTACTCAGTGGTTAAAAAGACAAAAACAAAAACAATGAAATCTTGAAATTTGCATGCAAATGAATGGAACTAGAAAAAAAATCCTGAATGAGGTAATCCAGACCCAGAAAGATGAACATGGTATGTTATTACTCATAAGTGAAGAATAGCTGTAAAGCAAAGGAAACAAGTATATAGTTCATGACCCTAAAGAAGCTAAGTAACAGCATGAACTAAAAAAAAATATATATAGATTTTACACCTAGAAAGGGGAAATAGACAAGATTGCCTGACAAAATTGGGAACATGGGGATGAGGGTAGAAGGGTGGGTGGAAGGAGAAGAAGATGGGAGAAAGGGAGGGGAGAGGAGAACTTGAGGGAATAGGAAAGTTGAGATGAAATAAGGACAGAGGTGAAAGCAAGAAAAGAGATTAAGAGAGCCATTCTGGGGCTAGCAAGCAATCTGCCACTAGAAAAATTCCCAGGAATCCACAAGGATGACCCCTGCTAAGACCCTAAGCAGTAGAGGAGAGGGTACAAGAAGAGGTCTTGCCCTATAGTCAGATTGATGAACATCTAAAATATTAACATAGAACCTTCATCTAGCAACTGATGGAAACAGATGTAAAGATCCACAGTGGAGCACTGGGATGAGCTTCCAAAGTCCAATTGAAGATTGGTAGAAGTGACAGTATAATCAAAGAGGTCAAGACCATGGTGGGTACACCCACTGAAGCAGTTTACCTGAGCTAATGGGACCTCAACACCTCCAGCTGAACAGGGAAGGAACCAGCACAAGTACTTACTAGACCCTCTGTATTTGGGTAACAGATATTGCTGGCGCAGACAGCAGGGTCACTAGCAGTGGCACCAGGATTTACCCCTACTGCTTGTAATGGCTTTTTGGAACCCATTCTCTTTGGACAGATACCTTGCTCAGCCTAGATATAGTAGGAAGGGCCTTGTACCTTCCTCAAAGCAATCTGTCTTATCCTCTCTGAGGAGTGGATGGAGGTTGCTGGGAAGAGGGGTGGGGTGGATGGAATGGGAGGAAGGGAAAGGGTAAGAACTGGGAATGGTATGCAAAATGAAAAAAGATAGTTTGTTTTATTTTTTAAAAAAATAAAAAAGCCTAAAGCTTTCTCAGTCTGAAAAAAAATATAATGGCTCTCATATAGAAATTTTACAGGATACCCTTTATACAACAAAAATTCTCATAAGACCCTGAATAAGTTCTTTCTTCTGTATAAAATGATATGTAAAAATAATCAACTAGCCATCTTCATTACATTAAGGACTGCTTATTAGTCTAAGATAAAGAAAGATTTTGTCTTTTGCTACTTCCCAAGTAGATTTGATCTATATAAGTCTCTCTTAGTGTCCTCATTTTGTCTAAGTTCTCTAAGATTGTGGTTTGTAGGCTGACTTTATTTGATTTATGTTTAAAAACCACCTATGAGTGAGTACATGTGATAATTGTCTTTCGGTGTCTGGGTTACTTCACTCAAAATAATGTTTTCTAGCTCCATCCATTTTCCTACAAATTTCAAGATATCGTTATTTTTTTCTGCTGTATAATACTCCATTGTGTAAATGTACCACGTATTCCTTATCCTCTCTATGGTCAAGGGGTATTTAGGTTGTTTCCAGGTACTGGCTATGACAAACAATGCTGCTCTGAACATAGTTGAGCACATGTTTTGAAAGGGGGATGGGAGAGGAAGGGAGCAGAGTAAAATGTAGAGGTCAATAAAGATCAAGAAAAATAAATAAATAAATAAATAAATAAATAAATAAGGTGGGCAATGGAAAAAAAGAAAGAAAGCTGAGCAAGCTACTGAGAGTAAGTCACTGAACACTATTCCTTCATGGTCTCTGCTTCAGTTCCTGCCTCTGAGTTCCTGCCCAAACTTCAATTGATGATGGACTGTGATTGGGGTGCATGAGCTAAATAAAGCCTTTCCCCCACACACAAAAAAAAGAAAAAGAAAGAACTGTCTCATTTAATCTTAAGAGAAGAAACTCACGAGAATAGATTTCATAGATAAAACAATTCTGTACCAGTAAAGTCATAGCCGCCACAATTTCCTAAATTCTAGAGAAGTCAACAGAAACCAAAGAATACAACACACACTCAACAAAGACAAGGCCAGATGCATACACCAAAAATAACTTCAGTCATCCTAATTTCAGATGCCTAGATACTTGTATAAAAACAAAAATATTAACCGACAAGACAATATGTGTCCACCAGAACCCAGTAATTTTACTAAAGAAGACCCCGCAAAATGCAATGTAGTTGAAGTACAAGACAAGGACTGCAAAATAGTTATTATAAATATGTTCATGGATCTTAAGGAAGATATAAAAACACAAACACTGGAATGAAATATTAAAAACAGTTCAAGACTTGGAAGTAAAAATAGAATCACCAAACATAAATCGAACTGAAGATGAAAAAATTAGAAAGGCAAAACAAACAAACAAACAAACAAACAAAAAACTATCTTCGTAGCAGCACTATTTGTAATAGCCAGAACCTGGAAACAACCTAGGTGCCTCTCAACTGGAGAATGGATAAAGAAATTGTGGCACATCTACACATTAGGGTACTGCTTAACAGTAAAAAATAATGACATCTTGAATTTTGCATGCAAATGGATGGAAATAGAAAACACTTTACTGAGTGAGATAACCCAGACCCAAAAAGAGGAATATAGTATGCACTCACTCATAAGTGGATTCTAGCCATAATTAAAGGACATTGAGTCTATAGTTCGTGATCATAGAGAAGCTAAATAAGAAGGTGAACCCAAAGAAAAATATTTATTTATTCTCCTGGATATTGGAACTAGACAAGATCGCCAGACAAAAGTTGGAAGCACCGGGATGGGGGTTGTTGCTTTCATTGGTCAAATAAAGAAACTGCCTTGGCCTTTTGATGGGACAGCAGCTTAGATAGGTGGAGTAGACAGAACAGAATGCTGAAGAAAGAAAGCAGAGTCAGGAAGACGCCATGGTGCTTCTCTCCAAGACGGACGTAGGTTACACTCATCCAGGTAAGCCACAGTCATGTGGTGATAAAGATATTATTAGAAATGGGTTGATTAAGATGTGAGAGTTAGCCAATAAGAGGCTAGAACTAATGGGCTAGGCAGTGTTTAAATGAATACAATTTGCGTGTTGTTATTTTTGGTGGCTGGGAGCCGGGCTGCAGGAAGCGGCCTGCCACTCCTTTTACAACAGAGTTCCACCAACGTGACCAATTAAATTCACTTAAAAACCTGAGAGAGCTTAATTTTAAATGCAGAAAAGAGAGAGTTTAACACAGCTTTTAGCTGTTTGCTGGTGGAGTACTGCAGAGAAATTTTCCCGATTCAGCAAAAGCGGAAGGAAAAAAGCTGTGTCATTTTAAAACGTAGCTTCTTGAGCCCTGCTGCTGGTGCAATCTCTGACTAGGGGGCATTTCTGCGCCTCTGTCAATACTTCAGTGAATAAGCTTTCTAAAATAGGTACTGTGATAACTTCGCTGCCCATAAATCTAGCATTCTGACAGAAGTTTCATCATACAGGAGAAGCAGTTACCCTTACGATAGAAGTCCCTCTGTTTGTTTCCATGTAGACTAATGTGCTGTTGATTATAATAAAATAGCCCACACTAGTTCACAATAGAGCAAAATAAATGTTTCTTTATTTGGGGATAGACACACTAATCAGCAGTCCTCTGAATACGTGGCAAACAGGACCTGTATCCAGAAGCAAAGGGGCCGTGCATGCTTTTACATCTGTTTATACAGTACATTTGACCACGCTCAAAGTGGGCCAGTATCTTAAAGGCTATTGGCTGAAGGAGTTCCCACAGCACCGATGTAGATGCTGTTCACATATTAACAACGGTTTTATCCAGTCCAAATATGAGGAAAACAATGGGATAGTAAGGTGAAAAAATAAACCTTAAATCAAAACATGCATCATAGTTTATGTAGAAAAACACACCTGAAGAAAAGCATTTGCATCTCATAATGCAAGATGGCTAGGATGTAACATATAAGATAAATACATAGAAACAAGTGCTCATATATGAGTACTGAAATTGCAAGCATGGATATTGACAATGTGACTTAAACTACCACACAGAAGATGCAGTACTGAGGAGTAAATTTTATTGAAGATCTACTAGGCCTAAAGACTAACAATTGCAACATATTCCAGAGACG
Source organism: Myodes glareolus (assembly GCF_982192425.1). Lineage (NCBI taxonomy): Eukaryota > Metazoa > Chordata > Mammalia > Rodentia > Cricetidae > Myodes > Myodes glareolus. Next base: position 11,875,875 of record NC_142053.1, on the reverse strand, counting down.
GATCAGTGGCCTGAAGTAACAAATGAAGCTATATTCTTGATTCATAGATTAGTAGATACAAAATTGAAAGACTACAGTTCTTTCCAAATTAATCAATATATTTAACACATGGAACAGACTGTTTTCTGTGAGCCACAGTTTCAGAGGTGCTGTAGTTGGTAAATGATACTCAGATGGTACGCTGTGTGGAAAGGAATGAAGAAGGATGTACACGGTTCTCTAAACACATCTGGGAACTTATTGAATGAAAAATGAGGACATGACTGCTCCAAGATATAATAGAGAAGGTTTATTGCAGATATGAGGAAGAAAACAGCCATAGTCATCTGGAAGCATTCAGACTGAAAATGGCCAGCAGACTGAATTTGGTCATGAGACTAGAAAGGGGAATGTGCAAGAGGGGAAGAAAAGAGAGAAGGGGTCAAGAGAGAAGCAATGTTGGTTTGAAGGAAAATGGCCCCCATAGAATCATAGATAGTGACACTATTAGTAGGTGTGGTCTTCTTGGAGATAGTGTTACTGGGAGCAGTCTTTGAGGTCTCAGATGTCCAATCACACCCAGTGTGGATATCCTTTCCTTCTCTCTGTGAATCTGAATATACAACTTTCAGTTACCTCTCCAGCACAATGTCTATTGCATGCTGCCATGCTTCCCACCATGGCAATAACGAACTGAAACTCTGAAATATAAAGCAGTCCCAATCAATTATTTTTCTTTATAAAAGTTGCCATGGTCATGAAGTCTCTTTGCAGTAATAAAACTCTAACTAAGACAGGAGTCAAGGACCAACCAAAAGACCAAGAGTACCAAAGAGAGCCCACAACCAAAGTTGTTTAGTTTTTTTTTAGGCATCAGAAAAGCTGAGAAAAGGAAAGTAATGCTCAGAGACTGGCAGTTTAGGGGATGGGGAAGGGTATGCCAGTCAAATTGACTCTGTAACAGATACTTGTGAGTAGGACATGAGTGGACCTAGAAGCTAGCATAGACCTTGATGTGATAACAGGCACCACAAGTATAGGTTAATAGACGAGTCATATGCATTTTCGCCAGGAATAAGGAGAATGATTCTGTTTAGCAAGTAGGAACTATCTTCTTAAGTCCCCGAGGGAATACTGACGTTTGTCTAAAATGCCAGATTTAGAAAAAGGAATTTCTTGAGACCTAAAATTTATAAGTATTATAATTCTTTCTGGCTAAAATTAAAGACTTAAATTCAAGAGAGAGGAGACCAAGAATAGGCATGGCATGCTCACACAGATTTGCAGTGGATTGACACTGGTCCCATTTCCTTCCAAATTTGCATATCTCTAAAGAGAAAAGTAAACAAAAGTAGCACCAAAGTGGACTGGAGCATGATGCCTTGTTTCAGTGTTTGTACAGGCACCACAGTGTCAAGGAAAAGGAGCTACAGAGGTGTTATAAACTTTCAAAGCAATTACCTTAAAATTATAAATATTTTGCTTCATTTTTAATTCTAGAGGTTTCTGTCAAAGGGTGATTGGACCTACTTCTTTTTAGCTTTTCCTGGTATCACTGTCATAGTGCAAGAAAGTGGTGGAAACAAATGCTCAATTTAGGAATTGAAACAAATTCCTAAAACAAATTCCAGGAAACAAAGGAAAAGTAGGAAGAGATTGGGGCCCTATAACTCCATTCATCAAAATACTCCCAGATTCTAAGGGCTTCCCACAGTGCCGTAAATCAGAAGGCAGTACTAACCCAAATCCCCCAACCCTCTCCCCCAATGCTAACTTGGAGGCCAGGCTTGATATAGACTGCCATGATGGACAAAAATGACGAAGTAAGCATAGGACGCATCTTAATAAATCCCAGGTATAATAGTGACTATTACCTCTACTTATTTGAACATTTGTAAGCCCATTTGGTTTTATTTGGGGAACAGGGTTTCTTGCTTGAAAATTACATCAAGGATATCACTCTGGATGAACAATAAAATCTACACAAGGAGATGGCATCAGACATCAAACAGATTATTTAAAACTGATTAAAACATTGAAAGTTAAACAGTTTCCATTGTCGTACAAGGTGAATCCTACCTATCAGAAAATGAGAGGAATTAGACAGTCTCTACAATGTCCAGCCAGTGTTTTATATTTTTCCTCTGAAGTACCTAAGGCTAATGAATGTGATCCTTTATTACTGTGCCTAAAACGAAAAGTGTTTCGATGCCACTTATAGATAGAGTTTGCGATGAGAAATACTTGCAATTGTACAGATCAAAGAGAGAGAGAGAGCAAGCATTGTGAGGTTTTGTCACCCCACAGCAAGGCAATTTGACAGGATAGTCTTTCATTCCAAAGAGGCTCTTCTGGCAATCTTTTCTTGAAACCAACATTAAGTATTTTGAGGGAGGGGAGAAAAAAATGTGCTATTTAATGTTCTTGCCTATTGATATTCAGAATACTCTGTCTCTCATTTTAACTGGTTCATTTCATGTGTGACAGTGTGGGAACATAGTACAGTTAAACGTTGAAAATGAAAGCAACCTTTTTTTTAATTTACCACACCCCCCACCCCCAACACGTCTTGAGTACAGAATGTGTGTTTCAGTTATGGTTTGGAATTTAACAGTTTCCACACCTAACCACATCACTGAAACCCATCCCTGTATTAGCACTTCAGGCTCAGGTAAGCAAAGTCTCCTATCAATGATTATTAACTTTTCCCAACTGATGGTGTATTGAGTGGGAAAGCTTTTTAGGTCTCAGCATGATGGTGTGGTGTCCTTGTCATGGCTAAAAACCATCATGCTCATTACCTCAGTAAAATAAAGAACACACTCTGTGCATTGTGTTTTAGAGTCATCTTTCCAATCAATTCATCATTTTCCCTGAATGCTACTTTCACTAATATATAATATTCTCTTCTATACATCACTTCATTTATTAAGCAACACATTTGTCTTTCTGAAGGCTTGGGGCAATGGAAGAATCTCCATTTTTCATCCTATTTAGATTTAGAGTGGTACTGTACTCTATTATGGAGGTGGGTGAGTGTACAGTACAGAGATGTCCATTGCTAACAGAGCTATTCTGCTCATTCCAAGAAGGTGACAATCCATCTTTCACCCTCTCATCCACTCCTTCTGAGTCCTTTCAGCTAAATGAGAATCAAAGCAACCACGATTCTGTGGATGTCATATAGTTTGAACAGCAGTCTCAGTTGTGAGACCAGGGCTCACAGTACAGCACTTGTCTAACTTGTCTGACTTGTAGTGGGCCTGGGCTCATCAGCATTGTCAGATGTCAGTTGGAGCTGAGTCACTGTGGCAGACAGCCTTAGGTTGATTTTAATTGACTTTAGCCTGAGCTCCCTGCCCTTGCACTATTTCTGGGAGTCAGCCAACTGTCCTTTATGAATGTTCCTCTGTTATTCATTATTCTTGTGCTCATCATGCAACATGTATCTGTGTTGCCTCTCCACATGCCACAGGCCTTGATTTGCAACTCCTCTTCTCATCATCTTCCCTTTCTTAACAGAACATAAGGAAAGAGATGGACTTAGAATGAGTTATAGCCCCATTGCCTGACTGGTCAGATTGGAGTTCAGGTCCCTAACTCAGTTTTGACTCCACACATTATCATTCCTTCTTCATAATGTCTCACACCTGTTTGTACTGCTGTTCTCCCAAAATAACCAGAATACCGTTAAAGTACAGTAAACACAAAGAATCTGCAAAGAACTGTGTACTGCCCTCGTTGCTGGTGGGATTCAGCTAATCAAATTCTGTCTGTGTCTTACCTGAAGAGCAGAGTCATGGGAGAAGAAAAAAGGAGGGATTTATCCATGTCAATCACTAATACAAAATTTGAATAGGAATACTTAAAAGTAGTTTTATTCCTCATGACCACCAACCACAAACATGATAAACACTTTTAATGCGAGGATGTTATATGCCTTTGACTGGGGAGAGATGAACAGCAGATGGAAAGATACCATTCCACTCAGGCCTATCAGGGTGGACAAGTGAGTTTTCTGGGGTTACTAGCAGACTGGATGACTCAAAGGCAGCAGCTTTACTAGAAAGTTCATACCAGCAAGGGAGATGACTCATCAAAGCTGTATCCCTGGAGCTCCTTACACAACTTACAATCAGCTCCATCAAAGATAGTCTCCTCTCCCCAGTGACCGTTCTTATTTAATATAGCCTTGGGGACAGGCCTTGTTAATGTTGTCACTGTCTGGAATCCAAAACCTCCCAAGCTTTTTATCTTTCTGGGTCCTGTGAGCTTCTTTCTCTCCCTTGTCTAGAAGGGAATGTTTCAGTTCAGAGGAAATTGCACAACAGAGAGTGACTAATGATTGGAATGTGGCATGCCTATGGTACAGACTGACGCTTAGAGAAAAATACTGGTCACATAAGCAACTTGAATTATTGTGCAGAGAATTATGCTGAGAGAAAAAGAAAAAGTGAGCAGACTGCATATGTCAGCATTGATTCTCTATGGTCTTGAAAAGGCAAGAGTATAAGAAGAAGTCCAGCTTCTTGATGTCTCAGAACTTACAGTTGGGCATCACTTTGGCTCCAGAAGAGAAACTGAGAAACCTGAGAAAGTGATGGGTCTCTTTCTTAGCTAGTGTTCATGGATACAGGGATACACATGAATGATAAAACTCATAACTTTGTACATCTAAAAATTAAGTTCAGAGAATGCTGATTACAAATAATCCCACAGAAGATAGCTTTATACAGTGATATTAGTAAAAACAAACAAACAAACAAAAAATGAAGCTTACTGTAATTGGACTCTTCAAAAAAAGAAAAAGTAAAGAAAAATATTGTAAATAATTGTCTCAGTGGTTTTGGAGGATGAAAAGTCCTGAGGTCTCAGCTGGAAATTCCTACAGAAGTCTGAATATGCAAGTTCTGTTCCTAAACTGACATTCTGAGGACCAAGAAGATTTGATGTTTCATTCCTAGTCTTAAGGGCAGACTAGATGAAATGCTATAATCCCCACAGTCAGGCAGCAAGAGTTCACTCTTTTTTTTTATTTTGCAGACACCTTTACTTGAAAGGTATAATCCAGCACTACCTGATGTTTAAGTAAACAATGGACCACTTAGATAATGGGCATCCCATTCTACACATTTCAGCAAAACAATACTCCTCACCAAGAGAAAGCATAACAGAAGATGAACAGAATCACTCTTACATTGCAGATGGTGGTTGAGGAGACAAACAATTGAAGGCATGAGACAGAACTGAGTATTTGGAAAAGTGAGCTAAATGTTCAGTTGAATGGTTTTGATGGCTGTGAGGTTACAGGGACAGTAAAGTGAAAAGAGTAAAAGCACAAGAGGAATCAGGACAGAAGTCAGAAATACAAACTTTCAAATGTTAGCAGAGGAAAGGGGGCTTTTCAGTAGAGTTGGAGATATGGTTGACCTCAGAAAGAAAAAGAATAAAATGAGAGAATGATGTGATAGTGATAAAGCTATGTTTGTATCAAGAATAACATGATCACAGTGTGGGATACTGTAACAATTTCTGTAGAAAAATACAATGGTGTGAAGGAAAGGTGGTGTGTTTGTGGCTTCTCTGAGTAAGTCATGACTGTTAATTGTTTTCTGTGGCAAGTCACTATTCTTCTAATGAGAACAAGAGAACACACAGAAAGAAGAAGTTTCAAGTCCAAATTAAACAAAACACAAAACAAAATTAAATTATCTGAGTTTCATAAATAATTGAAGTCATTCTTATAACATTTTCAATGAGCAAAGAGTGTGGAGGTGTAATTCCCTCCACTATCAATCATTTTTGATACTTTCTGAAATGGGCACTGGTGCCAAAAGAGTGGGCACAGACATTGGTGGCTTAGAATTGCATGTAAAACAAACAAACAAACAAAAACCAACTGATATTTTGAGACTAACCCAGACAACCTGGCTCCGTGTCCTCACAAGGTCTTTGTAGCAGTATTCAGAGATGACCCCAGGTAGTAGAATAACATTGTTGACTAAAGCATAGCTTCTCAGCTGCCTGAGCCAGTGTTTTGCAGGAAAGGTCAAAGTGCAGTGTTTTTATCTACTGAAGGCCTGAGAAGATGTTGAGTTGTGCAAAGGCAAATGCTGGAGACAAGTATTATCACATAGAAAAGATAAGACTAAGCTTCTTGCCGGTATGGCTCCAAGCAGGCCAGGGCCTAAAAATGGATGGCATTTTTAAGAAAATCAGAAAAATCAGACAGAAGAAATTTTTATCTTCTGGGAGCCAATGAGTCTTGAAGAGTGCTAAGAATGATGATTGGGTAGGCAAAATGAAACTCAGGGAGGCAGATAGAGAAGGATACCCTGCACGATAAAGCTAGTGAAGGTCAATCAGTCCCTGAAGAATGTCAATCAGGTCAATACTCATTGCTGACTCAGAAAATGCTCTATCCTTGAGGTGGTGCCCAATATCCATCCCCAGTCAACAGGTTAACTCCTGATCATATATAAAACCTCAAGTTTTATGCCACTATATACAAACAAGCTTTCAGCTGAACCTCTTTCCTACTAGTCCATCAATGAAAATGTATTTATTATCTAGTCACCTTCCTTGACCATGTGATCACAAATATGCTGGCTATAGGTGATGGCATGAGCTATACTTCTGGCCTCTCTTTCTGGCTTATTGATAGCAATACAAATAATTTCCATGGCAATAAAGGTAAAGTGAAGGCACTCTGCAAATTCCTATTCCATGACCATAAGTCTTCTCCCTCCTTTCTCATCAGTCCAAAATTTTAGTTTTATGGGCTTTTTGATTGTTTGTTATTTATTTCTTTGTTTGATTTTTTTTGAGACAGAGCTTCTCTGTGCAACTGTCCTGGCTTACCTGAAACTTGCTTTACAGACCAGAATTTCCTTGAACTCACAGATCCTCCTGCCTCTGTCTCCTGAGTGCTGAGATTAAAGGCATGTGCCACCACCTTCTGGCAACTTTATGGTTTTGAGAGCATGAAAAATACAACCATTTGTTTCTCAATATCTACCACAGTAAAGCTATTTAAAATACAGGTAGAGTTGGCATAAGGTGGTGAATGCTATCAACATCCTCTCAGAATTTTGAGTTGGTATATCATAGTTAAAAGCGTGACTATCTATCTCTGAGGCATTGATAGCTGGTACTTCTAAATAGCTGTTGAAGAAATTACCTAGAGTAGAAAATAAAAAAAACACTTTTTAGTCAAAAATCTTAGTAAACTAAACTGAGGCATTTTAGTATATTATAGAGTTTTAGAAACAGTGTTAGTTCCAATAATATACTACTATATGGTATATATACTATATACTATATGGTATTCACTAAACTAGAAGTTCTGAATCCATCAAACATTCACATTCAAAGTCCAATGCTAAGAATATCTTTGAAAAAATAAACTTGCTTTTTGTTATTTAGCATTTTGTGATAGAAGTGGCATTATATATAGATGGTCGATGCCACAGGAAAAGCTTAAACTAACATGTCTTTACCAAATCTGAAACCTCAGTATCAATTTGACCTCTATTTATTCATTAGTAGCAATCATAAATGTCAACTAATTCTGCCATAGAGCTATCTTTGGAATCATGTTAGTTTCTTTCATATTTCTTTATTGTCACTGCTTGGTCTCTGGCTATTATCTCTCAAATTTGTCCTTTTGTCCTTAGCCATAAACAGGCCTTCATATAAAAATTAAACATGAATTTTTTTGAGTCAGGGTTTCTCTGTAGCTTTGGAGTCTACTGTATATGAGGCTGGACTCTAACTCACAGAGACTCACTGAGTGCTGGGATTAAAGGCCTGCACCACCACCACCTGACTTTAACATGAAATTTTGTCCTGCCATCCCAAGACCATCTACAATGAAGCCCAAAACTCTCCTTTTCAGAAACATCCCTTATGCCTCCATCAACTTATGGGGCATTAACAAGGGCCTTTCAACTACCTGCTTTGAAAACATAAGGCACCTTAATTCCCTACTGATTTCATTCACAGTACTTTCTCAACCTTTTATAGTCTTTCACCTTCTCAACTTCATGTCACCCATTTCCTGCCAATCAAAGCCTACTCAACTATGTCAGCGAACTTCTCTGACCCCTAAGAAAGAATTAACCAATTCCTTCTCTAAACTCCCACAGACATTTAATTATACTTTTGTCTGATGATACTAGGAGATACTATCCTTAAAGGGGAAAAGAGGAGTCAAATGTGTGTTTAAATTCCAGCACTTTTACAAATTTTAGGTGTGTGACTTTAATCATTTAGTCCCTCCATGACTGAACTTCCTCATTTCACAGTGAACAATATTCTCTTTATCTGTCTGTCTGTGTATGTGTCTGTCTATCTGTGAGTCTGGTTGTCTGTCTATCTCTACAACGGAAGCATTCAGCTATTAAATACATATTTGTTAAATGTATTAAAATGAACTATATTCTTAAATAATGACTTTCAGATGCAATGATTTACTTTGTTTAATATTCATATTCCTCTCACAGAATCAATCTATGCTGAAAAATGCAGCAACTCCTCACTGCCATCCCAGCTAACTCAGTATTTACAAAGTTTGTCTTTGGCATCAGCAATGCAACCATTTCTGACTTCACGCTGAAGTATTCTTCCTAAAGAACCTTTATTTCAAAGAGATAAAAGTATATTATTACACTAATAATTCTGCCATTTATTAAAAACCTACTGGAAAGCAAGTGGAGAATTTCTTCTTTCCTTTCCCACAATTGTCTGTGGCATGATTTCAACAGGGACTGTAGCACTGAAGATAGAGATCTCTGACTCTGCAGATCAGAAATGCCAGACATACGTTCTGGCAGCTGTGGAATGTACAGGCACTTAGCCTCTCACTTAGATAGCTGCTCAAGATTATCAGCTAGAGTAAATAAATACAAGAGGCAAAATGCTCATTTACAATTAACTCTAATATTCATCATCTAATGTGTATTTCAGTGCCAAAGAAGTAGTAGTACCTGTTACCAAAGTCATTTCTAGTTTTGAAAAAAATGGATACTTAGTTAATTCAAATACCTCATAAAATAAAAAATCAAAACAATGCCCATGCTTCCTGAAAAGTATATAGCATTTATCTAAGAAAAATATGCTCTCAGAATTTATTCTTAAATACTAGTCCAAGATTATAAAACATTAAATCATCATTTATTTACAATTTTTACTCCTATAATACAAACATGGAAATAAATAAGTAATAATGCAATGATTGATTTAAAATGGTAACATTATCATTCTGGGTATGAGTTAACTTACGTAAACAAGCAATGATATTTACTAATTGTTCAAGAGAGTAAATGTCTATGTACATGCATATTTTGCATTTAGCACAAAGAGCTCATTTTCTTCATAAGCTTTCTTTGCTCGTAATCTCTCCTTAAAGATTGGCATTTCTTGATGGGAAAAAAGTAGTAGGGAAAAGAGAGAGAGCAAGCATAAAATAGTTATCATTCCTCTCTGTCCTTAAGTAGTATGAGAGGTGCAATAACTAATTAATGGTGATGTGAAATGCCAGATGTTGCAGAAAACTTAGAAAAAATCTCATTCCATAATTTCTCATAAAGGTATATATCAACCATTAATGAAGCACCAAGTGAATATGTCATTCAGTGTCCATTATTTCCTTCATTTGCATATCAATCAATAGCGGTTCAGTTTGAGGAATATATATATATATATATATATATATATATATATATATAGAGAGAGAGAGAGAGAGAGAGAGAGAGAGAGAAACTTGGAAATATTTGTGTGAAAATTGAGGATTTAGGGGAGGAAATATACAAGCAAGCAAGTTAAGGATAAAAGTTGACTAAATGCTGTACTTGTTTTGAGATTATATTTATAGATCAGTCAACTTTTTCCCACAGAAATTTTTATGTTTTGATATTTTGTCATGGGATATTTGGACACTGTGTGAAGGTGTATTGTTGTGATTGGTATAATAAAAATCTGACAGACCAATAGAAATCATTAGGTATTGAGGGGACTTCCAGGCAGAGAGAATAAGTAGAAGGAGAAATCTAGGCATGCGAAGGAAATGACAGGAGACACAGAGAACAAACAGGAGGTACAAGTTGGAAGAGAGGTAATGCTATGTGGCAGGATATAGATTAATATAAATGAGTTACTTTAAGTTGTAAAAACTAGTTAGGAACAAGTCTAAACTATAGACCAAACTTCAATAATTAATAATAAATTTCTGTGTCATTATTTGTGTACTAGCATCTGACAAGAAACTTTGTCTACATTTTTTATGTGTGTAGCTGAGAGGTATTTCTATATGATCTGTAGAAATTACTTACAAGTTTGATAGGTTAGAAGTCTTACATATTCATTTGTATAGTAAGAAAGGTAATTCTTTGGGTGAGATGTAGGGGTGTGTGTGTGTGTGTGTGTGTGTGTGTGTGTGTGTGTGCATATGTTTATGCTTATCAATGAGTGTATGTATGGAGACCAAAAGTGAGCACCAAATAACTTCATTAGTCATTTATTCACCTAACTTTTTGAAATAAGATTTTTTACTAAACCTGAAACACTCCATTTTGACAAGACTGGATAGATAGTGATCTACCAGGAACACTTGTCTCTGGGGCTACTGAAATTCTTTACTTCTACTCCAGCATTGGGGTTACCAAGCATGCTGCCTTTCCCAGTTTATTGTGAATGTTAAGCATCTATCTTCATGCTTTACACAACAAACACATTAACAACCGAGCCATCTCCCAAAACAACTTTGTTAAATCCTGATGTGTATTCTCTTATTATGGAGAATAGTGCTGCTAAGACATCATGTGTATTGAGCTTAAATATTCAAAAATTTATGCATTCTATTCTCTATACTTGTTTAAATCCACTTTAGAGGCACACAGGTAAAACAAATTCCAAAGATAAAATGCTTATACAGGAAAGTAACCCCACAAAGCATTTATAGAAAGAATAATGGCTATTTTAAAATCTTATATTACTAAAGTTTCAGGAATTTCTAATCTTTTATATGACTTAAGTATAAAAACTCTTGGCAAGAAAAGTTATATTTCAATTAGTAAGGTTAGTAATTTTAAGATCACTTATTGTAACAATAATATGCAGATCTTACCTGTCACTAAAGTGTCATTTACTATTCATTATCATGATATGGAAGAAACTTAAGTTTCTATTGATTGTTAAAACAAGATCTCAAGTTTTTAGATCAACCTTTTCATGTATATTCCATTCCTGTTTATGGATTTCCCATGATACTATTAGTGTGAGCTTCACTAGTATCCATTATACTCTTCCAAGCTTTATTTTTTCCAGTTTCTGCCCTCTAAACCAATGGGTAGATGTTTCACCATTATCATTGATCATTTATAAAAGTGCAAAGTTCACACTCAGGAACCATATCTATATGGTTTCTCATTTCCATCTTTATGATATTAGAATATTATTAGGATGAATAATTCCAATGCATGGTCTCAAAATGAAGTAGCTCTAGTATCCAGAACTCCATAGAATCCGAATAATTTTGAAGATATCAGAATGGAATCTTAAGTCCAACCAATAATCTTGATTGTGTCTCATAACATATATTTCTGTTTATCTTTAGTGCCTGGATTTCATTTTTATTTTTGATAAACTAAATATTTAAATGTTATGCCAGAATACTGTTCTTACATAATTTCCATTCCTCTCTGCTCTGCAACTACTTCCATGGTCCCTACTCCCTCTCAAATTTATGACCTCTTCTTCTTGAGTTGTTGCTGTTACACACACCACACACATACACAGAGAGAGAGAGAGAGAGAGAGACACTACTGAGTTCACTTAATGTTGTTCATACATACATAAGTTTATGGATGAAAACTTGGTTTTGGAGAATCTGCCAGATGACATATTCCTGAAGAAAACTGATTCTCTTCCTTTCAGCAGTCATTGATTGCCAGTTGGACTTATTGAAGTGTGGGTGCTGATGAGATTTACCTTTCACCTGGATTGTAACCATAGGAGCTCAAGCATTTGTCTACTGGGACAGATGGCGCATAAATCTCTAGAAACAACCTCCTTGTAATCAGACTCTGAGATAAACAGTTGTATACAGGAAATTTATTAGGAAACTTCAAGAGAGAATGACAGCATTACACTTTACATGAGCACTGGGATTCAGAGAGTAAAAGCAATTAGGAACTCTTCTACCATTTTTATTGTTGTTTTAAAAGACTAACTAAGGACTACTTCAACTCAATGTTTACATGTACCAAGAAAAGATTTTTATCTAAGTTTTTGTTATCTACATCATACCTTTGGATGATGCAGATGTCTTTTTCAGCTGCCTTTCATTCTTTTGAGAAGTTTCACATTAAGAAATTTTTCCTTCTGTAAAGGCCTAACTAGAAAAATACCCATTAGTGCCAGATAAATTGGGTTCTTGAAAAAGAACAGGTCTGTAGGAGAATAATGAAGGCAGAGCTGAGTAATGGGAGATACTAACCTGAGATGATGATATAAAAATGTATACTCAGGTTGTTATTTCTGTGAAGAAATAGCATGTTTATGACAATTCTTATAAAGGTAAACATTTAATTGTTTCAGATATATAGTCTATTATCATCATGGTGGGAGGCATGGAGGCATGTAGTTGACATGGTGCTGGAGAAGAAGCTGAGAGTTCTGCATCTGCATTGGCAGACAATGAGAAGAGACAGTCACACTAGGCCTGGCATGAGAGACTGCAAAGGCTGCCTCTAGTAACACGCTTTCTCCAACAAAGCCACACTTCCTAATAGTGCTACTTCCTATGACCAACCAACTGAACACATGAGTCTATGGGAGCCATTTCTGTTCCACCTATCACAGGCAATTTGATGCAGTTTTAAGTTTTCAATGGCCTTCAGGGCTGTCTTCATTTAAATCCGGGCTTCTTGGTTTTCATGTTTCAAAATTACCCAGTTATCCAACCTCAAGGAGAAAAATAGACCCAAGACAATGAACTTATCTAGGTGATTTCCAGTGATGTAAGGACCTGCAACCACACTCAGTGTATCTGAAAATTATATCTCTCTGACTACAGATCTACCTAAAAGAGTCTCTATGAATATCAGCAAATTAAAAGAATTTAAGCACATTGGAATGCCTAAACAGACAAATATTGTGAAGAAAAACTTTGGAATATATGGTATATTGTCTAGATGACCTTAAGAGTTCTCAAGGAAGTTCAAATTATGATGCATAAAATTTTGTGGGATAATCAGTTAATGCATTAAACCTGATAATAACCCACACTACACATTTTTCTAAATGAATTAACAATTTACTCAGAAATACTTAATAGAAATAAAATTAAAATCAACTAATCCTTTTTGTTCATATGGAATCAGTCATTGCAGGATACCCATTTTTCCCAAAAGTATGTTCTGTTTTTACTAGATTTCTTGTAAATTTATGCCAGCTTGGGGTTGACACAAATACTACTATGTCATTCTTTGGCTCTAGTAAGCCTGCTTCTCCATGAATCTTTATTCTATGTTTTAAAAGCAGATTCTGAGATCATGTTCAGTTATGAAAATAAAACACTTTCTAACATCTTGATTGTGGTCATTGTATGACATGGATGTCTTCACTAGGACATTGTCAGTGGGAAAAGAAACTGCAGTTAACCCAGTGGATCAGAATGTGGGCTCACCCAAAGCATTGCTGTTTAGGGAAATTCAAGAAAAAAGATCCACATCCTTTGGACTTGAGTTTTGTGCATGGTGATAGATATGGATCTACTTCCATTCTTCTACAGGTTGACACCCAGTTATGCCAGCACTATTTGTTAAAGATGTTTTCCTTCTTCCATCGTATACCTTTAGCACCCTTGCTAAAGGTGTTATAAACACCTATAAATCAGGTGTTTATAGGTGTGTGGGTTAATATCCGGGTCTTCTATTAGATTCCATACGTCGACTTCTCTGTTGTTATGCCAATACCAAGCTGTTTACAATACTGTCGTTCTGTAATAGAGTTTGAAGTCAGGGATGGCAATGCCTCCAGAAGTTCCTTTATTGTATAAGATTGTTTTGGCTATCCTGGGTTTTTTGTTTTGCCATATAAACTTGATTATTGTTCTCTCAAGGTCTGTGAAGAAGTTTGATGGGATTTTGATAGGGATTGCATTGAATCAATAGATTGCTTTTGGTAGAATTGCCATTTTTACTATGTTGATTCTCCCAATCCAAGAGCAGGGGAGGTCTTTCCATTTTCTGGTATCCTCCTCAATTTCTTTCTTCAAAGACTTAAAGTTCTTGTCAAATAGAACTTTCACTTCCTCTTCCTGGATATTGGAAGTAGACAAGATTGCCAGGCAAACTTGGGTAAACGGGGGGGGGGGGTAGGGGGTGGAAGTATGGGGAGATGGTTAGAGAGAAGGGAGGGGGGACGATTGGGGATGGCTTGGGGGAATGGGATGGGGGAGGGAGGAAGGATGGATATGGTAGCAGGGAAGTATATATCTCAACTAAGGGAGCCATTTTAGGGTTTGCAAGAGACTTGGTCCTGGAGGGGTTCCCAGGCCCAAGGAGAGGTCCACAGATTATTCCCTGAGCAGCAGAGAAGAGGGTGCCTGAACTGGCCTTGGCCCATAACCATACTGATGAATATTTTGCATATCACCATAGAACCTTCTTCTTGCAATGGATGGAGATAGAGACAGAGACGAATATTGGAACACTGGACTTACTCCCTAGGTCCAAATGACTCCAGAAGGAGGGAGAATGTGAGCAAGAAAGGCAGGACCAGAGGAAACCTTCATCTGACGATAGATGGAGATAGAGACTGAGACCCACATTGGAGCACTGGACTGAACCTCCAAGGTCCAAATGAGGAACAGAAGGAGAGAGAACATGAAAAAGGAAATCAGGACTGCGAGGGGTGTGTTCACCCTCTGATACAAGGGGACTGATCGAATGAGAGCTCACCAAAGCCAGCTGGACTGGGACTGAACGAGCATGTGATCAAACCGGAGTCTCTGAATGTGGCTGACATGGGGGCTGACTGAGAAGCCATTGACAACGGCACTGGGTCTTGTTTTGTCTGCATGTACTGGCTTTTTGGGATCCTAGTCTGTTTGGATGCTCACCTTCCTAGACCTGGAAGGAGAAGGGAGGACCTTGAACTTCCCACAGGGCAGGAAACCCTGAATGCTCTTAGGACTGGAGAGGGAGGAGGAGAGGGAGTGGGGGGAATGGGAGGTTATGGGGAGGAGGAGAGGAAGTGGAAATTTTTATAAACAAATAAATAAATAAAAAAAGAAAGAAAAGATCCACATCAAGGGCATATCTCTAAATAAATGACAAAAATCTATGTTTTTCCTGACCTCTGGTCTCATTTGTGAAAAACCTTTACTTTAAATTTTCCTTGACTGGGTGTTCTCTTTAATTTTAGATAAATATTTCACACTGTATGGAGAAGGGCACCTCAGGGAACCACAGCTGTATCAGCACTGCCTTACAGACACATTAGAGGGAATCTAAAAAACCTTCACCAGCACAGCATTTGTGGAGAGGAATGGGTTCAGAGATCTAGATTTCCAATTCAGCTATACAAGGTTGAAAAATGTTTTATTATGTGTTTTCTCTTCACAGTCCTGGTGCTAAGAAAACTAAAGTACACAGTATCTTCTAATCTGAGGAAGTTGTTAAATAAATGCCTTAAACCTTTCTAACATTTCTCTGTGCTAGAATGGGGGGTGTGAAAAGGAATTGTATTTGTGATCCTGTTATACCGATTGCTAACTGTAACTTTGCTGGTGTTACTTAAGCCTCCAGAGCCTCAGTTCTCTCAGCTTCAAGAAAGAAATCACTGTGAATGAGATCAGACATAATATTTAAAGAAATCTTGCTCACAATATGACTGTGGTTGTTCATTGTTATTTTCTCCACTTTTTCATGGTTAATTCATCTATTCTTTCTTCTAAACCTGTCTCTCCACTGAGAAAGATTCCTACAAAATTGTAATCATCCTTGCTGCTAAACCTAAGGAATACATTGCAGTCCCTATCTAATACTTTCAGTTGTTAACATTTGACAGCTTTGGCCACTCCATCCTTCTAAAGACTACTTACTTTGGCTCTACTGATATTTCATTAGTCATAACAATGTGTCAAGCAGTGTTCTAAATATGTTACATATAAACCTCTATAAATGTACTATTTATAGTGTCTTAGCTACACAGATGAAAGAATTATTCTCAGAGACATTTTTTATATTTGGTAACAGAGCTAATGACAGATAGTGTGCTCCTACTTGGCTGTTTTTCTTATGATATACCATTTCTATTTATTTAGGTGGCTGAATTAAAAATTCATTCAACATTGTAATTGTATATGTGTGAATATATAATATTAAAGCAATATTGTGTGTATATATATAACATATACCAAAGTACATATTTTAAAAGTATACACACACACACACACACACACACACACACACACACACACACATCCTAAAGTAATGTCACATAGGCATTTCAGACTCTGATTTATTAAATAGTAGGCAGGTCAAGATCTATTTAAGTCATATTAATGATAGTGAAAGTCATAAAAATAGGGACAATTATAAGTGTTCCTAAATAACAGCAATAAAAATTAATTCAAAGAAACTATGTAATGAATCTGACACATTTTCTGTCTGAGCTTGCACATGTTGCATTACAAGATGACACTGCAGGCTTGGCCCTGAACGTACAGCATGTGCACTTTGCACTATGCACTCTGTCTCAACATACAACACTAAAAATGCTACCTGAATGGTGCCACATTTGAGAATATTGTATATTAGTAATTACAGTAGTTTTATTGAAAATATAAATTTTATGCTCATACAGAAATGTCATAATATAATTATAGAAATGAAGGCTTTGAATCAATTTTCCTACTATCATTTCTCAGCACATAAGGATAAAATCTGAATATCCTTGAATTATAACGTGTTAGAATGCATAGTCATTTGAATGAAAAAATATTCCCCAAAGGCACTGGTTTTTGAATACTTGCTACCCAGTTGGTGACACTGTATGTGGAGCATATGGAGTTTTTAAGGTATATGGCCTTGATAGAGGAACTGTATCATTGAAGTTAGACTCTCTCTTTCATTAAGGAGAAGCTTCCTAATCGAGATTTGGAATAGGAAGTTACTCTCTGAGCAAAACTTCACCCAGCTTAAATTCCAGTTTATAAAAGGGAGCTTAGGGGGTTTTCAACAATTGCATACAAAGGCTGCTGCTCATATGGTTTAAGGGCTAAGGCTCCATCCAAAGCTGGCAGTCTAACTTGATAGTATTGGTCACGTGGTATTGATTTTTGAGACATGAAAGATGAATGAGTAAGAGTATTATGTATTCTTTGTCCATAGATTTAGAGGGCAGTTGAGGCCAGGAAATGTGTAAAGGGGAATACCTTACAAAGCCACGATTGGCCATTGTGTGGAGCTGTGAAAGTGAAGTCTTGGTTCAGGTGGGGATGTTGCTGATGCCAGAGTCAGACATCTGTCAAAGATAGCTTCTCACAGGTCATAAAAGGAGCCAAAGAGAGAAGTGTAAGCTGCATATGACAAAGCAGGATGAGTTCTATCATTTGATATCTGAAACTAAACCTCCATCACTGGTCAAGGAACCCTGGTGTTTGCCCTACTGGCCTTGGTCTTTGTTTTGATTCCTTATTTCCTTGCTTTATAATAGAAATATATACATATATATACATATATATGTATATATATTCATAGCTATTACTCTCTTTTTTATTTTTAGCTACGTTTTTGTTTAGATTTTTTTCTTTAAAGGCAAGGTTTATATATTTAGATATTTTGTTGATTATCTGTTAATACATTTGTTTTTACAAATTCCACATGCTATCATTTTAATTTCTGAACATATTGTAGCTTAAAATCAATTTTTCATAAATATATGTTAGAGACTACCTTTGTTCTATTTTCTTTCTTTTTTTAAATTAATTTTTGCTTGTTTTGAAAGATTTTGTTTTTGCTTGCTTTGTTGGTTGATTGCTTTTTAATATAGAATCTTATGTTACCTTCTAGGGTCATACTCACCATGCAACTAATAATTATCTTGAATTCCTGATGCTCCTGTCTTTACCTCCCTTGTCTTGTGATTACAAACATATATCATGATGTTCTGCTTTCAGTTTTTACTGTAAGATTATACAGTATCTATAACCATTAAAATTGTTTTAAATCTGTTCTTATCATGAAAATTATTTCATCTTTCTATAAAAAAGAAAGAAATATATATTCTATGTCAGTGTATATTATAAGTATGTAATTTGCTTTTCAATTTCCTGAGAAGTCAGTGTAAAAGAATTGCCTTTGGTCTTAGAAGACACTATGGACTTTTAAACACTGTTGAGGCTGTGAAAGTCTATGGATTTTCTGATGTTGAGTTAAATGCACTTTGCAGTCTGATGTAGGCATTAGACTCTGGGGCTCAGGGATATGAATATTATAGTTTGAGTGAAATATTCCTATATTCTTGGGAATCTGAATAGTTGGTCTAGAGTTGTAGATATTACATAGGTTTAGGAGATGAAAGTGTGTCACTGAAGACATGCTTTTGGGTTTTGAAATCCATAGGTGGCTTCTAGTGTGTTCTCTTGACTTTTGGCTTGTGGTTCTGGATATAAGCTCTCAGCTTGCTACTGCAGTTGCTCTGCCTGCCTACTGCCATGTATCTATACCATAATGGTGATAGAGTCTTAGTTATCTGTAGCCATAAGCTCAAATAAATCCTTTTTATTACAAGTTCCTTTGCTATGGTGTTTTATCTTAGCAACAGAGCTGCAATGAAGGCACCCATATTGAGTTGTGTAACCCCATTAAAACTCATTAATTCACCAAAGGTAGTAGACTTTCTTTAGATTGTTTTTGGTTCCCTATTATTTGGTCATATTTCCTCAGGAATAATGTCATACCAGAACCACACAAGGCATAAAGGCATGGACTCTTCCTGGGATCCAGGCAGCCTCAGGCTAAGATTCATACCGAAAGGCTACAAATTTCAAGCCATCCTTCCTTCCTCCAAGCCCTACTACTATCTACAACTGCCAATGACCCCTTTTTGTTAAGACTTAATGTTTAAGGGAGGAGAAAAATCCTTATTCCCATGGCCTCCTGCCTAAAGTAACAAGTCCTCTGAGACACAGTCCAATATGTCCACAAAATTTAGCTTTCCTGTCTTCCCTATTACATTTGGTAACAGTGGTTTCTCTCAATATCCCTGTGATCTGTTCCCATGCTTCCTTACAGAGTCATGAACAATGACTTAGGAATTAAGGTCCAAGTCTCTTCCTCTGCAATACCTATAAAAAAAATGTTCCTCCTTAAAGTCTTCTAGCTGACTTCCTGAGGATAGTCCACATCTCTTGTCTGACCTCCCTACTGAGGAACTGGATAACACTGCCAGACTCCTGGCTTTGTTCCCTCCACTCTTCCTTACACACTGGTTCAATTTGTAGACTGGAATTATATCCATGTTCAACCCATACCTAAGCCATTTCCCTTGCCAAGCATTCTTGTGTTCAGGAACCAGCATCGAATTTCAAACTGAGCACAGCACACACCACCTTTAGGGTCCTGCCGTGCTGTGTACACTCTTATTCCTGACATAACTGGTTAAACCAGAATTCTCAAAATACTTCCATCCCCCCATCGTGTCCTAGATGCCCCTTTCATTAATAACACAGCTTAAATGTCACCCTCACTGTCTCTTAGAGAGATTTAGATATTTTTGTCTAGATTCTTGTAGCATTTTGCCATCTACCAGCACACACTTCATGTTAGGCACTTAGGAGTTACCTGAGGCTATACCTGTTTCCTCAGAATCTGTGCTAACACAGAACCTCTGGGTTCATCTCAGGCAAGAGCTGTTTTTTCTTGTTTGCACAAGTGTGCTTCCCTGGCCACAGTAACAGCTTAGGGAATGCTGGATCCATGAACTACTGCTCTCTCATTTATAGAGAGATACACTCAGTTCTTACCCTGAAGAAGCTCCAGGAAACAAAGCACGTGGAAGTGAGGCAAGAGATCTAGTTTCCATGAAGCCTGGCAGAGTTACTTAGATTCTCATCTGTGCTGTCATTGCCTAGCGAATCCTTAGTCTGCCTAATACCTTCAAGCAATTTTAAGTCATGAACAAGGGTTTCTTAAATGTGGCCTTTCTTTCCTTCCTCCTAAGTTCTGGTAAGGAGGGAAACTACAATTTAATTAAGGTGACCTATCCTCACTGTACTTGGCTGCTAGTTGTAAAGCTCTATGATTGCAGTACATAAGAGCTTCCTCTTGGGTTACCCAGATACTCAGCTGTAGAAAGTAACTAAAAGTAGCGGGCACACTGCAGCATAGTCTCCCAATGTTTGAAGAGGGACTGATGTGTCATGTGATAGGGGAGTGCAATCCCCTATCAATGTGTTACAGGTATGAAAACTGAATGAAGGAGTCAGATGTACACAAGAATGAAAGGTCATTGATTTATACAGGTGATGGCCATTCACTTCCTTCTCATAAATGCTTCAACAATTCTTGTCCTAACAACAGCAGGACAGAATATATTCATGTAGTAACCAGAAGGGATCATTATGATTTGACATATTTCTTTGATCAAAATTAAGTGGAAATAGAGATAAAATCATTTGCCAAACACCTATTTTTATTAAGGTTTCAGGATTGAAAGAAAATAAGGACTAGATGATGCTAAGGAAAAAATTGACCCGAATCCTGTGTTGGCAGAAAAGCTGAATACATGATCCCCAGGACTGGAAACGTAAATTCCATTCAGTCATTCATGGAAGCAACAGTGTTTCCAAAGATATGATGTAGGAGCTGCTTCTTGCATCTTCAATTGGATGAGAAGATGGCAGCAGAGAGCAAGAGGCATCCTCTACCATAGCCTAGAGATAAGTGTTTTAAGGGGGTTTCTGCCAGTATTGGAGAAGATTTTCCTGCATCTGTGCTCAAATGTGTTCTATTGTGTGTGTGAGACTCTAGAGCCACAGTTTTTCTGCTTAGTATGTTTGTCGTTGTTTCAGAGTTTCCTGCACTGACATAGGTTAAATTTCAAATGATGCAGAACAATTCTCCAGTGACTAACAGTTTTCTTCTAACACAGAGAAGTTGAGCATACAACAAATGAAATAATTTTAGAGAGTTAGTGTGGCCTGTGGAGAAATCAAACAGTACAGGGGATTGGTGTCATGGTAGAGGGGCACTAGATACTTTGTATGGTCATGAAACCACATTCTCAGGAGTTGTTGAGCTCCAACTTGAATGTTAGAATGTAAGAAGCCTTAGTAAATTCTGGAAGGAAATATTAGTCAAAACAGGATGAATTATAAGACATTCTTGAGGGAAAAAATCTTCTGCAAAGAGCAGGAAAAAAGTTTAAGAATCTGGGATGAAATAGTATTGTCACAGTTGTGCAAGGGCTCTTTTTTATGTCTTGCTTCTAGAGAAGAAAACATTTGCACATGAAAACCCCAAATGGAGAATATCCAAAGTCTACTGGGATTAAACTAGTGTGGGACGCAGAATGAAATATGCTAACTCAGGGTAGACTTGGGCATGTTTTCAGGTGAGGTGGACACTGAGTGGGGTCACATAGACTTATGGAAGTAAGTATATTAATCAAAGTTCAACATGCCAGGTATATGGAACAGAAGGAGCTTGGGCACTTGCAAGAGTCAAGAGATATCCAAGAATGGGTTGGAGGGCCTCAGCCAACATAAACTAACACTGAATAATCTGGCTATAGCCATGTTTTCCAGACTTCACAAAATGGGTTCAGAAATACATTTTATCCTCTCTCCCCTACATCACTATTTGTGAACTGTGGGAATAGGAGCCAAGCTCTAAGGTCCATGGTGTGCTGAGGGCCTGAGTCCTTTCAGAGTGAAGGTGAGAGCTTGAGGGTAGCCTGAGAAAACCCCACTCCAGATAAAGCTACCAAATAATGGAACTGCATGTTTGGTAAGTCTGCCACATACCTGGAACCCTCTTCTATGAATAGCCCATTTAGCCTTTCTGTCTGCAGGAAACCAGATTTTTAGTTTCCTAGATTGGAAAGTGCCAGTGTCATCTGAAGTTAAGGTGAGGGTTTAGGCTGGACTGTAAAACTTCTGTTCTACATGGAGGGATAATTAATGTCACTGATCCCCTGTGATAAGTGTGACATCAAATTGTGACATATAGTGTGCATAAGCTCCCAACTCCTAATTCCACCCCAGTATTCTGTGAATGATAGATACCTTCCAAGTTTCCTAAAGTGGAGAGGGACTGGTGAGGGCGGGTTGTAGAAGCCCCATTATAGATAGACAGTTCTCCATCAAATGAACTGACTAACCAGAAGAAACACTCACTTGATGTTTGTTTATGAATCTTCCTCAGAGAACTTAGGAAAGTTTTAACAATATTTGAGTAACTCTAATTTTGAAGGATCCCTCGGTGTTAACTTCAGGAATTAGCCCTTCCTCACCATTCCACATCCACATATAAGGATTTGGGATATGAAGGATTAGTTTGTGTTTTTCCTAGACAAGAGCAGCCATTCCCTATGGTATTTTCAGAGTGTAACAGAGAGCTCAAGGTAGACTACAGTGGCCCTTTGAGAACAGGAGGTCCCCACAAATTTCAGTGTCATCCCCAGGGTCAGTCTAGATTTAGTTCGAATAAACGTAGAAAAATGAGACCCTCCTATTTTCTTTGCTCTGTCCTCAGAATAGGCACTGTTTTCTGTCATTCCTGGAGGCAAAGAGGGGTGCCTGACTTGCAGAGTAAAAATAGGACTGAGAGTGGAATGTGGAAACTCTGCTCTGGATAGCCAGACAACAGATAATATCGTTACTCCAGGTTGATGTACACTACTGTAAACTGGACTGACTTGTTGAGAGTATCCCTTTCATCTCCCTCGGGGGTGGGGGTGGGGAGATTCTGCTCATCGGAGCCATTTCAGTTTCCCAGAGGGAAGAGGACAATGTGATTTTTTGAGTCCAGATAGAAGCTGACTATGGATATCAGAAACCCATTCTAGATGGAGAGGCTTGAATAATCAAGCTACATTGTGTTGTTTTGAGGGTCTTAAATAAAATCGAGGCAGTGTTGTAGCAATGAGCATGCACCCAAACTTCCGCATCTGCATCCGGGGACTTGGATGAGTCAGTGCCCTTTTGTAAGGTTCCTGGAGGCTAGAAGATTCCTCAGTGCTGATTTGTGGATATGCTCCCCTCCCCACTGTTTCACATCCGCCTTCTGGTAGTTTAAGGACTCAGAGCCATTTTGCAAGGCTTCTGGAAGGGTGAAGTACACTCAGCGCCTTCTGCGTCTGTTGACTTAGCCAATTCAGAGCCAGCACACCAGGTTTTCTCTATCCAGGAACTTGGGGGAACTCACAGTCTTTTTTGTGAGGGTTCTGGAAGAGGTAAGTACCTAGCGACTTCTGCATCTGGGGACTTAGGCAATTCAGAGCTAGCACTCCAGGTTTTCAGCATCTAGGAACTTGGGGGACTCAAAGCCCTTTTGTGAGGGTTCTGGAAGAAGTAAGTACTCTTAGCGCCTTCTGCATCTAGGGACTTAGGCAATTCAGAGACAGGGCACCAGGTTTTCTGCATCCAGGGACTTGGGAGACTCACAGCCCTTTTGTGAGGGTTCTGGAAAAGGTTAAGTACACTTAGTGCCTTCTGAATCTGGGGACTTAAGGGACTCAGATTCATTTTGTGAGTGTCCTGGAAGCTGGGAGTCCTTAGCACTTTTTGCACCCAGGGACTTCAGAGGCTCAAGCCATTTTGTGAAGTTCCTAAAGGCCGAGTTCCAGTCAGCACTATCCACATCCGGGTACTTGGGAGGCTCACTGCCATTTGTGAGGTTTCCGGAAGACGGAACTCTAGTCAACGCTTTCTGCTTCCGGGTACTTTAAAGGCTCAGAGCCATTTTGTGAGGTTCTTGGAAGGGAGACGACCGGTCTTGATGTGCTTTTGGAGCCCAGGTGAGAACTGAGTGTGGGCTCAAAGTTTTCGTTCAAGGTTGAAAAACCCCAAATAATGGAGTCTGACGCCTAGCGTTAGTTTGGCTTCAAGTGGGGCCTTTTTGTAGGTATAAGCCCATCCTTGGGGATTGCTCGGGCAAGTTTTCAGGGTTATGAGGAAAAAGTCAGTTCTTCTCCAGGATTAAAGTCTGACTGGATAGTGGACTTAGAAAACTCCAATTCTGATAGATGGTCCCACAATATTATAGCTATACCTCTGTGATGAGCACTGTACCAAATGGGGATCCTCTTTTAGTAATAAACCCTTTGCTTATGTGCTCACTGGAGACAAATATAGAGAGATTCTCAGAGGTCTCTTTAGATAATGACTTCACTTTCACTTTCTGTGTGCACATGTGGGGGGGACAGAGGGATCTAGATCAGTGGTTCTCAACTTACTATTTTGTAACTCCTTTGGAAATCAAAAGACCCTTTCACTGATGTCACCTAAAACCATGTGAAACCGCAGATACTAATGTTAAAATTCATAACAGTAGTGAAATTTCAGTTATGGAGTAGCAACAAAAGTAATTTTATGGTTGGAGGTCACCATAAAAGAGAAACTGTATTAATACTATATTTAAATGGTTGTAGCATTAGGAAGGCTGAGAATCACTGAACTAGAACAAACTTAAGCATTAATTTTACTGGGTCTTCTTGGGGAAACTCGTTTCTTTCTCACACTCTCCAATGAGTTAGTGTAGAAGAGACTCTATAAAGAGGAGGTGCCCAGGCATCTGTCCATCAAGATGAGTGCAGAAAGTAGTTTGAGAAACCTGTCTCCAGATAGATAGGCTAAGATAAAAAGGTACATTGTCTACTTTGAGAAACCAGTCTCCAGATAGATAGGCTAAGATAAAAGCTACATGTATACTTTTGACCATACTGTTACAAAGGAAGGCTGATGTGTGAGAATGAGCCCCTCCCCTATCTTCAGTTACTGCCTCCTGGGATTTGGGGGAACTTAGATCCATGTGCCAACTTTCTGATATTCAGCAGATGCCTTGGTGATGACTTTCAACAGGTTCCTGCTCTACCCCACACATATGCATATGAGGTTCCTTGTGGGGAGATAGCTAAATTATCAATCCAGGTGAAAGCAGAAACTGCACTGCTGAGACACTTTCTAGGTAGAGATTTCCCAATTAGTGCATCCTGGCACTGAGTGGGACCCAAATGTTTAAAAGAGATCCTTGCCCTTTAGATCATAGGTGGGCTTCCATTTTTTCCTAATTACTGGCAGGGCCAAGGAAGAGTAATAAGATTCAAGTACCCCCCTTTGTTACCCTGTAGGATGAGGGCAGAGTACTTCTGAGGAGTAAGGCCTTAGATCTGGAGAGGTACAGTATCAGGATCCTAAAGGAGGAACAAAGATACACCTGATATTATACATGAAAATAAATGTATATGCTCTCCCCTATAAACTGTCAGCCCATAATGGTTCTGTGAAAGATTGGAGACCAAAAATGTCATCTCTAACATCCTGTTCATGGATTTAAGTGGGGATCAGGTTTGGCCTGGGCCTGGATGATGGATCCAAGGGTCAGCAGGGGCCATATGAGGAAAATTTGGAAAACCTCCAGAATCCTCAAGACAAAGAGGAAACCTCTTCATTCTACTTCCTATATTGATAAATCCCTAGGGATCTCAAGATGGACTTTGTCCTCACTTCTTTTTCCTCCTCAGACAGGTGAGCCCATACATTGTGTGGTATCACCAAAGCAGCAGTGGAACCACCTGAGATTGCCAGAGGGAGGTGTCCAGTGTCTGTCAGCAATCCAGGTAAGAAATGTGGTGAATGTTAGAAATATTCTTAAGGCAAGCCTCTTCACCAACACAAATAATTCCAATCAGACCAAATAAAAGATGCCAACTTACTGCAGCACTCCTGGGTGGCTGGGAGCTTGGCGAAGGGAAGAGAGAAGGGGAGGGAACCACACAAAACCGGAAGACCATGTTGTTTCCTTTTCCAGCAGCAGCCTAAATAGCCAGTGGGAGTGGTCCTGACCCTCCCTGGGGAGACATTAGCACTTGGGCTTTTCTGGAGGTGGAATCCTCTGGACCAAGGCAGCTCCCAGGCCAGGGGCTGGGGTGATGCTTTGAACCAAATATTTCAGGACAGGGGGCTAAGGCTAGATGCCAGGGACTGGACTGACACTTCTAATCAGTGAGGACTAATGGTAATAAGAAACCCTACATCTACTAACAAGGAACAGCAGTCTATATGGCTCAGTTCCTATGCCTGGAGAGCCCTGAATGGGCGGCTAGGGTTGAGGCTTTACTTTTAATTGCATACCTTTTGGTGAGCGTTCTCTGGGTGAAGATGTACTTGATCCTAGGATTAATGTCTGTTCAGAGGAGGTAGCTAAATATGGAGATGTGAGTAGGTGACACATCTCATCCAAGCCTATGTGGAATCTGCCATGATGACCTCATGACCTGGGCTCATCTCTTCTGCGACATGGGTTCCCTAAGTCCACCTGAAGTTCATCTCACCTATTCTTGAGACTTTTCCTTTACATTAGACCTTGTCTACCCTCAAACTCTCACCTCTTCCCTGAGTTAGTTTAAGTAAGAAAGCCACTTAATGGCCCTGAGCCATGACCCATGGCATATATAGTCTGTATAGTACATTTTCTCTTGACTTCAGATATAGTCCTCCAAGGAGCTGCATAATGCCTCCTGCTTTCCAGGGTTTTAGTAATCTCAGGGAGGGGAGAAAAGTGAACAGAATGGGAGACCTTGGTTAACCACAGGGCTTTTAGGATCTGACAAGTTCTAGTAAGGATCTCATAGGATGGTTGGAGGGAACTCCACCCCATAGCACAAACATGGGTTCCAAAAAAGGCTTCCTTGAAACTCTTTCTCCACAGCAGTGTTGTGCAAAGTCATAAGTCTGAATTCCCTGTGTTATTTCCAGGCATTAGTCTAAAGAAGCTGAAAGTACTGTTAAGAACATCTTGACTCAATCAGAGGGGAGGATCAGGTACATTGGTATGAAGGTGAGGCATGAGGGAGTCCCATCAGCCCAACACAGAGACTCAGTACCTTCCTGCCCTCCTGTCAGCAGTGATAAAACCTAGACAGTTTGGTTGGATTCCCTTCCTTCACCTCAACTTCCCTCTGTGTCATAAAACATAGAGCCTAGTATTAAGGAATACAGACATGTGGGTCACCTGGAACAATCTCTTCCTTTATACATTTATTCAGGTGAGGCTCAAACTGGTCTCATATGTAGGAAAGTCTGGCTATTTAATTTGGGCTACCTGGTTAGCCCAAATTTCTTAGGACCTGGTAAATGGCATGTGAGGCACCCTACTTTCTTGCTTTGCATCACAGAGATACAGAGCTTTTGGTTATTTGCCTCAAGTAAGATGAACAGTATGCCTGCAGAAACCATAGTCTTTTCCTCTTTCAGGTTTTTAAGAGTGTATGCAGCACTATAGTCATTTGACCTTAGAGTATCAGCCAAACCAACTCCTGTAGCAAGCTTTTTTGAGAGATGCCTCAGGTTCAGAGTTAGAGTTGCCTAAACATTTTTCCTTTTTTTCCTCAGGCTTGTAAGTCTTCATCTCTGTGACCTGCACAGTGGCCTGCCTGCTGTTGCCAAGAAAACTCAAGATGGATTCTACTGAGAACAACCAGAGCATCAACCTCCAGAACAGCCCTCAGGCCCAAAGGGAGGAAAGTGGCCTGGAGGATGTTCAGATCCCCATAACTGAGGCAGGGGAGGCAGAAGCCACTGCCAATTCCTCAGGGGATGTGTCTTCTGGTCCCCAGAGTGCTGAGAGAGCTTCCTCTCCTCCCACTATCATGGGAGGGGCATCATCTGGTGAAGCCTCTGACAATGAAGAAGGGGATGTGGCTGAGCCCGAGTCTTACCAACAGAGTATACTAAATGGAAAGATAGTTGATTTAGTGAGATTCCTGCTCATTAAGTTTCGAAGGATGGAGCTAACCACCAAGGCAGAAATGATGAATAGGGCCATGAGAGATTATGAGGAGTACTATTCTGTGATCTTTAGTAAGGCCTCTGAGTGTATGATGTTGATCTTTGGTATTGACATGATGGAGGTGGACCCTTTTGTTCATGCATATTTCCTTTTTCCTGCCCTTGGGATTACCTATGATGGGATGATGCATGGGGTTCTAGGTGTACCCAAGACAGGCCTGGTGATAATTGTACTGTGTATCATCTTCATAGAGGACAATTGTGTCAGTGAGGAGGTGTTCTGGGATGTGATGAATAGCCTAGGCCTGTTTTCTGGGATGAATCATTTCATATTTGGGGAGCCCAAGAGCCTCATTACTGAAGACTTTGTGCAGGAAGGCTATGTGGAATACAGACAGGTGCCCAACAGCTGTCCTCCTCGCTATGAGTTCCTATGGGGCCCAAGGGCCTATGCTGAAACCACCAAGATGAAAGTCTTGGAATTTTATGCCAATATTGTTAAGCAGGATCCTAGATCTTACCCAGAAAAGTATGCAGAGGCTTTGAGGGAGGAGCAAGAGCGGGCCTACGCCACTGAAGTTCAGTAGATGGCTACTCCTGCTCTGAGCACCACACATTCTATCACACTAATGGTTTCCATCCCATATTATGGCAGGCAGAGCAGAAACGTAGTGGCCTGCTGGGAAAAGAATGTGAGCCATTCGTTTTTACTATTCTGTTCATATGACATTAGAAGGCTCTTTAAGATTTTGCTACTTATACTATAAGGTTTATTTGCTTGAGATTTTTAAGGTTAGAAATGACATTAGTAATGCATTTATTGTTGATCCAGGTTAGGAGAATTTTGTTATCTTGAAAACACACAAAAATGTTTTCTAATTTGTAATATGTAACAAGATATGAAAGCATTAAATTTGAAACTTTCCTGGACTATGGAAAAGAAATAAAGAACAGTATAAAATAATTTTGATCGACTTACTGTTTTTAGTCTTTCGTTCCAGTTAATTAATTAAAATTAAAACTAAAGTAAGCTAAATGGAATCTCTTCCTAAAACCTTCACTGAGAACCTGATCTTTGCAAAGTCCTGAGTTAGCAATGAGATGTAGGAGAAACCAGATCCCTCTCTACCCATGGATAATTGGTACATAGAAGAAGCCAGATCCATGCTTTTTTGTAGATAGGGTGAGTGTGGAAACTGCAGCCCTGTGGGGAAGAGAGAAGATCTTTTAGACCACAAGCCCCAGTACAGGAAGGGCTGCAAAGGGCTCTTCTGGTGTGAGTAGTCCAGTGTGCCTTAAACCAAGACAACTTGGGAGGCTGGGAGAAATGATTGTCATTAAACTGAGAAGTAGCTAAAGCCAGGCTCTCTGGAGGTATGGCTGCTTTAGGGCTGAGAGAAGGGAAAAGTGATGTTGTTACTAAACTTCAGCATTGTGGAATCAATCTGGGATTCTCACTCAATGATCAAACTCTTTGATGTCACATGCAATCAGAAAGACAGTAACCCCAACACTTCAAAACACAAAACTAAAAATTTAAAAGAAGAATCCTGTCCTGAGACAGGATTAGGAATTACAGCTGAATACATCTCATGCCCTCTAAGCTTTACTACTATGCCTCACACACATGGGGGAATCATGGAAAAGTGATGCCTATAACTCCTACACAGGGCCACTTTTATCTGTCTCCTTGGTAAGAGGAGACAGAGTTGACTGTTAAGATCACTTTAAATATTTCTTATGTGTATCAGTGTTTTGCTGGCATGTAAGTAAATGGGGCTACACATGTTCTGGTGCTTAGGGAGGCCAGAAGTAGATGCCTGATTCTTTGGAACTGGAATTAGAATGTTAGCCTGCGAGTTCTGAAAACAAATCTTTGGTGCACAGAAAGAGAAACAAATGCTCTGAATTAACCATGCTATCTGACCTCAGGTAAAGCTAAATTGAAAAAAAAAAGAATTATTTGTGTGTGTCTGTAAGAGTGAGGTCAATGCATGCACACCACTGTACAGGTGTGGGCAGCAGAGGACAACTTTCACATTGTTTCTTGCCTTCCACCATGTTGAAGCAGGACCTCTCTAGCTTCTGTTGCTGTACTTTGTACTCCAGGGCTAGCAGTCCTGAGACATTCAGGCCAGTTCTTTCTCTACCTCCACGCTCAAAAAGGAGTGGCAGGATTTCAGTTGCACTCTGTTGAACCTCACACTTTACGTGGTTTTGAGAAATATAGCTCAAATAGGCAGCCTGAAGCATTTAGCACTTTTACCCTCTGATTCATCTTTTCAACCATAAGATAACATTTACTTGAGTTATCTCCAGTACAGTTGTTGAACTATTGAAGATATTGTTTTGCCTGAAAAATTCTCTGGGAGGGATGGAAATGAGAAGCTGATCTGTGACTCACATTCTAGGAGCATACTTGTAAGGGTGGTTAATCTGCACTCAAGTTTTGAAGTATGTCCAAAAAGAAGGAGGATTTAGTGAGTTTTATTCCAGAAATTTTATTGTGAGTAATTAACTATGTTGTGTCCCACTGGGCTACCCGTTTTCTGCTATACCCTAGCAACCATGGACAATAGTATGTCCCCAGGGTGGAAGGAACAAGGATAAAATTCTAAAAAAAAAAAGTCATCTGTCTTTCACTATGGTTACCCTAAAATACTGTACAGGTTCCTTAAAAAGCAGGACACATTCCAGCAGCACTATCAGACTGCCTCTATCATTTCCTAGTTGAAGAGCCCTATGGCTCCCAGACTTGGAAATTTTACCAATACCTTCCTAAGAGTGGACAGTGCTGGGAAGAGACCAGGGTTCTGTATATACTTGTCTCTTAGCAGATGCTCCAATTGCTTCCCCTGGAGGCCAGAAAGAGTATCATACCATCCCTATATCTGACTTTCATGCTGACTTGTGCAGCTAATTAAATGTTTAGGCAAAGAATGGTCAGGTTGAACATGGAAGAAAATAACATTAAAAAGAAGAATACATGAAATTCAGGGAAAATCTTAAAAGCCAAACTAACAGATAAAGATACACAGGCTATAGTAGCTACTTTTTGTTTTACATGGGTAACAGTTATAAAATTTCTAGTTACCCCACTGCAATCACTATTCTCCTAGTACCTAAGTAGGAAGTAACACACATAATATTTTTGTGATAATATATACATTTATTATATATGATATTAATTAGTATTGCACATACTTCATAACACATTAGTACATGGGTTATATGCATTGCTGCTACAAAAATTCAAAAATACAAATTTGTTACAATTCTCTTAAAAAATCCTTCATCAGGTGACCTCCTCAAGGTCATTCCAATATTCTTTATATAAAGCTCTTCTGAATATTCTAGCATGACAGGTTTAACTCTGTTTGATATGGAAAAGAAACCTGGTGTGATTTTGTATGTTGACACATACTGTCATCCTTTAGGCTATAAGACCTTGTCTGTGTTTTCTTCATAAAAGAACCATGTTGGGTTATGATTCCCAAATAATACTTCCTTCTGTGTAATTTGAGCATGGAAGCAACTATGAAACCTCAGTCATTGATACAAGCAAAAGTAAAATGAAACAAAGTAAAACAACACATCTGTCATGCTTTAGAGGACACGTGTATGAAAAATTTCTACAAATAAGAGAGACAGATATGTGAAGACAATGGAACCACAGGAGCACATTACTCTACACTGTAGAGTAGATTTGGGAGTCTACACTTTTTAGAGATAGTAGGCAGAGAACACTGTCATGCCAAAGATCAATATTAGGAGCTCAATAACGAGATATATAAGCCATAACATCTGAGAAGACCATGGTAAAGACCAGAGCAAAGAGGCACAGTGTGATTAAAATATTACATTTAATTCTGGAATGGATATAAACTCACCACCATCCCAACAAGGAAGGAACCCCAAAAGGTTGTGCACTTCATATCACATGTAACCATTCTCTAAGGAAAATCAGGGATCATGGAGGCATAAAAATGATATCACAGAGATCAGCTCAAGATACCCAGACCCACACCAAGCAGTGTACAGACAGATATACAAAAAAAAAACCCAAAGCCCTTTTGAATACTCTTTTCAGTTGTATTCTGTTCATGTAATTATGTTTTATAGTGACATTTCATGTTTTTCTTTCTCTGATCAACTATGAGGGGTCTTTAACTTTTCCTGTCTGGCTAGTGTTTCCACTTTCACAAACCTGATTTTTATCATTTTATTGGCTTAATTCTGGCTTCACTGTCATTGGCTTTGATGTCCTTTTTATTTCCTTGCTTCTAATTGTTATGGATTATTTGATTTTTCAGATCAATTAATATTAATGTTTTCTTATTCTTGAGAGTTGATTTTAATCTGGGCAATAAATTGCTATAATATTCTCTATATTTGCTCCATACGGGATCTTTTCACCATTATCATCATGCTAATATCATCAAAAGAATAGTAATACTCTAATGTGAATATATTCTACACTTTTTCTAACCATGAACAAAGGACATTAATCCTATAGTTCACAAGCCTAGAGAAGGCAAATAACAAGGTGAAGCCAGAGAAAAACATCTATAGATCCTCCTGGATTTGGAAGCAAACAAGATTGCCAGGCAAAAGTTGAGAGCATAAGAGTGGGGGTAGGGATTTGGATAGAGTTGGGAGTGGGGTTGGGGGTAGGGGAGAGGGGAGAGAGACTGGAAAGACTGGGAAGAGCTTGGGGGAGTGGGAGGGTGGAAATGGAGGAAGGGTGGATATAGAAGCAGGGAAGAAGATATCTACATTAAGAGAGCCATTTTAGGGTTGGCAAGAGACTTGGCTCTAGAGGGGATCCCAGGTATCCACGGGGATGTTTCCAGCTAGGTCCTTGGGCAGCAGAGGAGAGGGTGCCTGAACTGGCCTTGCCCCACTATCACACTAATAATTATCTCAAATATCACCATAGAATTTCCGTCCGGTGACGGATGGAGATAGAGACAGAGACCTTCATCAGAGCAACCGACTGAGCTCCCAAGGTCCAGTTGAAGAGCAGAAGGAGGTAAAAGATGAGCAAGGAAGTCAGGATCGTGAGGGGTTGGTCCACCTGCTGAGGCAGAGTGTCTGTTCTAATGGGGGCTCACCAAATTCAACTGGACCAGGACTGAATGACTCTCTGAATGTGGTTGACAATGGGGGCTGACTGAAAAGCCCTTGATAAAGGCACTGGGACTTGTTTCTATTGCATGTACTGGCTTTCTGGGACCCTAACCTGTTTAGATACACAACTTCCTAGGCCTGAATGTAGGGGGGGCTTAGGGAGGGAGAGAAAGGAGGGTGAGTGGGGGAATGGAAGGGAAATAGGAGGATGGGAGGAACTGTAAATATTTGAATGGAAAAATAAAAAACAGGATAAAAAGAATAGTAATTCAATGTTATACAAGAAAAGAAAAGTGTATCATTCCCTGTCACGAATGGAAGAGGTACTCAAACAAGAAATACCAAGGGGCTGGAGAGATGGCTCAGAGGTTAAGAGCATTGCCTGCTCTTCCAAAGGTCCTGAGTTCAATTCCCAGCAACCACATGGTGGCTCACAGCCATTTGTAATGGGGTCTGGTTCCCTCTTCTGTCCTACAGGCATACACACAGACAGAACATAATAAATAAATATTTAAAAAAAACAAGAAATACCAAGCATATAGTTAAAGAGCTGCCATCTACTTTGTTGTATTGCCTCTTGTAGTGATAGGAGCAGCAGGCTGCTTCCCACTGCCCAGCTAGCTTTACCCGAAATAATTACCCAGAAACTGTATTCTTTTAAACACTGCCTGACCCATTATATCTAACCTCTTCTTGGCTAACTCTCACATCTTAATTAACCCATTTCTAATTATCTGTATATCACCACGAGGTCGTGGTTTACTGGCATGAGTCTAGCCAGCATCCATCTCGGGAAGGGGAATCATGGCATCTGCCCGACTCTGCCTTCTTTCTCCCAGCATTTTGTTCAGTCTACTCCACCTATCTAAATTCTGCCCTGTCAAAAGCCAAGGCAGTTTCTTTATTAACCAATGAAAGTAACACATAGACAGATGACCCTGCTACATCATTTCCCCTTTTACTGTTTAAACAAAAAGGAAGGCTTTCACTCTAACATAGTAAAATTACATATAACAAAATAGTTATCAAGCAATAATTACAGTTATAATATCTATATCTATTTTGTCTTTTATCATAACTAAGGAAAACTATATCTATTTATTCTTCAACTCCATCAAAGACTCCAGAAGGATATAATATTATCTAAGTAAACAAGAAATAAACAACTTCCAAACTCTAGAAATGACAGAGACATCTCGCTGCCTGTACAGTCACCCAAAGTTCTTTTGTACCATTGGGGCATCCATCTTCAGCCTACAGGCCCATAGTATCCAGCAGACATTTCCATGAAGCAGGAAATTTCAAAGGAAGTTCAGTCACTATCTGCTATGTCCTGCAGAATGTCTTGCAAACTCTTTCATGAATCAGGAACCCAGAAAGACCATCTCACCTTTATGCAAGCTCAGCAGTCCTCTCTCTGTGGGTTCTTCATGTCCAGTTTATGCAACAGTCCAGGCAAGAGCAGTTTCTTGCCCAAATGGCTATCAAACACCATAAGGAGCCTTTTTGATACCCATCCTCCTCTTGAAGTAGCTGGTGCTGCCAGGAAAAGACATGTCTCATTGTCATGAAAAGCCCTAAGTTATCAAAACATTTTAAATGCCATATTCCATAGTCTTGGAAAGATATGAAGAATGCCTATCTAACTGAAATATATCTCTATATATCCAGAAAATACAACTAACATGACTACAAGCTTGACTATTATTGATGATTATCCATCAACAGCCTATATTTCCTAATTATACATTACATTTTTAAATGAACTACACAATCACAATACCTTAATCAAGATCAGAAATACATATACATATAACAAAATTGAGTTTAAAATCCATACCAATGCAAATTATTCATATCTATATCAGCCTCTGATAACTATTTTCATATTATGTAAAACCAAGTAAGGCAGACATTGAAAAATACATGCGAAATGTAATCTTTTATAGGGTCTTCCTGAATTTTAATTTTTTTCCATATGTTTATGTATGTATTTGTGATGTAGATTATGAATCTTAAAAGGTAGCCATGAGAAGGAAAATGAAGTCTTAAGAAACTGGAACAAGGGTAAGAATAGTAATAGAGTACATATGACATAAAAGTGGGATATGTATTAGGAATATTTCTTAATATTAGCTCCCTGACGACTAAAAAAATCCCAATCAAGTCAAATCAAAACAAGCCAAATTAAAAAATATCCAGGTTTAATGGGAGATCTGCGCTCTCAGGTGGCTCAAGGGGGAAACCTGGAAGCCGCAGGAATGTGCCCCCTGGGAGTAAGAAAGGGAGACCATGTGTTCCTCGTTTTTTGGGATCACTTTAATACCCTGGAGAGCAGTAAGGAAAGAAAATCAGCAAACACCAAATATTTATGAAAATATCTAATAAAATATTTTATATTTTCTGCCAATGTGAATAGAAACTGCTCTTTGGTTTTCCATCCACTCAGACCCGAATAATTGTACTTAATTTTAGCTAGCTCTTACAACTTTAATTAACCTATTCTTATTAATTTATATATTATCACAAGCTGTGGTCTACTGGTAAGTTTTGGCATCTTTCTCCTTTGGCAGCTACATGGTGTTTCAATGACTCAGTCTTCTTTTCTTCTCTATATTTGCTTGGATTTCCTGCCTTGCTATAGTCTGCCCTGCCATAGACCAAAGCAGCTTCTTTATTAAAACAATGGTAATGAAGCACATTTACTGCTATGGCACATTGGTCTGTATGCTGTCACTTGGATTTTTAATAAACACTGACTGCCCAGTAGCCAGGAAGGATGTATAGGTGGAGTGGTCAGGCAGGAAATAGAGGTGGGACAATGAGAATTCTGGTAAGAAGGAAGGTTCAGTCTGCAGTCATCACCCAGCTGCAGAGGAAACTGGACACAGAGCAAACAAGTTGTGACTGCCACATTGAAAAAGGTACCAAACCACATGGTTAACGTAAGGAATAATAATTAGTTAATAAGAAGCCTGAGCTAATGGGCTTATCAGTTTTTAATTAATGTAGACCCCTGTGTGATTTCTTAACTGTGGGATAGAAAACTTGCCCAACAAATGGTGCCCAATGTGTAGACAACTGTATCCACAGAAAACCTGAGAGAGTTTGGTAGGTAATTTCAGACACAAAATAACAACATTAAGCATAGCTTCTTGGTAGCAGCAATTTCTTAGGTTTGCTTTCTTTGCTGGAGGCAAGCACATCTCATTTAAGAGGGGCTTCCTGACTCAGCTTTAGCTGTGAAACCTTGCACCTTTTTAAGAGACCTAGCATCCAAACAATTAAATGATATTTATGAGTTGCTGACAGCCTGCTTCTTGGTGGTGACAGGGACCTTGAAACTCCATAAAATTTTGGTGATAAACATGGCTGTGTCAGGTACGTCTGCCTTGAGGCTAGACTCTCAGATAGCTAAAGAATGGACTGGATCCAGTCATGAAAGCCATGGCTTTAATCCTAGCCATATCATTTAGCAAATTAAAAATTTATGTGGTCAGAAAAAGAGAGATATACAATAAATATAGATTCAGACAAAAAAAAAGCCTTTAAACCGTTTACAGTTTAAAAATATATATAGGCTTGGGAGAGAAAAGGAAAAAAAAGAATAAAGTTCTTAAAATAACAACAAAAAAGAATAGTTAGGTGTGGTGGCAAACACCTTTAATTCTAACACTTGGGAAGCAGAAGCAGGCAGATCTCTGAGAGTTCAAGGACAGCCTGGTCTACAAAGTGAATTCCAGGACAGCCAAAGATACACAGAGAAAACCTGTCTCAAAAAGTCAAAAAATAAAAATAAAAGAAATATAGGTTAAAAACAAGCCACATAAAGATGAAAAATAAACAGAGAGTCTGGACACTGTATGTTATTGTGTTGTCTTTAAATTGTTTGATGACGGAGAAAGGAGTAAAAGATGCTAAAAGACATTTGATTATAAATGCTGCTTGATTAATCCGATGTATATATATTGACTTCAAAATTTAAGTCAAAAGATATGTTACTTTGAAGAAGAGGTTTTGCTTTTGTTTCCACTGGAGATGACGGACTGTAGATTCATTCAGTGTTAAGAAAAATCAGGTTTGACAAAGGAAGATCTCCTGAGAAATCTTTGGTAGGAACAGATGGCATAGATGGCTGAGTTCCATATCCAGAACAGATTCAAGACTGTTGCCTGAGATGATCAATCCCCACAGGATACTCCAGTTAGAACTTGATCATAATTCTAAATTTTCTTTAGGTCCCAATAAGATTATCAGTGCCCCCATTCAGCAGGAAGTAACTTAGAAAACTATGCCCACATTCCCCCCAAAATGGATTATAGCTATTTACCGTTGTTTAGAGTATTGGTTACAAGCGCCCATGAAGAGGAATAGCACCTTTATCTTTAAATTCCTGGGGACTCTTTATAGGCACCATTTTCCCAGCAGGAAAGAGAGACTCATAACTAGTGACAGAAACTCAGAATAGACTATAGAAGTTTTGTTCTGTCTATATAGAGAGATTCCAGATTATTGGAGAATCTTCATGGGGTCTTCCTTGATCAAACCTGATTTTTCTTAGCCCAGAATGAATCCACAACTTTCATTTCCCATGGAAATAAAAGCAAAACCTCTTCTCCAAACATACCTTTTGACTTAAATTTTGAAGTCAAAGCATTTTCAAAATATATATGTTGGATTTGTCCAGCAGCACTTATAATAAAATATCTTTTGGCACCTTTGCTTCTTCCTCAGTCATCAAAAAATTTAAAGATAACACAATAATATACAGTATTCAGACTCTCTGAGTATTTTCATCTTTATCTGGCTTTATTTTAACCTCTATTTATTTTATTTTTAGTTTTTGGCTTTTTGAGACAGGTTTTCTTTGTGTATCTTTGGCTGTCCTGGAATTCACTCTGTAAACCAGGCTGTCCTTGATCTCACAAAGTTCTGCCTGCCTCTGCTTTCCAAGTGTTGGAATTAAAGGTGTGTACCACCACATCCAACTATTCCAGATAATATCGATATTCCATTTTGGTGTGCTGTATAATATAGAGTCCTCTCTCCTTCAACTGGAGTGGTGCAGATTCTGCCCATAGGATCAATTTCAGTATTTCTCAGAGAGGAGTTGACCACCTAAGTTTCCTAAAGATGAAAACTGGGAGTGGATATAAAGATCCCTATTCTAGATTAGTAGACCATGGTTAATCAAGGTTCACTGTGTCCTTTTGAGGAACCTATACTAAACTGAGATTGTTAAAATGAGTCTGTTCTTAAGTTTTCCAATCTGTATCTGGGAACTTAGAGGTCTCGAAGACATTTTGTAAAATTCCCAAAGACATGACTATGCTTTCAAAACTAAGGTAA
Source organism: Myodes glareolus (assembly GCF_982192425.1). Lineage (NCBI taxonomy): Eukaryota > Metazoa > Chordata > Mammalia > Rodentia > Cricetidae > Myodes > Myodes glareolus. The sequence goes on along the minus strand of NC_142053.1, from coordinate 11,837,396 downwards.
GTTCTTAAGGTGATCTCTAAAAGCCTCTTTCAGGATAGAAGACTCCCAAATAATGCAGTTTCATGTCTGTGGTCAGCATAGTTCTAAGTGGGGCCCACTTATATGTTTGGATCCTTCACTCCTTCATTCCCTGGGACCTTTCTTTCACCAATACCATTTTAAACTTTGTTAGAGAGAAGTGAGAAGACATGAGAGTGAACTGTGGAAGCTAGACTCTTGGCAGAGAGACCCCAGATTATATAATTCAGCTAGTGTTAGTCACTTGTGGAAATGAGCCCCTTCTGCTCCTTCTAGGAGATGGGGAGTAACTCTGTCCATAGGTGGTGTAGGAGGTCCTTCTATATTTCTGTTTTTTTCATTGGTTGAATAAAGAAACTGACTTGGCCTTTGGAAAGGGCAGCCCTTAGATGGACAGAGTAGACAGAACAAAATGCTTGGAAGAAGGGAAGTGTGGGAAATGCCATGAATCTCCAGCCTAAGATGGACGTAGTTTAGAATCTTGTTGGTAAGCCACAGTCACGTGGTGATACACAGATTTAATAAAAATAGGTTTATCAAGATTTGAGAGTTAGCCAATGAGAGGCTAAAGCTAATGGATCAGGCAGTAATTTAATTAATACAATTTCTGTTGTGTTATTTTGGGGGCTAAGCTAGCCAGGTAGAAGGATGCAGCCTGCTCCTTCTCTACAACACAAGAGTTGCTTCAGAGTTTTCTAAATGAAGGGACATGATATATTCTGAGTAAAATGGGAATGTTAGAGTAGGACTCTGAAGGCCCATCCAGATAAATAAGTTGGGATAATAAAGTTACACTGTATTTTTTTGAAGGTTCTATGCCAAACTCTGAATGACTTGTAGAAAATAACCCTGCACAAGCTTCTGCTTGTTGGGACATGGGGCAGAATCAGAGCCATTGTGTTAGGTTTCTGAAGCTTAGAGGACCCCTTATTGTTGACTTATAATAGTCTCCATACTCATTCATTCACACTTACATCCAGGCACTTGGAGGGGGGTATCTTAGAGACATTTTATCAGCTTTCTGAAAGGAAAAAGATCGCTCCACACTTTCAGAGTCAAGCTGAAAGCATAAGGTTGATTCTAAAAGCCTCTTCTGTGATAGAAGAACTCCAAATAATGCAGTTTCACCCCTTCACTTAACATTATACCAGAGAGTTCCTACTTGAAGGCAGCAGTCGCTTGCTCAATCAGTCCTTGGAAATTCTACTGAGGACCCATTTTAGAAGGTTCTGAAGATGAAGACTATTTTTGTCCTTGATGAAAGTCTGGTTAGAGACTGGACTGAGAAAGCCCCACTCCAGATAGAGGCTGCCACAATATTAAAGCTGTACCAGTGGGGTGAGCACTACACCAAACGGTGGAACATAGTTGCAGTGGAGGTCCTGAGATTTTTTGTCAATCTGTAATTGTGGATTGTGCAGAGGAGCGATGTTTACATGTCCGTTTAGATGAGATTTCAGGTTTCAAGGTACATTTAGCACTGGAGAGTGGACTGCAGAAATCCCACTCCATCTAGATGGTACCCAAATAAATCAACTGTGGTGTATTTCAAGGAATAAACCTCTTATTCTCCCTTTCCTAGGAGGGACCAGGAGCCAGACTCAGAAAGAGATTAGGAGATTCAGAAAGAGGAGAGGCAGTGTGCCTGTTGGAAAAATGTGAATACTTATTGGGCTGTGAAATCTCCACCATATATAAAAAAGATGGGATAATCAAGATACAATGTGCACTTTTTTCACCCTGAAACAAAGTATGGTTAACTGGGGAAATGAGCCTCTCCCCTATCTTCAACATCTAATTTTGGGAGATTTCTGATTGGGCGGCTGTTGTGGATGTCCTCTCTTAGGCTTCTCAAATTGGGGTAAAAAATCCTGGAGGGGACCATTTCAGTGCTAGTGTTGATGTCAGGCAAGCAGATGTCATGAAAAGCAGAAGGAGTCAATGTATGGACCATCTTTAAGGACTGAGAATAAAGCAAATTATAAAGGGATAATGCTATCAGGCCATGTGATAGTGTCAGCCCTTATCCACATTAAGTGCTTTGATTTCTTAAATCACCTCAAAAAATGTGTGTGTCTTTGGAGAGATGAATTCTAGTGTAAAGGGGAGATATCAACAAGCACAAAAACTTCAAGTGTACTTAGGGAGCTCCATCTTAGTAGAGGTAAGTAATCACTGGGGATCCCATACAAAGGTTGACAGGATAAGACTGTGTCAACAACTCACTTCACCTGGTAGGTAAGGAACTAGAAGAGAGTGGGGAACACAGGCAGAGAGATCCCAAATTATGACAAGGTCCAAGTAAGGAAATCAAATGATAAATAAAGGAATGTCCAGTTCAGACAAAAACAGAGATACCACAAAAGTCTTCCTAGAATGCTGTCTCTCCCACAGTCCTCTGTAAAGCTCTTACTCTGGAATCTGTATTCTGTTTTCAGGACTTTGTCTAGGGGAACACAAGTATCTTCTAAAATACCACTTGGTCAAAGTCATGAAATGGAAGATCAGGTATGTGGGAGGACTCAAGGTGAGAAATGATATAGTCCCACCAGCAACATAGGGGACCAAGTACTCAGTTAGCAGTGGGAAAATCCAAGCACTTTGTAAGGATCCTTTCCTCTTAGCTCTATTTTCCCTAACACAAATAAACCTTTGCTTTAAGAAACGAGATACTTGGATCACAGAAAAATTTTAGACCTCTCCATCTATCCAGGCAAATATCAGGTTGGTATCCAATCTTTGCATAAAGGGACCATAATGAATTGGGATGCAGTCCCCCTGAAAAGGTGTAAGAAGGTGTGAGGAGCCCTCACTATTCTATCGCACTGCCTTCTGTTCTATCTTAGAAGCTCAGACGCTTGTTCTGAGACTGTGCTCAGGGAAAAGGGGTATACCCCAATGAGCCCCCTTTCAGGCTCTTAGAGAACAAGCAGGACCAGATTTTTTTGGCCCTAGAACGCCACTCAAGGAAATCCTGTAGCATTTTGAGAGCCATCCAAAGAGCAACTTTCAGAGGTTATTCATCTTCCTTTCTTTCCCAGGTCTGTGAATCACTGGACTTGTTTGTGAACCTGAACTTACCTGTTCTTTTAAAGGAAACTTAAGGTGAATCCTACTGAAAACAGGAAGATCTTGATATTAGTTATACATACATAATTGTTTATCCATGTTAGGAGGCTATTATTATCTTCAAAACAAATGAGAATGACCTCTAATTTGTAATATGTCACAAAATACCAAGACACTGAAATTAAAATTTCTTGGACCATGGGAAAGAAATTGGCATTAACATGAAAAACAAAATAAAATTAATTTTTTCCTTGTCTTACAGTGTTTACTTTCTCATTCTGGTTAAGTAATTAAAATTAAAACTAAAGCAAACTGAATGCAATCTGTTCCCCAAACCTTCACTGAGCAACTGCACTTAGTACGGTCCCATGCTAGCAAGGGAACATAACAGAAGCCATGTCCATTATTAGTCGTACAAAGGTAAAGTGCAGGAACCACAGCTCTGTGAGGAAGGCAGTGAAGAGTATTTTAGACTCCAAAGACAAGTGCAGGAGGGCTGCAGATGACTCTTCTGGAATGATCATCCCAACATCAGTGATATAAACCAAGGAACTTGGGAGACTGGGATAGTGATTGTAATTACCTGCAACGGAGCTCAGGCCAGGCCCTTGGGAAGTTTGGTAACCTTAGGAATGAGTGTTTTTGATCTTAGTCATTCTGACAGGTATAAGATGTAGTTCAAAGTCATTTTGATTCACATTTTCCCAGGTGCTAAGGATGGTAAACATTTTTTAAATGTCTCTTGGCCATTTTAGCTTCCTCTGCTGAGAATTCTGTTTAGATCTCTACCCCATTTTTAATTGTATTATTTGCTTTTTTGATATCTAGGTTCATGAGTTCTTTATGTAATTTGGCTATTAACCCTCTGTCAGCTATGAAGCAAGTAACAAAACAAATCCCTCCTCTGGGGTGCTGTTTTGTTCTCTTGATCATATCCTTTGACTTAAAGAAGCTTTTCAGTTTTATGAGGTCCTATTAGTTAATTGCTCTTTCTTTATGAGAAAGTAATTTTATTAAATTATAAAAGTTTCCATTTCCAACACCCTCCCACTCCCCCCATTCCCTCTCCTCCTCCCTCTCCATCCCTAAGAGCAGTCAGGGTTTCCTGCCCTGTGGGAAGTTCAAGTTCCTCCCCCCTCCCTCCAGGTACAGGAAGGTGAGTATCCAAACAGACTGGATCCCCAAAATCCAGTATATGCAGAGGAAACAAGTCCCAGTGTAATTCTCAATGGCTTTTCATAAAGGCTCCGAGCCAGCCACTTTCAGAGAATCTGGCCACATTCAGAGAATCTGGTTGGATCACGTGCTTGTTCAGTCCCAGTCCAACTGGCCTTGGTGAACTCTCATTAGATCAGTCCCCTTGTATCAGTGGGTGGTCGCATCCCTTGCAGACCTGATTTACTTTTTCATGTTCTTCCTCCTTCTGCTCCTCATTTGGATCTTGGGGGGCTCAGTCCCATGCTTCAATGTGGGTCTCCATCTGTATCACCATCCATCGTCGGATGAAGGTTCCCTCTGGTCTTGCCTTCTTTGCTCACGTTCTCTTTCCTTCTGCTTCTCGTTTGGACCTAGCGAGTTAAGTCCAGTGTTCCAATGTGGGTCTCTGTCTCTATCTCCATCCATAGCCAGATGAAGGATCTATGGTGATAAGCAAAATATTCATCATATGGTTATGGGCCAAGACCGGTTCAGGCACCCTCTCCTCTGTCCAGAGAACAATCTAGGGATCTCTCCTTGGACCTGGGATCCCATATATAATCAAGTCTCCTGTAAACCCTAAAATGACTCCCTTAGTTGAAATATATTCTTCCCTGATCCCATATTCATCCTTCCTCCCTCACCCCATCCCAGTCCACCAAGCTTTCCCCATTCCTCCCCTACTCCCTGCTCTCTAACCCTCTCCCCTTCCAACAACCCTCCCACCCCCCCCATGCACCCGAGGTTACCTGGGACTCTTGTCTAGTTCCTGTCTCCTAGCGGATAACTAAATAATCTTCATCAGGTTCACCTTCTTGTTTAGCTTTTCTAGGATCACGAATAATAGGCTCAAAGACCTTTAATTATGGTTAGAATCCACTTATGAGTGAATACATACCGTGTTCCTCTTTTGGGATCTGGCTTACCTCACTCAGTTAAGCATTTTCTATTTCCATCTATTTGTATGCAAAATTCAAGATGTCATTGTTTTTTACCGCTGAGTAAAACTCTAATGTGTATATGTTCCACACCATTTTTAACCATTCTTCTATTGAGGGGCACCTAGGTTGTTTCCAGGTTCTGGCTATTACAAATAGTGCTGCTATGAACATAGTTGAACAAATGCTTTTGTGGTATGTTAGGGAATCTCTTGGGTATATTCCCAAGAGTGGAATTGCTGGGTCCTGAAGGAGGGTGACTCCCAGTTTCCTGAGAAACCGCCACACTGATTTCCACAGTAGCTGCACAAGTTTGCATTCTAATTCTTCACGACTCACAGGTCTATTTAGATTGTTCACCTGGTCTTGTTTCAACTTTGGTATATGGTACTGATCTCAAAAAATGTCCATTTCTTTTACATTTTCCAACTTTGTGGCATATAAACTTTCGTAGTAAGATCTAATGATTCTCTGAATTTCCTCTGTGTTTGTGGTTATGTCCCCCTTTTCATTTCTGATCTTATTAATTTGAATGTTCTCTCTCTGCCGTTTGATTAATTTGGATAGGGGTTTGTCAATCTTGTTGATTTTCTCCAAGAACCAGCTTTTTGATTCATTGATTCTTTGGATTGTTTTCTCTGTTTCTATTTTGTTGATTTCAGCCCTCAGTTTGATTATTTCCAGTCTTCTAGACCTCCTGGGTGAATCAGCTTCTTTTTTTCTAGACCTTTCAAGTGTGCTTTAAGTCTCCAATGTGTGCTTTCTCCGTTTTCTTTAATTGGGCACTTAGTGCTATGAACTTTCCTCTTAGCACTGCTTTCATAGTGTCCCATAGGTATGAATATGTTGTGTCTTTTTTTTCATTAAATTCAAGGAAGACTTTAATTTCTTTCTTTATTTCTTCCTTGACCCAGGGGTGATTTAGTAGTTGACTGTTCAACTTTCATGAATTTGTTTGCTTCCTGGGGTTAGCATTGTTGTTCAATTCTAACTTTAATCCATGGTGGTCTGACAAGACACAGGTGGTTACTAATATTTTTTTTTTTTTATCTGTGGAAGTTTGCTTTGTTACCCAGTATGTGGTCAATTTTCGAGAAGGTTCCATGAGCTGCAGAGAAGAAGGTATATTCTTTCCTATTTGGGTGGAATGTTCTATAGATGTCTCTTAAGTCCATTTGATTCAATACCTCCAATAATTCTCTTATTTCTCTACTAAGTTTCTGTCTGATTGACCTGTCCATTGGTGAGAGAGGAGTGCTGAAGTCTCCTACTATTAGTGTCTGTGGATTGATGACTGCCTTGAGTTCTAGAAGTGTTTCTTTTACATAAGTAGGAGGCTTTATATTAGGGGCATAGATGTTCAGGATTGAGACTTCCTCCTGATGAATTATTCCTGTTATGAGTATAAAATGTCCGTCTCCATCTCTTCTGATTGATTTTAGTTTGAAGTCAATTTTGTTAGATATTAGAATGGCCACACCCGCTTGTTTCTTAGGTCCGTTTGCTTGGAAAATCTTTTCCCAGCCCTTTACTCTGAGTAGATGTCTGTCTTTGTGGTTGAGGTATGCTTCTTGTAAACAGCAGAATGTTGTATCCTGTTTTTGTATCCAATCTCTTAGTCTGTGTCTTTTTATAGTTGAATTGAGTCCATTAATATTAAGTGATATTAATGACCAGTGGTTGTTGACTCCGGTTATTATTATTTTTTGTTTGTTTGTTTAATACAGTTTGCATGTGTCCCTTCTTTGAGTTAAGCTCATGAAGGGTTGCTAGATGTCTGAGTTATTGTAGGCAGTGTTGGCAGTGTTGGATTCCTTGGGTTGCGATTTTCCTTCTATTACTTTCTGTAAGGCTGGGTTTGTGACTATGAATTGTTTAAATTTGTTCTTATCCTGGAATATTTTGTTTTTTCCATTGATAGTGAATGATAGCTTTCCTGGGTATAGTAGTCTGGGTTTGCATCCATGGTCTTTTAGTTTCTGCAGTACCTCTATCCAGGACCTTCTGGCTTTCATGGTTTCCATAGAGAAGTCTGGTGTAAGTCTGATAGGTTTACCTTTATAAGTTACTTGACCATTTTCCTTTGCAGCTCTTAATATTCTTTCTTTAATCTGTATGTTTTGTGTTTTGATTATTATATGGCGAGGGGATTTTTTTTATCAAGTCTATTCAGTGTTTTGTATGCTTCTTGAACCTTCATAGGAATATCATTCTTTAGGTTGGGAAAGTTTTCTTCTATAATTTTGCTGAATATATTTTCTGGGCCTTTGATCTGCAGTTCTTCTCCTTCTTCAATCCCTATTATTCTTAGATTTGGTTTTTTTATTGTGTCCCAGATTTCTTGAATGTTTTGTGATGAGAATTTGTTGGATTTGCTGGTTTCTTTGATCAGAGCATTTATCTTCTCTATGGTATCTTCAGACTCTGAGATTCGTTCTTCCATCTCTTGTATCCTATTGGTTATGCTTGATTCTGTAGTCTCTGTTTGTTTACCTAGATTTTCCATATCCAGCCAGCCCTCGTTTTGTGTTTTCTTCATTGCCTCCATTTCAGTTTTCAATTCTTGAACTGTTTCCATTACCTGTTTGATTGTTTTTTCTTGGTTTCCCAGTGTATCATTCACAGATTTACTCATTTCTTCGAACTTTTTGTTATACTTCTCATCCATTTCTTTGCTCATTTCTTCAGTCTTTTTGTTATACTTCTCATCCAGTTCTTTAAGGGAATTATTCATATCCTGTTTAAAAGACTCTATTGCTTTCATAATGGCACTTTTTCCCACTTTTTCTGAATTAAGAGGTTCAAGTCCTTCTATTATAGGGTCGTTGGGATCTGGTGATTTCATGCTGTTTTTTAGATTGTTGGAGGAGTTCTTGCCTTGGTGTCTGCCCATCTCTTACTTCAACTGCTCTATATTGGATCTTCTGGTACCAGGTCAGTTTCCCTTGTTGGGCAGGGACTTCACTGACAGAAGGTCTACCTTTCCTCAGGGAGTCTATTGAAACACAGGCACTCCCTCCTGCCGGGTTGCACTCACAGACCCAGCCCAGTGTGCAAGGGAGCTGCTCTGGGGAGATCTTGTGGCCCCAGGGGGAAGGGGAGGAAGAGAGGAAGGTGTACCTGGATGAAGGCTGGGATGGGATTCAGGATAGCTCCACAGGGTGGAGCCATCACTGCAGGGTGACCAGAAAGTCAAGGGGGGTGGGGAAAGTCTGAATTCATCCTAGCTGAAGCCCTCGGGCCAGGAGCAAACTCACCCCTCCTCCAATGGATGTCTGCTAGAAGTTCACTGTCTCTTGCTGGCCAGGAATATGGCTTAGCTGATTCAGGGCCTGCCTGACCCCAGGCAGGCTCTCAAAGCACAGGAACTGCCCCTGCCGGGCTGAGCCCACAGCCCAAGCTCAGCATGCAAGGGAGCAGCTCTGGGGAGATCTTGTGGCCCCAGGGGGAAGGGGGAAAGAGAGGAAGGTGTACCTGGATGAAAGCTGGGATGGGATTCGGGAGAGCTCCCAGGGGGGAGTCACCACTGCTGGGCAACCAGAAAGTCGAGGGGGGTGGGAAAAGTCTGAATTCCTCCTAGCTGAAGCCCTCGGGCCAGGAGCAAACTCACCCCTCCTCCAATGGATGTCTGCTAGAAGTTCACTGTCTCTTGCTGGCCAGGAATGTGGCTGAGCTGATTCAGGGCCTGCCTGTCCTCAGGCAGGCTCTCAAAGCACAGGAACTGCCCCTGTCCGACTGAGCCCACAGCCCAGGCTCAGCGTACAAGGAAGAAGCTCTGGGGAGATCTTGTGGCCCCAGGGGGAAGGGGGAAAGAGAGGAAGGTGTAGTTAATTGTTCTTAATGCCTGTGCTATTGGTCCTCTGTTCAGAATGTTGTCTCCTGTGTCTCCTGTTCAAAGCTCTTCTTCACTTTCTTTTCTATCATATTTAGTGTATCTGGTTTTATATTGAGGATTTTGATCCACCTGGACTTGAGTTTTGTGCAGGATGATTGATATGGATCCATTTGCATTCTTCTACATGATGGCATCCAGTTATACCAGCCCCACATATTGAAGATGCTTTATTTTTTCCATTATATATTTCTGTCTTCTTTGTCAAAAATCAGCTGTCCCCAGGTGCGTGCATTTACATATTGGTTCTCAATTCAATTCCAGCGAACGACCTGCCTGCTTTTATGTCAAACCATGCAGTTTTTAGAACTACAACTCTGTAGACACCTTATAATCAGAGATGGCAATACCTCCAGAAGTTCTTCTATTGTATAGGATTATTTTAGCTATCCTGCATTTTTTTTGGTTTTTCTTATGAAGTTGAGTGTTAATCTTTCAAGGTCTGTAAAGAATTGGTCCGGATTTTAATTGGGATTGTGTTGAACCTGTAGATTAATTTTGGTAAGATGAACATTTTTATTATGTTAAAAATACTGGTAGTGACATGACAGATCTTTCCATCTTCTAGTATCATCTCTAATTTTTGTATCTAAAGACTTGAAGTTCTTGTCACACAAGTCTTCTACTTTCTTGGTGAGAGTTTCATCAATATATTTTACATTATTTGTGCTATTGTGAAAGGTGTTGTCTCCCTGATTTCTCTTTTAGCCTTTATTTATCATTTGTATATGAGAATACTACTGATTTCTATTTTAGTTAATCTGATATGGAGCCAATTCACTGAAGGTGTTTATCAATCATAGGAGTTCCTTGGTAAAATTTTTTGGGTATTTTGTATATACTATTTTATCCTTTGCAAATAATGACTCCTTGACTTCTTCCTTTCTAATTTATACCTTGTTGATCTCCTTTAGATGTCTGATTGCCCTAGCTAGAACATTAAGTACTATATTGAATAGATATGAAGTGGACTACCTTGTCTTATTCCCGATTTTAGTGGAAATGTTTTGATTTTCTCTACATTTGACTTAATGTTGGCTGCAGGCTTGCTTTAAATTGCCTTTATTATTACTAGATATGTCTCTTCTCTTCCTGATCTCTCCAAGACCTCTATCTTGAGAGGGTTTTGAAATTTGCCAAAGACTTTTTTCAGAATTTAATCAGATGATCGTGTGTTTTGTTTCTTTCAGTTTGTTTATATGGTGGATTACATTGAAATATTTTCATATGTTAAATTATCCCTACATGTCTGGAATGAAGTCTACTTGATCATGGATGTTTTTTTGATGTGTTTTTAAATTTGGTATGTGAATATATCATTTAGTATGTTTGTGTCAATGTTTAATGTTCAATGTTCATTGTTCAATAGGTCTGTAATTCTCTTTCTTTGTTGAATCTTTGTATAGATTGGATAACAGGGTGACTGTGATCCCATAAAAATGAATCTGGAAATGTTGTTTCTGTTTCTATTTTGTGGAATAATTTCTGGAGTATTAGTATTAGAACTTCTTTGAATATCTAATAGAATTCCATGCTAAGACCATCCAACCCTTGGCTTTCATTGCTTTGGAGACTTTTAATTACTGCTTTTATTTCCGTAGGGGTTAAATGTTTTTTATATGGTTTATCTGATCTTGATTTATCTTTGGTAAGTGGTAACTATTCATAAATTTGTTCATTTCCTTTAGATTTTTCAAATTTTTGGAGTACAGATTTTTGAACTATGACCTAATTATTCATTGGATTTTCTCATGGTTTGTTATTATGTCCCCCTTTCCATTTCTGATTTTGCTGATTTGAATATTCTCTCTTTGACTTTTCGTTACTCCGGATAAGGGCTTATCTGTCTTGTTGATTTTCTTGATGGACCAACACTTTGTTTCTTAATTAATTGTTTTCTTTGTTTATATTTTATTGATATCAGTCCTTAGTTTGAGCATTTCCTGCCATCTACTCCTCTTGCATGTGCTTATTTCTTTTTGTTCTAGAGCTTTCAAGTGTGGTGTCAGGTTGCTAATATGAGATCTCTGCACTTTATGTATGCAATTTTATTATGAACTTTTCTTGTAGCACCACTTTCATTGTGTCCCATAAGTTTGGATACATTGTACACTCATTTTCATTGAATTCTGGGAAGTCTTTAATTTCTTTATCTCTTCCTTGATCCAGAGGTGATTCAGTAGGGAGTTGGTCAGCTTCCATGAGTTTGTAGGATTTCTGTTGTTGAAATGGAGTTTCAATCCATGGGTCTGATAGGATAGAGGAGGTTATTTCAATTTTCTTGTATCTATTAAGACTTGCAATGCGATTGAGTATGTGGTCAATTTTTGGAGAATGTTCCATAGGTGCTAAGAAGAAGATATATTATTTTCTGTTTGGATGAAATGTTATATATATGTCTGTAAGTTACATTTGATTAATAATGTCTGTTAACTCCATTATTTGTTTAGTTTTTTGTCTGGGTGATCTGTTCATTGGTGAGAGCAGTGTAATGACATATCCCACTATTAATGAGTGAGGCTCAATGTATTATTTAAACTTGAGTAATGTTTCTTTTACAAATATAGATGCCCTTGCATTTGGGACATAAATATAAATAATTGAGATGCCATCTTGATGTATTTTCTTTGATGAGTATGAAATGTCCTTCATCTTTTTTTGATTAATTTTGTTTTGGTCTGTTTTGTTCAATATTAGAACAACTACCTTAGTTTTCTTCTTGGGTACATTTGCTTGGAAAATCTTTATCCAACCCTTTAATCTGAGGTAATTTCTGTGTTTGATGTTGAAGTCTGTTTCTTATATGCAGCAAAAGAATAGACCCCGTTTTAATATCCATTCTGCTAATCTTTTCTTTTTATTGGGAAATTGAGAAAATTGATATTGAGAGATATTAATGACCTATGATTTTTAATTTTTGTTATTTTCATGGTGGTGCTGGTGATTGTGTGTGTGTGTGTGTGTGCGTCTGTCTGTGTGTGTGTGTCTATGTGCCTGTGTCTTTGTGTGTATATGTATAACCCTTCATTGGGTTATGCTGATGTGAGATTATTTATCACCTGTATTTTTATGGGTGCACTTAAGCTCAATGGGTTGGAATCTTCTAACACCTTCTGTATGGCTGGATTTATTGAAAGTTATTGTTTAAATTTAACTTTGTCATGAAATATCTGGTTGTCTCTATTTATGTTGATTAAAAATTTTGTCTGTGATAGTAGTCTGAGCTGACATCTGTAGTCTTAGAGTCTGCAAGACATCTACCCAGGCCCCTTGGACTTTTAGAGACTCAATTGAGAAGATGGTTATAATTCCAATGTTCTTTTTTTTTATATGATACTTGTCCTCTTTTCCTTGCATCATTTTATATTCTTTCTTTGTCTGTTTAGTGTTTTTATTTTTATGTGGTACAGGAACTTTCATTTCTGGTACAATTTATTTGTTGTTCTTTAAGACTCTTGTACTTTTACAGGCATATCTTTTGTCTTTCTTTGGTTTAGGAATTTTTTCTTCTATCATATTTTAAAATACTTTTTCTGGCTTTGGGTCTTGGATTTTTTTCTTCTATTCATATTTTGCTTAGGTTCGATCTTTTCATAGTGTCCCAGATTTCCTGGATGTTTTGTGTTAGGAATTTTTTTTAGCTTTAATATTTTTGATCTATCAATCTATTGTCTTTATCATGTTTTCAACACCTGAAATTCTTTCTTCTATCACTTGTACTCTGTTGGTGGTGCTTGTGTCTATAGTTCTTGTTCACTTACCTAGATTTCACATTTCCAGAATTCTTTAAGTTTATGTTTTCTTTATTGTTTCTATTTCCATTTTCAAATCTTGAACAATTTCTTTCATCTTTTTTCTTGTTTTGTTTTTTTGTTTATTTTTTCCTGGCTTTCCTGTAATTCTTTAAGGGTTTATGTATTTCCTTCCTTTTTATTTCTCTTTCCTTTATATCTTTAACGTTCCTATTTAATGATGTCTGTCATCTTCATAAAGTTTATTTTAAGGTTGTTTTCTTATGCTTCAGCAGTTCTTGCTGTTGTAGGATAGTTAGGCACTAATGGTGACATCTTTCCCTAGCTCTTGTTGATTATATTCTTACACTGACATTTAGGTATCACAATTATAGGTCAAGGAGTCAATTTCTGATCTTGTCTTTGTTAATTGTTGTTTTGTTTCTTGGGTTCTTCTGGTCTTTATGGCCCTGATTAATTGGTGATCAGTGTGACCTCTGATCCAGTAGGAAGTCTCTGTCTAAGTTGGGGGCTGGACTTCTGGTGGTTAGCTTAACCTTTGGTGCATCAGGGGTCTTTGCTTCAGTTTGGGTTTGGGATATGGTAATTAAGAGGGGAGTAGGACTTGGGTATACTTAGTGAGTGGAGGAGGACTATTGGTAGGCTGCCTATGTGTGGTTCTGGTGGCAGGTGTGATCTCTGGTCCAGTAGGAAATCTCTGACTCAGCTTTCATATCTCTTTTACTGACTTTCTTGTCCTGTACCTGTTATTCAATCTGTCATGGTCTGCACCAGTTCTTCTGAGAGGTGTGGCCTTCACCTGTACAGCAAAATTCCACCATAGTTGAGGACAGAGACACTGCAGTGGGGTGGGAGTTGGGGCAAGACAGGGCAGGCAGTGGAATAGGTCTTGGGGAACTGAATCTAGGATCTAGGGTGCAGGGGATTTCTGTAGGTAGTAGGATCACTCACCCATTCTTCTGACTGGTATGACCTACTTCTGATTAGTAGACCCTTACTATTTTTTCTATAGCTTGTAAATGATATGCTTTGTAAGGTCTAAACAGCCTTTTTAAAAGTATCTTCTTTCATTCTTTCTGCCTACAATGATCAAAAGACTTTCCTCAACCCATCAGAGCAACAAAGAAAATTTACATTTTGAGGTCTTGCTTGGTTTTAAAATCACAATTAGGAGCCTTGTACCCTTTTACCACCTGTGTGGTACTTTTGTCATCCAGTACTTCTGGAATATTTTCATCCTTAGAGTATGAGTTTCACACTGCACTCTAACCCTTGCCAACTACAAAATGAGACATGGCCAGACGCACACAATCTTCTTTTTGCATTTTCACACATACTATGAGCCAGATCCCATATATGGCACACAGGCAAGATTTTGCTTATCAGTGAATATCCCTGAGTGCCTGACATAGTGGTGACTCAGGCTCTCTAGGGCTCTCATCATGGAATGGGGACATAAATACCTATCTGTCATCTGATATTTTCTCCTTTCAAAAATATCTTTACTGCTAAAAGGTCTACTGTGAGGAATACATGTCAAATAATGAAAGAACACCCCACAAATTCTTAGCAGTGTGAATCCTAAGTATCTTTTGAGATAATATACTTTTCATTCTGATGATTCAGAGGATTAGTTATTTCCATTCTTTTTGGTATATTTTATATGTATGTAAGTAGGCATATACATGTAAATACCTTAAGAATATTTAGACTACTTTTGGATCTTTAAAAAACAAGCAAATTAACAAATAAGATCTCAAAAAATCTACATCTTAGCTAGGACTATTAAGTTATAACCTTAAGTAGCTTTTAAAAGTTGACATTTAAAAAAAACTTATTTTAAAACTTACAAAGACATTTTAGACTTTACAGATAATCTTAATGTGTCACATTATAATAGCATAATTGAAAAATAATTTAGCTATGTTTTTAGTTTAATAAAATATAAACTCATATCAAATTATATTCTTGTCTTAGTGTCTTATCTTATTCTGTATGCCTCATAAGCATTAACCAAAAGTAAATATATTTTCTAATATCAACAACAATAGTACAATAATTTCATGGTGACTGTTATAATGATGCAATATGTTAACATTATTTAATTATGTTTTATCACAAAAATAAAAACTATTATACTACTTATTTGTATTCTACTAGACATATAAGTTACTATACAGGTTTTCTTTATTTTAAATAGTCTCCTGAATATCATTTCAAATTACACTATTAAAATTAGCTTTCTAAATTTTGTAATTGGAACAATAATTTAAAGATTAAGATATGTTATAAAAAGACTGAGCATAAACTAATGGTCAAATATAGACAGAGAGTAAGCTTTTATTCTGGAAACCCAGACCCAAATAATCACACAGAAACTATATTAATACAACACTGTTTGGACAGTGGCTCAGACATATTCTTAGTAAGCTCTACTTCTTAAATTAATTTGTCAATATTAATCTATGTATTGTCACAAAACTATGATTTACCAGTAATGCCCTGGCATCTTTCTTCTTTGGTGTTTATGCGATGCCTATTTGACTCTTTCTACACTCTCTTCTACATCTCTCTTTGGATTTCCTGCCTGGCTTCACTTTGCTAATCGATTGGCTGAAACAGCTTTATTCATCAAACAATAAAAGCAGCACATGTACAGGACATCCCATATCATCCCATATCATCTCCCTTTTCCTGTCTATTTTAAAAGGAAAGTTTTAAATTTAATATAGTAAAATTACATAAACAAAACAGTTATCAAGGAAGAATTATAGTTATAATATTTAGAACATCTCTATTTGACAAATTAAGGAAAATACACTTTTATCTGTCCTATCTTTGTGAGTGTAAAGTTTTATATCTAATTTATCATTTATCATGATCAAAGAAAACTGTAACTATCTAGTTTTCAACAACATCAAAGACCCAGGAATGATATATATACTATATATATAGTATTATGTAAGTAAACAAGAAGTGTGTTGTAATCAACTTCCAAAGTTCTAGAAATAAGAGAGATATCTTGCTTCCTGAACAGTCACCCAAAGTTCTTTTGTAAAGTTGAGGCATACATATATCATTAGCCTACAGGCCCATAATATCTGGCAGATTTTTCAATGAAGCTTGAAATTTGAAAATCTATTTTGCCTTGTAATGACAAAGTTCATCAGTTCCTTTTTTCTATGTCCTACAGAATGTCTGGCAGTTTCATCTGTGAAGCAGGAACCCAGAAGAACCATCCCATCTTTTAGAAAGTTCATCAATCACTTTTCTGTGAGTCCACAATGTACAGTTCATACAGCATACCATTAAGCAGTTCAGGCAAGAAACAGTTTCTTGCACAAATGGATAGCCTTGTCACATTGAAGGCAAATTCCATAATCAGCTTCTTCAATGCCCTTCAACCTCTCTGAAGTAATTGGTTCTGCCAGAAGCAGACAAGTCACACTGTTCAGAAAAGTCTAGGTACTTAAAACATTTTAAATGCCATATTCTGTAGGTATTTGAGAGGTTTAAAGAATACCTATCCATCTGAAATATATCTCTGTATATCAAGAAAAAATAACATAACTTCAGTTTGGTTATTATAGATGACTACCTATTAATCTACAATTTTTATTATATTATATTTAAATGAGTTATGTAAGAATAATACCTTAAACAAGCATAAAATATACATATAACAAAATTGACATTAAATTTGTATCAAATTTAAGCCCATATCAAAGTCCATACCAATGTAAAGCATTTATTTCTTTATTAAATCCCCCTTTGTTTTCTTTAGAAAGACATTGGCTGTAATGCTTAACCATTTAAAATTAACCCCTGTAAATGAAAATAAGCATTTATGAACAGCATTTGGAAATTTGGCTATAGTATTTTAGACCAATTGCTCATTGGGGGGTGTTGCTAATTAGATCTTTTATGGGGTATCCCGTGTGGTTGCTCTACCTCAAACAACAGTTCTGAAGCAGATGTGGATGTGGCCCATGGCTTCAGAGGGTCTTGTTGGTCAAACCATATTAGTCAGTAAAGTATCCACAGCTTTCTATCCTCTCTGGAAACAAAAGCAGAACCTCCTTTCCAAAGTACTATGTCCTTAGATTTAAATTTTGAAATCAAGATACTTTGTAGTAAGAAGGCACTTGCTTGTTTTCCCAGCCGCCTGGATTCCCAAAATAATCACACAGAAACAATATTATTTAAATCACTGCTTGGCCAATCACTTTAGTGTATTCCTAGCTAACTCTTATATCTAGCATTAACCCATTTCAAGTAGTTTATATGTGGCCTAATGGCAAGGTTCTAGCTTTTCTGTCTCTTGTGGTGGCTCCAAGGCTTCTCCCTGACTCTGCCTTCTTCCTTCCAGCATTCAGTTTAATTTTTTCCTGCCTAGCAAAGTTCTGCCCTGTTATAGGTCCAAAGTAGTTTCTTTATTCTTTAGTGTCAATCACAGCACAAAGAGGGGAATCCCACAATACATTTTGTTGAACTAACTCGGTTCAGGAAATAATGAGGATAGCTAAAAGATAAAATAATTATATTTTATATAAATTATATTTTATATAAAATTATATATTTTATTTTGTGAGGAAAACTCACAAAACTGGAATAAGAAATCCAAGCTCAGTTGTGCTGCAAGGGAACCACACATAGAGAGAGTATACCTGGTCCATGCACTGTTTTTCTCTGGGCCCCAAAATGCTGCATCTTAACTTGGTCCCACCTCTTAAAGATAATTGGTTGACAAAGATTATCCATCAACCTTTAAAACATATATGCTGATTTAGCTTAGCAACCTTAAATTGAAATGTCTCTCTGTGGTTAGTTCATTCACAGTCAAAAAATTCAACAAACACAATAATATACTTAATCCAGACTCTTTCTGCACCTTCCATCTTTACATGACTTTTATTTTGCTTAATTTCTTTTACTTTTACTTTTAAAGCTTTCGGGTTATTATTATTATTTTTTTGAGATAGGGTTTCTCTGTGTATCTTTGACTGTTCTGGATATAATTTTGTAGACCGGGCTGGCATTGAATTCCCAGAGATCTGCCTGCCTCTGTCTTCTATGTGCCGGAATTAAAGGCATGCACCACCACACCCAGCTAGTCTGTTTCTTTTTTTAAAGGATGTTCTCTTTTTTTTTCTCTCCCAACCATACATATATTTTTAAACATGCTGTAAGCTATTTAGATTTTTTTAATTTCTGTCTGAATCTGTAATTACTGTATATCTCTGTCTTCTTCCTGAGCAAATGAGTCTTTAATCTGCTAAGCAGCAAGGCCAGGATTAAAGCTGTAGCTTTGGAGTCTGACTCTGCTCCATTCCTTTGCTTTCTGAGAGTCTAGCTTCATGAGGTAGGTACCAGTGAAAGCCATGTTTATTACCACAACTCTTTGGAGTTTCAACATCCATGCCACCATCAAGAAACCTTCCAATGGTTGTGCATAAACATCATTTAAGTGTTTCGTGGCAGAGTCTCTTTAAAAAGCTGCAAGGCTTTGCCACTAACATTGAGTCAAGAATTTTCTCTTAAAAGAATCATGCCTCTGCTTGCCTTTAATAAACAAAGTCTACCAGAAACAATGCTGCTACCAAGAAGCTATATTTGACTCTGTTATTTTCTGTCTAAAATTCTTTTTTTTTCTAAAACTTTTTTAGGATTTATATGGAAATTCTTTCCCTACATTGTGTGCCATTTGTAGACAGAGACTGAACTTTCATTCTCCATCTGCTCTGATATGAATAATCACAGAGAAACTTTCTTGATTACAACACTGTTTGGCCAATGGCTCAGATCATGTGGCCTCATTCAACACTTAAGCACATTTCTAGATAGCTCTTACAACTTAAATTAACCCATTTCTATTTATTTATGTATTGTCATGTGGCTGTGACTTACTGATAATGTTCCAGCATCTTTCTTCTTCAGCAACAGCATGGCATCATTTTGACTCTGCGTAATCTCTATATATCTGTTCAGGTTTTCTGCCTGGCTTTACTCTGCTAAGCCATTGTCTAAAACAACTTTATTCATCAACCAATGAAAGCAATACATATATGGAAGATCATCCCACATCAGTCAAAGTTCAAGATCCTTAGATAAAATTTAATGCTTGATTCTCTAAAAAAAATCTTAAGTATTTTCTATGTCCATCCATTTGCATGCAAAATTCAAGATGTCATTGTTTTTTACCGCTGAGTAAAACTCTAATGTATATATGTTCCACACCTTCTTTAACCATTCTTCTATTGAGGGGCACCTAGGTTGTTTCCAGGTTCTGGCTATTACAAATAGTGCTGCTATGAACGTAGTTGAACAAATGCTTTTGTGGTATGATAGGGCATCTCTTGGGTATATTCCCAAGAGTGGAATTGCTGGGTCTTGAGGGAGGTTGACTCCCAGTTTCCTGAGAAACCGCCACACTGATTTCCAAAGTGGCTGCACAAGTTTGCATTCCCACCAGCAATGGATGAGTGTTTTCCTCACTCCACATCCTCTCCAGCAT
The DNA here is from genome assembly GCF_982192425.1 of Myodes glareolus. NCBI lineage: Eukaryota > Metazoa > Chordata > Mammalia > Rodentia > Cricetidae > Myodes > Myodes glareolus. The sequence continues at coordinate 11,818,016 of NC_142053.1, read as the reverse complement.
AGGTTATCATTGGTGTTTTTGATTTTAGCTATTCTGACAGGTGTAAGATGGTATCTTAGAGTTGTTTTGATTTGCATTTCCCTGATTGCTAAGGATGTTGAGCATGACCTTACGTGTCTTTTGGCCATTCCAAGTTCTTCTGTTGAGAATCCTCAGTTCAGATCAGCACCCCAATTTTTAATTGGGTTAATTAGAGTTTTAATGTCTAGTTTCTTGAGTTCTTTGCATATTTTAGAGATCAGGCCTTTATCTGATGAGGGGTTGGTGAAGATCTCTCAGTCAGAAGGTAGCCTTTTTCCAAACCCAAAAAGAGGAATATGGTATGTATTCACTCATAAGTGGATTCCAGCCATAATTAAAGGTCTTTGAGCCTATTATTCGAGATTCTAGAGAAGCTAAATAAGAAGGTGAACCTGAAGAAAATCATGTAGTTATCCTCCTGGAGATTGGAAATAGACAAGAGTCCCAGGTAACCTCGGGTGCATGGGGGGTGGGGTGGGAGGGTTGTTGGAAGGGGAGAGGGTTAGAGAGACGAGAGTAGGAGAGGAATGGGAAATGCTCGGGGGACTGGGATGGGGGGGAGAGAGGAAGGAGGGATATGGGATCAGGGAAGAATATATATCAACTAAGGGAGTCATTTTAGGGTTTACAAGAGACTTGATTATAAAGGGGATTCCCAGGTCCAAGGAGAGATCCCCAGACTGTTCTCTGGACAGAGGAGAGGGTGCCTGAACTGGCCTTGGCCTGTAACCATACTGATGAATATTTTTCTTATTACAATAGAACCTTCATCTGGCTATGGATGGAGATAGAGACAGAGACCCACATTGGAACACTGGACTTAATTCCCTAGGTCCAAACGAGAAGCAGAAGGAAAGAGAACGTGAGCAAAGAAGGCAAGAGCAGAGGGAACCTTCATCCGACAATGGATGGCGATACAGACTGAGACCCACATTGGAGCACCGGACTGAGCCCCCCAAGGTCCAAATGAGGAGCAGAAGGAGGAAGAACATGAAAAAAGAAATCAGGACTGCGAGGGGTGTGATCACCCACTGATACAAGGGGACTGATCTAATGAGAGTTCACCAAGGCCAGTTGGACTGGGACTGAATGAGCATGTGATCCAACCAGATTCTCTGAATGTGGTCGGATTCTCTGAATGTGGCTGGCCCGGAGTCTTTCTGAAAAGCCATTGAGAATGACACTGGTACTTGTTTCCTCTGCATATACTGGATTTTGGGGATCCAGTCTGTTTGGATACTCACCTTCCTGTACCTGGAGGAAGTGGGGAGGAACTTGAACTTCCCACAGGGCAGGAAACCCTGACTGCTCTTAGGGATGGAGAGGGAGGAGGAGAGAGAGTGGGGGGAGTGGGAGGGTGTTGGGAAGAGGGGCGGAAATGAAAACTTTTATAATTTAATAAACTTTGAAATAAAATCTTAAGTATTGTTCTATTCTTAACAATGTTTACTGAAACATATAAACAAAAATGAAAACAGAACCAAATAAAAAACTTTGTTTATCCTTTTAACAAATGGACATTTAAAATCTTTTATTAAATCATAGCTTTATATATTTTCTGTTTGACAGAGCCTTTACCTTTTAAATAGTTAATCATTGCTTTTCATGTAAAATAATCTGTTTAGAGAGTCTTCCCTATTTAGAACATTCATACTGCTTTGGGCCTATTACAGCACAGAATGGGGCAAGGAAGGAATTCCCTGCAGATAAAGGAGAAGAGAGTAGGCTGAGTCAGAAAGAAACTATGTAGCTGCTGCAAGAGACAGTTGCTGGACAGAGCTTACCAGTATACCACAGCCACCTGGAGATGCATAGATTAATAGAAATGGGTTAATTTAACATATAAGAGACAGAAATATTCCTAAGTGATTAGCAAAGCAGTGTTGTAATAACACATATTCCATATAATTAGTTTGGGTCTGGGCAGCCTAGAAATGTATGAGCAACCTCCACCTACAGGTGGCTTTTAAAAGAATTTAACAGAATTTGTATTCTGATAACAAAAATGACAATGCTACAGTATTTCCTTCCACAGTCCCATTTTTATCACTTAAATATAATTAGGATAGTTATTATAACACAAACAACTGTAAATACAGGGGAAACATATAATCAATTCAATTTAAAATACATAAATTTTCTTTTTTTAAAATGTTCATATTTTCTTCCTCTATTACTTCCTCTCCATTAGATCAAACTGTGTTATTCAGTATTTTAATTTCAGGTATAGTAATCCTATTATATGTGACATGGTTAGAGTCAAATCATGATGGCAATTAGTTTTGATATTGTCTGGGAATTTCTTTCTTAAGGACCTATACCAGGTGACCAGTTAGTTTTCTCCCCTGAAACCTTTTGCCATGAGCATTATTAAACCTCATCAAATCTAAACGTAGGAACAATCATCCTAGCTACAAGAGGCCCTATTGAGTTTAGCAACTAGTATGTGGGCAGTCACAAAAACAAACATGATATCTGGCTAGCAAGGGGAGCTGTCAATAAGGAAGAAATATGTCTATAAAGAATGACTGACTAGAAGTGTAGTGATGTGAAGAGATTGAACTATTACAGGTCCAAGGCTAACTACCTCATCAGGGTGAGGTTTAGCCTCCCCTGAATAATTGCCATTCTTTTCCCACCTCTGTGTCAGAACTAATCCTATTACTCATAGATTAAAAAAAATATCATTTAGAATCTATTATCTTAGCAAACTGCTAGTTTCCAGCAATGCCAAAGCTAATAACACCATCAGAAAACATCTAAGGTTACAGAAAGATATTCCCATCTTCCAAAACTTTCTCTCTAATGTAGTCACCAACATATTTTAAAGTTGTCTTGATGTTCTACAGAACTTTCTTTGGTGTGTAAAATAATAAACCATCATGAAACAGCTTCTATGTTGGAAAAAGTGATGTCAGGCAACCTAATCTGTGTTCCTGAGCCATAGTCACTAAAATTTAATGGCTCTAGAATAAACTATTTCCTATTATCTTTAAGGTGAGAGATATGCTTTTAGTGTCAGCAATCATAAATCATAGTAACACAGCCTGGGACTCCATGAATGATACACTTTTAACTTTTGAATTTTGTGTTAAAAGATTTCAGAAGGAATTCTAGCATGACTCAAATATGACCCTATTTACTCTTAGGAGGCCTGGAAAGGTACCTTTGTCTACTCCTCATTCTTCCATATTCATATCATAAACAACAAGTCAGAACTTCCTTTTCATCATAATTCCTATCTATTTTACTGCAAAAGTAGGGACTAACACATGGGGGATTCTCAAGGACTAAAATGTAGATGTTCCTGGTATATCCATTTCCCACTGAAATTTTCTCTTACACAAATACATTTCTTGTGGGATGATAGCAGAGCCACCAAGGACTTTCATCTGAATAGTGCAGCTGCTCCAGTTACATGCCAGGGATCATGCAAATGAGACGTCAGCCTTGAGGAACACCATCTTTCAACACATACAGAATGATTGTTAGGATTTACCTGCAAACATCCTACTACAACTCATCTTTGATTCTTTTGATCTCTTCTGACTACAAGTATTATATTTTGCTTGTGTTCTGACAAATAAAGCTTACCTGGAGATCAGAAGGCACAGATTGCTACTAGTTAACCATAGAGTTCAAACTTTTGTGGCATGAAGCTTTAGTCCCAGCATTTGGGAGGAAGCAGGAAGATCAGGAGTTCAAGGCCACCCTAGGTTACATGAGATTGAATCAGTATAAGAGAGAAACAAAGCCTGGTGGTGGTGACTAATACTTTTGACCCCAGCACTTGGGAGGATCGAGCCTTTGATTCCAGCACATAGAAAGTTAATGCCTTTAATACAAGAGATGGAGAAAGAAATATAAGGTTGGTAGAGAAAGAATCTCACTCTTACCGATTCAGTATGAGGATCTGACTTCTTATGTGGGATTCCCCTCTGTGTGCTGTGAATACCATTGGATAATAAAGTATCTGCATTTGGGCTTATTGCAGTGCAGCGTAGGACAAGGCAGGAATTCCAGACATATAGAGGAGGAAAAAGTAGGCAGAGTCAAGGAGATGCCATGTAGCCACTGCAGGAGACAGATGTGCTGGAACCTTGCCAGTAAACTGCAAGACTTGTGGTAAAATATAAAATAATAGGAATGAGTTAATTTAAGATAGAGAGCTAGCCAATAAGAAGTGTGAGCTAATAGTCCAAGCAGTGTTGTAATTATACAGTTTCTATGTGATTATTTCAGGCCTGGATGGTCAGGAAATGAACAAGCAGCCTCTGCCAACAGATTGGCATGCCAATGTGGAGCTGACTACACCCACACAAAACTTGAGAAAGTTGAAAAGGAATTCTAGACACAAAAGAATAAAGTTAAGCATGGCTTCTCTTTGCTGGTGCATCTGGGTCACCATGGCATCTTTAAGAGAGGTTTTCTTGATTCAGCATTAGCAGCAAAACCCCACACGATTTCAAAACAGCGGCTTCCTGGTTCATGTTGGTTGCATGAACAGCTCTAACTTTTTCAAGAGGCTGAACACTTGAATGAGACTTGTGATCAGAGTGCTACAACCTACTAAATGGGAACATAGCCCCACTGTATGCCTGCAAATTACGCTGTGAGTATGACTTGCAGAGCTGGCACAGAATGGGCTGGGTGGAGTCAAAAGGCAAAGCAGCCTTAGGTCTAATCATGCTGCTTAGCGTTTTAAGAAGTGGTCCTGGTCAGATCTGAACTACAGATTCACAATAAAGACAGATTCAGATGAAAAAGATCTCTAAATAGGTAATAGTGCTAAATAAATAGACTTAGTCTTGGAAAAGAAAAGAAGAAAAATAAGAGATAATAAAAGTAATAAAAAGAGTACAAATAGTCATAGATTAAAGGAGTAAAGATAATAAAATAAATATTAAACCTGTAGAAAAAGTAATAGAGTAAGAAAAATAAGCCACATAAAGATGGAATATACACAGCAAGTCAGAATTATGTATATTATTGTATTACCTTTAAATTTTTGACTGTGAATGAATGAGCTAAGTACAGAGCAACATTTTATTGTGCAGGCTGCTAAACTAAACCAGAATATTTTTTAAAAGGTATCTTAACTTCAAAATTTGAGTCTAAGGATATGTTTTATTGGAAAAAAGGTTCTGCTTTTGTTTCCACAGAGGATGAGAACCTGTGGATTCCTTCTCAACCAATATATTTTGATGGACCAAGACCCCTGGAAGGTCTCTGTAAACCCCTAAAAGATTACTTTGCCCAACAAAAAGCAGAAAAGTTTTGAGATAACTACTCCTGAATTATCAAATATTGTTTATGAATGTTTGTTTTCATTTACAGGGGGATATGATATAGAGATGAATATTTTGCATTGGTATGAATTTTAGTCTATTCATACAGATTTAAGGTCAATTTTGTCATACTGTATATAAGTATTTTTTCTCACTTTTTAAATATTATGTTGTGCAGCTCATTTAAAAAGTAATGTATAGTTAAAATATATAGGTTAATAAATAATAATCTGTAATATTCAAGCTTGTGCTCATGTTAGTTAGGTTTTCTAGATGTACACAGATATATTTTAAATGGATAGGTATTTTTCAGACATTTCAAAGACTAACAGAATATAGCATTTAGAAAGTTTTAAGAATTTAGTACTTTTCATGACAATGAGATTTATCTGCTCCTAGCAGCAACAACCTACTTCAAGAGGATGATGGACATCAAAGAGGCTTTTAATGGAGTTTGTTAGCCATTTGGACAAGAACCTGCTCTTGACTGCTTAATGTTATGCTGTATGAAGAGGATATGCAGGACCCACAGAAAATGACTACTGAACTTTCCTAAAAGTGAGACAGCCCTTCAGGTTTTCTGTTTCATGAGAGAGGTTGAAAGATACTCTGCAGGACACAGAAGAAAGTGATTGACAAATTTCCAATATAGGCAGAACTGTCTTTGAAATTTCCTGATTCACGTAAAAGTCTACCAGATACTATGGGCAAATAGGTTGAAGTTTGGGTGCCTCGATGTTACAGACGAACTTTGGGTGATTATCTAGGAAGCAGGATGTCTCTATCAATTTTAGAGTTTTAGAAGTTGCTTACAATGTACTTCCTGTTAACTTAGGTAATATTATATCATTCTGGGTCTTTGATGGGCTTAAAGAATAGATAGTTTTGTTATAGTTTCCTTTATAATAAAAGATAAAGTAGATATAAATGTTTTAATAATAATTCTTGCTTGATAACTATTTTGCTATATGTTATCTAGCTATGTTAATGTTAAAACCTACCGTTTTATTTAGACAGAAAATAGGAGGTGATGTGGGATTCTCTTCTGTATGTTGCAAATACCACTGGTTAATTAAGAAGCTGCTTTGGGCCTATTGTAGCACAATATAGGGCAAGGCAGGAAATCTAATTAGTTAGTGTAGGAGAGAGTAGAAGGAGTCAAGGAGATGTCATGTAGCCACCATGGGAGACAGACATGCTAGAACCTTGCCAGTTAACGATGAGTCTCATGGTAAAATATAAAATAATAGGAATGGGTTAAATCAAGATATAAGAACTAGCCAATAAAAAGAGTGAGTTAATAGTCAAAGCCGTCTTGTAATAATATAGTTTCTGTGCAATTGTTTTGGGTCTAGGTGGCAAGGAAATGAATGAGCAGCGTCTACCAACAGATCCCCCCCCCCATTCAGTGTGAGAATTCATAGAGACAGGGTATTTCCCATTCAATCTGAGGATTCATAGAGACAGGAGCCCCTCCATTTGTTCTGAAATTTAGAAGAGGTAAAAGGTCTCTAGAGGCTGGCTACTCTGCTTCTCTGATTTATTAGCTTTTACCCCAGTATCTGACTTTGGGTTTGTATTGTTAAGACTAATAAGACTTTGCTTTGGAGAAAAGAGAAGAAATTATTCACCTACACCAGAAAGGTGTCAGCAGATCAAAGAAGGGAGCTCAACAACTTCAGTTTCTTGAATGAATAATTTTATTAGCAGTTGCTGTGAATGATGATTCCTGGAAAGAAGCTGTGTTTTCAAAGGCTGATTCTTTCCTTTCGTTATAAAAATGCATATTCTGTTGTAATTTTATGATGGAACTATATGTTGGAGGCATGTAATTTGCTTTCTGATTTAACAAGAAGTCACAGTTAGGATATTGTCTTGTGTTTTAGAAGATAATTTAGAGTTTTCAGCATTGTTCTGATTGTTAAAGTCTATGGGGACTTTTGAAACTGTACTGAATGCAATGTGAATTATGATACAGTCAGAAGACTATGGAGAATGATGGAATGTAGTGACTTTAATTAGAAATGCCTTCCCTAGACTCAGGGATCTAGACACTTGGTCCCCTGTAGGTATCACTGTTGGGAAAGGTTATGGATCCTTTAGGAAATAGAATTTTGCTGGAAGAAGTACATCACTGAAGGTGGCCTTTCAATTCACACTGTTTCATTTCTGAGATTAAAGAGGGGTCTATGACCTTCCTTTTTCAGCACCTATTGCCATGCTTCACCTGTTGTTACGGATTTTTCTTGTGAAAACCAACACCAAAAGAAGCTTTCTTCCATAAGTCACTTTTGATCATGATATATCATCACAATGAAATAACTAATGCAGGATGCTTGGTTTTTAAATTTGCTGTTTGGACATCAAACTTTATTTAAAAACATATCAAATAAATTCTGGAATGGGGTTAGCACAGAATTTATAAAAACTTCTGGACTAGTCCTAAACATATTTCTGCCAGTTTGCACCATAATTTCCTGCAAATTTGTGTTTTCAGAATTAATGATTATGAAATCAAAATATAAGTCACCTCTGGAAAACACTGAAGATTATCTGTGTATGCTAGGAACAATTATTCAGTATTCAAAATCTACACATTCTCTATGTAGAAGTAAACACATCTGTTTCTATATTTAGCAGACCATGATGTTTCTTGAGAACAGAAAGATTTTCCAACTTTGAGAACTGGGTTTTCCTCTGTGCGATAATATCTTCTGACTATAACAAGGGAGTTGGACTCATAAAATCTCAAAAATATGTCACATACATAAGACATGGACAATAACAAAAATAACTGACATGCCAATGTTTATGGGGGATGTTTCATAAGGCTTCACTACTAGATAAAGTGCTAGAAGCAATTAATGTCAAATGAAAGAGAGAATCAATCTTCCAAAGATGAATTCCCCGATAAATTATCCATACACATATGAAGAAAGTTAAATGAACTCAGCAGGTCATATTTTCATACCCCCTCTTTGTATGCATGTATCAGTAATTAAAGAAGTAGAGAATTTGAGGAGTGGAAGAACTAGATACCATTTGAGGACTTAGAAATGCTAAGCCCTATGCATTTTCACTTTTGCTCGTCTCTGATTATTTCCATCTTGATTTAATTTCTTATGTTAGATAAGTCAATCTTAGTATTTGACTGGATTCTGAAATATCCATTCAGGTTTGTTATGAATATTTATTTTGTGCTAAATACTGAGGTATACATTCTATGTATATGTGGTATGGGTGTATTGGCTATATGAATGAATGTATCATGTAAATGATGAGATATATAGGTCACCTAACCCCCAAATAGTCTTTAGAAAGGTTCTACAATCAATTACAATTACAGAGAGCAACTGAGGATAACATAAATTAAATTTCTATTATTTTGCACACAAATATCAAAGCTTTTATAATACTAAAACCCTGTTCTTTGTAATTGAATTTATAAACAAAAAACACACAAGCACAGAGACAGATATGAACACAATTTTCAAATATTTTAGCTTCTCCACCTTTATGCAAAAAGTAAATTTATAATAACTAAATTAAATTCTATTGCAAGGTTAACTAAATTACCTATGTTTGTCTTCATATACAAATTACCATGTGTGCAACTAGATGTGTCTTCCTACTAGTATCAAAATTGAATTCTGAAATAAAAATCACCATTCCATCCCAACACCTTATAAGTATCAGCCCATTAGAGCCCCCAAGGATGCACTACAGTCTTGTTTGTAAAGTCAAACTATGGCAGAACGTGGAATTTTAAATGTATTGATAAAATAAAATCTAGATGTCCTCAGTCCTCTGAACATCAGAAGGCCCATTCACTTGCCATATTTTAAAGGTCTCAGAGTAGGTCTTCCTTACTCATAGGGTCGCTATCACTGAACCAACAACCCACCTACCTTTATCAATGCAGAAAAGAGGGATCCTCAAGAAGACTTGGAAATGATTGTTTTGTCATAATGGAAAAGAACCTTTTCATGTTTTAGCATATTGCTCTGCATGGTTCTTTTGAAGATTATAAATAATTCATACTAAGTTATAGTTACCAGAAAGATATTTTAAGCTAATGTTAGAATTAAGGCAATTAATGCCTAAAAACCACCTTTAAGAGGAGAGATGCAAATATTTTGACTATTCTATTAACATTTTCAAGATATTTAATACCTTATCAAACATTTTTCAAATTAATAGTGATTTCTACCTGAAAGTGAAATATTATGCATAATTTCTACATTAAAGTGAGATATTATACAATTAACAGGCTTATCAGAATTCTCAAATTTTGGGCGCTAGAATACAAAGGTACAGATTCAGATGCTTATTAAACCAGATGAGTGATCATTATATCTTTTTCATAATTATAAAACATTCATTGTACTGATATCAAACATCATATAGTATTTATGTCACTTGTGCAATGAAATCTGTACAAAACTTCAGCAATAGCATAAAGCAAGGAATCTGCACTATTTATAAAAGTCTCTTAAACTTAAAGCATCAGCTCAGAATTATACAGAAAGCTCTAATTCATGAGAAAGGAGATATTTTTTTAAACTTTGAATTAACAGATTTTGCTTCAAGTTTCTAGTCATATCACCAGTAGAGATAGCTACCATTATTAAGCATCTCTCCACATGAATGATAATTTTTCTGTAGTCCTTGACCTTCCCTATCACCAAATGCCTATTTTTAGAGAGAAAATCATTTATATTTAAACATTAAAATATGACTGAATGTTTTATCATCAGTGCAAGTTTTGGAAGTCTTCCAGCAGAAAATAGATTATACATGAGTAAAAAGTGTTGTTTTCTATAAGCACCATTGATTTTTCTTTCTTTTTCCAGCATACAGATGAAAAATCCAGTAAATTCATAAGGCTTAGAGTTCTCACACAAAAATATATATTGCCCTTCTGCTTATGCTGTAACAGTGAGTAGAGTGGGACCAGAGAATCTGAATTTTAATGGCCCCTTCAAATGTTTCTGATGTACATAGTCCCTATATTCCATTTTTATTTGGTTCTCCTAACAGGATGGCATTGTATTTTAGTGAAACCAACAGACCATGTTAGATAAGAGTGGAAGTTTGAGCCTGATGTGACAGCATACACATTTTATCCCAGCAAGTAGGAAGCAGAGGCAAGTGGATCTCTGAGTTCAAGGCCAGTCTAGTCTACAGAGCAAGTTCTGGGACAGTCAGAGCTACAAGAGAAACCATGTGTCATAAAACAAAAAACAAAACAAAACAAAATTAGTAGAAGTTTGAGAACTAGAGCAGGCATTCTGAGTTTGATTGCAGGATTGGCCTTTATCAGCTTGTAGGCAAACATAGTTTTAGATATTGTACTTCACCATAGTTATTTTCTGTTTTCTGTAAGAGGAGATATTAATATTTGTCATTTACCTCTTAAAATTTTATGGATGTTAAAATGACATAATGGTCATTTGCTATAGGAGGAATATTATGTGATAGCTAACTTCTTTTATTTTCCCCCTGATCACAGTTAGATTACCTTTTCCAGACTGTCCACTACAGTTAATGAGATCATGTACTTATTTTCTAGTCAATGGAATGTCATGTGTGTTACAGCTCACCGTGTCACATCACTGACTCTGTTCTTATTTAAACGTCTATATATTAGTTTCCTGAGTTGAGGCAGGACCAAAACCTTCCCCAGTGCATTAAGGCTGCGCATAGCACCTTACCATAGGGAATGTGCTGCAAAAGTCAGTTGAAGTACCAGTAAAAGATCCTGTTCCCACTGTCAGGGGCCCCACAAACATACCTGCCCACACAACTGTCACCCACATACAGAAGGCCTAGTTTGGTCCCATTCAGGCTCACCAGCTGTCGACCTATAGTCTATGAGTTCCCAGGAGCTCGGGTCAGTTGTTTCCATGGATTTTCCCATCATGATCTTGAACTCATTTGCTCTATATTCCTTCCTCCTTCTTTTTGACTGGACTCCTGGAGCTTGGCCTGGTGTTTGGCTGTGGATCTCTCCATCTGCTTCTATCAATTACTGGATAAAGGTTCTATGATGACAGTTAAGGTAAAGGTAGTCATCATTCTGATTATAGGGGAAGGCCATTTCAGGCACCCTCTCCACTATTTCTAGGAGTCTTAGCTGGGCTCATCCTTGTGAATTCCAGGAATTTACGTAGCAGATCATCTTAGTATACTAAAAAGATCCCTGATGAGAAATTAAAACAGCTATTTTTTTATTATCACCTATATACAGTTTTTGGAATCCTGGTCATTCTAAGATTCTTTAATTCATGGTACTTACCCAAGGCATTTGATGAGTTTGGTGAGATAGAATAATAAAAACAGCTTGTTTCTAAGGACTGGGACAAACTTCTGAACTGATCTACATCATGAAACTTGGAGTACCATAGAAGAAACTGAATTTATGTGCCTTCAAACACTAACAAAATTAGTTATTTCTATAGTAATGGAAACAAAGTGATACATATGAAAATTTAATATCTAAAAACTTTATGAAAACACTCAAAATATGAGCTTAGTTAACTAGTTAACTTTTTTGATTAGTTTATTTTAAATGTTTAGAAATGTTTTCCTTTTTCCAACTTAAACTGAAAATGCAGCTCCTGAACCAGATCATAGATTACAAAAAAATTATGAGTTTTGTACCCTAGGAAGATAGCTCAAGTATCAAAATATTTTCCATGAAAGTACAAGGACTTTTGTTCAATCACCAGTACCAATAGAGGAGAATAAGTTATATGATATAGTTTTTTTTGACTTTTGTAAGGGGACCTGTGGCAGCAGGGGACATGTAATGAAACTTACTGGTTCAAAGATAGCTGAATGGAGGCTCTGGGATAGGAGATTGTTATGGGAGGTTTCCGTCTGCCCGGTCCCAGAATAATCACACAGAAACTGTATTATTTGCAATACTGTTTGGTCAATACCTTAAACATATTTCTGGCTAACTCTTACATCTTAATCTAGCGCATCTCCATTATTCTGTGTATTGCTATGTGGTTGTGGCTTACTGGATAAAGTTTCAGTCCCAGTGTCTGTCTCTGGCAGGACTACATGGCTCCTCTAAACTCCACCTTCTTTCTCCTAGCATTCAATTTATATTTCCCTGCCTACCTATATTCTGCCCTGCACAGGCTTAAGACAGTTTCATCATTAACCAACGGTATTCATAGCATACAGAGGGGAATCCCACATCAGAAGAGTATATATTAGATTGTTTTACTATCATAAAAATTAATTTATCATTAAAATAAATTCTTAAACAGAAAAACAATGTTTGAGTTTCAGTGAAAAGTTTAATAGTTTCTAATGGTTTTGTTCACAGATTAAGGGAAATAAACTAGCAAGTAACAATATTTGTTTAATGATAACAAAACAAAAAAATTACAAAATTCCATAGGAACATACTATAAATGGTAAGGTGACATATGGCAGCAATTCAGTATAAGTGCAAATTCCCATAAGTACCATTTATTTAGTAAAATAAAACACTGAGTAGCTATTATTAGAAAACACTCACCAATACATATGGTAAATATATGACTATAGCAAGAGACACATAGCCATGTATTCCAGGCACAGACAGCCTTTAATAGTGGCAATATTACAGGAATGATGGTAACAAATGAAGTTCAATAAAAGAGATAGATTAATCAGAGTGCCAATTTGGTGACAAATGAGACTAACTTCAGCAAAGGAGGTGTCTGAAATCCAATAGTGAGTATCTATGGTTGACATGTCTTTGAAAAAGATTGTCAACCTCCTTCTGGATACTGTGCTCATTTTCATATAGTGTGATCTGGTTAGCTTGATAGTCTGAACAAAATATTCATTCTCAGCATCATAATAAATCTGAGCAGGCTCTCAAAGAAAGACGTATGTGATCTAAACTTAAACAACAACAGAGCATAATGCCAAGGAGGCAAATGGGGAACTGATTATTTATGGTCTTAAATACCACATTAAGATATGTAAATTTTTCTCCAGGGGAATGGAGAGCCATCTAAGAGTTCTGAGCAGATGAGATATGTGGTCATATTTGCATTTTAGAAAGATCATTCTGACTTCAGTTTAGACAACAGAGTAGAAGGGCAGGATAACCCATCTAATTCATTTTTACATGAAACATAATGAGTTCTGAGAATGTGGTAGTGGTGGTTATGCTAGAGAATGTAGAATCTGTTTGGCAGTAGAAGTGTGATGAAAAAGATAAATCACAGAGGTTCCACTGAAAAAATTGACTGGCCATTATACATTATTGAATTTGAGGGTCTATGGAGAAGATACAAAATTATCCTTTTATATTAGATCTGGATGGATGGAAAATAAGTATTTTAATTATATTAATGTTTATATAAAAGAGGAACCATATATTGATAGTAATATTGGGTAATTGGGAAAAATAGAAGAAAGTAGAAAAATAATAAAACTCCAAGAATATAATAGAGGCTTGTGTTCATCATTTATATCCCCAATGCCTGACTTGGGGATTAGAAAATATTAGAATGATAAGAAAACTGAAATAAATTCTCAAATATTAGAATGATAAGAAAACTGAAGTAAATTCTCATTTTTGAATAATCATTAAAGTAATTTCAATATATGGATTCAAAAGAAATCTCAGTCTGTATATTGACCTAGGGATACTGAACAGCTATTACAGACCAGATAGAATTTTAGGCACGTGTTGACAAATACAACAACATAATGAGGCTACAGAATGACTGGAGGTTTTTGGTTTTTCAAGAGAGGGTTTCTCTATATAATATCCCTAGCTGTCCTGAAACTAGCTCTGTTGACCAGGCTGAGCTTGAACTCACAGAGATCCACCTGCCTCTGCGTCCAAAAACTGCAGGGCTTAAAGGAGCATGCTACTACCATGAATGATGGTAGGATGCTTTTAAAAGAAATCTTCATGGACTGGGGAAATGGCTACAAAACTTTCAGCACACGCATGAAGACCAGACTTCCAATATCAGCTCTGACATAAAAGCCAGACAGGCATGGCAATCTGCTTGTCATCTCTGAGTTCAAGATGTAGAGACAGGGGATTCCCAAGGCAAGGCATCTAGTAGCAATACTGAATTGGTGAGGTTTAGTGATGTAATGTTTGTCTCAGTGTATAAAGTGGAAATCAATTGAGGTAGACACAGAACATCAGCCTCTGACCTCCATAAGCACAAACACACATGTATAAATGAATACCTACACATATAAAAGATTACACCCAAACAGAAAGAAAAAAGTTATAAGTTGTAGTTTACTGAACAGGTTTTAAAACTGACCTGAGTGAAATGGAGTATATATCATGTGTCTATGTGTGGGGAAAATAAACACAGCAGTTAAAAAGGTCTACTAGCAGAGATATACTGCCACCTTTATGGTCAAAGACTAAAAAGCTGATCACTGTGAGGTAGTGAGTTAAACAAGAGAAATAGAAATAACTGATAGGGTCAAAGAAAGAAAGGACTAGGCCATGTAGATTGTAAAGCTATTTTTGACATTGCTGCTTAGTCAGATTGAGTGAGAAACATTGGCTGGTTTGGACCTGAGAAGTGACAGTGTACAATTTGTGTTTTTACAGGATCACTTTGCTATACAGAGAATAGTTTGTAGAGAGGCAAGGGAAGAAACAAGTGGACCATTCAGAAGACTCTGAACATTAACTGAGCAGTAAGTTTTTAAATATTTGTCTTCTTATCTATTTTTTATCTATCTTATAGCTTGTATCAATGTAGAAACAATTGTTAATGATTGAGTTATAGGTGTATTTTCTGATATATTTTATTTTATTTTTATTTGTTTTTTAATATGGAACTGGTGGTGCAGGAGAATTATCTGTATTCTGTCAATCATGTATTTTAATAAAACGCTAATTGGCCAGGCAGGAAGTATAGGCGGGTCAACCAGACAGGAAGTAGAGGCGGGGCAATGAGAATAGAATAAGGCTACGGAGGAGGAAGGTTCCTCCGCCATTCCTTCGCAGACCACTGAAGAAGCAGCATGTAACTTGCCCAGCTGAGAAAGGTATTGAGCTGTATGGCTAACATAGATCAGAATAATGGGTTAAGATAAGTCGTAAGAACTAATAAGTAGCCTGACCTAGTGGGCCAATCAGTTTATAATCTTATGGAGTCCTGTGTGTGATTTTTCCTTGGGGTATGCCGGTTGTGGGGTACCGGGTGGGACAGAAACCCCAACAAGCTGGCCCCTCATGTTACAAACTGGTAGGGATTACTGTAGTTATTTCTGTGTGTTATGGGATGAAAATAAGACAGATTGCAATAAATTGTAAAAACTTCAATTAACTGAGATGGATAAGATTGCAAGAGGGACATGTTTTAGGTTGGCTTATTGTTTGTTTGGTATTTGCCAACCTCACTCAGAAATAATGCTTATCTCATACATAGAGTTAGCTGATACATGAATCATTATTTCAGATGAGAAGTTTAGATAGGGGATTTCATCACCATATAGGTGATGTTATTGTCATGCAAATGGTAAGGATTAGCCAATAAATAAATGTAAATAGAAGAGAAAATAGATACAAGGTTAATATGGGGTCAGGAAGGTAGGTAAAGTATAAAAAAGGATACAACATAAGAGTTGTACACTAGACAGCATCCTGATATTGTGGGAAGAAAGAAAAAAAATGAGATAAACAATTTCTAGGGAGGAAAAATTTACATTTGCTGAAATGAGAATTACAGAAAATCTCAGTTCCGTGTCAATTTACCTTGTTATTTGAAACACTAGTGGCTTAATTGAGTGGTTGCTAGTCTGTGGTGCAATTATGTTTTTTACATCATGATATTCTCGGAAGAGAGAGAAAGAGGAAGACAAGTTTGCCCACATCCCCTCCAAGAGCATGCCTTGAGATCAACTCTTAAATTTATTATTTATTCAGGGAATAACAGATTCAAACAAGAGCAAAAGGACAGTATGGTGAGAGAAGAAACAAGGACTATGAGAAT
Source organism: Myodes glareolus (assembly GCF_982192425.1). Taxonomy (NCBI): domain Eukaryota; kingdom Metazoa; phylum Chordata; class Mammalia; order Rodentia; family Cricetidae; genus Myodes; species Myodes glareolus. Next base: position 11,801,716 of record NC_142053.1, on the reverse strand, counting down.
TTTAGAATCATGGAAATTAGTATATTACGAAGAAGAGATAAACTTTTCAAAATGTTGTGTGCAAGTCATGTAAGAAGAGCAAAAGGCATTGCTTGCTATATTTAGCAACTAGGAAGTCAATTTGATCTTGACAGCAACTGTCCAGTAGAAAAGAGAAGTATGATTTGGATAAAAAGAATGGGTTCAAGAAAAATGATAAAATAGAGAAAGAGGAGTCAATAACAGGTTTTTGCAAGTATTAAAAATGTGGCTGTCTTTTCAGGATTCCCATGAGGGTTTAATAATGCATGACCTTGGGATATGTCTTTTTTGAGATATATAGAACCATGATTCTTTAGAAGAATATGAGCGTTATCTACTATTTAAAATTTGGGGCAAAAGTGGTGAAATGTTGGTATCAGCATAAGGGACAAATATGTTATTAATTATGTAGGATACAACAGTAAGAAAATATTTATTCATAAACCATAACAAAAGGATTAAATGGTGATCTATATTAATTGCTATTTGAAGTCAAGTAGGGCAGTACAGTAAACTTGACAAAATATGAGCTGGGGCTTTTCTTATCTATTCTCTTCTTTCAGTAGAATAAAATTCGTTCAGTAGGATGAAAAGGGACAATATAGAGACTAAAGTGTAAAAAGTCTATTGATCTTAGATTGAGGGCATCATTCTCAATGATATGCTTGCAAGGAGAAAGTATTTGTACATGTCTGTGTGTGTGTCTGAGTGTGTATGTGTGTGTGCGTGTGTGTGTATACCTGTACATATCTGTGTAAGTGTGTGTGTCTGTATGTGTGTGAGACCATCTCCATGTATTTAATAAAGTGAATACTGACTTCTTTGAAAAATTCAAAGTATTTATGAAGAATTTCAACATTTATACACTGAATCAATTGCTTAATAAAGGAAAACTGAATGAATGACTAATATAATCCTAAATTTTATAAAGGTGAAAGTTCAGTAATAAAAACATAGAACACAGTGAGTGAAATTCAGATCTTAATGACTTTACAGCTGAAATTAGAGCTTAATTACAATAATTATATCCTCCCTCCTTTCCTGGTATAATTACTTCTTCCATCTCTCTGGTTTTTGAACTCTTCCTGATGTTTATTTAAACCACACTTTGATAACGTACTTCTACTAAGAACGTTTCCCTGTTCGGTCTCTGGGAAACATGTAATTGTAAAAGTACATTTAAATGTGACTTAGAAACTGGCACTGAGACAGAGATCTTAAACAGGAGATAATTCTATTTTGTGTCTCTCTGCTACAAGACTGTATCTGGGAAAGTTGCTCAGTAAACAGTTTGGCAAGTGGAGTTCTATAGGAAGTAAAGAACTGAGAATATTAATAATATCCCCCTCCACTAATGTATAGTGGGAGGCTAATGTATAGTCCTTCCTGATCAAGGGAAAAATATTTTTAAATATCCATTCACCAGATTACTAAAAAAATAGGAACTTTCTTTTTTGTACTTTTTGCCCTCTTTTTTCACTTCTTAATTTCATATGACCTCCAATTGTGATTTAACTATTATTCACTCAGCAACCACAGTAATTTATGTTTTTATTCTAAAATATAAAGTTCAGTAGAATGTCAAATTGAAAATTTTAATGATTTTTACTCCTCAGAACAAATCTCTTTGCAACCACTATTACTAACCCATTTTACAAGTTGAATTAGGGTGCTGAAAGAATTTTTTCAACTTCACACAAGTAGGTAAAAAGGAAAACAGGCTTGAAATCCCATGTTGGTGGCATTAAAATCTATGTGCTTAATTTTCAGGATATATTGTTGCAAATGGATGTTTCCTGTCTGGACCTCACAGTTTCAAATAACTGACTCAGGGGCTAAATATGAATTATAAATATTTGACCAATAGCTGAGGCTTATTATTAAGTAGCTCTTTCATTTTAATTTACCCTACATTCCTTATTTATGTTCTGCCATGTGGCAGTAACTTTATTAGCATGGCACATTCATCTCCTGTTTCCTCTGCATCTAGTTAGAAACTCCTGACTCTGCCCTTCTCCTTCCTATCATCATTAGTTGGTAACCCTGTCTATACTTCCTGCCTGACTACTGGCCATTCAGTGTTTTATTAAACCAATTTGAGTGACAAATCTTTACAGGGTACAAGGGGATTATTTCATAGCATATTTTCTTCCTAGGGCTAAAGTTTCCTATTAAACTCAGAATGCTCATTACCATTTCACAGAACCAGAAGATGAGTTTCAAAGGAAAGAATCAGGAAAATTTCCTAGACAATACAAATAGAAAACAAAATTTTTAGGCCAACGGTACTTTTATTTTCAGACTTATGAAATATTTGATTTGTTTAGACCTTGCCTTTTCCTTAACTCAGTAGTTTCCAAAATCTGTTCCTTCATTGGTTTCCATAGACAGTATACTTTTTGAAGTTTCCATTGGCCTCTTATTCTCTACATTTTGACTTGGTATGCATATCTCCATTGACTATTGTGCCCTGCAAAAAGAAGTTGCTTTGAATAAGGAAGAGAACAAGAAACATCTCTGTATATGAATAAATATTTGAGAAGTCAATTTCAAGTATGATCATTTAGGAAAATAGCAATAGCAGGTTATACTATAAGGTGTATGATCTCCTTACCTGTGACATTTTATCAGCACTACAGTATCAGGCATTACATTTCCTCCCATAAAGTATGCCTCAAATCCCATAAAAAGATGTGAGTTATCCTATAACTGTTATACCACTATAGCATCCATAGGCAGATCTTGCCTGGCAAGTCAGTATGGCAATATGCAGAGCCTAGAACTAGATAAGATTTTTTAATATATTATGTTTCTCAACAGCCTGAATAGCATTGTCTGGTACTTTATAAGCTAGTAAGCAGACATAAAGTTTCCCAATTTATTTGACATTGCTTTTTCTATTTCTTACAGTCAATTAGAACATCTATATTAATCCTCTCACACCAAGGCTCAGGAAGCATTGCAGAAGAGAAGGCAGAAAAAATATATGGAGAGAAGTGTTACATGAGGGCCGGCTTGTTGGGGTATCTGTCCCGCCCAGTACCCCACAGCAGGCAGGCCCCAAAGAAAATCACACACAGGACTCCATAAGGTTATAAACTGATTGGCCCATTAGGTCAGGGTTCTTGTTAACTCTTATAACTTATTTTACCCCATTATCTTTATCTACAGTAGTCACATTGGCTCCGTACCTTTCTCAGCTGGGCAAGTTACATGCTGCCTCTTCGGTGGTCTGCGCAGGAGTGCTGAGGGAGCTCTGCTTCCAGAATATTCCCAGTCTCTTTGCTCCACCCCTACTTCCTGTCTGGCTTTCCCGCCTATACTGCCTGCCTGGCCAATCAGTGTTTTATTAAAATGATTGACAGAATACAGACAATTCTCCCGTATCATTTCCCTCTTTTTTTTTAAACAAAGGAAAATACCCATAGTCCATTTGTTGGGAATGTGGGCATAGTATTTCAGACTACTTCCTGCTGGTTGGGGGTGCTGATAATCTTATGGGGACATAAAGAAAACTTAGAGTTATAATCAAGTCATGACTGGAGTATCCTGTGAGTCTTGATCATCTCAGGCAGCAGTCTTGAACCTGTTCTGGATGAAGAACTCAGACATCTGGGCCATCTGTTCCTACCGGAGATTTCTCAGGTGGCCTCCCTTGATCAAAGCTGATTTTTCTTAACTCAGAATGAATCCATAGCCTCTCATTTTCTGTGGAAACAAAAGCAAAATCTCTTCTCCAAAGTAACATACCCTTTGACTTCAGTTTTGAAGCCAAGGTATTTTCAAAATGCCTATCTTGGGTTAGTTCAGCAGCATTTATAAACAAAAGTCTTTTAGCAGCTGTTGCTCCTTCCTCAGCATTCAAAGAATTCAAAGAGAGAATAATATCATACAGAATATCAAGATTCTCTGTTTATTTTCCATCTTTATGTAGCTTTATTTCAACCTCTATTTCTTTTATTTTTACTTTTACTTTTTGAGACAGGTTCTCTGTATATCTTTGTCCTGGAATAACTCTGTAGACCAAGATGTCCTTGAACTCACAGAGATCCTCCTGTCTCTGCCTCCCCAGTGTTGGGATTAAAAGTGTATGCTACCACACCTTGAACTCACAGAGATCTGTCTCTGCCTCCCAGGCATTGGGATTAAAGGTGTGTGCTACCACACCTTGAAGTCACAGAGGTCAATCTCTACCTCTGTCCCTTGAAGTCACAGAGGTCAATATGCCTCTGTCTCCAAGGCATTGGGATTAAAGGTGTGTACTACCACACCCTATATCTCCCTTTCTTTCTTTTTTTATTTTTAATGACTTTAACCTTCAGCCTGCATATATTTTTAACACATAGTAAACCATTTAGAGGTTTTTTTCATCTTTGAATCTCTCTTTACTTCTGACCCCACAAATCAAAAACCCGTGGCTTTGATGGCTGGATCTAGCCCATTCCTTAGATTTCCAGCCTCGTGGCAGAGATACTGCAGGAGCCATTTTTATTACCACAATTCTGTGGTGTTTCAAGGTCCCTGCTGGCAAGCAAGCTGCAGCATTCTGCTCACAGACCACACTTAGTCGGACTGTCTGCCTGAAAGAGTCAGAGTTTGCCCTGGCAGGACAACCCAGAAAGCCAGCATTTTAAAACAGTGCAGCTTTTTTCCTGCTATGGCTGAAAATCAAAAAGCATGCATTCAGCTTTTCATCAACACTGGTTAAGTATTTCATGGCAGGACCTCTTAAAGGTGCTGCAAAGTTTTGCAGCTAAAGCTGAGTCAGGAAGCCTCTCTTAGATGAGAGCACTTGCTTGCCTCTAGCAAGCAGAGCAAACCTGAGAAATTGCTGCTACCAAGAAAACATGCTTTACTCTATTCTTTTTCAAGCTTTCTCAGGCTTTCTGTGGATTCAGTTATCCACGTTGGACACCATCTGTTACATGAGGGCCGGCTTGTTGGGGTATCTGTCCCGCCCAGTACCCCACAGCAGGCAGGCCCCAAAGAAAATCACACACAGGACTCCATAAGGTTATAAACTGATTGGCCCATTAGGTCAGGGTTCTTGTTAACTCTTATAACTTATGTTGCCCCATTATCTTTATCTACATTAGTCACATTGGCTCCGTACCTTTCTCAGCTGGGCAAGTTACATGCTGCCTCTTCGGTGGTCTGCACAGGAGTGCTGAGGGAGCTCTGCTTCCAGAATACTCCCAGTCTCTTTGCTCCACCCCTACTTCCTGTCTGGCTTTCCCACCTATACTGCCTGCCTGGCCAATCAGAATTTTATTAAAATGATTGACAGAATACAGACAATTCTCCCGTATCAGAGAAGTGCTGTGAAAATGCTTTATTCTGGACATTATTTGGCTATCACAATCATGAAATAACAACAGCTGTTTTTATCTGCACAACATCAAGCAGAATGAAGTACATGATCTCCAGCTTCCATATTACAATGAAGAGATATTGTCAGTGGATAGTTGCTGGTGTACGTTGAACAATTTGTTTTTTAGAACGTGGCCATTGGTAGGCTTTCTATGCTCCAGTGGATGGCTTCACACCTATACAGTTTGGCAAGGATCAACTGAATTTAGTGGTTATCTCCTTGTAAAAACAGCATGAAATTGGGGTAAGGGGTTATGTTGGGGGGTATTGATGGAGTTAGAGGGGAGAAATGGGTGATATAATCACTTCATAATATGTACATAACAGAAATTTTTACAAATAGAGGAAAATCTAGCACGTCCATCAGCAACATTTGTTTATTCTCAGTTCATCAATGCTAAAGATGAATATTTGTCATTTATTATTGTTTAGATTTATTTATATTGTTTTATTATATGAGTGTTTTGCCTACATATATGCATGTTCACTGTGTACATGACTGATAACCATGGAGTTTCAGATAGTTGTAAGCTGCCACATAGGGACTGATAACCAAAACCCAGGTCATCTTCAAGAGTAGCAAGTTCTCTTAATTACTGAGTCATGTTCGCCCCTTCCACAAACAAAGACATGTCATTTTTCAAATCTTTGCAATGCCTTGGATAGACTAATATGTCTTTGAAACTTTGAGTTATGAGAATGTATTGGCAATTTCACTTGGAACTTGTTTATCTCAAAGTACCTTGCTAACATGTATACCCTACACACTTTGGCTAACTGAATAATCCCTAAGACTCTCTGGTATGTGTTGGACTTAACTAAAAGACACTCAGATATCTTCATCCACTTAAGAAACACAGTGTTCCTTCTTGTAAGATGCAAGATATGGTATTTCCAAAATAATGCTTCCTATACATGCTATTCATCATGGGAGATTATTGTAAAGATATTGGTTCTTTTGCAATAACTCTTTTCTTACTATCAGAGTATAATATGCCATGGGATAATGTTCTTTTACCCTGTAAAGATTTGTCACTCATGTTGTTTTAATACAACACTTATTGGTCAGTAACCAGGCAGGAAGTGTAGGTGATCGACTAGACTAGGATAATTCTGAGAAGAGGAAAGGCTCAGTTTGCAGTCACCACCCAGATGCAGAGGAAGCAAGATGAAAATGCTACACTGAGAAAAGGGATCAAGCCTCTTGGCTAAACATAGGTAACAATTATGGTTTCATTTAAATTGTAAGAGCTAGTTAATAATTAGCCTAACCTAATAGACAAAACAGTTTATAATTAACACAAATCTCTGTGTGTTTTTCTTCGGGAGAGAAAGCCTGCAGGACCAGGTGGGACAAAAGTTTCTGTCTACAATGATATCTTCAGATTTTGCTTCAAAGTTCTACAGAAAGATTTTATAGATGTCCTGTTACCCACATACTTGGAACTATATTCAAGGGTGTCCCTAATACTAAGAGACACAAATTTGTGGTTTCTCATCTTTGTAAAGTTTAGGTGAATACAGCACTTTGATTTTTCAAAAAAACATCTTTGTAATTGTATGATTTTATCTGAGTAGTAGCCAATATAAACACTAAGGCGTTTAAAGCATAAGAGAATAAGAAAGTGATGTTGTTTCTTGATTATTATCACAGTTTGACTTTAATGAGGTCATGTATACCATCATACCAGCTTTAACAATGAGGTGAAAGCATTGATAGTGATTGGAAATCATAAGATATAAATAAATTGGAGAAGTGATACCTTGATTCTCACTTTTTTGAGAAATGCAACCAATCAATTATAAATAAATGTAAGGATGGAATATGTACCAGAAAATTACATGCTGAAATGTAAACATATTTTCTTCTAGAATGCTTTAGAATTAAAAGGTAACTATAATTTTGTGCCAAATTTTATGGCTGTTAAATGAAAAGGAGAAATTTTATTTCTTTAATTATCAAGGCCAATTGAGTTGTGACCAGGAGAAGTTCTCACAAAGTGGTTACATCTGAAGCTTTGTACAGATTGAAAGGAAGAGCATGCTCATGCATGTTCATCCCCAACACAAAAACATTTGTACTTAGAATTTCCAAATTGATATAATCACAGGAAATGATAGAATACCAGAATTTAAATAAGTCACTCATTCATATACATTATTGTGTCAACAATATATGTAATAGTTTCAACAAGACATAAAACATTTCTATAAAAGATACTATAATGTTTTCATTTATTGCTAAAGAGAATAAAGTCATTGGCCATTTTGTGAGGACAAATACTACAATGGCAGGAATACAATTTGAGATGCAAAATAACTTGTAAGTGAGTGTATAAAAATGTGCCTAATTATCCTAAGGTAACACAAAAATACTATCAAAATTTCAGTTAATCACAATAATTTGTACAGTACAAAATTTACAACTATGACAAAGAACAAAACATGAACATGTATGCACATAGCATGATTTCTGTGTGGCTTCAGGGCTTATGAGAAAGCTGTATCTCTTATTTTTGGTGTATAGGTAATCATCATTGTGAGTGTGAAGAATTCTGATACATCTTGTGTAAAAGGAGCAGTGGGCTGCTTTTCGTCCTGCCCAACTCCTGGTTGCCTGGTTAGCTTTATCTGAAAATAATTACACGGAAACTGTATTCAGCAAAACACTGCCTGGCCCATTAGTTCTAGCCTCTTATTGGCCAACTCTCCCATCTTGACTAACCCATATCTAATAATCTGTATGCCACCACGAGGTTGTGGCTTACTGGCATGAGTCTAGCCAGCGTCTGTTTTGGGAAGGGGAATCATGCCATCTTCCTGACTCTGCTTTCTTTCTCCCAGCATTCTGTTCAGTCTACTCCACCTATCTGAATTCTGCCCTATCAAAAAGTCAATGCAGTTTCTTTATTAACTAATGAAAGTAACACCTAGACAGAAGGCGCACCTACTCCAATCTTGGTATGTTTGTGTCATCACCATTGTAAAGGAGTCAACTTAACGGCTTTAAAAATTATGTCCCCAAATAATATGTTCAATCTTAACATGTTCATGAATGGAAGATACTAACTTTAGCTATTGCAACACTGCTAACATGACCATGTGGAAATTTATTCTTCAAGAGTAAAATAGTTCTCTATCTATTTATAGGTGTGTTGTAAACATTCATTTAATGTCATTCATAAAATGTCTCAAATTTTCTCTGGCCTAAACACTGCATTTCTCCTCTTGTGAGCTTTTCCTCACTTTTATTCTAGTGTTCTGTAATACATCTTTCACAGATCATCCCTTTGAATATTTAAGTAGCAATTCTGTTTGTGCATACTTATCTGTATCAGAGCACTGGCCTGAGCTGCAAAAGTCCAAGTGTAGAATGGGGGGAGTGAGAATATGAGCAAAGAGATCAAGACCATGATTGTTACACCCACTGAAACAGTCTATCTGAGCTAATGGGAGCTCATCAACTCCAGCTAAACAGGGAAGGAACAAGCATAGGTCCAAACTAGTCCCCCTGAATCCCTGAATGTGATTGACAGTTGTAAGACTGGGGCAGACTGAGGGGCCAGTGACAGCGGCACCAGAATTTATCCCTATTGCATGTACTAGCCATTTGGGAACCTATTCTCTTTGGATGGATACCTTGCTCAGTTTAGACATAGTAGGGAGGACCTTGTACCTTCTCCAAAGCAATGTGCCTTACCGTCTCTGTGGAGTGGATGGGCGAGGGCAAGTGGAGGGAATGGGAGGACGGGAGTGAGTGGGAACTTGGATTGGTATATACAATGAAAAAGAGATAGTTTGCTCTCTATTTTTAAAAAAAATTAAAAAGTTCAATTAAAAAAGTCAAACTTTCAAGTTCTCACTACTATTTACCATTGAGTGTCCTACAATTTGTTATGCATGCCAAGCTTGCCTTGAACTCACAGAGATTCAACTGTCAGTGCCTCCAGGGTGCTGGGATTGCAGGTGTGTGCCATCACACTCAGATTCTTACATACTTTCTTGACACTTAATCTTATGTTCTTTCCAAAATTTTACATACGGAGCAAACATATGCTACAGAGCACCTGGAGTGTTTATTAAAAATTGTTTTGAGAAACTTCTTACCAAAAATAAAATTTTTGAGAGTTGGTCTCAGAATTCTGCACTTCTAATTGTAATGAATAAATTAAAAGGATACAGATATTTCTGTATATGTAGATAATAGAACAAAATCTCAGTTGGATTTGATGCGCTACTAGGATTGAGAATGCCCAATGTGAATGTCATGCTTCTACCTGATATAAAGGACAATCAGTTACCCTACCAAAAAGTTTTATGCTAAATCTCACTTTGAACCCAGTTAGGAATGTACACAAAAGAAACATGGATTATGCTACAATATAAAATAAATACATTTTTTTATCTCACAATCTTCACTTTTAAAATTGAATTATTTTTCTATTTAATGAAATAAAACTTGGAAGTCATAAAACTTATATTATCTACAAAATATCAAAGTATAAGATTGTTGAGTCTTACCAAGATATATTAAAGCAGTATAGTGGAAACAAACAAAATTAATAATAATGATTAAATAAATGTTCTCTAATCACAAGTTGTAGTCTTGTAAAGTTGTTGACTTTGCTTAAGTTAATTTAAAAAATTAAAGCAATTCAGTGAAGTTTTAACAGGTTCCTTTTTTTATAAATTGACCACATTAATTATAAAGGGCCAGAGTTATTGCTATAATTTTGATAAAATGAATACACTGGAAATTCAGTTTCAGAGTTATTGTAAAGCAGCCATAATTTAAGTGGAAAGATGCAGAGTATAACATAGATGTACAACTTCTAAGTTAAATAGTAGAACTAGAAAGAGACACATGCATACACATAGTCAGCACCTATTTCTTGACTATTTTCAAGGGCAGGACTGAAAACATGGAAAGTATCAGTTGTTAGAATAGATAATGAAATGAATTATCATGAAATAATAAATGAATAATAAATAAATAATAAATGAAAACAATATAATGAAATGACTTTCTTATATTGTTTGTGAGCACAGCTATTGGTCTTACAGTTGACATGAGTAACTGTTTGATAGTTTCTTATACAATGTACAGTTGCTTACTATATGAACCTATAACCCTACTCTTAATATATTTATTATTCAAAAAAGAAAACAACTTACTACATGAAAATTTTACATAAATACTTGTAATAAATTAATTAATACATGGTAGAAAGAAAAATGCATGCCAAATATTGATTTGGCCATAATTTCACTTTTTTGGCTAAAATTTCCTTCACATTTCTGAGACTGAGTGTGCTAAATTCCTAGTATTTTCAGGCTTCCATAATTTCCTTGAAAACAGATCAACTTCATGCAGAAACATAATAAAGGCATCTTTTTACAGTGTCTTTCCCTTGTGTCATCAAATATGTGGAATAATGCATACAGAAAGTTAAAAAGGATTTGAACTTACAAAAGAATGTTCTGTGTTGCATACGACTATTTAAAGACTATTGCAAGGGAAAAGTAAATTGGAAATCATAGAGCATTGATTTTCTTATAGAAAAAAATTCATACAATACATTCTGAGCATGCTTTATTCATCCCCTAACTCTTCTCAGATCCCACTGATCCATCCACCCAAATCTATGTCTTTTTCTTTCTCTTTTTAGAGGAAAAACAAAAAAACTAAACAATTTCTTCCCAAACCCTCAATGTTCAATGAAATAGGTAAGTGTTGTCTTCAGCAATAGAGCCTTACCCTAAGTTTATGAAGATCAACGAATAGCCTTGGCAATAACAGTCCGAGATATCTCCATATATCCAGAGTTATTTGGCCAAGGACATGACTAGATGTAAGGCATTACTGGCACTGCAGTTTTCACTTGGTGACAAATTATGTCGATTCGTGGGCAATGTCTACCCTGGAATTTAGTTATACCATATAGATTTATTTCAGATATGTATATATTTTTAGGAAGCTTCTATAGTAGTTGACTTTTGTAAAACCCCTCAAATGGCCATTAGGAACACTATTTTTGGTATTTACATGCATATAACAGAACCTTGGCAGCAAAACTCCCAAAATCCACAGTGGAAAAAGAGAAGCAAGTCTCTAATGCACATGTGACATGATAAATGCACTCTCACATACATATACACATGTATAGACACACACACATACACAGAGAGAGAGAGATATTGACAAACAGAGTAATTTTATAGGAAATCATTAGAATCATATATTTATGTGTGTGTGTGTGTGTGTGTGTATGGGTATATGAGTATACATGTGTAAAATTCAATTATTTGCCATTTCTGAACATGCATGTGTCAGTACATTGTCTTCTACCTCTTCTAAAGTGCATACTCAGAACACAGGTTTTTTTTTCCAGAAGTAACTTAGCATAGAGAAATATATGTGCAAATTACAGTTGGAAGCCTGTGTTTACACTTTAATTTTACTATGTATTCATCACATAATTGGATATTCTTTAGAATTATGTGACATTATTTTTAATCTCATGTAAAATGAGAAGTACTGTGCATTTTATCACAAAGTATTTTGTGAGTGAATATGACAATATGTGTTAAAGTCTTGCCACAGTGTATTGAACAGATTTTAGTGCCAACATAATAAGAGTGTCTATTTAATTCAAAAATTATAATGCAGCATCCTCATTAATAGCTTCAATTTTATTATAAAAAAATCTATTTATTTAACTTATTCCTTAAATTATTATTTCTAGAAATCAATTAAATTATTATTAATATTATAATGTCATATAGGTGTTAATGCAATTTAATGTAAATACTTATTTCACGGTATTATTAATGTTATTAATTACTATTGGTGTTATTAGTAATAACATTAAATTATTATTTCTAGAACATATTATTTCTAGAAACAACTGACATCATATTTTCATCATATGCTCATATATTTGAAGAGAATAAAACTGTGGATCGACAGAGAGATATTGCAGATGATATGCTGTATGAAGACACTTTTATGGGGGACTGACAAATATTTATTAAAAAGATACAATTAGTTACCACTATAGTGAGTAGAAATTGCTGGTAAGATGACTTACTTATCAGCAACTATGCATTTATAGGATAAACAGACATAATTTATTATTTCTATGGCCAAGTAACTGAGAGAGAAAATGTAAAAGGAAAGTTTCATTAGAACTTATCATTTAAAGGGGTAAATCATGGTGGAATAGCTTAAGTAGTGGTGGCCAGAAATCATAAGGAAAAGAAATACAGGAAGTGGTTAGGGAAAGATAGATTCTTCTGTGGTATTCCTCATGATGTGTTTTTCTGCTATAGGCCCTACATCTTTCTTTGTACAGCTGTCAATAATTACATCATGTTATGAATTTATCAAAGGATGACTCCTTTATTATCATCACAGCCTTCCTGGTAAAATGGTCTCTGGTAATGAAATCTGCAAAACTCCTACACTGTCTGTACAGAAAAGGAAACAATAGACTTGCAAAGGAAGCCTAGAGGATGAGAGAAAATACTTCTAAAACATATATTTTATAAGAAATATTGAATGGAAATTAGTATGTGATGATTTTACACAGCTCAACAGCAACTCATCCAAGGAAAACAAAACCCAAGTATGAACTTATAATGATTCAATTTTAAAAAGTTTTAAGGAATTTTGATTTTCCCTCCAAGTTAGACATGCATTTGCCCAACAGGTACATGAAAAGAAGCTCAGCACCATTAACCATCAGAGAAATGAAAGCCAAATTCAAATAATAAAATCTCCGTTCTTATTAAGGTTGCTACTATATGAATACAATATAAGCACTGGTGAGGTTGAAACTATTGAAATCATTTATTGATGCACTTGACATTTTAATTCTTCAAAACATTAACCTAAAAATATTGTATGACTTTGCAATACGAATTCTGGGCATTTAAGCCAAATTGAAAGCTCTATAACAGAGATATACTCCTGTGATCCCTATATTGTTCCTTATATTATTATTTACAATAATCAGGGCATGGAAACATTTTTTTTCACTTTTTGCTAAGAACAAAGGATAGATATAAACAATATTATTTTGATGAAGAGTTTTAAAAGGTACAGGTATTACAGTATATTTAGATAATAGAACACTGTTAACATCAAGTACAATGGAGATAATACTGTCTTATTTAACAGCATTGATTAACCAGAATGGTAACACACTAAGTGAAGTAAGCCAGCCACAGAAAGATAAATATTAGATTGCTCAATTATATAAGGAATCTAGAACAAACTGACTTGTGAGAGAACAGAGTGGTATGATGGTTGTTAGGTCACAATGAGATGTTTTTCCAGGAACTAGCCTACTATCAGGTATTAATTGGTGCTAAGTTTCATAATTCTTATATGTATATACATGGCAAGCCAAGAAGCCTAAGTCAGTAAATTAGTTGCTTTTCTTTTAAAAAATATAATAAATTTGCTTATTAATGCAGCTAAATTTATAGACTTCTTGGTGACTTAACTTTAAATGTTCCAAAAAATATCAACAAAGACTATGCTTCTCTAAAGTTGTCGAGTTTTTTATTTGTTTGTTTTCAAGTTCAGACATCCAGAACTATGAGACAAAATTATTCATTTTGCTCCAGCATGGGAACTTGTCCCGAAGTTCTTATGATTATTTGATACTCTGAGATTTCCTTGAGTAGGACAGTTCAATGTACTTAATCACTCTTGTTTTTAGCAGCACTCCTATAGCAAGCCAGCAAGAAAGAAGAAAAAGATTCATCACCAGATGGAGAAAGGCATTAATGATACTTGACCTTTCAAGTGTCGCATTACTGTTTTCTAGGCCCACATAGAGATATCTCTGTTAGGTAGATGACAGCAACTCAGGATGATACATGACTGAATGCAGTATGCCCCGAAGTGAAATCTAAAAGAGAACCCTAATGAACAAACAACAGTGTCTCAACACATTAGTCTACAAAAGAAAAATCCAGAGTTACCTTTAGAGGGTGTATGAGGAAGTGGAAGACAGAAGAGTGGCAAAGGAGAAAAATCTATTCACTGCTTTTAATAAAAAATAGCATGAAAAGGTTTTTTTCTAATCTCCAATTTTTATATAATAAGTACTTTGACTTTGTCTAACTCAAGTTACTCATCATAGCTAAAATCTTTCGAGAAATTATTTCTTTTCGTGTCAAGGTCTCACCATGTAGTCCTTTATGGCTTGAAGCTCACTATGTAGACCAGGCTGCACTATAACTTGGAAAGATCTGCCTACTGAGTACTGAGATAAGGAGGTGTGTGCCACCACTCCCGGTGACAAGGGAATTTTTAATCCGTCATTTGGTGAATTTTGTCTGAGATTTCTAAAATGTCTTATTTTTTGTTGAGTAAAGTAGTTTATAATACTTGTAATATTTAATTTCCTTGTTGCCTTATTCTGAGCTGCCATAAAGAACAGAATGACAGTAAAATAAGTTTGAGTCTTATAGTAGTAACAAAAAAATTATATATGTTAGGAAAGAAGGAAAGACAATCATATGGCATGACAAATGGTGGAGTATTTGTTAAAAATTTTGTAAAATTTTAATCTCTTTCTGAATTCACCAAAAAATATGACAGCAATTATTTCTGCCCCCTCCACCACATATACAATGAGGAAAAACTCAAATATAGAACCTCAGAAATGTGAAATGGCATGTTGATTTAACAGATGGTTCATGGCCTTCCTCTCACTTGTAGCTTCAGGTAGAAGTTAAAGCCAGTCTGACTCTGTACCACTCTGCATTGAAAACAGACATTTCTGTTTTTCACTTCTTTACTTTTGTAATGTGGGGAACTGTCCTGCTTCCCTGCTCTCCCCAAATCTGTTCTCCACAGGGCATCTCTGCTTTATGTTTGCCAACAGATATAGAACCCTATGAGAAGGGGAAAATACAAGTGTTTTGTCAGGAGAATAGAGCATCGGTTTTACTATGAACTGCGTGGAGTAGGACACACAGCCTATAGCTGAATGAAATCACTGTCTCCAGTCTTTTGATATTTGATCCTCAATAGTCTATCATTTGAGAGCCATGTAGAACTGAAAAGATAACCCAGCCTTGCTTCTTTGACTCTAAGACAAAATAGAAGTCAACCTCTGAATGTTGACACTGTTTTCAGAAAGGAATGAGCTCACCAAGACCCCCTTTCCTCAAACAGCATATCAGACATTGCAAATAAGGAAAATGAAAGCTGGCTCTTTCTTACAGAGAAAGAGGCAAAACTGAAAATATGGACAAAAGTAAGTTAAAGATCATTTCCTCTGTACCTTGAAATCAGACTCTAGGTCAACTGGAGAACATAAGAACCCTATGTTGAAATAGCTAAGCAGGCAAATGGAATTTCTCTTGCTAAGAACTATATAAAATCTGCACTGCTTAATTCCTTCAAACCTGGTGTGCCTGCAATGAATCAGAACAACACAAATTCCTGCTGCAAAAGTTTCATTTGAACTTAGCAGCATACACCCACTGATAGAAGTAGGAATTACTCCCCACTAGCTTGGGCTTCAGGGTTTTAAAAACAATAAATTTCATCTTCCTTTAAGGACCTTGCTGAACTCAAAGGAGATACAAACTCTGACAATTGACTGAGAAAATACCTTGACTTCTGTCCTTCCTAATTTAGATTGAAAATGAATAGGTGGAAGTACAGGCCAGTATATGACAGAATTTTTTAATGGTATTGAGATGAAGTGAGATTTTTGCCTAAACAATGTAAATCCTCAGAGTCTAGAAGAAGCATCACTACAGTGAATTGTGTGAAGTGCTATATCTTTGAAGAAGGAGCCTTTAGTTTTCTAAGCAATTACTGCAAAACTACCATGTGGCGTTTATTTCTTCTTATGTATTCATTCAATGAAAACAACACATTTCAGTATTCACTACTACTAGCACTATCTAAATCTGATCCATACATGGCCCCTTTCCTTAAGAAAAACAAAAATTAATTAAGAAAAACTTAATGAAAAATAAATCTGAACTTAGGTAAATAGATAATTTATTGAATGGAGTGATGGTCCTTTTGCAATGAGAAGGGTTGCTCCATAGTCAGGAAAGGGGAAAAATGAAGAGTCAAGAAAAAATTAGCTGTCAGGAAGTGGAGTGATTGGCTGAGGAATAGTTAGACTGAATCTGAGAATACATTGTCTTGAAGTTAGGCAGCTTTGGAAAGCAGCCCATAAAGAAGGCTGAAGGCAGGTCAGAGTTCAAGATCATGGAAGAGAAGAGAAGACTGAGAAAACCTGGTCACATTTTAGTTAATAATTTATAAACAAAAGATTAAAATGCGTAAGGTCAGAGTTTACCTGGGTCCTTCTCATCTGTTTCTCAAATTTCACACACAAATTCAGGGTAAACCAGGGTGAAGTGTTTGTTAAAACTGTCATTCCTCTCCAGGAGCAAAAGACTGAGGAAAAATTAATATCATGAGCAGGCCATGACCAGGATATTCATTTACATAAGCAGTTAAAAACACATCTGATACATTACATTGACATTTTTTGTCGGTCATGTTTGATTCTATGATTGGTCTCTGGGCTTTGCAACCTTTGGGTCCCGAACCTTCTGGCAGTATCAGGGAGCTTTTAACGGTCTAACACAGGTCCTGTACAGATAGGATATGATTTTGCATCTTAGAATTCTTGTGGGTCTTCTAACAGTGGTAACGCGGGGTATCTCTGACTCCTTTACGTACTTGTGGGACCCTTTTCCACACACTGAGTTGCTTTGCCCAGTCTTTATATGAGGGTTTATGTCTATTCTTATAGTAACTTGTTATGCCATGTTTGGTTGATATCTCTGGGATGCCTGCTCTTTTCTGAAGGTAAACTAAAGAGGAGTTAATAGGGAAAAGAAGAAAAGGAGGAGGAGGGCTGAGAGGGAAGGAGGGAGGGGAAAACTGCTGTAAGGATATTATCTAGGAGAGAAGAATAAAATTATTAATTAAAAATGAATGTATACAAATGTATGAATTTTGTACAGAATTGATAAAAGACTGTTTGGCATATAGAGGAGAGTCCCATTAACTGGGATTAATGAGAAGAATTACAGAGAACAAAAATTACTCTGAGGTGGGGCCTCAGAAACTGATTCATCCAACTATAAGACTGAACTTCCTTCCATAGTTTTTCTCATCATTCCTACACTAAGACCTTTATGTACATACATATGTCCTTACTGTGCTATACAAATGTGAACTTTCATCTTATAGTTTTAATCACCCTGTCAAAATTATTATGACTTTCAGACAAGAGTTGATATAGATGTTAGGAATATAGACTAAATAAATCATGTTAGCATTCATAACTTTGTAAATTTTATATTTAGACATAATGATGTTCTATGTGTAGATGATAGTTATTGACTAGAGGAAAGTGGGAAGATTCCAGATTTACAAAAAAAGATATAATGAATGACATTTGCTCAGAGATTAAGAATGGCTTTCATAGGCAAGCATAAGAAGAAGAAAAAGGAGCTATTAAGCTGTAAAGTTCCTTTGTAATGTCCATCCTGTGGTGTAGTTATTTTGTGGGTATAGAGTTATACTGTGTATGTACTATTTCTCCGGCCTCATGCATGACTTTTAGTGACTCTTTAGAGCACTTTCTAATATTCTAGAAAATTTATTTTCTTTTCCTAAACCAATTCAGATTGGCTTTGTCTCTTTCTAAAAAATGGACACAAAGGATACATACTCAGCACTGTTTCCCAAAACCCCTTTGTACACTACACCTCACTTGCATTCCTGAATCTCCTAATTAGGTGTTTTGTTTTTGTTGCTTTTTCTACCTCCTTACCTCTCATCCTAATAATTTAGGACTTAGGTAGGACTTTGCCCTGTGATAATCATGGTCATTTTCATAATTAGGCACATCGACAATACAATAAAATTTAAACTCTTATAGTTTGTTTATAGTACACTTAATTCTTTCTAGAATATGTAATGCTTATTTCTACATATGACCTTGTATATGCATAAGTTTTGTATTCTCTGAACTGCAAAACCATGGTAGATAGGTACCACATGTTTTTGATGTCTGTGGATCAGTGACACACACATAATATTAAGATTGTGAATGAATAAATTCCTTCACCCCCTTACTTATCTTCATCAAACCATTTTGGTGCTTTGAATTGCTGTTGGAGGGACCTGCTTGTTCGTCCAGGCCGCCAAGAATCAAAATAACGCACACAAAACCTGTGTTATTAAAATCACTGCTTGGCCCATTAGCTCTAGCTTCTTATTGGCTATGTCTTACATCTTAATTTAACCAATCTCCATTAATCTGTGCATCACCACTAGGTCATGGCAAAGTTGAGCAAACTTTCAGCACGTCTGTCTCCAGCAGTGGTTCCATGGCTTCTCTCTGCCTCTGCCTCCTTTTTCCCAGCATTCAGCTTAGTTCCCACACACACACACCTAGCTCCGTTCCCCTATAGCTCTGCTATAGGCCCAAAGCAGTTCCTTTATTTATCAGTGGTAATCACAGCATACAGAGCGAAATCCCACATCAGATTTCCTTGATCATCATTGACTCTTCTTTCTCCTTACCCTGCATCCAATCATTTGTGTTTTTTTTTTTTGTGTGTGTGTGCTGCACTATTCTCTCATCTTCTAAACTCATACCATCTATCATCTGGAGCAACATTTCTAAAGCTTTTATTCCATTATGCCAGACTTCAGGGAGATAATACTCCTATTTGTATCAGGAGCTGAAGGAGCTCACACTATTATTAAGCAATGATCACCCCTTCTCTTTTATCTTGTATGGGAGGAGTGTTTTCTCTGTCCTGTTAATGTTAGGCTTGTCTTTATACTTGCTTTTGCCAATTGTCTGATGCAGCAGAAGCTTGCTAAGAGTTATTGTGGTTGAATTTGCTTTCCTGTGCTTCTGGCATTCTGGGAAAATAACTTCTCTTATGTATCTAGCTGTGTGTAGAACAATAAAAAAATAAAATGAAGACAGATTTGAAGCTATACATTGGAAAGAGATATGCTTTTATCAGTCTAGATCAGCCATGCTATTGACCTACACTCTGAAGCAGAATCTCTGAAATTAGCTAATAGAATCATTGCTCAAAACAATTGAATGATGATACAGACCTTGAGTTTGAAGGAAAAATTTGAGGATGTAAAAGTTTATTGACTCTCTAATTTTATAATTATATTATAGCATAATAACTACTTTATTTTCTCTTTAATATTTATAGAGTGTCATCTCATTCTCCTAAAATACCTCCATTCAAAAAACCACGATGACTCTGTGTTGTCTACAAAAAAATCAAACTTATCAACATTCAAAGTTTCTAGACTTTCCCTCAAACTTCATCTGTTCTCATAGTCATTATCATATTTAGTGATTTAGTAAACATTAGGTTACTAAGTGCCAGATTAGGTGTAAGGAGAAAAGCAGAGTTCGTGCATGGTGTAACAGGGAAAGATAAGAAGAGCGTCTTGGGGGAAATTGTATGGAATCTGGAACAAAATATAACAATATGACAGAATGTGACCAAGAGGATCAAAGTGTTATGGGGGATGTAGAATATACCTGCTCTATTCAAAAGCCTAATGTCAAAAGAGAACAACACGTGAATGCAATTCCATCCATTTAGTTCAGTAGATTATACAAAATACAAAATATTAAAAGAAAAAAGGGATTCAATTGTATGAAAGCATTGTTGTTTGAATATTAGGTAATTAATAATGAATAACAAAATTAGAATGGTTGATTAGCATTTTGACTATCGTTAGTAAGTGATATTTTGTGAAACATGTTTAAAATCTTTTTTCTACATTTCTTTCTGTCATTTTTTCTTTCTTTTTTGTATATGTAGATGTGTGCAGCTACATATATGTATGCAACTTAAGTTTTCTTTATCTGGGATATTCCACCTATGTGGACTATTGTGGTTTATACAAAATATTTTTAGAAAAGTCGATAATAAAGAATCTCGAACACAATCATTAGATGTGACAGAAAAATATACAAATGTAGCCATATGAAACTACAAAACTTCTACATATGAAAACTTATTCTAAAATTGGCAGAAAATATCTGTAAATCACTTATCTGAAAACAGATAATATTAAAAACAATGAATTCACACAACCCATAGGAAATAATAACCTCAATCAAAATGAACAAAGGTAGAAAAAGACATTTTCAAAGAAACATAATAATGAACAAATATTATAAGAAAAATTGATTGCTATAATTCATCATTAGGAAAAAATCAAAGCTACAATGAGGTTATCAAAGCAAGAGTAACAGTAGGCAAAGTGACAGAAAAAAATAAACCTTCATACACTATTGGTAAAAAAGGTAAGCTTGTACTACTGCTGTGAAAAACAGTATGTAGGATTCAAAAAACATGAAAAATAAAATTAACTACATGACCAAGAAAGCTCTCTGCTTAATATACAAACAAAGGAAATAAATCCAGGGCATATGGAGACAAGTTTCAAGTTTCAATGCATCTTTGTGTGTGTGTGTGTGTGTGTGTGTGTGTGTGTGTGTGTGTGTGTGTGTGTGTCTGTTTGGTAGTCAACATGAACACGTTGTGTACCACTTAAATATATAAAACAAAATTCAACCATCTGAACTTCAAAAAATATTAGAATAAAATAACAATAATTAGTTTAAATGGTGGCAGGCAATAAGAACTTGACAAATCAAAGTGGATTTTCTCTATTTTAATTTCATCCTGAAGGTAAATGGAAACCATTGAAGGGGCTTCAGTAGGCTTGAAGCTAAAGATACCTTCAGTAACTGATCTTGCATGGAAAATTAATGATAAACTATGTCAGAGCATGGAGAACAGCATGATGGCTTAATAAGAGTTAAATTACAGCCCATCATGTGGTCAATGGGGTAGAAAGGAGGCCATGGGGAGAGCATTCATATTTTCTTGATGTACGATGATGGAAAAGGATCATGATGAGATCAGTCAGTTATACTATCCATATAGTTGAGGAATAGACATCCTAAAGGACAATGACAGGGCCAAAGTTGTGTGAAGGGAGAATGGTAAAGTCATTTAGACATCTCTAAACTTGAGGTGTAAGATATCAAGTTGGCCATGGCATGTAAATAGAGTTGCTATTGCTCAAGGAGTAGATGCTTTGACCACACTAAGTTCCTTATTCCCTGAGAAGACTGTGCTCACTTACCTTTCTCTGTTTTGCCATTAACTCATGGTTATAGGCTAATTTTTCTCTCCTCCTATACTAGAGGTACATTTTGTCAACTTTAAATAAACTAGGGTAATCTGGGAAGAGGACCTCAGTTGAGGGAATGAGTCTATCTGACTGGCCTGTTAGTGAGGCTGTAGGGACATTTTCTTGAATAGCGATTGAAATGTGTGTATCTAACCTGTTGGAATCTGTGCCACCCATGGACGGGTATTCATGTGCTATATAAGACAGATAACTGAGTAAGTCATGGGATCAAGACAATTAGCAATGTTCCTCCATGCATCTGCTTCAGTGCCTGCCTAGACGTTCCTGCCTTGAGTACCTGTTCTGGCTCCCCTTCATGATAAATTGTAATCTGAAACATTTTTTTTTCACCACAGGTGGCTTTTGGTAATGGTGTTTGCCACAGCAACAGAAAGCAAGTAAGACACCCCGTATTATCCTTCAAATGTTAGATCACCACGCTCCTCTACCATGAAGTTTTCCTTTCATTTTATAGCTAGACATCTGATTTTTGTGAGTACATTGCCTTTATTATTGAGCATTGAGAATTTATTGTTCCAGCTGTTAAGTAATTTTCTTTTAATATTTGCATCTTCTTCTAGACTCTTACTCTTGTACACTTGGGTATTTGCTCTAATGTTTCTGCCTCCTTCAGTTTCAGCCCAGAGAAAACACAAGTTACGTAGACAATAAATATGGATAAATTTTAATTTAAATAATGCGTTCTGTTAAGGGGCTGTTGGCAGAAAAAATAGGAGTGTATTTTTCCTGGTAAAAAGTGCTACAATTCAATCCTTTCACCAAAAATCTAAAGCGCAAAAACTCCAGTTTGTCACTTGCCCTTGGTAGTGCAGGACAACAAGGTATAGAACGTTTTAAAAGGTGCTGGATTTTGATGAGCTTTTCTCAAGCTCACTTCTGCTTTGAATTTGCCATTTAACTTCCTCTTGGCATAACTGCTGCTGCTAGATTTGCTGATTCTATGATTCCCTGAAGAATCCCGCTATCTTTTCTACACTCAGCTTTTGCTTCGGTTTTGCTCAGTATTTTGGACCTGGTTCTTGTTCTAGTATATCATTTCTCAGTCTATCCCTTATATATGCAATTTTGTTTGAAATTCTTGATCTTTTTGTAAGACATAGAGACATACAATTGTTTTTGCATTTGTCTTGTATAAAATTCAAGCAGGTCTTACACCATAAGAGCCTGGGTAGGCAGCTCTGCTGCCTTTCAGTAACACTAAACCCAGTTGGCCACTGTGTTATTTTTTAAATGCCAGTTTTGCCTTTTCTTCCTGAACTCTATACCACCTTGATTTTCCCTTTGACTAGATAGATGCATAAATACACACACACACACACACACACACACACACACACACACACACACACACACAAGGAGTTCTGAGCACATTAGGTGATTTGGATGCAAAAGGCACACAGAAAAAACAAATCTCAAAGCTACAGTCATTGATGGGCTTTACTTTCTGGTCTTATTGTTCCCCTTTATGACACTTCTCCTTAGACATCTCAATGGAACGGTTCTTCATAAACATATGACTATAAAGTCACTGTCACCATTGATCCTTATTTCCATTTTATTGACTAGTTCTGCAAAGTCTGTATAACTGACAGCTGGTCATCGTGGTGCTTACTTTCATCCCTGCACTTACTCACAAGACAGAGACAGGTGGTTCTCCATGTGTTCCTGGGCAGCTTCAACTACCGAATGAGTTAATATTTTCCCCATTTACACTCTGCTCCTCACTCCTTTGAGTTGATCTTCCATATACCAGGTAATAGCTTGTCTTAAACAAGATTTATGATGTCATTGCTTTTGAAAACTTTTGTTGACTTCTTAATGTATAGTAAAGTTCTACTCATACCAGGCTATTCACTAGTTTGGTATTTAGCCCCTTGACCCAGAGGCCAAATTTGTTCACCATTTTATTCTAATTAATAAATATGTTATTAGAAACACAGAAACATCAATAAGTTTACTTATTGTATCCCTCTTTTTTATCCTACAAGAGGATAATCAGTTACTTGTAATGAAGATACCATGGATGCTGAATCCTCTAATATTTGCTCTCTGGTACTTTGAAAAAATGTCAACCTATAGTTAGAAATGTCTACTATTTCTAACTTCAGCTGTTACTTTCCTCACCATATTGGTGCCATAGCTCATATTGTTCCCTTAGCCTCATATATCCCCTCTAACCTGTGTTCAACAACTAATATGAACTTCTCAGTATTTTAATTTGAATGCCATTTCCAAGGAAGATCTTTAAGTGGCTGACCCTGCTCCTTTGTTCCAGTCTGATAGTGAATTAGACTGAATTAAAGAAAAGTGTTTAAAACAGTCTCACTTATGACTTCTTGACAGTATACTTACGTCCATCTCACTTACTACTGATCTGAGCTGTATTAGCTTGACATGTGATAATGATAAAGGAATCTAAGAAAGGCCTGGTCTGTCATATGCCTGAAATATTATCATCTGTTTGATTAGTGCACTCTTTTTTCCTACCTCTTGACATTGTCTTTTAAAATGATTGTAAATCTGGCATCTGGCTGTGAATTAGGAAAATACACTAATATAGAAAAAACACTTTTAAACATTAAAAGTTTTAGTATGAATGACAGTACATGAATGCTGTCATCAAGAAGGTGTTGAGTGAGGTGTTGTGGGACTTCCAGTGCAGGGTGAAGTCTTAGTAACATTAGGGCAACATGATATTGAGAGAAAAAAGGTACAGGGTCAATACGTCCTGCCCTCATCAACATTTAAACATGTTAGTGCTTGAATTGAGAGAAGTATTTTTATTTCTCTCTATTTTTCTTAAGTTCAATGCAAAATTAATTAGGCAAAGGTTATTTATTTATTTAACACTGTGACTAATAGAAGTGAAACAGGAGTTCAAGGCATAAGTCTGTAAATTTTGAATGAGTTACCAGTACCTGAAAGAATAGATTTTGTAATTAAAGAAGCCCAGGGACTATGGTATAGTTACCTTTGATGAGTTTCTCACTAATAGTATTGAACTAAAACAAAATCATAATTGCATTAACAGCCATCACACAATGCTCCCCAAATTTTAAAAAAAAACATAGAAAGACTGAAGAATCAAAATCCTTAAAATATGAAGATATATTTTTCCTCTTCTTTTAAAGATAACTTTCTATTTCAGTAAATTAAATTGTAATGAATATTAATGAGTACATCTTTTTATAGTGAAGATAATTTTCACTTGTTTCTAGTATTTTCTGTTGATCTACAACCTAAACTACAACAACTATAATTCACTGGAATAAATTACAATTGCATCAAATTAACTGTAAATTTTAAAAAATGACCCAAATAAATTATCAAAGAGGATACAATGATACCAAACTTTGTGCTTCATTTATTACCTCAAAAGTACAGCTAAAAATTGAATTTTTGGATTGAAATAATAAATACAAGCACATCCCTGATACTGGTACTATAATGCCATCTTCAGTGCAGTGGATGGAGAAAGCTATTTTTCCTTTGTAAAATGTTCCACTCAAAATAAAAGGATTGGTGATTAAAAGAGTTATTGAATTTTATAGCTAATAAACATAATGCTTAATATAAAAATAGCATTTTCTGATTATTGATTGACATTGATCAGTGCATAGAAGGTATTGTTTACTAATAAACTAAAATAGATCCAGTTTTTGATTGCCCAGGATAATTTTGCTTAATAATTTTGACTTGAATTGTACTGGTGTGTACTCCAGAAACTTTTGACAGATACGTCTTCCAAGATCATTTAGTGCAAACCTATATGGAAATGATTGCTTTTACATAGCTTTCATTTTTCTTTTCTGGACCATTCTCACCTTGGACACTGAGGATAAAGAAGTCCAGGTCCTATAGCTAGTATTTTCTAGTTGCAGGCTGCTGCGGAACCCTATGAAAATTACAGTTGTGCCTCAACGGATTTTCTTGTTTAGCCTTACCCATAGATTCTCACAGGTTCTCTGGAATTTCAAAATAAAACAAAACAGTACAATAAAAATATTATCCTGTGTATCAAGAGATCCTAGACCAGGGTGGCAATGATAGATCATGTGACCTTGTGTAAGCCATGCTCCTGCTCAATCCTTTTTTGAAGAGATAGGGATCAAATCATCTTCTTTTGATGATCCTTAACAGGGAAGATGTCTATTCACAAATATTTACTTGGTCTACCCTTATTGTGATGAAGAGTATGCTGTTTCAAAGACTTTAGTGTAGTCTTAGCCAGGTATAGCAAGATTCTTGTGAAAGGCCAACCTTTTTAGATATATATTTCTATTCAGATGACAATCTGAATTCATATACGCATTTGGGATTAAATAATCAAGCCTGTGATCACACAGTTGGATTTGTGGCATGGTATAGGCATCTGGAATAGAAAATAGAGATTGAAAATGTTGCCTACAGGCTAAGCATTACTTCTTTATAATACACATAATTGATTCTATGGAAAAAATTGACAAATTCAAAGGGAGATTGGTGGACCTAGATATAATTTTTAATTAAATGCTTCCCTTTGATTCTCTTAATACCTTCTTTTCTTAAGTATGCACTGACTGACTTCTTAATTTTGATCGTTTTATTCAGTTTCCAATACACATTTCTATGCAACTGCTTACTTACTGAAAATAAGGATTCGTGAATTTCCATGGTAAGAATTGATGCAGCAGCATTTCAGTAGTTGTACCAAATCTAACCAAAAAAAGAATATTTTTTGAAGTACTGTGTGTAAGGAGAAAATAATAGCCATGTTTGTGGCAACCATGTGACAACCTTACCAACAGGTCAGCAATAGTGTACTTTTGTAATTAAAGTAGGGGGTTTCAGAGTGCAAAGTGATTGTTCAGATTCTGTCTTAACCAAAAACATCTTGCAAAAGTTGAATTTTCTGCTGCTAACTCTGTCTTCTTATAATTATTTTTTTGTTTCAGCAAGATTTAATGCACTGAATTTTCTGTATTTCTAGAACTTATAAGAGGAAACTGGTAATGCAAAGTGTGAGGATTCTTTCTTATAAATAAGTGTGCTTCCAGAGTGAAGAGTAGTTTCTACTTTGAAGAATAGTATTGAATAAAATAACAAGCAGTTCCTGTGTGAAGGAGGATAACTGATGAACAAAAAGAAAGATTCAGTGTGGAATATACACAAAACTCTTGGGTCTCATAATCTTATGCTGCCAAATTGATGCTTAGCCCCAGAATCTTATAGCTACATATATATTACCACTAGAAAAAAAAACTCCCTAAGCTAGTAGGTGCCATAGATAGTGATGGCTGTTCATAACAGCAGAAGAGAATAATTTTCAGCAGGGAGGACTTGGCAAAGATGGCATATCCTGCTATGGAGCAAAGGGATCCATGGCAGATACATGATTTCCTGGGGATCCATGCAGGAAATGGTTTCTGAAATAGGCACTTGATATTTTCTACTGAAGTAAATTTTCTGAAAACAAATCAGAAAATCTTGCAACATTTTATTGTGCCATTGGAACTTAAACATTTATAACAAACTATTTGAGTGCCTAAAATAGTCTTAGGTATAATATGTATGCTTTATCTATTTCTATTAAACAAAAGTATTGCTTACAATTATTTAATAGAAATACCAAATCAGAAGGCTTTAACATCAATCCATAAAATTTGTCAACAACAGCAAAAAATGTATCATCCAAGGGATATGTTTTATTTTACTATTTTACCTGAAAAAGGATAATTAGGATTGCTGTTTTGGAACTGCTTGGATTTTATACTAATTTAAAAGAAATAAATCACAGTTAAAGTAAACAAAATGAGTTTAACATTTGGTATATTTTTACCAGGAAGACTTTTCAGCAATTAGGTTTTGAGATCTGATATCTGTTTTTGTGAATACTCCTTTGACCTTATTGTCCTATCTGATCTCTAGTCTCCAGTTTCAACCAAATTGTCCTTCTTTTAACATAGATTTGCATGTTCTAGTAATTTTTAATCACAAATCTCACCAAAGAATTCCCTGTTTTTTTATAGATTATTCTATATACATAGTATCCACATGCTTCTCTGAGCTTGTTTATACATCTTGTAGCAAGCTTGATTTGCATCATGGCTGATGTTCTGTGAATAGCACGTGATATTCATTTAATAAGCATACAAATTATGAGCCAAATGAGAAATTGAATCAACGAGGAAAATCAAAAATCAAATCACTTGACAATTGTGTGAATGAAAACCAAGGTGATAAGCTCAGTCCAATTACTACTATATACTATACAATGGTTATGTTTCAATTTAAAGTGAAAACAACGTTATCAATGAAGATGAAATAATTATGTAATCTGTAAAATTTAAAAAAGTCAGGAACATTTCAATATTTAACAACTAATATTTGTGTATCATTCAGTGTGTGTATTATTTTTTGTGTGCATGTGCATATGTACAGATATAACTTTCATAATTATATAAAATAATAGGGTAACCATACCAAGTAAATAGCAAATTAACTGCATTTCTCTTTGTACATGAGCTTGGCAAAAATCAGACTAATAAAAACACTGAATGGCTACACATATGACCTATAAGAAAAGACTTTTATTCATGAAAACAGCATTAAAGTTACTCCATACCAACTCCAGAATTTAACATAATAATTCAGTTCACATAAAACAATGATGTAAATATACATTGAAATTTCTTTGTAAGGAGGACAATGCTTAATGCAATTCTTAAATGTTTCAATAATTAATATCAACTGCACAAAATGGTTTCCTTGGATGTTTACCAACAGCATTTGATACAATTTATTTGTGAGTTCCCAACTGAGAGAAATACATTGTTCAGGTACTCTAAAAGACTTCCTTGCCTCTCTATAGCCAATTTAAAAGTAAAGACAGGTATTTATTCATTACATACTCCCATTAGCTCTCTAAGAACTTCATTCATAAATTTCAAAGCAATTTTCCATTATATCATAATATTAGAATGGCTAGAATTTGTGATTATGTGCAAGCAATGTCTACGAAAGCAAACTATAGTGGAATATTTACTTGTAATCTCTTGGTTCTGGGTTCTTTTGTAATTCTAATTTGTAATTACCAAGCAATGTGGAACTCAGATCTTTTATATTCCCAGTGTCATATATTCTGGACCCAAAGTATTCAATTGCCTCAGATCTTCAATGTATTTCCCCTGTGTAAATATAAGAACAACAAAATAAAAAAGATTTGCAAAATTATAGAATATCATAGTATTTCATATAAAAGATAGTAGAGCCAATTTCTTTAATTTTCCCTTCTCCAATGATATTTTATAAATCATTAGAAACTAAATAGAATAAAGAAAATAATACAATAAATTAAATTAAAATTTACACTACATGTAGTTTTTGTAAAAAAACAAATAAGTTATTTAGGTTCATTTAATCTCCGATTTGGTTTCAATTTAAAAAAAAAACAGAACCCCTAGAAATCTGCAATTGATAGATAACAATTGTCAGTATAACTTGAAAGTATTCCTAGTAAGGGACACTGCCAACAGTTCAGTTCAGTTAATCTGACCCGTAACTAATTGAATGAAAACTGAACATGAGTATGGCTCTTGACTTGATGTCACTTGTCTACATACTGGAGTGGTTGAGAACCTTGTGCTTCCTATCTATATTGTGCCAATTTCCAGCATAGTTTATGTATAGTTATAAAGCCACAGAAATCTCATTTTATACTTCTGTGCACTCTTTTTTTTCAATTAGCTTAAGAATACATGATTTAAAATCACCTTATGGCATATGCAGTCTTTCGATATTTTTTCTGCTCTCAATTTAACAATAATGCAATTAGTTCATTTTTTTCAACCACAGAAAATATAACAAGTAATTGACTGATATTTTTGGTTACCTTAAAAGAAGCTAAGTTAAAAATAGTCATTAAGTGTGTAAGCAACTTGAAATTATTCAAGTTTGCTATGGAATCTGAAGTTTCTGTGAAAATATTTGAGTTCAGATTGTATACAAATATTTGCCTGTTTGAAGTTATGTTGGACTCTAAATGTTGAGAATACAAAAGGATCAGAGTATGTTGATTTTGATATTGTTTGACAATTGTTCTCTATGGGACTGCCACTACAAAGGAATACAGATTGAAACTACATTTATAAAGAAAATAATCTTTTAACAGAGGCTTAAAAATTAAGTTGAGTGTAAACAGTATTATAAAGATATATATATATATATATATATATATATATATATATATATATACCCTTAAATTTGAGTTATATAATCAGTTTGGTGACTGTTTTATTTATTTTTTCTGAAAAACAATGAAAAAATAAATATACTTAACAAACAGTGGATTCAGAAATAAATTTGTACCAAACAGTTTTCTTAACGGTTCCAGAAAAATGACATTTAATAAATTCTAATACTTTGGTGTAATTCAAAGCAAATAAAATTCATTAGAACTGTTCTTTGCTGTGATTTACATTAGATTTTTATAGCATTACCTGTTTTTTATTAATCTAAAATAGAAATAATTGAACCAGGGTAAAAACAATATAATACATATTCTATTTTATTTCAAAATAGTAACTATTAATACATTCTTAATATATTTTCTTCCTAACTCTTTGGATGCAATGATGAGAAAAAATTAAGAAAAAATGAAAGATGAAAGAAAATATCACTGTGCTCATTTCGTAAACTATCCATGTAAGTCATGCAAATGATATTATAGATAAATATTATTACCATACGTTTCTAGATTGATTTTGATATTTCTGAAATACCTGTGGCATTACTCATGAGGCCATGTATGTTCTTTAATATTTTTGTTTCTTTATGGCATACAAAACTAAATGTTTATGAAAAGCAACAAATGGTAATAGTCAGTAATAATTTTTCAATTAACATATTTGTTGATAAAGTTATTTAGAATGGAAAACTAAGTATAGGATATAAATTGCCTCATATATATTAAATCACTGTACTTTAATAGCTGCTTTCTCATAAAATTACACAAAGATTTACTTTTAAAGAATTGAATCATTTTATTGATTTCATAAAAAAATAATTTAAAACTTGATTTATATTACACGGACACAATATATTATCTCACCCCTTCACTGATTTCATAAGATCTAGTTTTCTCTGCAACTGTTCTAACACAGTTCATACACAAGAATACAATGCCAAGAAGACCATCATGTGTTATATCACATTAGAGATGATCACTTCTTGGCTTTTTAAGATTTGAATCAAAGTCTACTAAAAAAATGTTTTACCATGTACATATCATATCTCAAAGAGTTAAACTAACATCAATAATATAGCTGAAGCCAAAAAACACAGATACAGTATTTAAACTGCTCTTGTACTCAACTAAGAATTTATTTGTAACTACAGTACCATAAATAATACAAGAACTAATGATAGACAGGTGCAAAATAGCATACACTGTATAATGTAGGCACAATGACTTTAGTTAAGGAAAGCATATTAGCCTTAACCAAGACTTCATTAATTTCCATTTACAAGTAGAACCTCCAAATAAGCACATACAGTTAAATTACTCTTTTTTCTTAAAAGTTTTTGAACATTTATAGCTTTCAGCAGTAGAGTGTGAAATAGCTGATATACTACAGCAAGTTTTGAGATGGTGGTAGGTACTCTTGCCGCTGACAATTCTGCAGAAACCTTGAAACATCGTCCAAGCATCATCACACTGAATAAAAAGGCATGATCCCAACAATCTATTAGTCCCAGATTATGCATAGAGCTTACTGGTTCCTTCTATCAGTGTCCATTTAAAATTTCTGAATTCACACTTTATTGACAGGATAAACAAAAACACTTTGTTGGAAGCCTTCGTATCTTTATCTTGTCAGTGTGCATTAGGAGCCCTTTAATCCATGGATGCATGCATGCATGGTAATGGCATATTAAATGTCCTTATGAAACTGCAGATGAAAATTAGCATTTGAATGCACTTCTTTTCTTTCAAGATCAGAAAGCAATTATTTGTTTGGATGTACTTATATTTATAGAAAGTTTCACAGATTGTCATGAAACTGAAAATTACACATTAAAGTTTTAAGAGCACCAGCACATACATAGGGAGATTTTACTTTCTATCTAAAAAAACTCCAAATTATCTATATATATGAATATACACCCAAACACACATGCGTGCACTCTCATACACACACACACACACACACACACACACACACACTCACACACACACACTTGTAATAATGTCAGATTTTCTTTAAAAAAATTTGAACCAACAAATAAAATCTTGAAATTAGTATTTAATAAAGGGATTGTTGTTACAACTTTAACTGCAATATCCTTTTAGAAGCTACACCAAAATATCTGCCACTTGAAATTCATAAAGAATACCTGTTTGCTTTCTTGGCTACCTTACTGATTAATACAATAATTAATCACACCACAACACACACACACATACACACACACACACACAAAACTGGACAAAAAGAAAAAGGCAATGAGTTTCTGAATATTGATTTTCTAATCAGAGATATTAAATATATTCAGATATCAACAAATTATCAAACACTTCATTCATTTGATCAATTTTGATCTAGAACTTAACAGCACACACAAACACAGGGGCATATCAGCTGTAGTTAGTTGTAGATCATGAATTCATCTGAGTCCAGTGAAAGCATTTTACACTGTGGCTTTGATAGCCAAGATTTGCTGTGATGTTTACAGTTCTACTAGATTATCTGATAGTAGTCAGAATGATGAAAGAACAGGATATTGATGCATACAAGATATATTAACCTTAGTCATTATTTTGTTAAATATTGTAATTAAAACTATTTGAATTAAGCTCATAGAATCCTGAAAAGCAAGACAATTGATGGCAAATAACAGCCCCAGACACATTACTATAAAACTAAGGAGCCTATTTTAAAATGCACAGTTGATAACAAATCTGAAGATAATACGTTAAATTCACAAGAATAGCACAGATTTTTTTTAATTTTTATGGGTATTTTTCATATTTTTTTCTACTTTTAAATTACACCTGATCAGAGAGTCCAGAATATTTCTGTACACATTAGCTTCAGCTTCATTTCAATGTTTTTTTCTTATCTCAATTTATACTTACTGATAAATTTGTTGTGATCAGGAATATAAGTCGGACATATTAAATACATATTAAGGAGTACATGTTTTCCTATTTAGTATATAAAGTACTTCATAAATATGAATTATGTTACAAAAATAGCTTTGGGTGCGCTCACATGGTAAGCACTTTGCTAATTTGGGACAACCTTTAAGGATTGTGGGTATTTGACATAACTGAGAACAAACTCTAGTTTAATTTGAGCCATGTTTAATTCTGATAAACATTACATTTTTCTGTAGATCACCACAAATGCTATGCAACTCACACTGATTTTTTTCTCCTTTAGGATTTTATGTATAGACAGGTAATATTTAAAGTGTTCAAATTTATTTTATAGTTATGTAATGCATGATATATTTTAAACAAGTATTTGCACAATTTAACATTATAAATCCAGCAGTTTCAAGATGCAGGCCATATATTTTACCAATTTACAAATACTATCAAATGTTCTCTCTTTGCATGCTTGTTTTGTACACTTTTCAGGTAATCTTTACACAGAGTTGTTACAATGCCACAAATCAAGAAGGGTTATTCCAGTTTCACCAACTTAATCTACGTGCAAGATGAAGGACCCAGCTGAGGTACAAACACTGGTACCAGTTTTCTTGAGTTTGCTTTACAAAGCACAAAGAGACGAAGGTTTTGTATCAGAGTACAAAACTGATTTGCCTCTTAAGGTTAAATTCTGTATATTATGTTTATAAAGCATCCCTTTGGCAATAGAGTTTGCAGTATCCCCACAGGACTCCACAGTATAGGTTTTATGTAGTAAAATCTATTAAGGAAATTCTCTTCTACTTGACACATCTTTACGGCTACAGTTAATCAGATACCCTTGGAAACACCTGCCTCTATGCCTAATGATAATATAGTATTTGGAAATTAGAAGTCAACAAAAGGCACTTTCATCATTAAATAATGTCCTCTGTATGAAGTCAGATTACATGGCCTATATCTTATTCAAAGCTGTTTGCTCCTCAAGGACCTGTAGGTAGTCAGGGGAACTCTGAAGTTTTGCCTTCAGTTCAAAATACTCACTCTTCCTTTGTTCCACAACAATTTTGCTGTGGTTACCACCTATCAGTGACTTCTTGTTTTTTTTATCTTGTTGTTTTTCTGGGTAGCGAATCTCAAAGCCACTGACACCAATGCTGTTATACTCCTTTTTGCTTTCAAGAAAATTCTGAATAAACACATTGGAATCTCTGCTTGGGAATAGTTCATCCAGTTCATCAATTGTGCTCAGTCTCTTCCTGGTATCTACATGCAGTAAATCTTTGTCTTTGTCAGCAGCATTTCTCATCATGACCTTCTGTCCCGGAGGATCTGAAAACATGAACCCAGTTTCAGACTCTTTCAGGCCACAGGTGTGACTCTTGCTCATCTGTTCTATGGTTTGTGGAATGAACGCTTCTGTGCTCTGTCCATCTTTTTTATTGGTTTTGTGGTCATGCTTCCTTAGTTGCAGTTGCATGGAGCCACACTCAGGATTCCCCAGACCTTCGTGCTTTACTGTGGGTTTCTTGTTGCGTCTCAGCACAAAAACAAGAAGGCAAAATGCAACAAAGACAGTTAAAATGAGAACCACCAATATACTTAAGATTAAAATAGACAGAGGCACTGGACCCCCTGGAGGACTTCGAATGGGACCCAATGGAGTGGTGAATGTAATTGCAGGTGGAGGGCTTGTAAATGGTGAAGATGGCTTGTTTAAGAGTTTAGGACATAAGATTTCATTTTTGAGGGACTTCAGTTCAATGTTGGCAAACTGAACAGGAGTCTCACATTTCAGTTCTTTCACAACAATCCCGTCATTTAGCTTCTCTAGCCACAGCTTTAATGCTACCAAGTCACAAGTGCAGTCCCAAGGGTTTCCCTCCAAATCAATCTGGGTAAGAGACTGCAACTGATCAAGGACTCCACTGACAGGTAAGTACATGAATTTATTGTTCCTCAGGTTCAGTCTAGCAAGGGGTGCTCCAGAGAAAATGTAAACTGGCAGGCTTTTTAAGAGATTGTTGTTCAGGTACAGTAGCTGCAAATTGGGCATGGAGTCAAAAGTGCCTGCTAAGATTTCCTTAATCAAATTGTATTCCAAATACAGATACTGCAGGTTGTGAAGGCCTGAAAATATTTCAGGGTACAGCCTTTCGATCTGGTTGCCATTGAGATAAAGCCTGCGCAGATTGGTAAGATTGTGGAACACTTCACCTTTGATCACTGCGATTTGATTGCTGCCTAAATGGAGCAAATCCAGACCTTCAAACTCAGTGAAGTCTGAAATGTCTACATCTTTGATGTTATTGCCATTGACATGCAACTTCTTGGCATTTAAAGGTTTTGGTATCAGTTCAGACATGGACTGTATATTTTTCTCCTGGCAATTCACACTCAGTCCTAAATCAGAAGGATGTGTTTTGCAAAAGCAAGGTGCCGGACAAGGTGTAAGAGGAGGCACTCTTGTTTGATATGACACAATTTGACTGAGATTTCGGTTGGAGAGGGCTTTGCCTGCCACTATTCCAGAGA
The DNA here is from genome assembly GCF_982192425.1 of Myodes glareolus. Classification (NCBI taxonomy): domain Eukaryota; kingdom Metazoa; phylum Chordata; class Mammalia; order Rodentia; family Cricetidae; genus Myodes; species Myodes glareolus. The sequence continues at coordinate 11,766,380 of NC_142053.1, read as the reverse complement.
TTTTGGAAGGATTTGTTGTTTTGGGTGGTTTGGTTACTAATCTGTGCAAGGTTGTTTGAGTAGTGTGACCATTTGGAGTAGTGAAGCCGTTTTCCAGTTGAGATGGGGGCAGAATGCGAACGTCAAAATCACTCCCTGTGCCCATGGGGCATAATTCTTGCTTGTTGGTTTCCTTTAAAAGCCTTCCATACAAGTCACTGGGAGTTTCACAGATAGCTTCTCCTATGTAAATGTTATATGGCATATTCTCCAACCAAGCCTTTAGAGGCAACAAATCACAGCTACAGTTCCAAGGGTTATCTTCCAGCTGCAATTCAACAATCCGACCAATGTGTTCCAGAACTCCAATATAGGGGAGTTTCTGGATTCTGTTTCCTCGTATATCCAGATGGGTTAAAGATGCGAATCGAAAAATATTATCAGGAAGGAACGAAATCAGATTGTCATTAAGAATGAGAACTTTCAGTTTGTGCAGCTTATTGAAGGCTCCTCGTTCAATATACTTGATTAAATTGTAGTCAGCCTGGAGATACTCCAAGTTCTCTATGCCAAGGAAAGTGTCAGCTCGGAGAATCTTTAATTCATTGTTGTTCAAGTGCAACTGCTTTAATGCACTGAGCCCAAGAAAGGCTCCTCCCTCAATGTTCTGCAGCTTATTATTTCCCAAATGCAGAGAAACTGCATGTGAAAAATTCACGAATGTATTTGGATAGAGAATATTTAAAAAATTGTTTTGGAAATTGAGGTGATAAAAATTAGACCAAGGTGGTTTCAGCTGGTTTGGCCTGTAGACTGAAACCTTCTCACAGTTGACATAGAGTACATTCTCTACTGACACGCAGGAACACACATTGCAAATTTCCACTGATATGTCAGAATCAGCATTTGTTGAAGAAATCAGGGCTGACACAATCAGAAAGAGCCAAAGAAACATCTTCTTGCAATCAGCAAACAAATTTATGCTTCTGAATAAAGAGAAATAATCTAAAAAAATAAAAAGAAAAGTTTTTCAATGATCATTCTTTGAAAAAATATATTTGTGTTTAAATTATCTCATTGTGAATACATGGCTATAATCTCTAGCATTGTACTTTTTAAGGAAGCCAGATTTGTACTCCACTGAACAATACTTTATATCTGTAATTTGTACATGTGTAGAATATACAACAAATGGTAAGAAAAGAGATTTTAAATTATACTAACATATTAATAAATTCAATTTTTTGAATTAACTTGAACCACCAAAATTTGCCCTTCAGCACTAACCTATAGCTTGCAATTTGCAACTAAAATGAATATACGTAGAGCATCATTTATTTCATGTCCTCTACACCACCAACATACCACAATTGGTTTAAATGTATTCTCTAGGCTACTGCTAGAAACTGAAACTAGTTAGAGACCATAATTGATCTCAGATTTCAGCGAAGGATGGCAGTGGGAGGACTGGGTTCCTTTAAAGAAGACAGTTAAAAGAGCTACATGGAATGTGCCTTGGAAAGAAATTTGCCTGCGTTTTGGTACTTAGGTAAGCACATTGCCATGAATCAGTTAGCTCCTGCAATATGCTCTCAAAAACACAGGTGACCCTATGAGGTTCTAGAAAACTGGCAGATTAATAAACAGCATCTTCTTTTCTGTCTGTCATTTCCAAAATAGAGTTAAAATGCTTTTTGTTTTGGAGTCCCTGGAAGCAGAAAAGGGACCTGCTTATTCTTGCACTGCTCAGCTGATTTCGAGGCAGCATTTCCACCCACAAAAAAAGGCTTTTTTGCCTGTCTGGTCCTTTCCTGTTCTTCACTTGTCAGTTTGAACCCAGTCCCTACAGACCCCTTTGTTTAAACACATATCACCTTCACTTTGGTCACAGCCTGTCACTGCTGAGGAAGAGGAGTCCACATGTCACAGTCCTTGGGCACAGTCCTTGGGCACAGTCCTTGACAGAAGCAGATATATTCAATTCTAAATATTTCAGTTCCAAAACACCCTCTCTAAAAGATAACTCCATGTCCCTGCCTGTAAACAAATGAAGAATTACTTCTTGGAAGAGTTTAATGGCTCAAAAATTAACCCTTTGAAGCCAACCCCTTAAAAACCTGCACACACACACACACACACACACAGAGAGAGAGAGAGAGAGAGAGAGAGAGAGAGAGAGAGAGAGAGAGAGAGAGAAAAGAAAGGGAGGGAGAGAAGGGAGAGTTTCTGCCTCATGGAAAGGAAATTAATGGAACACATATGGGACACAAACAGTATCCATTTTACAATTTTACTAATGCAATTTTAGGCTTGTGTATATTTCCAGTAGTGAATGGGAAGAAGCTGGCTGCAATTGTCATATGACCACCACCAAATATTAATTAAGTAAATAAATTCCATAGCTAAACAATGAGAAAATGGGACAAAGAAAAATGTGTCACACAGAAATTCTTTTTTTCTTCTTCTCCTTTTCCTCACAAGGAATCAGCTAGTGGTAAAAATCAAATGTGACTCAAGGTAGACAATCATTAGCCAAGATTCAGGAAGGCTTTCATTTTAAGAATCTAGCCAGCATCACTGAGACACTATTTGTTTGCCATATAGGTGGGCATTTCCTTTATTCACTGTTATAGCATGACTGTCGTTGCAAAATAAGTCATAATTTTTAAGCATGACATCACCCAAAACAACTTCAATTGTAAAATCAAAATTTCACTTGGTCCTTTTTGCCTTGTGTTGATGTAGCTTTCAACAGCTATTTTAGTTCAGTTGAGTCATTTCTTGTTCCCAACCACCCCCACCCAAAAACAAAGAAACCAAAATGCAACCAAAGTAAAAACAAACAAAACACAGAAAAGAAAACGAAACAAAATAAAATCCGAATAACCAGAATTCAGTACAAAAGCATAACAGATGTGAAAAATATATGAAGCTGTCCTCTTATTAGTAATTTCTACTTTAAGAAGCAAAGGGAGTGGGGGAGGCACAAGGACTAGCTAGGAAGTTCCCAAATGAAATTCCAGTGAAACAGAATAAGCCAAAAGCAGCTGGATCAAACAAGCAAGGCAGAGTCAGCCCACCAAGGAGAGCCCAACAGGCAGTGATAGGGCAATAGATATTGAGAGCTGGAGAACTGTGGAAAGCGAGGATAGAATAAAAGAAGCCAGGAAGAGTAACCATAAGGAAAAGAGATACCACTAATATATTCTAAAAATCGTGACAAACAGCAAAAATGCACACCAAAAATAAAAACCATACAAACTATGGTTTGGGAATCCCAAACCACCTCTCAGGCTTCCAAGAGGGTCGGATTTGCATTTCAGTATTTCCATCTCTTGGTGACGCCTAGCAAGACCTTCAGCTCCCTAGGATGCCCAGGACTGCACAAACCATGCCCTATCATAAACCCATCATCCACCAGAGTGCCGCTCCTAGCGCTCCATGCTCAAGCGGAGAAAGCGAGCCTGCAGAGTGCAAACCACTGCCAAGGGGGTCAGCAAGTCGACGTGGCACCATAGCAGAAGACATGAGAAACCTTAGCTACCCACTCCCTGGGAACCGAGGTGGGGGTAGGGTGGGGGAGAACAGTGGAGAGCCCGGCCGTTGTCGCCCCCATTGAGAGCTAGCTCGAGCTGGAGGCAAAGGATGGAGGGGCCACTGGCGCGTACCGCAATGTTTTGCCGCATCCTGGTGCCCAGAGTAGGCGCGCAGCCCCCTCCTGGGTACCCGACCTGAGCAGCAGCGTCGCAGGCTGGATGGCACGGGCGGGGGCGGGGTACTGTGCTCGATGTCGTGGGGGCCTTCAGTCCTGCTGTGCACACATTTCTCCGCGTGCTCCCATCCCACAAGGGTAGCTGCTGGAGTTTTCTTTGGCCTTTCTAGATCTGGACGTGCAGTTGGTGTGTAAGAAGAAGAGATGACTAGTTCAGGGCAGGAGGAGTATAGGACTGGGGCATCAAAGACCCATTTGACACAGCCAGAGTGACTCCATAGTTCTTTTCCCTCGAGCTGTGGCCAGGGCATTGCCCCCTACCCCCACCTGCCAGGCCAGCTATAGGATCCTGTTCACCCACTCAGGCAGAAATCAGCTCAACATTTAGAAACCTAGCAAAGTGTCGCTGTCCGGCTTTGCTGGGTTCTCAGAGTTACCCACAGGCTCTTCCACGCATATTGCCTATCTTGCTGAGAGCCAGCAGTCTCCGAGCAGTCCGCCGGCCACCGCCTGAAAAACCACATTCAAGTCCCCGCACAGTGCCTGAGAGTAGGGCACTGAGCACAAAGCCTAGCCCAGCAACAGCCCCGGCAGCTCACAGTGCCACAGACCAGGACACTTTTCCTGCTGCCCAGGCTCCTCCAGGGGCAGGGATGTTAAGGACACCAGGATTCTTTCAGTCATCTAGAACAAGAGATCAAGCCATGGGTAGGCAAGTGGGAGGTGTGTGTGTGTGTGTGTGTGTGTGTGTGTGTGTGTGTGTGTGTGTGTTTGTATTGGGGGTGGGGGGTTGTTAATGTGTCCACTTTGTCTACTCAACGGACCCCCCAAACCAACACGACTCCAACTAAAAATAATAAGATACCTGCTTCCCTCTGAGCGCGCGCACATGCACTATGCCAAGCCCAGCCTGGAAGAGGCTGCACGCCTTTCCTTGGAGCTCTCGCAGTCCGGGCGAGAAATTTACTCACCTCTGGAGCCCCAAGTCCTGTAGAGGGCCCACCGCGTTCCGACTCACTCCTCAGTTTCCGCGGCGGTCTCTAAGATATTTGGGATCCAGCTTCTTGGCGCCCGCTTGCCAGTCCAAACCACCGAACAGCCTTTAACAGGCAAGCAAGCGGGCAGCGGCGCGCGCGCGCACCCGGCCAGACACCGCGCGCGCACCCAGACCCTCGCACACGGGCTGCACCTTTACATACACGCGCCGAATCCCCGCCCCCGCCCCCGCCCCCTGGCTCTCACGCCGCCCTCCCTCCGGACACCCGAACCACTTCGATCCCGGCTCATTCCTGAACCCCTTGACCCTCCAACAGAAACCCACACTTAAGTCCTTTTCTACGCACACACTGGGAAAGACAAAACGCTTTCTTTCCGGCATCCACCTCGTCTTTTGCCTAAAACATACCCTAGGAGGAGCGACCCTGATCCCCAGGCAATGGAACCCTAGTTTCCTAACGCGGTTGCACTAACCTCCATCACCCTACCACGAATGCACACTCGAGTCCGTTCTCTTCCTCCGGCACACTAACAAGGAAAGGAACGAGCGCGCGCACGCGCTCGCGAACACACACACACACACACAGAGAGAGAGAGAGAGAGAGAGAGAGAGAGAGAGAGAGAGAGAGAGAGAGAGAGAGAGAGAGAGAGAGAGAGAAACATACACGAGGTGTTCCGCTGAGAGAGCAAACAAGAATCCAGGATGGAAAAGAAATTTTGGAAAGCCTGGGCTGAGGAGGTGGAGTGGGGGCTGGGGCAGGAGACGGACATTAGAGTCTTCAAATCTAAGGTGGAATTGAATAATTCCAGAGTAGAGGGATGAGTCAACAACAATGACATTGAAAAGCACCAGTCGTACTTTGGTTTTATATCGTGGCTATGGTACCTTTGACTAATTGTCACCAGACAGAACAGGGGCTTTGGGAATACTTCAGTAGCCAGCGATCCTGGATGGAGGCTTCTTGGGACTAATTTCCTGGATCCAGTGGTGTTCGCACTCCCCCTACCTGTCTGTGCGTGAGGGGCCTGAAGCTTTAAGGTAAAAGTGTGAGACTTTAGCCCAAAGTAAGCTTATTTAGCAAGGTTAGCAGATGACTTAATAATTCTATGTATTTTAAAACTCCACAGGCCTTCAGCTAAAAGGCGTTAAGCAGGAATTAAGGAACTCAAGGCAGGGGACAAGGGATTAAGGGTAGAGGAGAGAGAGCTGTGGGACAGGGAGAAATGCTGGGTGGGTTTGAAACTAAAAGGGGAGGGAAAAAAAGAAGTAGAAAAAAAAAACGAGAAAAAAAAAAGACGCTTTGGCTACTGAGCATGCCCAGTTTTGAGCTCAAGCACTATAACAGAGGCATTGTGTGCATTGCACTTCTCCAGGCTTTGGAGGTGACCAGGAGACTTTGGTTGGGGGTGGCGGAGGCAAGGGTGGATGGGAGTCTTTTGGGAGCTGGTGAAGGATATATTGTTTAGGCTAAACAGAGGGAACTGCTAAGAGTGAAGAAGCAGGGAAACACTAGGGAGATAGAAGAGGGAAAATGATTAAGAAGAGTCACTTTTTTAGTACCCCGCTTGCCTATATCAATGAGACTTTAGCATTTGACTGTCAAAATCTAAAGGTTGCAGATCTAACCCCTAGATAGTCTAAATCTCTTGTTCCTAAAGATTAATGTTTGGACAAGAAAGTAAGAATGTCCTGAGGAAGAGCTAATTTTCAAACCAGTTTCTTGCAGATTGACTACTTAGTTAAAAAAGCAAAAGGACCCAGGGGAGAAGGAAGATATGAGTTATGTTATCTGCACACCTTTCAAATATCTGATTTCTAAACAAGAAACTTTGATTTTCCTTCTTTTCCCTAATTGCTATTTTGTAGGTGTTTGACTAAGAAAAGAAAAAGTCTCTCTTTACTTTCTATGTGAAAAATGACTTTAGGTAAGTAGGTCCAATTTATAAATGAGATACTTTCCCCTAGATTTTCGAACACCCCATCCTTTGCCATAATTCCATAACAACTTTCAGACCAATTTCTTTGAGATCTGTGCTCTGCTCATTTCACTCACTCAAATATCAGTGACTCATGTCACAATCCAGCATAGCCAGTATCCAGAAATGCTTTTGATTAAAAATGATAAATTCATTAAGCTGAAACTAGCAACAGTTTTGAAATCAGAGTTGTTGGATACCTGAATTCCTACACTTAAACATTTTTTAGTAATTGGTTGATGTCTAAGGCCCCAAATCTTGGAAAACAAGCAAGCAAACAAGTGGTGGGCAAAGGATTCATGATGCTACTTTCAATAATATCTTACCTAATGCATTATCTATATAGCTTTCTGTTTCTGTTTTCTTTATTCATTTTTGTCATTCCATGAAGCAGCCTTCAACTTATATTCATGCAAATGCAAATGTTAGTTGAACACATTATGTTTAACAGAGATGCATATGCAGTATTTACATATTTTAAATAGATATATGCATGTAGACTTATTTCTTCATAAAACTTCATAAAGAATTCTTCCTCTTACCACACTCTCCATTGCCTTGATTTTTTAGCATCTTTTCTTTTGCAAACAACCTAGAGGCAGAAATTGGGTGGGTAACAAAGGTAAAATTTGTCATATCTATTGTGAAACCCACTATGAAGTAGTGTTGCTTAAAGAAATACTAAAGAATCAGTCCACAGCAACTTGTGTACTGGTGTGTCTTCTCTCACTGATGTGAAATCTGTTTTCTACATAGGTAACAAGTGCAATATGTTGAAAACTTCCTCCACTGTTGTTTATTTGAGCAAAACAGATCCTACTAATTAAGAGTACAAATTTTCATTATATATAATCATGCAATTTAGAACTGGCAATGGCTAACAAAAAAAAGTTGGCATTTTATTTTAAATACAAAGAATTCAGGAAGTTACCATGCACTTTATCAGGGTAGGTGAATTGTTTGTCCTTTTCTATAAATGTTAAAAAGATTCAATAGAATTAACACTTTTGGACAGAAAATATAATGTGAGTTTCAAGTACTGAGGTATCTCAAAAGGCCAAAGTTGGACAGTAAATACCAGATTATTTAAATGCCCAAATTTATTCAACTTTTAAAAGTATTCTCAGGCTTAGTTATATTTAACTGCAATAACAATGGAAAGTTTTGTTTTATGCAACTATGGAGAGAGAAGTTTGAAAACAAAAATATCTAGAACACTGATAAACTGCAATTAATATTACTACTTAGGTTGTATTGGTGATAGATATTCAGTTCACTAAAATAAAGCTTTAAAATGACATATTTTTCTACTTAAAATGTTAAACATAACAATAAAATATAAGTAACAGCTATATTCTTTTTGTTTCTTTTTCTTGAGAAGTAATTTAAAATTGAGACTTGGATTCCTGCAGTTGCATTTCCACTTCCTAGATGTTTTGGATCGTACCCAGGTAAAACAACAGCAAACTCAAAGAAATTTTAGGTTTACAGAAGGAAATATATATATAAAAGAGAAGTTCTAAATAAACTTTAGTACTATTGATGGTAATTTAAAAAAATAGAGTTGATACCCTTAATGAAGTACAGGATTTCAAACATGCACTGTTTTTTAAGCTACCTCCCTTATTTCTCCAAATGTTGTATTGAATATAATCTTGTCTTTATAAGAGTACTTCCCATAATATGATGATTTTCACATATGTTATGTATCTCTCACTCAGGACAAACAATTTCAATAGAAATTTAAATGAGATCTTGAATATCTTGATTTCCAAACAAAGTTTCAGTTGTTAAAAAACAGCAGGCCTATATGAATTTAATGCCAAATCATGGCCTTAAACACTATCATTTCACTTTTATAGGACTCCTCATATATTCTGCCTTCACATTTTTACAATCTAGGTAGGTACAACAAAACATTAAAGTTAATATGAAATATTTATTATACATAATCTGGTATTTTAGCAATTAAGAAATTGGCAATTCTTGTTTCTCTAACTGGAACAGGAGAAAAACATTCATAACTAGTTAATAATCTGGGAAGGGATCTTTTCATGATGCAATGAGTTTACAAAATTGCTGGTTCATAAAACTGAACAAGATCTTTCATAAATTTTAGAATTTCTCAAAATATTTAATTACTTTTAAATTAATTTTTATTTACTAAGGTAAAGGGGATGTGGCATGTAGCAAACTTCTTTGAAAATTGAATCTACTTATTATTACACTTTAAAAATCTTATACTGATTGTTTATTTGTGCAAATGTAATTTAGGAGGTGAAAGAAAGCTTTTGGATCATAATTTAATGATATAATGGTAGCTATTACTTAGTGAATGCCTTTCTTTAGCCATTATTTAGTTAAAGTTAGAGTGATTATTGTGTTTCTTTTAAAACATCCATCAGGGAAGCTAAATTTCCTGAGGATCACAAAGTAAACTAGTGACAGGATTTGATTCTGTCTTAGAGTCTTTCCTACTACTCCAAAAGTCCTTTTCTTTAGAGGGATTTTGACATCATTAAGCTTGAAAATAGAATAGATTTAAATGCATGATAGATATTTCCAAAGGTAAATACTCAATACATAATTGTTTTTAAGTATTAAAATATCAATATTTAGCACAAGAAAAAATCAATGAAGTGTATGAAAATCAGTTTGTATCAATTATGTATTTACCCTTTGCCAATAGTGTGCTTGTGCTATGAATGTGGTCTGCTGGTTCTCAAGTCAAGGTGATCTTGCTTACAATGATGTCTCAGCTGTCCATTGTTAGGGACAATTTTTTTTGCTACTGCCAAGAGAAATTATGTAAAGGAGTAGTGTTCATCCCATGGTTTATTCCAGGCTAAAAACAAAAGCCCTGCTCTCTAATAGGACAGAATGAATTGGAGGATGTGAGATTGTTTAATCATTTAAATAGAATGCATTAACTAACTTGACCTTTTGTGTTATCCAGATTTATTTATAAAATGACTAGTAACTTTTTTACTCAAAAACTGTGTGGTGAGTTGTTAACACCTTAATGTCTGAGTATTCCGGTCATTGAGGCAGTTATGGAACTCCATTCATAAATAAGTATTTGTGGAAGAGTCATAAAGAAATGTGTATTGTATTGAAGGATATGTCTAATTTTGTCTCATAATGAGTATTTGTTCACATGGCTCATTAGTACTACTTGCATTGTCTACAATAATATTTGTTTTTCCCATGGATGCTAACATGGAAACATTGCTGTTTTGATTACTATTTTTCTTTATGTGTATTCTTTAACTTGGGCAATTTTCATCTTTCTCACTGACTGTCAAAGATTAGGGCCTAGAAAAAAGCTGAGCTACCATCAACAACTCTAAGATAATAAAGATTGGGAAATAAAAAATATGAATTTAAGAGCTACACAATCTTGTGTAAGACTTAATCCCACGAACTGAACAAGTCCCATAATACCACCTAAAGCTTCATCAGTGAGACAGAAGTGGTAAGAATCTTTTAGTTTACCATTCTCAACTCTGTTTAGGGACAAAGAGTGCTAAGCCTAGCCAGTAAAACAGTATCATTATTATTATTGTTTTTTCAGAAGAACTGAGGATTCTTTTTTCCCCTAATCCTTTTGTGAGAGTATTATTTTTCTTTAGAAATATGAATTTATACCTTTGTTTCAAAATTGATCCTGTTACTAACATATCCTTTTTTATTTTAAAAACTCCTTTAACATTTTAGATCTTGGGTCGAAATCAGGAGCATTAAAACAAATCAAAAAACCCATAATATGAAATACATGAGTTATAGTATGACTATACCCAATTACTATATCAAAAATAAAATTTATCACTTTCTGATCTTCAAAGAGTGAGTCAGAGGAAGACAGAACATCTGTGTTAGCTAGTGTCAGATATCTTTGATTGACTGCTTTTTTCTTTCAGTTCAAAATTGGAGCTTCTAATTCCCCACTCTGACTCAAATTGAATAATGTCCACCCACATAAGATTGTCATAAGAAAACTGTCCTCAGTACCATGCCAAAGGATTAGTATAGCAAAAAAGTGTCATCAAAGAGAATTGCTGCTACTTTTAATGCACAAAATATTCTTGTTAAATGAAAATTTAGAGCTTTAAGAGACTAGGAAGTTCTATTTTAACCACCCTCAAGTTTGAAGTACACATTAGGTAAACAATCACTGTTTTGATGAAACCCAGTGACAGAAAGCTCATTGAGAAGTATTCTCCAGTCATATCCCAGAATAATAACTATAGAATATTTGAAATCTGCCTTTGTAAATGAAAGGAATAAAGTTACACCTATTCAGACATATGTATGTGAAATTTCCCCTCATATAAATGTATCTGAAATTCTTACTTCCCTACTTAATAGGTGTATGATATTTAGGGCAGTTGTCTTCCTTGTTTGAAATTCTTCATCTGTCAAAATGGGAAGGAGAAACTATTTCTCCCTGAATTTGATGAAGATTAGCTAAACAATGTTGGCTAAACACCTAATATCATATACCTTTCTAGAAAACCATTTTTATTTTATTTTTTCATAATCAGAATAATCTTTACATATACAAAAAGCAAAGCTTAGAGATTATATATTAATTTCCTACTTAAGTGTAAACTTGGCAAGTAAACAATCAAATGAAATTAATTGTAAAGTTTGTTTACAGTTTTTAAAGTATTTCAAAGTTAGTTATTGTTTTTTAAATAAATATACAAAGCCTTACTCTTACTGTTATCCTTTATTTAATTTTTTTTATTTTCACTTCATTAATTTTGGGTTTTTTTAATTAACAGCAATATCCCTGGCAAGCTAAGCATTATAAACTCAATAAGCATTTTTAAAGTCTGACTTGTCAGATTAGATTGAAGACTCTGCATTTCCAAGCTAAACACAGTAAGCATTGCTAATATTTCAGGAAAATCCCTTGTCGTGCTGTTAGAGAAATTATTAAAAATTATTGTTTTCAGAATCTTATCACTAAAAATCTTTAAAAGAAAATAGGAACTGAGAAAGAAATCAAGCAGAGAGTTTTCAATTTTACTTTTAGCATGCAAAATAGGGTCAAATGATTTGGGAACATTAATTCATTGTTTTATCAATAGCAAATAATATATTATAGTAACTTAATAACCTAACTCTTATTTTTCTGTCTGGGAACAGTATGTAATAAGAGTGGCATGTGCTAGTTTTAGAGAAAAGAAAATGATACCTGACAAGATGTAATGCAATCATACTTAAGATAATATTAATGTGAAAAATTACTTGCAAATTAATTTAATCTCAGCTGTGCAATAAATATTCAGAGTGATTTAATGCTTAGTATATCTACTGTTAATTAAGTATTCTTAGATATTCATTGTTAGAAGAGCTGAGTTATAACATATGTTATCTGGATGATTTCTTTTCTTTACAGTCTTATCTTAAAATTATTATAAGCTAAAACTAAATAGTTCAGGGGGTGACCTCTAGCTACTACTTTATCTTTTCCACAGAGGTAAAGGTTTTGAGCATTCTACTTCCATTTATAACTGAAGCTATTTTATAAAATTTCATTTTTATTATCTTTATGGGTGAAGGACTATTCAGCATGCCAAAATTATGAGATTTAAGTACTCAGGTTGATGAGAAAAAAAGTATAAATGAACCACACAGTGATGACTCCTTTCATCTGCCTGTGTCTCAAGACATATGCGTTTCCTGAACCTTGACAGAAGAAGATTCTCACGGATAGTCATTCTAATTTTCGCCTTGAAAATCTGTCCTATGTAACATATTATAGGGCATCTCTGTCTCTGAACTCTCATTCTGGAAATCTGTTGAGTTTTTTTCCCATATATTCCTGCTTGAGGACCAATTTTGAGTGTTGATTTAAGTATAGGAAATATCAGAGTTGCGACTGTCATTTTTTGTTCAGCTGAATGTCTCTTTGTTATCCCTAACATTTAAACATAATTTTAAGTATACTAACAAGAGTTATTTCCTTTTAATAAAAAGTATGTTAATAAACTTCACTATATTTTAAGAAGGAAAAAATTTTTAAGACAGCCAAATCTCATAAAAGCAATTGAATTTGAGAAACATAATGGAAATGCTGTAAGAAAATTCTTTCATGTATAACTACTATAGTGGTAATAGATATACGAGACTTAATGGTTAAGTGAAATTTACCTCGAAAGATAAATGTATCTGAATTACTTTTTCAACTCACCATTTGAAATTATTATATAAGATGCCTCCAATTCATTGGAGATTCTGCTTTTATCATTTATTAAGACTAGTGGCAAGAACAGACTAGCCTAGAGGGGAAAAATGAATAAGGAAAAAATAGATGACATTTCAGCATACTCATGCATTCAACTTATAAATAACACAAAATTCTAAGCAGGTATTTTTCCTTATTCAAGTTGTTAACCTATTTCAAATAATTAGCTGTTTGATAACCAAAGATTTTCTACTCTTTCTCATTCACTGAAACCTCTGAACTGAACACAGCTGCACTCAGAGCTTTTCTAGAAAGAAAGTTTATTCCTTAGGTTCTTAGGAAGTCTGTTGCATCATATAACATGCACATAAACTCTCAAAAATTATGAAAAATTGAATCATTACTGTTCATATTTCCTATACGCATCCTATAGTAATATTTGGTAGCTTACCATTAAAAGAATCAAGCAAACACTTAAAACAAGATAACTTTTTTCATGCAAGCTATCCTAAAAATAGAAATTTCTATTCAGTTTAGACTCAAAATACTTTAAGAATTTTCAAAACATAGATATATGTGTCAAAGATGCCTACATTCAAATTGTCTGTTCAATCAGAAATTTTAAGCCATTAAATCTTCATTGAACACTTATGAGACATCGAGCTTTAGATAACAAGCAAAAGGAACTGTCTGTCCTCAAAGATCTGGCATTTTAGTGATAATTCTTGGGATTGGATTAAAACAGATATTGTTTTATAATGCATAAAAATGACCTTGAACTACTGGATGTTCACCTTCAAACTTTATAAAATATCTTACTTTTATTAAATGTTGTGAAACACCAGAGTAGAAAGCAATAATGGTAGGTGTCCATGGCACATATTCAAAGAAATTAAGAAAAACAGTACATTGTCTTCCATCAAATGGTAAGGTCGGTAATTTGTATGTCCTTCTGGAGATGACACAGTTCAAAACTTTGATATTCCTCCAGAATACAGTCACAATTCACTATGTGCCAGGCATATTTGGAAAGGACAGTAGCAGGAAATGTTCTATAAAATAAGAAATCAAATCACTTGAAAAGGCCAGAAATGAAAATAACCCATATAAGCAAAAGACAGAAAATGAAAGAAGACATCAAACAGTTGGGATCTTATCAAATTTGTTGTCCATACTATGGAAACTTCAGAGTGGGCAAAATAAGAATGGTCAGAAATTATACAGCTGTTGGGGACTTGGCTTGTCAAGTGGAACTAAGAACAACATACACATCTTTCACACTTAATATATATAATCATAAGCCTCTAGTAATCGAAAACCAACAATGACAAGAAAACTTGAAATTAGTCTCAAAAAACATGAGCAGCTGGCAGTAGCACCCTAAGTAGAAGCATTACAGTTTTATATTATTATGTTTTCAAAAATTCTCATATAGGTGCAACAGTATTTAAATGGGTCATTCAGAAAATGTTTCAAGAATGAGAGAAATCCTATTCAAAGCATTTCACCAAAATTAAAAAGTTAATTCCTATATGCCTTTGTTTTCATAGGTCAAAAGCCTGCAGTTTCACTTCTTGTCTTCTTTTAGCCTTGGGATTCCCACCTTAGCCGAATGGTTATTCTCATTCTTGATTATGACTATCAATATACTTTACATTTTCTCTTTCTCTTGTTTTAATCTGATTATTTTTTTCTAAGATAGAATTTAATTTGAGTATGTTTTTCATCCCACAACCAATAAACAATCTTAATGTGGACCTTACTTCAGTTTAAGCAGCAATTTCATTAGAAAATTGGTATCTAGAAACTGCCTGTTTTTTTGTTCAATTCCATTGTCTTACAGTATAAACAAACCTCCAGTCTGCCCCCTTTTATTCCACACACCCAAAATGAAAAGAGATAAAAGGGAAATAACAAACAAAAAGCCAATCCAGAACGTTTGGTGTTTGGCCTCTTATACTGAAATCCCTGCTGCTGTTCAAAATACTTGATGTTTGAATTTTCCTTTAACAAATTATTTGGGACGAAAAAAAAATCCCTGCTGTTCCTGATGTACTATTATTTGACTGGTTTTCAGTTTATTAGTCATTCATCTGAATTCGTGCCTGTATATTTTCCAAAGGCCTTAATATGGAAGATTGGATTTTTGTTCATATTGTACCTTAGCTCAAAATTATAATTTCTTTTCTGTGTTTATGATGCATCACAAATATTTTCTTATTGATACAAACCTCCTGAAAACTTTAAATGTATAAATTAGACTAAACCTAAATGATGAGGTAGAAAGTAAGAGAAAAACAAGAATACAAAGCAAAATTTAAAAACAAAATATAGATGCCTAATTCTAAGTTTGAAGAAGTTTACACAGGATCCACAAGTGGTTGAGGAGGATATGGCTTCTTGTTTCTCTTGCAACTTTGTAGCCTCTCTCAAGTCATTCCATGATCAAAAATAAATGACTAGCAAAAAAAAAGTTAAAGAACCAGCAACCCAAAGCAATATGTAGAGCATATATTTGCAGTTAAGAGAATACATCTGGATTACAAGTGTGGCCTATTTTTTAATTGCTTGGTACCTCTGTCCATCTTTCCATACAATGAAACCATACTTATTACTTGGTTTACAAATAAAGATGTCTTCCTCCTCCAGCAACACAAAACACTGACAATTACGATGTCAGTCTTTAGTGAAAACTCAATACTTACTTCTTTTTAGGTGAACATTTTATGATCAGTTGAGTAAATTATAAAGTTAGATGCTGACAAAAGCTCACATAAAATAATGAGTGGAGAGAATGAAAACAAACAAACAAAAAAACCTGTTTCTATGAATGTAGGCTAAAGGAGACAAACAGACACACGCACACACATGCACATACCCCAAATCACTTCTATCCTTTGATTTAATTAAGTTGGTTATTAACACATACATAATGCGAATCAGTAAATAAACAGCTTCCATCATAATAATTTTTTTCATAAAGCTTTGAGGAGTACTTATAATTACCTTCTTCCTTAAACCCTTTAGTAGTTCCTTTATTCTATGCTACAACACAGCTGTTAGGTGTTATTTCTCTGTTACAGTATCACTATGAAGTCTCTCAATATTCTCTCTTCATTTTTCTTTTGGCTACTGGAAATTTAACTTCAAGTCTTGCATGGATTAGAAAAGCACCCTCAGCCTTGTTTTTCTGAAATTAGTTTTAAATTCACCCTTTTACACAATCATTGAAGTGTTGAAAGACAACATGAATGATGTCTATTTGCTTATTCTAGAAACAGAATATAACATAGAAAGAAGTTCAGGTCATAGAATATACTGTGTTGCAAAACTGGTGGAAAAATGTGGAAATAACTAATGGATTGATTTTATGAGAATTTGTTAAATTAAAAATTAAAGTAGTTATAGTGATTTCCATATTTCTTTTCTACTTTGTTTTCAATAGTGTGAAACTAAAGATATATCTAGTTGATGATAATATGTACCTATTAATATTCAATAATTGACATACTTAAGGGAACTCTGCCAGACCGTGACCAGTTTAATACCTTTGGTTCAGACAAGCTATCTGACTTTCCATATTTGTCCTTTACATTGGCTTTAGATATTACCCTGCAATGCCTAACAGTTGACAGATCATTTGTTCTGCCTTCTGTTTATCCAAGCTTAACTGAGCAATGTATTACATTTCTGTTGCTATAATTCACATCCAGGATGAAACACTGGTATTCTAATAACCATATCACGTGTGATACCACTGAAGATATGGATGACGTTTCATTTGTAAAATGGAAAACCTTTCTGTTCTGAGTTTTTGAAGACATGTTGCATCAGAAAAAAAATTAGCATTCTAAAAACAATATTTATTGTTACTTTATTTGTCAAACAGTTGTGCTTCATAAAACAGTATAAGTACTTCGTCTTTTAGAGATAATCAGTCCATCCTTCTCCACTCATTGTTATAGTTCTCACGGGACTGTTGTTTTATTAATCTTCGTATCTCCCAATTAACACAGACAACTATGTAGTTTGTATATTTCTGATACATGCACATTCCACCTAATGAATGCCACGCTGGTGAAACAAAACGAAATGGAAATATATGGAGGTGGACTTATTTTTGAAAAATAGAATAATGTTCTTATTTTTTCTAAATTAAGTGTAACTTGTTAGAAAATCTTGAAGTCTGATTCTGAATTTGAGTAAGTAGCCAATATTAATCTAGAGACATTTATTTGGAAAGTTTGTCAGAAGGTACATAAATAAAGCCCATGTCAAAGAACTGGAAATAAGAAAGAAAAAAAAAAAAACAAAACGTTGGACCTGGGCTAGGCATTCACATTGAAAGTGCTCACACTTATAATCAATGACTAATTTCTCCGCATTTGAATTTGTTTGCCAGTGCCTGGTGACCTTCTAGTAGTTTTGCTCTTGTTCCCCTGGCCAATCAGCTAGTAATTACAGCTTCCCATGTGTCACACTAAATTGTGCTACCCCGCAAAGCAGGTTAAAGCACTGCTTCCTGGATAACTTCCGATAGTTCATCAGTGACTAATGCTAACCCACCCTGATGAAATTGAATTTTACTGATTTATGTTGCCTTTCTAAGTAAGTCTATTGTAAAACCCTGTGAATCATTGCACATTCCTGACAGCAATATCAAGGAATTTAATCATTTTTCTCTAAATATGTTTTAATAAGCCAACATCTTATATAATCTTCTATACAATTAAAAATGTCATCCAGGATTGTAGAATGCATCATTCAATATATTTCTGGTTTGCTGTGGTTTGGCTCATCTGAATGTATTTGTTGTATCATCTGTTTTAAGATTACAATATTTATCCATACTAGAACATTCATTTGTGAAATATGCTCATTTATATTTGCTCCTTTTGTAAAATTATACAATCAAAACTTTATAAATTCTTGCAATAATTTTTCTTACAAATCACAAACGACTCTATTTTGCATATCCAACAGATCCCATATCACCAAACTCTCTTTCTATTTTCCTCTGATCTATACCCTGATACAGTAAATGTTCTTGTTATCTTAGCACAGTCCTTACATTCCTGCAACTTCTGTTATTGTCCCAATTTGCTTAGTAAGAGTCAGCCTTTCCATATTTTAACTCCATTTGGCTATACACCTGCTTCTTGCATCTTCCACTTCCCTCATCAAATACTTAGCTTTAGGGTTGTTGCATAGTGACTTATTTCTATTCTTTGTATTCTACATTTGTACCATTTTTATACTTTCATATCATTTATTGATTTTTAAGACTATTCTTTTTTTCTAATATAGGTTATTAGGTTCCAAAAAGAAATTTATGTCATTCATTTTGTATAAGACCATACAAAATTAGACTTCCCATTATTGCAAATAATAAAACATATGCTTTTTTCGATTTAGCAATTATTGCTGGACAGAAGATATTTGTATCATCAATGCTGTAATATATTTGACTTTATATTTATCCTACTATTAGGGCTCGTTATTATGTTCTATGTTGTCCCTTTTTATTTCTTTCATACTGTGAGCATTTTTAGATCAATTTTAGCTTTACATCAAAACTGAGTGTAGAAGGAATAGAGACAGCTCATATGTCTCTTTCTCCACATATACATAAACTCTTCCACTATCAGTGATCTCCATTAAAGCTGTACATTTCTTAAAACTGAAGGACACACGTGAACACACCACAATATTGCCAACTTCAGAGTTATTTTAGGGTTCACTTTAGTATTGGATATTCTCTTGCTCTGTACAAATACATAATATTTATCTGCCAGTACATTCTCACATCATAGTAAGACTCTGAAATGATGTGTGTTTTCATATTATGTGTGAGTAAGAAAATAGAAATGAATAAAAGAGATATGAAGAGTTTTCATAGATTCCTTCAATTGTTTAGTCTATGAATATATTAATATTGTAGTTTTGTTAATATAAATTAGACATTTATGATACATTTAAAATCAACCTTAAGGTTTCATGTAGCAAAAAGTAAATCTATGTGAAATAAATACATTTGTACAAATATACATATATATATGTCTATGCATCATTTATATTTTATATATATATTTGATATATAAGTAGCACAAATATGTTTCATAACCCATAAAACAATA
Source organism: Myodes glareolus (assembly GCF_982192425.1). NCBI lineage: Eukaryota > Metazoa > Chordata > Mammalia > Rodentia > Cricetidae > Myodes > Myodes glareolus. The sequence continues at coordinate 11,747,383 of NC_142053.1, read as the reverse complement.
ATTTGTCAAGATTATATTCATTTGCTGAATGATGTTACATTCAAGAAGTACAACAATATATACACTGAATCCATTTCCATTAATATCAGTAGTGTCTGACAAAATTACACACATGTGTTTACATGAATGTGATCAGACAATTATATGCCTAGGACAGAATATAATATATAATTTTTAAAATATATTTAGATGGTTGAAATTGACATAACACCACAGTTTGTCAGTATTGTGATAAACCACATAGGCTTCTATGCAGTTGTCTTTCACATGTTCTATTTAAAATCTGTTTGCACCTTCAATTTTAACTATTTAAATAGAGCTTCCACCACCACAACTGCTTGCCTGTGAATAAGAAATATTTAAATACACTGCTAAGTTTTCTAAATGAAATTTTTAGCAACTCCAAATTGTTCATATGAAATTTTATCTAAATCAGCATAATAGTAATATATCTCTTTCTTTTCTAATTACTTTGTTAGCTAATTAGTGTTAAAACAGATTGCCAGGATATCTAATATGATCTCTTAACTGCTGCTTAGGACTTAAGATTAAAATTGCTTGCAGTGATAATTCACTGAAAGATATTTAAATATTCTTCTAGTAGCAATGATAATTATAAATGAGCTGAAACTAGATTGTTGTATTAGTATAGCAGGATGCAAATAAAGGGTCCACAATTTAGACCACAAAGAAAATAAATAATTTTATTATTTAACTTCTTGACAAGTTATTTATGATGACTTTTAAGGCAGGATCTCAATATGTAGCCCTGGCTAGCATCGAATCCACTATGTAGACCATGATGGCATTGAACTCAATGAGATCCACCCGCCTCTACCTCATAAGTGCTACGATTACAGTTGTACGTGGAACCCATAATGAAAGTGGTCTGCCCAAGATAATTAAAAAATTTTCAGTCAGAGAACTGGGTCAGATAGTATAAATAAAAGTGACCATGTTGTTTTTCTTTATTCTTTTGGGGAATAGGAAAGTTTGAATGACTCATATATATTTCTACACAAGACACTGTGATCAGGTATGGATCCTGTCTTTAAAAAGCTAAATAAATGTTTAACAATGTGCGTGTATGCTGCATTTAAAATTTATATACAGTACATATTATATGAGAACTTGTAGAATTAGTTAGGCAACAAATCCACCATATTTATACTTATTAATGTTGTAATCAAGTTATATATAAATGCTTAAAATAATATATGTTGAAAACATTTACCACATAGTTTTATATAACAGATGTTCAAAATATTGAACAATAGTTTCAAATGTGATCTTCACATACTAAAATTACTCTGTCAACTTTTATCTACATACATATGTCAATGCCTTATTTTTCAAAGTTATCCTATTAATTTTAGTGTAGTGGTACAGGAATAGATTTTTGTGATTTTTTTTTGCCCTGAGTACTAATATTAAGTGCATGACTTAACCAAAGACTGTGTATAGGAAGTGAGATAATGATAATGTCTCTACCATAAGCTTATTATGATATTTTTAAAACTCATTATTGTAAATTACCCAATAAATTATATTTTTTTAATTCATTGTGGTTTTCTTGCACCTACCTGCTCACCACAACAAGCACCTACATTTGTATCTGAAAGAATTTTTTAGTGAAGCACATCAATTGATATTTTACCATTTAGAAATATTTTTTCATAAAAATCACTTTAACATGTATTTGCATTCCTCTTCCAGCTTATCTTTATTTATTGCAAATATATGAAATTATATTTACATTGTTAAAACCTGATGTAGTTCTTCAACTATGAATCTATTTTTAATGAGCATATTATTTACTAGTGATCTTATTATATAATTCTAGGCATTATCACAATTTATTTACATTTGTAAACACATTATCTATTCAAATTGTGGATCTATTTCATTAAACTATTTGAATACAACAAAGCACGCAAAGAATATCAAATAGATACATTTGTAGATACTATGGGCTTAATGCCATTTCCATTATTCAAGAATTTGTTCAAGCCACAAAATAACAAATGTTCTTAATTCCTTAATCACATTTTGATGTCTTTCCTTTATCATCTCTGTTAAGTGGGCACACACTCTAAGACATTTGCTAAATACAACAGAAACACGTTTCTGTTAATCTTTGGATGCTACCATAAACAGAAGTAGCCAGAGTTCAATAATCCTTGAGAAAGTTCATGAAGTTTTCCTCATTAAACAGACTATATATTTGAAGACACCCTCAAGTCACAATATTTATGATGCCCACTTTGAGACATCTTTACTGATACTTACTTGAATTCCTGTACCAGGATAGGGTGATAAGTTATATTTCCAACTTCAAAGCATATTACAAATTTATAGTAACCAAAAGCATATGGTATCTAGAAAAATAGAAGATAGACTCTATAAATAAGCCCCCATGTATATGTTTAAAAGATCTTCCTTTACTGTGTGAAATTATATACTGCATCTTAGCTAGTTAGCTTTGCAAACTTGAGAAAAGCTTTGAGTAATTCTATTTATCAAGTTGATCAACGGACATATGTATAAGGGATTATCTTGATTTTTAATTGATGTGGGAAGGTTCAGCCCACTGTGGGCAAGACCATCCCTAGGCAAGGATGTACTAAAAATTCTAGCTAATCATGAAATAGAAACGGCCAGCGGGCATCATGCATTACTCCTTCGTTCCTGTCACCAGGTTCCTACCTTGAATTTCTGCCCTGACTTCTTTCAATTACGGATTATAATTTGGAATTGGAAGTCAAATAAACCATTTCTTTTTCAAGTTATTTTTCCATTAGTGTGTCTCAAAATAGCAGAATAAAACTAGAAAAGACAATGGCCTAAACAGTGGTGCTATGAAAAAGTTAGAATCTTGCTTTATACCACATACAAATTTAACTTAAAGTAGATTAAACATATAAATAAAAACTTTGGAAAATAGAAACTTTTCCAACAGCACCTAATTATTTTCTTCTATGTTGGCTGAAGGATAGGAGTCTATTTTCCTCCATGTTTTAGGTGTCCAATACACCTAGAAAACAAGCCCTATTACATGTACATCATTTAAATCTTGCATAGTAATATATCTATGGTGTAACATTACTAAGAAATTTCAAAATTCATGTTAATTCTATAAAGAGATTTAAAATATTTAAAGTGAGGTTATTTCTTGCATTTGATATAACCTCCATTGAGTGTCAAATTTTGAATATTTAAAATATCACACTGTAGTATATCTTGTTTTAAAATTTATATATGTTGCTGATTAGAAATATGTTCACTGAAATAACTGGAAACACTTGATTTCCAGATGTATTTTCAAAATCAATTATGTTGTATGTTTCTTTCAGCCAGCAGATGGCATCTGTTTTACTGCTAAAATATATAAAGAAAATGGATAATAATAAAGTGTGTCCTAAAAACATAATATAATTAGACATATTTAACAGAAAGATAAAGTAGATTTATCGGTGAGTTCAATCAATGAAATGCTGCATGCTAATAGATTTTATACCTGTGAATATGTCAATTAAACTTAGAAATAGAAAGGTACAAATTAATAATTTAAATAACTGATTTAAAACACTTGACTGTGATTGTTTCAACGTATAGATCCTTTACTTATAGCAATAAGTTCATTAATGAGCTCTTATTCTGTGACAGAAATACTAACTTCTTTATCCTATAGTATATTTTATAATTTATTATTATAGTTTTAAAGGATTAATCCACTCATTGTAATCCAAGTATCAGACTAATATAGGTAAAGATAGATCTTTCTTACATTAAACAAAACATTTTGAAAATTTTGAAAATCATTATAAAATATATTAAATTATAATGAAATATAATAAAATATTTGGTTAAATATACCCACATATTTTATTAATAGTATATATTATAATTTAAAAAAATATATAGTATATTTATATAAGTATGTATAAATATATTTATGCAACTATATATAAATTTGTTACTTATAATTTTAAATATTAAAATAACAATAAATCATTTTCATTAAATCTGCTCTGTAAAAGGATTCACAGAAATATTGTTTAAATAAGTGAATTTTTTTAATGTATTTAAATTGTTACCTGACTTTACAATCATACTGGGAATAAAAATCTAATCAGGTGCTTATGAACTAATAGCATCAATCTGGGTCCTTAAGGTGCCTTCTTTTGAGGAGTGGAAAGATTAACCATTGATTTTCTAAATAATTTGCATTCTTTTCACATTCAACCTCAAAGCAAAATATTCATGTCTCTTTTATTTATTTATTTTTTTAATTCAGAAGGCTCATATAACAAGAAAGCAATCCAAGGGACTTTTCTTAGGTTGAGCCTCAATGCTTCTCTCTCTCTCTCTCTCTCTCTCTCTCTCTCTCTCTCTCTCTCTCTCTCTGTGTGTGTGTGTGTGTGTGTGTGTGTGTGTGTGTGTGTGTGTGTAGTGATTTTAGAAATGTTAAGAAATGTTTATTTTTGGGGCTGGAGAGATGGCTCAATGGTTAAGAGCATTGCCTGCTCTTCCAAAGGTCCTGAGTTCAACTCCCAGCTACCACATGGTGGCTCACAACCATCTGTAATGAGGTTTGGTGCCCTCTTCTGGTCTGCAGGCATACATGTAGACAGAATGTTGTATACATAATAAATAAATTTAAAAAAGCCATTACTGCAAAAAACAGAAATGTTTATTTTCTTAAACCCCTAACCATATTCTTTAATTTTTACTTAGTTTTAACTGACAAGTAACATTTCAAAGTTTTACAATACTAAACATGATTTACAATTTAACTACATTGTATAATGATTCAAACAACCTCAATAACATATGTATTACCTCATTTATATTTTAAACTTTTTGTATTTAAGAGCACTTAATATTTACTTTCAAATAAATTTTCAAGAATAAAATGTATCTACACAATACTACCATCAGTTCCCCAGTCCTTAGTTGATACCATTCTATGTATTTGTATATATGAATTTGTATCGATGAGTTTGAATCTTTATAATCCACATAAAAGTACAACATTTCAACCTTGTTTATTTTACTTGTCATGATTTATTTCATGTTCATCAATCCATATTGTCATGAATGACAAAAATTCCTGATTTAAGTTTGGATAATATTCCAGAGTGTATTTATTCCAATTTTTTAAATCCATTCTTGAATTAAAGGACACTTAGACTGATTCTATATTTAGCTATTGTGTCTCATGGGCAGTGATCATGGGAATGCAGATATGTCTTCTACATACTTACTTCATTTCTTTTGGATGTGTACATAGAAATGAGACTGTTAGATCATATGCTAATTCTGTTTAGCTCTTGTTGTTTCCTTGTATCTGGAGTATTCATGAATTTCATCCTTCCACATATTCAGCAACACTTATATTTTTATCATTTTAGTAGTAGCCATTCAAACATCTATGGTCTGATACTTAATATGGTTTTGATATGTGGTTCCCTATTGATCATGATGTTGAATATTTTTATATCTATTCGCTGACCATTCATGATTTCTTTTTGAAATGTCTATTAAAGCATATATTTAATTAGATTACTTTTAAACTATTTATTTTTTGGATTTATTTGATATTTTAGATATTATCAAATATTTATTTTAAAAATGCATTATTACATTTTGCACAATGTCTCTTTATTCTGTTGACACTTTTATTATGAAGATTATTTTGCTTTCATTTTTATGCAATCCTGACTTTCCATTATTTGTTTTTTATTGCTTTTTTGATCTTTACATTTATTGATTCTTCCATTCATTTACTTATTTGCATACTTACTTATTTGTGTTTCTCTGTAGCTGTGTGTCTGCACGCTGTGAATATCCTGAAAGTTATGTGAGGGTGCCACGTGTCCAATCTATGATTCTCTGTCCATTTCTTTTGAGGGCAGGGTCTCTCCTTGAACCTGGTACTTTCATTTTCTTGGGTAGGCTGGAAGTCAGCAAGACATAGTAGTTTTCCTGTCTCTGCCCTACTCACACCTATCTTGATGTATGGCTGCTGGAATTTGAATTCCTACCCTTCCAATAAATAAACAAATGTTCTTAAAGAGTAAACCATCTCTTAATGCCCACATTTTTTGCTTTTAGGTGCATGCTTCCATAATCATTGTTTATAATATTGTTGCAGACTTTTCGAAATTTATGTGTGTGTGTGTGCATTCTAGTATGTGGTTCTATTATAGTATATATATGACATTTAGTTTTATATGTTATATTATAGTTATATATGAAATTAATTTTATAGTTTAATGTTCTAAGAGCACTTGCTGGTTTTTCAGAGATGGGATTCAATTTCCAGCACCCACAGAACACTTTACCTCCAGATGCAAGGGATCTGTCTCCCTCTTCTGATACCCAGAGGTACTGCATGCACTTTGTATACATGTAAGTAAAACACCCACTGCACATTAATAATTTTGAATAATATGTTTTATAAAAGTCATAGAATAAATAAATAAAATTAACCCTCATAAGAGCTGTCTACTTGGACAAATGTTACCAAGGATGGGATGACTCTTTTATTCAACAGTACCTTTTACATGATAGCAGTGTTATAAATTTTATATGAAACTCTATGTTAGGAGCAACATCCACAAATTGATATGATATTGAATAACTAAAAAATAATTTTTTGCATAACTTAACATATATATAATATACTTCTTTGAGAATTAGATTCTCCATTCTTTTCTGAACTAATTTCCCTAAACTGTGCTTCCTATTGCTCTTCTGGTGTTTTTAAAGTTCTATGTAAATATTGGCTATTGTCAACACCCTAGTAGGACATTCAAGATGGCATTAGATGGACATCAGTTAGTGAAATAGAGCCAGGTAATTATAAAAGTCCAACTTTGTCACTTACGTCATTTGTAAGAGATCTTTAAGGAATCTCACAGTATATGTGTCTTCTCAAATGAAAATTTGATAGGGTTATATTGAAAAACGTTTTTTACTGTCATATAAAACACTAATATTCTAAACACAAATTCTGGCATGCCAATAACCATTTACAATACAGTGTAATGCCATTTAAGAAGTGTCTGGATAGAAAAATTGCACAGTATGTTACTGAAGCATGTGTAGAAACAAGGGTATTGAGAACCATATGTGTTCTAATCTATGTAATTATCTATAATCAGCTCTGCATGGACTGCTTTGGGATATAGTATCACTCCTGGTGAGACAAATCCTTTTAATCTTTTCTGATTCTTTTATTTTTCTGTACTGTGAGGCCTAATTTTCATTGAACATCTCTATCTGATTTTGCCTGTCTAAATTGCTGATATTGGAGAATTCCTTATCTCTTCTTTTTCATCCTATTGATTAGCATATAATGCTATATCTTATCAAATAACTTAACTTACCATTGCTGTCTGATTGCTGTCCATGTTATCTGAAAGCTAAAACACAAGAAGTGGTCATCTAAATTTTGCTGTGCATATACTATATGTTAATATTCATTCTAATCATAGTCATACACATTGCCCTTATCCTTCTCACATTCTACATGTTGTTCTTCTATAAGAAATGATTCTTTTAACTTCATTTGAAATTGAAAGCAGATAAAGCTTTCCTCAAGCCTGATAATCATAATAAGCACCATCATTCACTACTGCAGTTAGCAGACATCAGAACTGGAATAGGTACCGATTTCATGTCCTAAATCCTGGGGATGATACCAGGATTAACCATTCTAAGAGATGCAAGGAAATGTTTCTTTAAGTAAGTTGTCCTTAGAATTTTTTTAAAGGTATCCAGCAATTTGATGTTGCATTAGGATTGAGAAAAGCTTAACAGAGGAAGCAATATTATGAAAAAGAACTTCTGCCACAGGAATGTTGGTTGTCTATTAGGAATGACAGAAGTTTAGTCTACCTTGAGTGATAAAGGGGATTTCATTGTAAAGGAATACATTTGAGCTAATTTTATTCAAAGATCAAGGAATCGAAAAAAAAAATTCATGTTAGTAAAGGAGCCTACGTCTTCACCTGCCGCTTCCTGCAGCTTTGTGGGGTCTTCAATTTGGTAATTAATACACAATTCACAAAATGTTTGGAGTATGAAGTTTCTGTGTGAAATGAAAAAAATCTCTAAAATAAATCCAAGGGTTGGAGAGGTGGCTCAACAATTAAAATCACTTGGTGCTCTTTCAAAGGACATGGGTGCAGTTCTTAGTATGTACACAGTGGCTTACAGCCATCTGTAAGTCCAGTTACAGGGATCCAAATTTCTCTCTGATCTCCTCAGACAGCAGGCACGCATGTATTACACAAATGTATGCACTTGCAAAATACTCATTCATATAAAATAAAATAAGTAAATCTAAAAAAAATTAAATAAAGAAAATAAAGTCAAATATTAGACATAGTGATGGAAATATAAAAGGAGAATTTTTGAACAAAGTAAGATTTGATAAATGAAAGGTAGTGTAAGTTTCTACTCATGAGAAAATCCTGCTCACTAAATAACCTATATGGAAACAAGTAAAAGCATTTAATCTTTTCTTTTTAATTTGGAAGAGAATTCTACTAAATGTATTCTCAAATATTTAAATATCATTTATTGCTTTTAAAAAAGAAAATGTTTTATAAAACAACTTAGAAGTTGTAATATTAAGACTTGTTCCTGGTAAAATGTTAATTTGAAGCTCATTCCCAAGATTTTATTTAATTCTTGTTTATATTAGCTACAAGAGTTGCTTAATATTTCAATACGCTTCTTAAAGCATTTTGTTTTGACTATTTCCTCAAGAAAACCTTCTACATGTAGAGTTTCTGAGACAAATTCTATGACTGTATAAATTTTAATAGTTGCAAAGTGGTTATCCATTGTGATTTATTTTATTGATATTTTTACTTCCTCATTGCACAGAAAGTATAGATAGATTATCTTTGTTACAATTAAAATTCTTTCAATTAACATGAACTACTTTTTTTTGTTCTTGCTCAGCTACTATTTATATTTCTTGTAAGAAACAGAATTTTTGTCAATTGATAAGTTGTGTTTTGGATTTTGGTATTATTGCCTATATTCTTCATTTATGTGGTTTTCAGAGAGGTAGTTACCATTCTTTTCTATTATAATTTGTGTCCATAGCCATAGATTTATTGAATACTCTCTATTCATTATTACTCATTAAGTATATTATCACTGAAATGGAAAAGAATATCTAGAAGTGCAAGGAGCAAATACTTATGTAGGCCTTTAAAATTGCCCATGGACCAAGTTAATAAATAATGAACAATTATATACAGTTTTAAGAGTGTCACAAAAGTATGAGTATTATAGTGACTCTGATGAATTACTTTGGAGGTGAATATTTCTTTCAAAGTTCATAAGCATGCCAGTATTAAAATATTATTTGAAGTACAGCTAAAACAAGGATTTCCTTAAATATTATCACAGAATATTTTCTTTAAACGTGACCTTAAAGTTATGTAAAAAAATTGAAATGACAGATGTTGATGTTAAATAATTTCCTAGACACTTTCAGGCTAATTTCACAATTGTTAGATAAGAGATTATAAAATTTCAAATAACAGTCACATTCACAGACTTTGTATACTATTTCTGGGTATCCTTACCTAGTGAGGATATAAGAAAAAACGGCTTATTTTATTGTTAGTTGGGCTAATATATGATATACTTTCAACATGTTATTTTGTAGCTTTTGAGAAAATGGCTTAAACATACGCACACAGGAGGCTGGCGTTGCTAACAGGTGCAAAGGCTGCATTTCTCTTCTATGTATGTTCCTAGTCTCTAACATCAGAAGAAAACTGTCAAGCTGACTAGTTTCTTCAGGAATAAGAGGTTAACTGTCTACCTTACCTTAAAAGAAAGAAAAAAAGGAAGAAAAACTTTCCTCTTATTTCCTATATTCCATATGATTTTAATAAAACAGGACTTCATAAATTTTGTGTTACACCTGACCCTGTTTTCATGTGTTTCATAAGGTAAAAACTAATTTTTACATTGGAGATAGTTATAGATATTCATTCACACCTTATGATCTTTAGCTCAAACAGATTAAATTATTTACTTTATGGCTCTTTACAGAAAAAAATGATTGTCAAACTTTGTACTGAAATGTAGAAAACAGAGATAATGAACAATTTGTGAACAGCTCTTCTATAAATTCCTACTCTTGTTATACAAAAGAAGTTTTGTTTGTGCTATATTTAAGGGAAGACACTAATGACAGTAAGAAGAATGAAAAAAGATCAACATTATTCCACACAATGAGTGAGTCTGTTAGAGATTGGCTCGAAGTCAAAACTCAATAAATTAGACTCTGCTCTTAAAAAAATGTGAGGGACAGCAAGGTCTGCTATACTGTACATTTATTTGATAGATAAAGGAGCAGATTAATGAATTAATATGGAGCAATAGTTTTATATATCAATTTATCTGCACCAAAGTTAGCCATATATCCTTATGATAATTTTCATACTGAAGGAAGTAGTAAATATCACCTATATTTTAGGTGCTGTTGAGATGTTGCTAATTATTTGATCTAGATGTGGTCATTTTAATTCAAGTTTAAAAATTAAAATGTTTTTGAAAAGTCAAACACTTCACAAGCAAAGGTAACAAGTAATCAGAGCTTTTCACGATCCAGAATTGACATTCTCCAATCCTTTTGCTTTCTTTATTCCTCTCCCTTATGTGGAGATCAAATGTGTTAGCTAGACAGGCAGAATTCTTTGTATATTTTTATGCATTTATGAAAACAAATCTTTGTATTTTGTCTGCTTTGCAAAGATACAAAGGCTCTGTTGTCTTGCATAATGAGTTAATTTAGTAATACATCATAGCTTGGACATATTTTCTGCTTACTATTTTCCCATGAACCTTTTCCATTTTAATAGCTGATATCACTGAATATTTATGTACAATACTATACTATGTACATGCTATGACTTGATCTAACTATTTAATGAGTCTTCTGAAATGAATGATTGTGGCATTTAAAGGTCTGAAGACAAGCATGTGTGTTTTTCATTTCCCCCATTGGCTAGCCACTTATCTTTTTCCATTTCCCATTTTTATCGTATAAATCATGTAGGAGATTCAGAAAAGAGACTTCCTAGAACAGCATCAATTTTCTTAAAATGTAGTGTCTCATATAGCTGAAAAATGAAAGCATGTTCTTTCACAACATCTCTAGAATCTTTTAAAGTGTTTTTCCAATTATTCTATGAAAATGGATCATATACTTGTTAATTTCTTATAATTCTTTTTACTTTTATTTTCCTTCTCTTTCCCCAAATAAGTAAATAATAAACACTCATTGTAGTAGGAGGCCACTTCTTCATTTTATGGCTGCTCAGACCCAAAATAACCACACAGAAACTGTATTAATTAAATCACTCTTTGATCTATTAACTCTATATTTTTATTAGCTAGCTTTCACATCCTTAACTAGCCCATCTCCATTAATCTGTGTATTGTCATATGGCTGTGGCTTACCAGGTAAAGTTCTGAACCCAGCATCTGTCTCTGGCAGGATTACATGGTGTCTCCTGACTCTGCCTTATTTTTCCCAGCATTCAGTTTTGTTTTTCCTGCCTAGATTTACTCTACCCTATCATAAGCCAAAGCAGTTTCTTTATTAACCAATAAGAGCAACACATATACAGAAAGACTTCCCACATCATCTCCACTTTTCCATCTAAATAAAAAGGAAGGTTTTAACTTTAATATTGTAAAATTACATATAAAAAGACAGGTATCAAGTAAGAATTATATTTACAATATGTATATCTAATTAATCTTTTATCATAAGTTGGTGCGAAAAAAAATGTGTACAGTCAATTATGTTTTAAATAAATGCTGATTGGCCAGTAGCCAGGCAGGAAGTATAAGTGGGATAACCAGACAGGAAGTAGAGGTGAAGCAATGAGAACAGGAGTATTCTTGGAAGAAGGAAGCTTCCTCCACAGTTCTGCCTAGATACTGAAGAAACAGGATGTGACCTGTCCTGCTGAAAAAGGTACTGAGCTATGTTGCTAACATAGATAAGAATAATGGGATAACATAAATTATAAGAGTTAACAAGAAGCCTGAGCTAAGGGGCCGATCAATTTAGAACTTATGGAGACCTCTGTGTGATTTTCTTTAGGGCTAAACAGCTGTGGGACCTGGTAGGAAGACAGAAACCCCCAACAAGCAGGCCCTCATATTACAATAACTAAGGAAAACTTGAGCTATAGCTATTATTCTTCAACTCTATCAAAACTACAGGATATAATATTATGTAAATAAACAGAGCGTGCATTATAAGGAACTTCTAAAACTCTAGAATTTACAGAGACATCTCATTGTCTGGATAGTCACCCAAAGTTCTTTTGTATCATTGGGGCATCCGATCTTCAGCCATCAGGCTCAGAGTATCTGACTGACTTTTCCATGAAGCAGGAAATTTGAAGATCCATTCTGCCTTGTAATGGTAAAGTCTATCAGTTGCTTTCTTTTGTGTCCTGCAGTATGTCTGGCAGACTCTTTCATGAAGCAGGAATGCTGAAAAACTGTCTCATCTTCTTAGGCAACTTCAACAGTCATTTTTCTGTGGGTCCTGCATATCCAGTTCAAACAGCATGACATCAAGTAGTCCAGGTAAGAGCAGTTCCTTGCCCAAATGGCTAACAAACTCCATGAGGAGCCTCTTCAGAGCCCATCATCCTCTGGAAGTAGATTGGTGCTGCCAGGAGCAGATACATCTCACTGTCATGAAAAATCCTTAGTTTTTAAAATATTTTAAATTCCATATTCCATAGGACTTTGAAATGTTTGAAGATTATCTATCTAGCTGAAATATCTCTATATATATCTAGAAAACTAATATGACTACAAGTTTGACTATTATAGCTGACTATCTCTTAACCTATATTTCATAATTATACATTACATTTTTAAATGAGCTGCACAAACACAATACCACAATTGAGAGAAGAAATATATGAATAACAAAATTGGCTGTAAATTTGTATTATTACAAGATCCATATCAATGCAAATCTCTATAGTATATCACCCCTTTAAATGTAAACAAAAATTTATAAGCAATATTTGGGAATATGGGCATAGTTCTCTCCAAACTGCTTCCTGCTTTACCTTGGGTGAAAAATTTCGGGAGGATTTCACAGCAATCATTCAGAGGGTCTTGATCCATCAAATCCCATTAGTCTGGAGTTAATCTACAGGTTCTCATCTTCTGTGGAAGCAAAAGCAGAATCTTTTTTTCCAAAACAACAAATCCTTAGACCCAAATTTTAGAATTAAGATACCTTTAAAATATATAGGTTGGTTTAATTTAGTAGTCCATACAATAAAATTTCTCTATTTACTTAGCTCCTTCACAGTCAAAAACTTCAAAGAAAACACACTAACAGACATAATCCAGATTCTCTGTGTATTTTCCATCTTTATGTGCCTTATTTTTCTTACTCTGCTAATTTTTCTACAAGTTTAATATTTATTTTATTATCTTTACTCCTTTAATCTATGAATGTCTATACTCTTTCTCTTTGAAGACATTCTATTTTTATAAACCATTTACTTCCGTTTATATCTTTCTATACTATTTTTCTTCTCTCTTCCAAATCTATACAGATTTTTTAAAATACACTGTTTTATTTAGAGGTCTTTTATGTCTGAATCTGTCGTAGTGTATATCTGAAATTCTTTTCTGTCCAGGAGCACTTTTTAAAATGTTAAGCAACTAAGCATCATTACTAAAACTAAGGTTGCTTTGCCTTTGGCTCTGCCCAGACCAACATGGCATGGTAGAAGTCTATTTAGTGTGAACCATGCTCACAGCCCAATTTTCAGGCACACAGCGGGTCTATATGCCATTAAGCAAGTTGTAGCACTCTGTCCACAAACTCCATTTAAATGTTTAGTCTCCCGAAAGATCCAGAGTTCTTGCTGGTAGCATGATCCAGGAAGCCACCTTTTTGAAACGGCTCATTTTTTTTTCTGCTACTGCTGAATCAGTAAAAACTCTCTTAAAAGAGCCACCAGCAAACTGAGCAAGAAGTTGCATTAATCTCTGGGTTTTTTGTTGTTGTTGTTGTTTGTTTGTTTCTAGAATTCCTTTTTAAGCTTTCTCAGGTTTTACATGGATATAGTAGATTCCAATTTTTAGTAGGAGGCCACTTGTTTGTTATTGGCTGCTCAGTCCCAAAATAACCACACAGAAACTCTATTATTTGAATGACTGCTTGACCAATTACTTAGTGTATTGCTAGTTAACTTTTATATCTTTGATTAACCCATTTCTATTATTTTATATTTTACCATGAGGCTTGTGGACTACTGAAAAGGTTCCAGTTGACAGCTCATATCTTTCTTCTCTGGCAGCTCCATGGCATCTTTCTGACTCTGCCTTCCTTCTCCCAGCAATCAGTTTAGTTTTTCCCACCTAAATTTATTATGCCTTGTCAAGCCCAAGACAGACACTTATTCATTAATTAATAAAAGCAATGCATATACAGAAGGACTTCCTACATCAACACACATAAGTAAATTTAAATTTAGGACAGTTTTTAACAGTAAACATGATGTAAACATCTTGAGGAATATAAATAGGTTTTAGTTTTCGTATCTGTGATGAGTTGTAAAGTGAGTAGTGAATTATGTGACACCTTAGTGGTATAAATGAATGTTGTAAGAATCCAAAGCTGATACATTAACTCTGTTTTGAGAAAGTAGAATCAAGGAATGCTTCAGAGTGTGATTGACTATTTAGCTGAGTATTGAAGAAAGAGAAGCGTGTTACAGATAGAAATTCTTAAACATCCAGTTAGCAAACATCACATATGCAGTATCATCACATAGAAGTAAGACCTATGACTGTCATATGCTTTAGAGTGTGATTGACTATTTAACTGAGTATTGAAGAAAGAGAAGCGTGTTACAGATAGAAATTCTTAAACATTCAGTTAGCAAACATCACATATGCAGTATCATCACATAGAAGCAAGACCTATGACTGTCATATGCTTCAGAGTGTGATTGACTATTTAGCTGAGTATTGAAAAAAGAGAAGCGTGTTACAGATAGAAATTCTTAAATATCCAGTTAGCAAACATCACATATTCTGTATCATCACATAGAAGCAAGACCTATGACTGTCATATGCTTCAGAGTGTGATTGACTATTTAGCTGAGTATTGAAGAAAGAGAAGCGTGTTACAGATAGAAATTCTTAAACATCCAGTTAACAAACATCACATATGCAGTATCATCACATAGAAGCAAGATCTATGACTGTTGTTTTCTTCATTTTAAAGCTGAAGATAATTAATCACACAGGTGAGAGTTTGAAAAGATACATTCAGTAGCAATCATTCTCTTAACCACTAGTCTAGACTCCTCAGATAGAATTATAAAAGATTCAGTGTTGATTGCCTTACAAGATATACTCCCTATTGTTCATGGATAATTTTTTAGGTATGGCATGAAAATCCACATTAAACTTTGAGAAGCAACTTAAATCTGTACTACATTTAGAAAGTTTGTCAAACATTGATCAATGAAATTATGTTGAAGACAGAGATGTAAGTACACATACTGTAAACACCTCTTTTTTGATAATGAAGCTAGAACTCCTAACTGGAAAAAATACAGAATCATCAAAAATTGGTGGTGTCTGCATGTAGAGGAATGCAAATAGATCCGTATCTATCATCCTATACAAAAGTCATCTCCAAATGGATCAGGGACCTCAACATAATACCAGATACCCTGAATTTGATAGAATAGAATGTTGGAAATAGCCTTGAATTCATTTCCATAGGCAAAGATTATCTGATCTGATACCACTGATACTAAGATAAACAATTACTAAATGGATCCTTATGAACCTGAAAAGCTTCTTTACAACTAAGAACACCATCATTCAGATAAAGTGGCAGGCTTCAGAAAGGGAAAAGACTTTTACCAAATACACAACAGATTGAAGGATAATACATCAAATATATGAAGAATTAAAAACAATTAAAAACAAAACTGGATATCAATAAAACAAATAACCCAATTAAAAATGCACTACAGACCTAGAGTATTCTCAAAAGACGAAGCATAAATAGTTGAGAAACAAATTTTCAACACCCTTAGTAATCAGTAAGATGGAAATGAAAGCAGTTTTGAGATTTCATTATATTGCAGTCATAATGTCCAAGATCAATAAATACATAACAAACCATGCTGATGAGGATGTGGGATAAGTGATACACTAATCCATTCTTGGTGGGAACTAATACAGAGAACCACAACTGGATAGCATTCAGACAGTGTGAAATCTTGGAGCAACAGTCATACATGGGAAGATTGCATCAAAGCCTTCTCCTTAGGATTCAGGGAATTTTGCATAAAAGGAGGCTGAAAGATTATAAGATTCAGTAGGTATGGAGGACATGAAGGAAAAAAGTCATTTAGATACAACACAGCTGACACACATAAGAAGTCAAAGAGACTTTGACCGCATGCACACATTCTGCAGTTTTAAAACAGGTGGGCATGCAATGCTTGGTGGTGAAGTGAACAAAAGCTCCCATTCATAACCTGGAAGTTATTTCCAATTGAAAAGTAATTTCAAAAGAAAAAATTAAGTTTCTACAATTGAGTCTTACTGAGTATGCAAACCACACTTATGGGCTGGCATCAAGTCCAACAATAGAGGACCACAAAATACACTCAATGGTGACTTTGAAGGGTTTTTTTTGTCTTATCATGCATGTCTGGGCATGTTTTTAGCTTACATATCTTTTGATTAAATATTATGATTTCTGATTTTGTGTTTTTTATGGGATTTAGTATATGTGAATGTGCATATTCTGCATCTGTATGTGTTTCTTGTGCTATTTTGTTGGTTCATTTTTTTCTGTTTGATTTGTCCTATTCTGTTTTGTTATTGTTGTTGTTTGTTTTCCAATGAAACAGAAAAGGAAGGTTGCAAATTTGGGTGGATGGGGATGTGGGGAGGATTAGGAGGAATTGGGGGAAGAGAAACCATGATCAGAATATATTGGATTAAATAATCTATTTTCAATAATAATTAAAATTATAAAATAAAAAAAGAAAATTTGTCTATGGTCTTAAACTTTACCTAGGAAACTTTTATATTTTAAAATTCAATTACCAATTATTTCCATACTTCCTTCTGTGAATGTCAATTTCTTTACCAGTATCTGGCTACATATTCAAAGGTTATGCACACAATTATTAAACTGACACATTCTGAGATCTTTCAAGAGTTTAGAAGTCATGTCACAGTCTTGAGGGGAAATGCAAGGATATAAATTTGCCAGTTTAACAATTTAAACTATATATTGACAAAGAGACCATTGTTCTTCATGCATGGATGTGCTAGACAAAGAAATAACAGAAGAATGTCCTTCAACGTTAATCTGCACTTTAATTTTAACTGTGTGCAAATGAAAAATATCTATGAACCCTCAAAGGGATTTCTATTACTCATTAACTGCATATGAATGCATGGATAGAAGTTTGCCCTAGAATATTACCTTGAAGGTGACTTAAATGTACAGCTTTTGGTATAAAGGCAGACCTTTCCTCCAGACCTCATCAATTTGGGTCACTGTAGCTAAAACTGTTAATAATTGTGGTATATATTGCTACTTCTGATGGGGTTTAGGCCGTAGTCTGTACACCAGTGTCAGAGTCAAATCATGTAATCATGGAACTAAATGTATGTGACCTAAAGCTACATTTAAGTAGTTCAGATTTAGTCCTTCAGAAAGCATCTCCTCCAGAGTTCAGACTACCTTCCTTATACAAAGGTACAAGGAAGTACATCAAAGTCACAGTTTGTTTTGATTAAATGAAGCCTGAACACATGCCAATTCCAATGTAGGAATGATCTTGAATCACAGTTTTTGTTCATACTGCACTAGTTTTTTGAAGCTAAACAGGATGTCAGAGGCTGGAATCATCAGGACAAGGCTTACTTACAAGTCAGTAATATCAGTGCAATCTTAAAGATATGTCTGGCCATACTTTCTGGCAAGTATCTTAACAACAATTTTTAGTGCCACTTTTTTTTCAGCTCTTTTATTTATTTGTTAGAGAGAGTCTCTCTGTACAGCCCTGGCTGGCCTGAAACTGACTATGTAGACCATGCTGACCTTCAGTTTACAGGAATCTTTCCATCTCATATTTGAAAGTGAGAAGTAATTAAGATCTCTTACCATTTTTAAATTAGCTCTCTGGGACTACAGCCCAGTTTTCACATCACTTTAGTACATATTCCCTTTCCTTTTCCTATGTGAATGAACTACTAACAAATACCAGTGACTAAATATAGATAAGGTAGGTCTGGTTACTTAAATCTATTAATTCTTTGCTTATTAGACACTTAGAACCCTTTTATTCTGTGAACTCATGAAGAAATAGTAGGCTAGATGTTAATCTTTTGGCTTAAGTCATATTTCTATTTCTAATGCATGATCTATTGAGGTGAAGATATCAAGGAAGAAGATGGAGTTTCTAGCCTGCCTAAAATGTTAAGTGGTAGTATCACTTACTGAGATGAGCTCACTAGAGAGATAGATTAGGTAAAAAGATGATGAGTATTGTTTGGGGCAAGCTGACATTGCAATGGGAATTCAGAACCTCCAAAGTGATATTGAGAAGACAGATGGTGACATGTTCTGATTTTAGAAAGAAATATATGATTTGGAACTCTATAAGTAGAAATGGAAGGTTCTACGGATATTGAAAAGGCAAAGATAGGGAGATGAGACTGAGTCATGAGAAACTGCAGCAATTTTTGCTCATATGGAATAAGATGATCCATTGTAAGATGAGAAAGAGATATGAAAGGATAAAACCAATCAACAAAACCTGGTATCCTTATCTAACTTATTGTTAGACTTAATAACTGCAAGCTTAATTCTTTATCAAATATCAGTGAATACATTGTTGTCCAGATATTTTCACAGATAAAAAAAATAAATGCCTACACAGTATTATTTAAACTACAACTCTCATCTAATAAAGCAGAAGACATATTTGTTGCCTTTTTTAATTGTTGGAGTCCTGCGGTTGTACACTTTGTCAGCAACCTTGAGCACATTCACTTTATGGGCTTAACAATTTGCATTTTCTTTTATTCAACTTAGTGAACAGTTGTGGCAACATGCAGTGCTAAAGAATTGTTCCATTTATGTTTAAATCAGTAAATAAGCCTATACCATCATCATCTGACCAGTTCATCTTAGATCTGTGAATGCATACATTGTTACTTTACCTTCTAGAATTGAAAGTGCCTTCTAACTGATAATAACAAATTGGTTTGGTCTTCCGCCATCTTATATTGTGGAATATTAGTTGAATATATATTATATTTGTTTGTGTTTTGGAATATGTGTTTAATGAGGCAAAGATGTGCTGCATTTTTTTTGTTTTATTCCTTTAACTCTGTGAATCTGTGTTACGTCTTTAACACCTGATTGATCTAATAAGGAGTTGAACAGCCAATAGTAAGGCAGGAGAAATGATATGTAGAGCTTCCAGGCAGAGAGAATAAATAGTAGGAGAAAAAGAGAAGAGGGGAAGTAAGAAAAGGAAGACAGGAGGATATCAGGGGCCACCCACTCAGCCACATAGCCAGTCATGATGTAAGAAGAAAAGAAAGATATAAAGAATAAAGAAAAGTAAAAAACCCAGAATCAAGCGTTGTTAAAAGAAACAATTTAATTTAGGTTTAAAAAGCTAGCTAGAAATGAGCCAAGCTAATGCCGGCCATTCATATAAGAATAAGTCTCTGTATAATTTATTTGGGAGCTAGAAGGTAAACCCCCCCCCAAAAAAGAAAAAAAGTAAAAAAAAAAACCCTACAATCTCATCCTCCTACCCTGCAGCCATACATTTTAAAGTTGTTTCCAGATTTTATTTATTTTTACTTTTTTGCGTATATATGTTTGTCTGAAAGTATACCTATGAATCACATTCATGCAGTGCCCATGGAGAACAGAAAAGAGTATCAGATCCCTTGGAATAGAGTTGCAAATACTTTTAAAGCACCATATGAGTGCCCAGAATTGAACGTAAGTCCTCTGGAAGAGCAGCCAATGCTTTTCACTACATAAAATCTCTATCCCTCCAATCCCAGTTTGGTTTTGTTGTTGTTTGCTTGTTTTTAGTTAAATGTTGGCCATATTCTTCATTTATTTAGAAAGTCAAAATTTTCTACATTAAGGTGAAAATGAAGAACTGAATAGACTGTTAGCAAATGACAAGTTAGTAATGCTTGGGATAAATACTTGTAGTTCTATTTTTCAATATATTCTATAATTCATGAAGGACTAGTCTGATTCCTTACATTGAATTTTGGTAGCTTCAGTGTCAAATTGTGCAACTTGTTCACTTTTTTATATTTTTACTTGATTGCAGTTTTTTTTCAGTCCTGATAATAGCACATGTTGTAGTGGTAACAAATAGAGATTAGCAAAATATCAAATGGATAAACATTGCAGACTCCACTAAAACTGTGATTTAAAAGTATTTTTATGTTTAACCTTAAGGGTGGAATGTAACACAGGACTGCAACTTAAGCCTTGTTGTACCTGGAGAGACTAAATTAACAAAAATGTTATTGCTTCAAATGAGAACTTTGACAAATTTTCTTGGATATTCAGTTTTTTGCTCAATAGCCTATTTTGTTGTGAGTGAGTAGGTAAAGATACAATAGCATTGCCAGGAGGAATTGATTGTAAGCTGAGAGAATTTGGTCTAATTCACTCAAATGGAATCTAAAAGCAATTTTGATTTGCATTACCCAGGTGGCTAAGGATGATGATCACTTTTTCAAATATCTGACCCTTTGTGTCATATCTTCAGAGAAATATATATTCAGTTATTTCACTGGCTTATTTATTTATGGAATTATTTGTTGTTTTAATCTTTAATTTTGACAGGTTTTAATATATACAGGATTTTAAAGTCTCGTCTTATATATGACGGACAAGGATTATCCCCAGGCTATGTAGCATGTTTTTTTTTTCCCCTCAGGGATTAGCAGGGGAGGTCTTTCTAACTTCCAGTGTCTATTAAAATGTATTATATCTCTATCTTCAAGTTTTATGATAGAAGTCTTTTACCTCCTTGGTTAGCTAATTTTGAAGTTGTTTTTACTGTATTTCTCCACTCACCCCAGATTTATGTGCATGGTTGCTATTGTTACACATATAAGCTATTAATTTTATATGTTAATTTTATACTCTGCTACTTTGCTGACATGATGAGTTGCTTACAATCTGACTTTAATTCATATATTCTCATGAAATTAATTCTTGTCTATTGTTCTTATGACTGAAACTCCTTCTTGTTCTGTGAATAATAGTCCTGTGATAATATTCTTCAGTGCTAGATTGGTGGTCATGAACTTTCTTAGTTTGTACAGATCTTCAAATGTCCTTATTTCTCTATCACTTTCCAAAGATAGTTCCATTTTACATAGATATCATAGTTTTCAGTTATTTACTTTCAAGACTTAAACTAGCCCATGCTTTCTTTCTTTGGAATATTGCTGATTATTCTAATGCTTCTGTATTTGTGAGTGACTCAGTGTTTTGCTCTTTCAATGTTTAGGATTGTTTTGATTTATATTTTTGACAATTTGACTGTGATATGTCCTATTCCTCTAAAATTATGTCTATTTGTTGTAGTAATGATCTCTTGAACTTGGATATCCATTCCTTCCTCAATTTGAATTTTTTCGATATAATTTAATTGATGAAATCATCCATCTCTTTTATTTGATTTTTTTCCTTATATTCTTCTTCTGTATGATAGATTCTTATGTTCCATCTCTTGAATATGTTGCAAGATTTTTGGAACATTTGGACATGTTCCTTAATAATTTTTTTGTATCTTTGAATGTATTTTTGTTTCATCTTTGTCCTCAACCCACGAAATTCATAACTAGATCAAAGGATGACAGCATTACGAAGGTTAAGAAGCACTGTTATAAAGGACTGTTTCAAAACTGTGTTTCCTGGACACTCACAGTGCTTGGGACTGTATGTATAAGGCCTGCAAAAGATCATCCTAGTCACTATCCCAGTCAGGAAGAAAGAGGATATAGCATGAATTCTAAATGTTCTTAATATTCAAAGCCCAGAGGCAGATATAGGGGCTAATGTTGAAGATCAGAAGAGAAGCAGAGCAGCCAGTCACTAGACAGTTCTTACCTTTACCAATGCTTAGACCAAAGGGTCAATGCTGTCCTCAGACTGCCTCCTCAGACTGAAGTCCTCAGACTGCTGCCTCTGACTGCCTGCTCAGACAATTTCTCAGACTGCCAGCTTTGGACTGCTTACTCGGACTGCACTGAGCTCCTGTCTCCTCCTGCCTTATAGACATTCCTCTCTCCACCCAGCCATATCACTTCCCAGATCCACCTCCCTGACGGGGCATTAAAGGTGTAAGCCACTACCACACGGCTATGTTTCTCTTTGAGACTGGATCAATCTTCTGTAGCCCAGGGTTGCCTTGAACTAACAGAGATCCATTTGCCTGTCTCCCTAGTGCTAGGATTCAAGGTGTGTGTCACCAGTACCTGGCTTCTAGTGACTTAGCTCTAAACTCTGATCTTCAGGCAAGTTTTATTTGTTAAAACACAAAGAAATTATCACCACAGGAGGGTTCTACCCCTAACTGATAAGATAGTGCCTGCTATGAGAGGCACACTTGGTTTTCTTCAGGGATGAAGTCCTTGTCTAAATGTCTATGCTCCCATAGATAACTCTACATCCATACATGCATGGGTAGCATAAGTGAACTCAGTGATTTTAAAGAAAACTTTATAGGAATTAGAGAAGGAACAGTGGTATAGGATGGTATCCCAGAAGATAGTGGGGAGGGAGCTAAAGGTAGATTTTATGAAAACACACTATAAAAGCATGTTTCCTGAGATGTACTCAGGTCCCTGGGGTTACTTAATTGTAAACATTTAGTTCCTTACAAAACAAAGTGTCCAACCACTACCCACCAAGTCATGTAACTGACAAAATGGTTTCCTTTCCAATATTTACCTGTCTACTGGAGAAATCATTGTCTCATACAAACCTGAAACTGCGTTTAAGATATGTGAAAGCTGTGGTCAATGTCCTTGAGGACATTGTTAGTCGCTTTCCACCAAGGTTGTTTGGTTTGCCTTTTGCAGGAGGCTTCTGCTTCCCCTCCCAATCTAAGAAGCAATGTAACTGAATTTGTTTTTACCATAGCTTACTTCTTTTCAGTGTTACCCTCCTTTTCCCAACACATTTCTGATATTTTGTGACTGACCTTTGAATATTTGAAGCTCTTTCTCTTTGCAATGGAGTCTTCTGCTTTCTCTCTATTTTGGTCTCTTATGAGAAATTTCTGTACCTTTGACTGACCTGATACTCCCTATGTAACTGAGGACAATCTAATTTCAGAACATTTTCACTGATCCCACCGTCCCTAGCAGGGTCTATTCATTCTTTGTAATTGTTCTTCTTTTTAACCATATCATAGATAGATAGATAGATAGATAGATAGATAGATAGATAGATAGATAGATAGATAGATAGATAGATAGATAGATAGAGATAGGCAATTTCTAATGAACCATCATGTTAAGAGTCTATTTTAAACTTTCCATGTTTTTGGGCACAAGTCTCTAGGCAAAAAAAAACTTACAGTGCTGTTTGTCAGCTGTAGATGGAAATTGATTTAAGAGTTACTAATAGGAAAAGAGAGAAATTTCTTTTGAGATCAGTGAAAATGTTCTGAAATTAGATTGAAATGATGGTTGTAAATACACAAAAACATTTAATTATGCAACTTTAGTGGATGAAGTTTGTCTGAAGATCTTTAATATTTCATTTCTTTTTTTAAAATATTTTCAAGATAACATTTCTCTACATAGCTTTGGCTGTACTGGAACTCACTCTGTAGACCAGGCTGGCCTCAAATTCGCAGAGATCCACCTGCCTCTACCTCCTGAGTGTTGAAATTAAAATCACTCTTTAAATTTTTAAGAGACTACAACGTGTGGGAAAATGAAAGAAACTATTCACCTGTCTAGAAGGACAGAGCTAGGGACTTGTAGTAACTGGAGACTAAGAAATGGTTGATCATTTTCTCAGGGTCTATAAGCTACAGTGACTTTAAAAAGGGAAGTATAATTTAACCTTGTATAATCCAGTGCACAACTTAAATTTGCAGGTTGAGGTTCTAAGAGAACAGGTTAATTTTTCAGTGTTTATTGAGCCCAAACCACAGGCCTGTTCAATAAAAGAATTCCTTAATAAAAAATAAACAAACAAAAACAAAAACTTCGGATAATAGGCACAGCTGATGTATAAACTCATTTTCTTCCAGTCACTATGCTAAGTCCTTATATATATTGAATTAATCTTCAAAATCGCTTTATTAAACAACTATTAGCACTAATCTACCTTCTTTTATGTAGAAATGAGAATGGAGGTTCAGCAAGGGGATGGTAATTTTCCAACAGTAAAGGAACTGCTATGCAGAAGCCCCGTGCTCTTTTGCTAGTGTTCAACTGTGAGTCATGTTCTATAGAATCGCTCTATAATTCACATATCCATTTTTACAACCTTCCTCTAACTCTCTGGGGTTAGTATGTTTACAAATTTCAAATAGTATTACTGGAAGAACATGGACCAGGGGTGCAGCTGACAGAAACAACCAGTGGCTGTTGTCAGAGGCTGCTTGTTCGTTCCTGGCTATTCAGACTCCTGAAATAATCACACAGAAACTATATTATTTAAGTCACTGCTTGGCCCATCACTTATGTGTATTTCTTGGTATCTCTTATATCTTTGGTTAGCCAATTTCTATTATTTTATATTTTACCATGAGGTTTATGGGCCTACCTGCAAAGTTCTAGCTGGCAGCTTGTGTCTTTCTCCTGTGGTGACTCCATGACTTGTCACTGACACTGCCTTCTTTCTCCCAACATTCAGTTTAGTTTTTATGCCTTGCTCTATTCTGTTATGTCACTGGCCAAACAGATTTATTTATTAACCAATAAAAGCAACACGTAGACAGAAGGACTTCCCATACCTAGTAGCCAGCAAAGGAAAAAACAATGTGATTGTTAATGTTTTAATGCTTGTCTGGTGTGGGATAATGCTCTTGTATGCTATAAAGTTTTGCCATTTGCATTGGTTTAATAAGACACTGATTTGCCAGTAGACATGCAGGAAATATATGTGAGGCAACCAGACTAGGACAATTCTAGGATCAGGAACCACCCAAATGCAGAGGAAGCAAACTGAGAATGCCTCACTGGTAAAAGTTTACCAAGTCTTGTGGCTGACAAGAATTATGAGTTAATTTAGAGCTAGTTAATAATAAGTCTGAGCTAATAGGCCAACCAGTTTATCATTAATATAAGCCTCTGTTTTGTTGGAACTTAATGGCTGTGGGACTGGCAGGACAGAAACTTCTATTTATACTTGTCATCTCCCTAAGTTGTCAGTGTGCCCTAAAAATCACCCTTTAACCTTTCTTTACTAGGTGCCAGAGGATGACAAACTAGATGGCTGCAAGAATTTCACTCCTGTGCTTGTAACTGACATTAGGTTGTTGCATGACATTATGTCTGTGTTCTGACATATAAAGCTTGCCTAGAGATCAGAGCCTAGAGCTAGCCACTAGTTAACCATGAAAGCCAGACAATGGTGGGCACATACCTTTAATTCCATCACTGGTAGAAAACACCTTTGAGCCCAGCACTGGGGAGGCAGAGAAAGAGGGATCTCTGTGAGTTCAAGGACAGCCTAGTCTACAGAGTTATTCCAGGACAAAGATATACAGAGAACCTGTCTCAAAAAGTAAAAATAAAAGAAATAGAGGTTAAAATAAAGCCACATAAAGATGGAAAATACACAGAGAATCTTGATACTGTATGTTATTATGCTCTCTTTGAATTGGTTGATATTTGAGGAAGGAGCAACAGCTGCTAAAAGACTTTTGTTTATAAATGCTGATGAATTAATCCAATATAGATATTTTGAAAATACCTTGGCTTCAAAATTGAAGTCAAAAGGTATGCTACTTTGGAGAAGAGATTCTGCTTTTGTTTCCACAGAAAACGAGAGGCTCTGGATTTGTTCAGAGTTAAGAAAAATCACCTTTGACCAAGGGAGGCCACCTGAAAGATCTCCAACAGAAATAGATGGCCCAGATGTCTGAGTTCTTCATCCAGAACAGGTTCAAGACTGCTGCCTGAGATGATCAAGACTCATAGGATACTCCAGTCAGAACTTGATTATAACTCTAAATTTTCTTTAGGTCCCCATAAGATCATCAGCGCTCCCAACCAGCAGGAAGTAGCCTGAAATACTATGCCCACATTCCCAACAAATGAATTATGGGTATTTTCCTTTGTTTAAAAAAAAAGAGGGAACTGGTGTGGGAGAATTGTCTGTATTCTGTCAATCATATTTTAATAAAACGCTGATTGGCCAGGCAGGCAGTACAGGTGGGAAAACTAGACAGGAAGTAGAGGTGATGCAATGAGAACAGGAGAATTCTGGGAAGCAGGGAGGTTCCTCTGCCATTCCTGTCCAGACCACCGAAGAGGCAACATGTAACCTGTCACACTGAGAAAGGTACTGAGCCCATGTGGCTAATGTAGATAAGAATAATGGGGTAACATAAGTTATAAGAGCTAATAAGTAGCCTGACCTAATGGGCCAATAAGTTTATAGCCTTATGGAGTCTTGTGTGTGATTTTCTTTGGGGTACTGGGTGAGACAGAAACCCCAACAAGTCGGCCCTCATGCTACAACCCTTTTCAGCCTCTGTCACAGACCAAGGATAACAAGCTTAATTCCTATCTAGTTACTGATCTGCCCCTCTTGTAAAAAATGCTAAAGTGCTTCTAACCATCAAGAGAACTGTTAAAGAACAACTAAGGACTTGAGAGGTTTAGAACATTCACTGTTCTTCCAGAAGACCCAGGTTTGAATTTCAACATCTACGGAGTAGCTTAAAACCATATTTAACTACAGTTCCCAGAGATATTATGCTCCTTCTGAACTCTATTAACAGTAAGCACACATGTGGGGTATAGACACACATGCAGGCAAAACATCATACACACAAAATAAAATTAAATCATTTTTAAACAGTACAGAAACTACTTGATAGTCTAGCATAATAAAAGGTCTTTACTCATACGTTATTGAGCATAAGTCACTTAGCCCATTTTTACCTTGACCCTCTCTGTACATACCTTACATTCATACTGAGTGGAGCACAACTAGAAGAATTCAAAAAGTCTTAAGTAAGTATGGCTAGATGAAAATGGTGTCCTTTGTTCTCCCATGTTAAACAAGGAACCCCCCAGAGTAACTGCTTATCACAAGTCAGATCTAGAGAATGAATAAAAATTCTTTTCGAAAAATTAGTGCCATAGACTTTAATATAAGAGCAGTAGCTACACTGAAAACTAAAACAACAGTGACAATAATAACAATATCTTGCATATAGAGACCTCTTATTATTTATGGTTTATATATAAACACTTAGTTCTTTTATAAATATAAATAAAAAAGAAAATTCTATACAATAAATAAAATTAATTAATTTCATCCTTATGATTATATAAAGCTGGGTTCACTACCATGCTAATTTAAAACAAATATAATAGAAATAAAAAGAAAATAATATACTTTCTACAAAGTCTCACAGTCATATCAAATAGCCACACAAAGGTTTCTAATTGCCCTTTTCAGACCACCACCTCAAATCTGAACAAATCTGCTATAGTAACAACACATGTGAAGAGAAATTTAATCAAATTTTAAAATGGGTAGTGCTCATTCAAACAATATATAGAGCATATATCACATATTATATATTTATATACAATTATACATGTTTTATGTTTATAATGTATTATATCATATTAATTCATATAATATTTATAAAATAGATATATGTTATATATTTATTTGTATATGTATTCATATGTTATTATATATTTATATTATTGTATGTTAGATATATTATAGATTATCATATACATTAAATATATATATAATGTATTTATGTAGTTTTCTGTATGATATAACATGTATATCATATATAAACAAATGTTTATATGTATGTATGTGTATATTTCTATCCCTCTTTCTTTATGCTTCCAGTTTTTCAGTAGATAGAACTAGTAGACTATCACTTATGATATCAGCTTCCAACAGAAGAACTAAGACAAGAAATTAGAAAACAAATTTTAGATTGGTTTCTGTCTCTGTCAGTTATTGATTGGAATTTTTCCAAGTTACTGAAATCCCCATTTTTCAGCAACAAACCTGCATAATTTTGCTTATGATACATATATCAATTACTTTTAGGCCTGAAATATCAAAGAAAGAGGAGTTACTGGAACCCAAATAAAATGTCTTTTACTTTGGGATATATACAGTATCCTGAGAGGAATTATAAGGTATAGTTTCATGGATAATGATAGGATACTATGACACTACATCAGAAATTTAGAAGTATAATTTCTTTGCCCTTTTCCACTTCTCTTGCTTCATTGCCTGATTCCTAATCCCTGACCCTAGCCTAATGTTGTCTTATTATCATGAAGATAATAATGTTCTTTTGAAACTATATACCTACAATGTGGTATCTCCTATACCTTGGAACCAATTATGTTTTTGTGTATATCAGATCAATAATTACTTTGTGTCACTGCCAAGACTTCAAAAACAATTCTGCTTTTCTCTAACATGGCATGATGTATCTAAAAAGATATGTGAAACCTGGAGGAAATAGTTCTTAATCTGAATGATTAAGAAAAGAGAAATTTAACATGGGGCAATTCAGTTTAAAGGACACTACATGAGGAAATAATGAGATATATTCTTTCTCACTTTCATTCTCTTTTGATTGAGGAAAACCAGGATAATCTAACCACGGCACATCTTTGGTCTGATGTGAAACACTTCTTCCTATGGAAGATCTTTCTTTGTCTAATTTCAGGTCTTTATCCAAAATTTGTAGTTGTGTAATGATTCCCTAGGTAACTTACACATGTCCAGAAGGAAATCTTAACAGAAAATTGCCTTCTGGCAAAGAATCAGTTTATACAAATCATCAGCTTGTAACCTGCCAAATGTCAGCATGCTTTTGCTGTGAGCTTGAAAAGATGGTGTTTACCTACATATCCCAGGCTATAATTTCTAGTAGTACAAAAACTACTCTACTTGGAATATTCATTCACTTCTCCCTATGGAACTACTTGCTACCTGACAAGGCCATTTTTATAAAGTCATTTCTATAATGATATCTTGAAAAGCTGACTCTTCATAAAAAAATAATTTATAGTAAATAAGTACACTTTCAACCATTCTGAGATTCATATAACAGTGATAATATACAAAAGAAACCATGTGTCTTCTGGCACTATAATTCCTAAATTTGGTCATGTGCCCAATATAATTGGCAGTGAATTATTTAGAGGTAGACATTACTTAAGTGGAAAACTACCTTGTTAATGAGAGAAATAACAAACAAGTCATGACAGTGCTAAGGTAATGAAAGTGATTATTTTCCACAATTATTCTGAAAATAAGAGTAATTTGACATGAGACAGTGATCAGATATTCTTCATGCCTCAATTTACCAACCTGAGAAAAACAATGATAATGAATTTTAATATTTTAGGAACCTGTTTATGTGTGTTATCATATATCTAACCTGTAGTAATAGCATTTCTCTTTGATGGAATAAAATTATTACTATAAAGAGAGGAGATGAATAGATACATTTATACTCTTTTTTCAACTTTCTATTTGTCAATTAGATTACCATGTTCTAGAGGCATCGATTTGGCATTTCAGTGCCTTTTCTTCAATGATTGATGAACATATTTCAGGAAAAATTCATTTTAAAAAAAACCCTGAAGCAGAGGTCTTGGAAATGAAATGACAGCTATTTGCAATGTCTTAAAAACATAAGAATATGGGTTTGATTTCAGTCATGGTGTCTTATCACCTATTTTGTCACATGCTACAAAGGCACTGAGAAGAAAAAAATCATAGCCCGTGTGAAAAATTATTTCATGACCTTTTCCTACTCAGCTTCCTTGCCAAGAGTAGAATCAACATTTGTATGACATATCCAAAATCATTCACTCTTTAGATTTTAATGGGTCTGTCTTGAAAAAATAGGGAAATAATATGCTGTCACAATCTGTCAAATGTATTTTTCATCTATCTATCATCTGTGTATGTATGTATGTATCTATCTCTGTATCTTCTATCTATCTTAATTAATCCCTCATCTATTTACTTATCAATAACTCTATTTTTTTACTTCCGTGCCATATTTGTTAAATATTGGAAGTTTTTACGATGCAAAGTTTTCAGTAAAATCAACTTAGCTTCCAAGTTTTTTGAAGTTATGTGTTTTTTGTTATGCTATGTAAATTGCCAACTTTGTTACTGTTAAACCTTACAACAGTTTAGTTAGTTTCTTTTTTAAATTTATTTCTCTCTCATAAACTATATTCTGAAAATATTTTCCTCCCCCTCCAATTTTCCCTGCACTCCCACTCTTTTCTCCCCCAGATCCACTGCTTCTCTGTTTCTCTACAGAAAAAAATACACCTCCCAGGGATATCAACTGAACACTATAGCAAGTTAAAATAAAACTAGACACAAACACTCATATAAAGGCTGGAGAAACTAACCCAGTAGGAGGAAAAGGGTCTCTATTTTCTACTATGGCTATATAATGAATTCATTTTCCAAACTACACATGTTTGTGGATAGGCCATAATTTTGAATCAGTCTTGTTTCAATTCAAAATGAATATTTGTTCTACTTACTATCAGTTTTGATGTAGGAGAGTCTTACATATTTCTGTTGCTTTCATTGGCTAATTAATAAAGAAACTGCTTGGCCTGATAGGTCAGAACATAGGTGGGTGGAGTAGACAGAACAGAATGCTGGGAAGAAGGGAAGTGAGATAGTTGCCATGACTCTCCTCTCAGAGACAGCCACAGGTTAGAATCCTCCTGGTAAGCCACCACCTCATGGTGCTACACGGATTATTAGAAATGGATTAATCAAGATGTGAGAGTTAGCCAATAAGAGGCTAAAACTAATGGGCCAAGCAGTGTTTAAAAGAATACAGTTTCCATGTAATTATTTCAGATAAAGCTAGCCAGGAGCCAGGTGGCGGGACACAGCCCACCGCTCCTTTTACAGAGTGACGCTCCAACATGGTAACTAAATCCACATAAAAACTTGAGAGGACTTTAAATAAAAAGGGGGAAGGAGAGAAAGAGAGTTTAGCTTTTTTTTCTTTTCTTTTTTTTTTTTTTTTTTTTTTTGCTGTTTGCTAGGACGTGCCGTAGAGAGATTTCCTGTTTCAGCAACAGCGGCAGAAAAAAAGCCGTGTCATTTTAAAACACAGCTTCCTGGGCCCTGTCGCCAGTGCAAACTCTGACTATGGAGCATTTCTGGGCGCGGATGTTTGTGTGCCCACTCAGGATCAGGAAGAAAATACTCTGAGACTTTGCCAATGGCTCAGCACTCCACGCCTGCACCCAGGCAGATGGCGGAATCAGGCTTAGGCAGGCCAGAAAACATGGGGGATTTCTGCCTCCATACAAAGAGATGTTTCCAGGCTGTGCAGTGCTCTGCATGTCAGATTTGACTGTAACTTGGATGAAAAGAGTTTCTGTGCTGCACACTCAGTCTCACAGTTAAACTGCTGAGTACAGCTCCAATGTGGACCTGCTGTGTGCCTGGAACTGTGAAGGGCTCTAAGGCTATAGTAGCTCTGCTCAGCCTTGCCAAACTGTGCTGACCTCGGCAAGAATGATCATAATTATCATAATAAAAGCACAGTTAAGGTTTAGACTGGGCAGGAAATAGGCGGTACCATATTACCTCTACATGGTACAACTTAAGTTTTTAAGAACTGCTTAGCATATTAAGAAGTGTTCCTGGATACTAAAAATATTACAGATTCACAATAGGACAGATTCAGACATACAAGACCTATAAATGGGTCACAGTGTTGGATGAGTGTACGTAGGCTTGGGAGAAAGAAAAAGAATATAGAAAACAAAGTTAATGCCTTAAAGAAAAAAGGGTAAAGTCTTTAAAGAGACAGATAAAAATTAAAAGAAATAAAGGAAAATAAGCCACGTAAAAATGGAAAATTCACAGAGAGTTTGGATTCTGTGCATTGTGTTTTCTTTAAAATTTTTGACTGTAAAGGAGCTAAATACAGAAAGACATTTCATTATATGGGCTGCCAAGCTAAATCAGAATGGATATCATAAGGGTATAATCACTTCCAAATTTGGGCCTAAGGATATGATGCTTTGGAGAGGGTCTTCTTTTGTTTTCACAGAGAATGAGACCCTGTGGATTGTTTCTATCCCAATATGGTATGATAGACAACGTCCTCCTGAAAGGTTGCTGTGAACACCCTCAAGAAATTACTTCATTCAACTGCTAACTGAGATGAACCTAGCACATAGGTTATCATGAAAGACCTGATTAACAGCGCCTCTATTCAGCAGGAAGAAGTTTGGAGAGAAATAACTACGCACAAATTCCCAAATATTGTTTATAAATGTTCTTTTACATTTAAAGGGGGATATGATATAGATATGAATAATTTGCATTGGTATGGAATTTAGGGTCAATTTTGTTATATGTATATGTATTTCTGATCTTGATTAAGGTATTGCGATTGTGTAGTTCATTTAAAAATGTAATGTATAATTAGGAAACATAGGTTGTTAATAGATAATCATCGATAATAATCAAACTTATAGTCATGTTAGTAAGATTTTCTAGATATACAGAGATATATTTCAGTTAGATAGACATTCTTCATATCTTTCAAAGACTACAGAATATGGCATTTAATGTTTTAATAACTAGGGTTTTCATGACAATGAGACACATTTGCTCCTGGCAGCATCAAACTACTTCAAGAAGAAAATGGGCATTGAAGAGGCTCCTTATGGAGCTTGATAGCCATTTGGGCAAGAAACTGCTCTTGCCTGGACTGATGTATAAACTGGACAGAAAGAACCCACAGAGAGAGGACTGCTGAACTTGCCTAAAGTTAAGATGGTCTTTTGGGGTTCCTGATTCATGAAAGATTCTGTGAGACATTCTGCAGGACACAGCATATAGTGACTGAACTGTCTTTGAATTTTCCTGTTTCATGGAAATGTCTGCTGGATACTATGGGCCTGAAGTCTGAAGACGGATGCCCCAGCGGTACAAAAGAACTTTGGGTGACTGTACAGGCAGCGAGATGTCTCTGTCATTTCTAGAGATTGGAAGTTTTTATTTCTTGTTTGCTTAGGTAATATTATATCCTTCTGGAGTCTTTGATGGAGTTGAAGAATGGTTGGTTATAGTTATAGTTTTCCTTAGTGATGATAAAAGATAAATTAGATATAAATATTGTGACTGTAATTCTTGCTTTATAACTGTTTTTGCTATATGCAATTTTACTATGTTAAAATGAAAACCTTTCTTTTTTGCTTAAACAGAAAAAGGGGAAGTGATGAAGGAGAGTCTTATGTATTTCTGTTGCTTTCATTGGCTAATTAATAAAGAAACTGCTTGGCCTGATAGGTCAGAACATAGGTGGGTGGAGTAGACAAAACAGAATCCTGGGAAGAAGGGAAGTGAGGTAGTCGCCATGACTTTCCTCTTTGGGACAGCCATGGATTAGAATCCTCCCGGTAAGCCACCACCTTGTGGTGCTACACAGATTATTAGAAATGGATTAATCAAGATGTGAGAGTTAGCCAATAAGAGGCTAAAACTAATGGGCCAAGCAGTGTTTAAAAGAATACAGTTTCCACGTAATTATTATGGATAAAGCTATCCGGGAGCCAGGTGGTGGGATACAGCCCACTGCTCCTTTTACACAGTTTTATTGATCAGCGTATTTTTCTAATTTTAAACATATTTTTTTTTCTGATTATAATACTCATGTATCATCAAGGAGGGCAAGATTTTGAAGGGGTCTTCCCTTCCCAAGTTTCTATACACTTATTATTTAATACATGTACAGTTGTACAGTTTTTTTGATATTTGGTTTATGTAGTTAATATTTCATGTAAATTGATCTTAAATAAATGGGAATCATAATGGTCCCCACTATCACATGAGCCATTTAAAGAGTATTATTCCCGTATAAGGATGTTAAAGCATGCCTGATATTCAATGCAAAAACTCATGTTGCTCACTGTGATATTGATAGATGGATGGCCTCCCAGAAGGTCCATAGCAAGTATCTGTGAAAAGCTTTTAGTAGATGAAACTAGTATTTAAGACAAGAAATGAAGTCTTCAATCCTGCAATGCTAACAAACAAATTCAGTGCATCCCATGTCTCAATGAATGTATTAAATTTAACTGTGTATTTTATATTCTGCTTACAATGCATTATTTTCCTCTGTGGCTCAAGAACAAGAATGTTTAATATACCTACTGCTATTTCAGTGAGGTACTCAAGAGTCAGAAGGGGCATGGAAGTGAATTAATCAAAAATTAGTAGTTTTATTGTTAGAGAAAAGAGAAAAGAAATACGCACGGAGTTATGACAGCTACTACCAGTGCCCATGGATTTCTTTCAATAATCTGCTAGAATATGTTAGGTTATTACATACTTCTAGGCTAGCAGAGATATGTTTCATCCAATAACATTAAAGATATATATCAGAATCTGGTACTAATTTGATAAAAAAAAATCCTAAGGATATGTAGGGTTCAGAAACAAAAAATAAGTAGTTCAAACATAGGAAGTATTCTCTGATATGTTAAAAATCTATTACAAATACTAATTTTAAGGATTAAATCATAGCAGATGATGCATAAGACATTATAACAGTCTGAGTTCCAGAATCCAGATGATGTCTTTGGAATTCTTTTCATAGAAAAACATTGTTTTCTTTTGACTTCTTTGAAGTCCCATCTGAAGAATTTTTGAGGAATCAAAGCTCTCTAAGAAAGCAGAAAATACTGTTTCAATTAATTTGTATATGCTTTTAGTTGATTTTTCGCTATTTGTAGATCATCTCCTTTTCAGTCCTTAATGTCATAGGGACTTCACTTCATTTTTTTCTGCATCTATAGGAAACTTCCAATCTCTATTTGTTAAATACCCACTTCTATTAAAAGTGTTAGTGAATAAAATAGGGAGATGTCTTGGTAGGAAAAGTGCTTTACACACAAGAAGATGTGAGTTCAAATATCCGGAACCTATATAAAACCAGACATGGTTACAGGCAAGTGATCCTAATTAACCCTCAGAAAAATTGGAGATAGAGATTGGAGACTCCTCATAAGTCAGTGAATCTACTGGTTAGGTAACCATATCAGAAAATAACAAGCGATTCTGTCTCAAACAAATTAGGATAAAAGACCAAAACATGAGACTACAGTGCGACCTCTACACATATGTGGTGACATTCATAATCACACTCACACTTTTTCTCTTTACTGTGTTGAAATCCCTGTAGTGATATTTCATTTATATTTTACTAAATAAAGCTTACTTGAAGATCAAAGAATAAAACAGTCTCACTGATCAGCCATACAGATCATGCAGCCGTGGTATACACCATTAATCCCATAGACACACTATTTTGACATGGAAACTGGGCAGTAGTGGTACACTCATTTAATCTCAGCACTATAAAGGAACATAAGACAAGAAGAGAAAGCTCTAAGACACAGTCTCATTCTGAGATTCCTGGAGGCAGGATTGCCATTTTTGGATAGAGGTAGAGGTAAGAGCCAGTGGCTTGCTGCTTTGCTTTTCTGACCTTCAGGTTGAACCCCAATATATGTCTATGGGTTTTTATTAATCGTGCTACAAAGCCCTGGAAAAATGAACTTAAGAAATTAAGTGTTTATTGTGCTTAAGTTTGGGGGAACTTCATGATAAGAAAATCATGGTAACAAGAATGTGAGGCTGCTGGTCTCATTGTGTCCTCAGTTAGGAATCAGAGTTAATGAATGGTCATGTTCAGTTTACTTTCTCTTTTCAATTCAGCCCAGATATAAACTCATAGAATGATGCCATACATATTCAGGGTAGACATTTTACCCCAGTTAAATCAATTTTGAAATTCCTTCACAAATATATGCAGAATTTTGTCTCCTAGTTAGTTCTAGAGCCTTTCAAGTTGACATACAGTACAACAACACAAGCAAATATATGAAGATCAGCAGTTCAAATTTTGGGTTAATAATACCCAAAGTATTTATAAGAAGCTTCTCAAAGCCTCTATTTGACTTAGACTTGAGTTTTTTCTCTAGAGGCCATATAATAGGATTATTTTTTTGGAAAAAAATAACTGTACATATCTGTATTTTCTTTGCTACATTAATAAGTAGAATACAAGGTGAGCCATGACTTGTGAGTAGAACTAGGACAACATTACACACTACTTCCAGCACGTATTTGTCTTATTTTGTGTTTGAAATCGAGCCAAGTAATGTTAGCTTACTGTGAAGTTCACATTAATAAAATTGATCTTCTTTAGAAGTAATTTTGATTGTGTTTACTTTTAGTCATAAAAACTACTAATAAAAACTTACTATGTTTTCTACCTGGACATGAATACCAGAAACATAAGTTTAGGAAATTGGTTAAGTACGTTATGTTAAGCCTGGGTGTTTTCCATTTGAATATTACAAAAAGAAAAGAAGTAAAATGCAAATTTAAGCCACATTGTTTCCTGAGTCAACATGTAGATTTCTTATATCTATGACATGGGATTTTGTCCTTGCTTTTATTAGTGTTTCTTTTCATTTGTTAAGGTAGATTCTTAAATTACATGTATGTGTGTTCTTCAGTGTATTTGTAAAACATAAAAATTTACCATATTTATAGTTATTATTTTATTAATATTATGGCAACATTAATGTTATGAAGTATTTTATGTAATAATTGTTAAGAACAATATGCATAATGATAGGAGAAAGAAGTAAATGAGTAAGTCATAGCAGTTCCAGCTCCCTTGAAATTAGCAACATAAAATTCACTTACAATTAAATTTTTATGTAAACCGTCAACTTTGTTGTTTCAAACAAATGTACATTTATATCATTCAAGTTGCTGTGGATCATTCTTTCTTTGGTCACAGCTTAAAGGGGGCTCTATCTCAGTATTTTACAAAATTACCATCTAGGTACCGACCACTAGTGTGATCCTGTCTGGGACTCAAACAGGACAAAATTTCCTTTCAAGCTCCAGTGGTTTTTGACAGGGTTGGTTCTTTGCAATATGTCAAACCTGAGGCCAATTTTTTTCACTAGCCATCTGCTGGAGAATCCTTTCACTTCCTTTCCATGTGTCCCTCTCCACAGGGAAATCTCACAGCATGCCAGCTTCCTTAGTCAAATCCAGAAAGGAAAAGTCTGTCTCCTGATAAGACTGCTGACACAAACTGTGAAACATTATTCCAGCACTGATGTCCCATCACCTGAGGTATATTTTATTGACTATGTCCATACACAATAGGAGAGGATGATACAGCAGTAGAAACAACATCAGGATGAATGGGTCATCAGTGGCCATGGGGAAAAAAAAGTTTTGTCTACCACAGATAAAACTTTTCATGTTGCTAACATTCTTCACAATGATGTTGTGAATAGTCAATCTATAGTTGACTGATTTAATAGTTTCCATTTCTTAAAAAGATTTTATTTTATCTGTCTGTCTGTCTGTCTGTCTGTCTGTATGTATGTATGTATGTTGGATGCTGGTGTCCACAGAGGCCAAAAGAATGAGTCACATTCCCTGGAGCTGGAGTTTTAGGCAGTTACAATTTATGCCTTATGGTTTCTGGGGGAATGAATTTGGGTTCTCTATATGAGAAGTAAGGATCCTTGACCACTGAGTTACCTCACCAGCACCTTGTTTACTATTTTTTTGTTGGAATTGCACTGTTAAGTACTTTGCATGGTAATTAATAATTGGAGTTTCTAACAAATATAGACTATTTCACCATCCCTTACTATATAGATAGGTGTGATTATAGGTAAACTTATGTAGTTATTAATTAGGTTGGATTCATGAGATTCTGAACCAACTCTGTTATGGTAAATAGTATACGTAACTTACTTAACTGTTTTTCCTTCCATTTATTTTATATTTTTGTTTATTTTTATGATAAAATAAGTATATAGTTCAGGTTGTCCTTGAAACTCACATGCCTCCTTTCCAGGACTTCTAAATGTTAGATTGAAACCCTTACACTACCACTCTTGTTTCAATCTTTTTTATGGTTTTCATTTTATATTGATATTGCATATATTTCTGACTGATTCTTAGCACTATTGATTTATTAAAAGTTTCAGTCTGTCTTTTCCTTGGATATGAAAGGTTTATTTTCAGTTTTTCTCATGTAGTTTTTTACAGAGATATGAAAATTACATGGAATAAAATCTTCAATACTTTTTACATGTAATTTTGGTATAAATTGTTATTCCTTTCTTTTCCTGAGGTAATTATCCTTTATATCAGTATTTTTGCTACTTTTAGTCCTTTACATTTTATTTTCATTATTATAATTAATTAATTAATATTTTGTATATATTTGATCATAATTTTGTGTATATTGTCCAATGATGTTTAAATTTGATGCCTATTCATCATGAGTTAATTCATGTTCTATTAAGTTCAAACTGTTTATTTTATCTCCAAAATTATTTCATTTTTGGTATAAAAAATATCAAGAAAGGTAATTTTATTGCTCTCTGATTTATTTTAAGGCAAATTCACATTCGTTTTGTACACTATACTTTTATAATATTCTTAGAAATATGCTTAGTTTATCTTCAAGTTAAAGAAGAGATAGAGTGGTTATTAATATTTTATTCAATTCTGAGAATTTTAGTTTGATGTGAGTGTCCATCAAACTAATAGAGAAGAGATACACTGACACATAAATATCAAATATGATAAAGGCAGAAAGATTATGCAGTAATCTGTAGCATATAGATATATGTTCACTTTTATAGCATATACGTTACTATACAAAACTATGCTTAAGTGCAAAGTGTAATGTGTGTATATATTTTAATTGAATGCAATGTTTTTAGTTTGTTTTCCAAATCCAGAAATTACCAAAAAGAGAAAAGATGAAAATCTTTTACTGTGTTTATCCATTCAGCTTTCTTCTTGTTTTATAATTAAGGACCAATATTTGATCTAAATACAAATGCCAAACAAAACCTAATTTTTATTTTATGTTATCACACTCACAATAGTATGAAAAATATTTTATACATTCACCAGACTTGTCAAATGAAGGAATTTTCATTCCTACCTGGATGTTCATTACAATAAATCACCGTGATAGATAAAGGTGTGGTCCTTTATGATTGAGCAATCTCTGCTATACCAAGTTCCCTTTTCAGTCATATATTCATCAGTTAGAATAGTTGTTTTAAATTGTTTATTTTTATTGAGATAGTATATTTCATATTTCATTTTAGCAAGGATTTTATATATAAATATATATATAATAAATAAATCATATATTTATAATTATATAATATATATATATATCAACACAGAAAACTTTCTATACTTCTCAAATTCCCAGATTTTGTAAAGAAGCATAATTGTTACTCATGTACAAGAGCAGTGTACGCATAATCATCCTTATTTAGCAGCACAACAGTTTTTAAAGGGACTGTGCCAACTTATAGGCAACAATAGAGAGAGATTTATGGATTATTTTTACAAGAGTACTATATATTATTCAATTCTAGGAACCTAAAACAGCAAAGGGTCATGTCTCAGAAAATTCCAGGATATGAAAAAATTAAGTTGTCAGCACATGTGACATTTTTGTGACTTGGAAGTCACAATGAAATGTATTTGTCACATAGAAGTGCTGTACATTCTATTTTCTAGCACAAAAATCTGCATTGAGAGAAGATTCTGAAAAATAAGATGTACTAAGACTTAGGAATAAATGATATGCCATGAATTATGCTAATTTTATCATGATGATGATGCAACACATGATAGCATTACCAGACAGCGTGATTAAAATTAGAATGCCCACTCAATTTCTTCACTATACTATAAAAGTTGTGAAAGTAAAATAGTAGTCACTAACAATTAAGGCAGTAGTCATGTCATGGAACATTCTGAAGAACAAAAAAATACATCCCTTATTTTAATGTAATTATAAACAAAGAAATTGTGATTCAAAGAGATTAACTAATTTTGAAAATATCCACTGCTAGAATATGACAGATCTAGGACTCTGACATTCTTTACAGAAGAACTAGTTCACTAAGAAGTAGTGATTTAGAAGATGTGTGATAGAAGATGGCAAGTTCATAACATTTTCACTCTTTTCTTCAGTATAACCCTGCAGAAAATAGTAAAAAGTATAAAAGACAGTAATGAAAATTTTACCTCTAGTTTAAATGTAGAAATAGGTCAAACCATGAAAAATGTAGAATTACTAAATAAAAACGCAATGATATGAAAGGGATGGAAGCTAATAATGATTCCATTGACTGTTTAAAAAATATTTAAAATGAAGTATTATATCATGTTTCCTCAGATACATAAAAAAACCAACCATATGACCCAGAAATATGACTCTTTTGTACTTACCCAAAGGAATCTAAAAGAATCACAGAAATATCTACATACCCATGTTTATTTAAACACTACTCACAATAATCAAGATAATGAATCAGTTTATCAGTAGATGAAGACAGTGTGGTATATATACAGAATTATGTTTGATTCAGCTATACAAAACAGGGTCACTTGCAAGTAATTGAATGGAACTGGAAATCATTAAACCAAACCACAGAAAGATAAACAACATTGTTTTCTCTTAATATAAACTCACTGTGTGTGAATAACATGGGAGAAGATAAAGAAAAGTATAGGAAAGAAAAAAATAGAAAATAAAAAGCAGTGGAAGGAGTGGTAAAAAAAAAGTAGAATTACACAGCTGGATAGTTAAGGAAAACTAAGGAAATGGAAAGCGAAAGTGAAAGAGTGCCTTTATCCAAGAATTTGATTGAAATGTCCTGAAATCTAGGAGTTTAGTATTTGGCCACAGAACTGTGTATGGTGTATACCTATGATTCCAGGATGGAGGAATGAGGCAGAGATAGTAGGAAGATAGCAACTTTGAGGCCAGCCTGATCTGCACAATCGATGAGTTCTCTACCTACTTCTCAGGACTACATGAAATCCTGAAAAAGAAAGAAAGAACAAAAGGGAGAAAGAGAGAGAAGAGAGAGGGAGAGAGAGAGGGGAGAGAGAGTGACAGAGACAGAGAGAGACAGAGAGGGAGAGAAGAAAAAGAAGAAGAAGAAGAAAAAGAAGAAGAAGAAGAAGAAGAACAACAACAACAACAACAACAACAACAAGAACAAGAATAAGGATGGAAGAAATAAAGAAAGGAAAGAAATACAAAATGAAAGAAAGATAGAGAAAGAAAGGAAGGAAGAAAAAAGAAAGACAAAGCAAGAAGCAATGAGTTATAATTTCTTCTGGCATAACATGATTTTGAAATATAAATTATCTCAGTAAGGTAGACATGGCAACTGACTGAGAAGAACAATATAGAGTAGTGTGTTCTATGGAAAGGGAGCCACTGATTTTTTTAATACATGAAGGATGGGAGAGCGATAGTATCTCACCTGAAATTCCAGCCATTACCCATTCCTACCCTACCCCAGCTACTTGTGATCTTGGGAGAAACTAGAGTATATAGAAGGTAAAAGAGTACCTGAAAGGGAGATTCCATCTAGCACTTATAAGGAAGTCATTATCCATGCTGAAGTACAGTGGCTTTAGAGCTGCCCTTTATCCTTTAAGTAGGCTCTCACCCATGCTCTGTAAGTAAACCCAATCAACACAAATATTCCCCAAGATGGATTAGTGAAATTATAACTTGGTCTGCCACTGGTGCCTTATCTGAGTAGAATGGATGTTGGCTCATATCTCCCGAAAATATGTTCATTTGAAAGAAAAGAAAAAAAATAAAGGGAAAAAGGACAGGCAGACATAAAGAAAGAACACAATTTTGAATTTGACATGACTAACAAAATTCAGAACAGAGACTGACTACATAAAGACTATATTAAAGTTTACATTTTAAATAAGAATATTAAATGGTAATGAAGCATGCTTAAGTCCAAATCATATATGACCTTTGAGTTCAAACTTACTCATTTTCTACCTTGAAAGCTTTAACTTCCTGAGACTCACAAACAAGATTATAAACTTTGTTTATATCCCAAATGTATAAATTGACTCTCGTGACTTAGTGGTTCTTCACCCCTGTTCCCCAAGATTTTATCTTAATCATTTTATAATCCCAGCCAATACAACTCAGGAACAAACATTATTTTATTTACCAATAGGAGTAAAGTAGGAGAAGAGGAGAAGGATGATGAGGAAAAAGGAGAAAAAGAAAGCAAAATAAAAAATAACTTATGTGGGATACCCCTCTGTATGTTGTGAATACCACTGGTGAATAAAGCAACTGCCTTAGTCTGATGATAGGGCAGAATTTAGGTAGGCAGGGAAAACTAAACTGGATGCTGGGAGAAAGGAGGCAGAGTCAGGGAGAAGCCATGTAGCCCCACTGGAGGCAGATGCCAAAGCTTTAGCCAGTAAGCCACGATCATGTGGTAATACACAGATTGATATAAATGAGTTAAATTAATGTGTAAGAGGTAGCCAATAAGAAGCTAGAGCTAATGGGTCAAGCAGTCATTTAATTAATAGTTTCTGTGTCATTATTTTGGGGCTAAGTGGTAGGGAAATAAACAAGCAATTTTCCTACAACAAATAGCTTACCAAAAGGACCTTAGAGACTTTTAAAATAAAGTAATTTACACTTAAATCATATACACGGCTACTAAGACACTTTGCACAACTCTCTCTTAATAATCTCATATGCTAACTTGAGTGTGTATTCCCATTTTGTAAATACCTCTGTATTAATGTCCAAGATTACATTTGCATTAAAATATATTCTTTTTAAGTAATTTAAAAATAGATTAATCTCTGGGAGGGGGTGTACACAGAGAACAAACTACGGAAGCCCATTTTTCCTTCCACCAGACTGGTGCTGGAGATCAAATTTTGGTTGGAAGATTTTTTTAATAAGCTCCTTTATTTGCTGAGCCCTCTTGTTGACCCAAAATCTATTCATAATAAATTCTAACCCTGCTTCAATTTGATGAATTCTGACTAGTCCCCCTTGTGATGAAGTAAAGACTCCTGGCTTTCTTTACAATGGTAGAGTTATCTAAGCAAAATTCCTGAGCCTGATACAAATGACAACATGAAGCCTGATCCTTATGTCCTACTCCAATTGCCACTGATCATACAGATGTTTGAAACTTTCATAGTAAAACTCATTATTTTATATACAAACTAAAATAATAAAATATAAGAAAAAATACCCTAAGAATTTTAACTATAGAATATAAGAGAAAAAATAAAATCCAACTGGACTGGAAATATGGTTCAGTGGTTAAGAGACCTGTCTAATATTTCAGAAGACCCAGGTTGAATTTTTATTTACTGCAAAGTGTTTCTCAAACATTTGGAAATCTAGTTCCCAGGTATCTGATGCCTTCTTCTGACCTCTTGAGCACCAGACGCGTATATAGTGCATAGACATACATGTAGGCAATCACCTATATACTCATCAAACAAATTTAAAAAACAAAAGAATGAAAAAACACTGTCCCTATAAGAAATGGTGAGAGTTGACAAAAATCCAAAGGTGTGACAGGGAAAATTTTGGGAGAGAGTTCAACTATGTGGATTTATTCCTGTTTCATGAAAAGAAACAAAGAGATATCATATGTTCATGATAACTCATAATGATAAATTAGTATACAGACAATTAATTATACTGATTGAACATACAATGTTA
Source organism: Myodes glareolus (assembly GCF_982192425.1). NCBI lineage: Eukaryota > Metazoa > Chordata > Mammalia > Rodentia > Cricetidae > Myodes > Myodes glareolus. The sequence continues at coordinate 11,703,374 of NC_142053.1, read as the reverse complement.
AAATAAGGCATAAAAAACAGAGTATAAACTTTCAATATTACTAAGAGGAGATTAAGAAAAAAAATACCTAGACTATAAAAACTTTGTAAATAGTAGAAATAGCTCCTCCAAAACACTAAAATATAAAAGTGAAAAATTGAAATTAGAAACCAACAGCTGATGATGAATAAGGCAAAGCTTCACAGAACACTATCCTATAAGCAAGGCTCTGGCTGTGTGAACTGATGCTGTTACCAGACACTTGCATTTCTTATACCTGCTGCATAGTTTCCCTGATATCAATGCAAAACACAGTCCTTACCTCAGAGAGAAAAAAAATTATGAGGCCAATATGAATAACCATGTCCTGGTAACACAGATTGAGGTTGCAATGAATAACATACTTCAATGTGGAAATATTCACACAGACATTTTAGAGTTGTGAGATATGATAGAAAGATGTAAATTGTAGAGAAATGAGAAGAAAAAGAAGTCCCTCATTCAGAAGTCTACTTGAAGGTTGCTAAGATGTGAGGATTCCAATACAACTAACAACTGTGTAAAACTTTTCTCTCTCATCCATCTGTAGACAAAACCAGAAACCTCACAGAATAAGAATTGCTCCAAACACCTTGTGCAAAGTTAGTAGCTCCTGGATTTACCTCATCAGATTCTAATCCTGTCCAAGGACACTACAGCCACACTATAATCTTATCTATTAGTAATAGACAGGAAAAAGAGGGGTAAAAGTTTTTAGCACACTTTTAAAATGTAAGCACAAAAAAAATATATATCCAATGTTAAGGCATAAGAAGTCTGTCCACACACTTACTGTATCATACTCTTTCCATAGGCATCTCTCTTTTTTTTAACCCTCATGCTTAAGTTTATATTAAAAATCTTTAATCAATGCCAACTCTACCTCATACAGGCTAGTCCTGATATTCTTTTTATGCTAGTGGGCCAAAAGTCCTCCATTTCTCTGAGTCAAGATCCCCTAATAAACTAAATAAACTCCTCAGGTTACAGAGAGTGAGTGATGTTGCCTGTTGTTACTGACAGAGTATAAGAAAGCCAGAAATCAAGACATTTCAAATACATTCTGTATTGGTCCAAGTGAAGTGGGATACCAAGATGAGGAAATGTGAAAAGACACAGGAAAGAAAGAAGTCTTCATCCTCGTCTGATTGACAATGGAGACCCAACCATGTGTGTCCAATTATCACTTTTTGTGAAGATAGCAAGCATAAAGAAAATGTTAATTTTATCTTTGAAAGATAATTAGATGTTTTCATTTTTTATTCATTATGATTGAGTGTATGTGTGTCTGTGTGTAGGGTTATGAAAACAATTTTGGGACCTGTTCTTATATTTCACTTTGGGTCCTGAGGATAAAACTCAACAAGCCAGGCTAATGAGATAAGTATTTTAACATTCTTAGCCATCCCACCAGGCACAGTGTTTATTTTCTATATAGATATTTTTAAATACAAATGTTAATATGGCAAGGAACCATGATTATACAACTTTCAAGTATGGTCTTGCTTTACCAAACCTAAGGATCACTCACCCTCAAAAAGCCTTAAAAGAGTCAAATTAAAAACTGAAAGCAGAGGTCAGAGTGCTAAGCATTACACTATGGAGTAAAAGCTGACTTGAGATAGTGAGAGCTCACCCACTCTGTACCGACAGCTGCATAACCTTCATAGGACCAAACCAGGCCCTCTGAATGTGGGTTACAATTGTGTGGATTAGGCAGTTTGTTGAGCCACTGGCAATGAGACCAGGATTTATCGCTAGTGCCTTAATTAGTGCATTAATGGCTTTTTGGAGCCCATTTCTTGTGGAGGGATACCTTGCCAGTTGCAGGGGGGAAAGTGTAGGTTCTGCTTCAATCGTCTCTCAATGTGATGTAACAGACTTTGTTGACTCTCCATAGGAGACCTCTCTCTCTCTGTGGAGTGGATGGGGTGGAGTAGGAGGAAAGTTGGGGGGAGCAGAGTGGGAGGAGGGGAGTGAGAAAGAATTGGGATTGGTATGTAACATTAAAAAAATATTGCTTTAAAAATTTTTTAAAAAGAAGTAAAAAAAAAGAGAAAGCAAAGGAGGTTTATTCAATGTGGCTACATTGGAAACAGGGACAAACATATCCAGTGAACTCCAAAGTCTGGCTTTTGGGTCTTGATTTGAGATTAAAGTTTAAATAAAGGCCAAAGGACATGCACATCTAAGCAGTCCTGGTTAAAGTATGGTCACGCCCACCATTGGTCCATCAATTTCAGACTTCAGTCTCATTCTGTAAGGTAATTTTGACAAGTTGTTTGAACTGTGTGAAATTTCTGTCATAAAATCCATAGATACAAGCTGAGCCTCATCCTTTGCCTGACTCATTTTCCTTCTCCCAGCCTGAGCTTCCTGAAAAAATTTCCATTTCTTTGGGATCCATTGTTTTAATAGTGTGACAGAAAGATACAGGCGTTTTTCTACAATACCACCATTTCTGGAGATACTCCTTTCCAAATGTAACCATGAAACTTCTGGGAAACTCACAAATATGAATATAAACATTATTTGCAAGAAAAGTATAGCTTGATACTCTTGTGTAAACCTTTTTTGCAGTTTTATTTTATTTTATTTCATAATTAATTTTATTATAAACCTCCAAGCAAATTTCTAAAGTGGCTACTCTAATTTTACATTACTCTTAGTGTTGTGTAAGTCTTCTCCTTTTCTCATATTTTTTTATTACTTTATAAATAATACCATTCAAAATTTCCACTTCCTTCCTCCTCCAACTTCCCTCTCGCTCCCCCACTCATCCTCCCCCTACCCCTCAAATCCTAAGAGAAGGCAGGGTACCCTGGCCTGTGGGAAGTCCAAGTACCCTCCATCCAGGCTTAGGAAGGTATGCATCCAAATAGACTAGAATCCCAAAAAGCCAGTACATGCAGTAGAGACAAATCCCAGTGCCATTATCATTGACTTCTCAGTCTGCCCCAATTGCCAGCCACATTCAGAGGGTCCAGTTTGATCCCATGCTTGTTCAGTCCCAGTCCAGCTGCATTTTGTGAGCTCCCATTAGCTCAGGCACATTGTCTCAGTGGGTGGACTAACCCCTCGCAGTCCTGACTTTCTTGCTCATCTTCTCTCTCCTTATGCTCTTAAACTGGACCTTGAGAGCTCAGTCCATTGCTCCAATGTGGGTCTCTGTCTCTGTCTCCATCTGTCGCCTGATGAAGGTTCTATGGTGATATTCAAGATAGTCATCAGTCTGACTACAGGACAAGGCCAGTTCAGACACCCTCTGCTCCACTGCCCAGGGTCCTAGCTGGGGACATCCCCGTAGACACCTGGGAATCCCTCTAGAGCCAAACCTTTTGCCCCCCCAAAATGACTCCCTTAAAAAAGATATCTTCTTCCCTGCTTCCTTATCTGTCTTTCCTCCATCTCAACCATACCACTAGCACAAGCTCTCCCACACCCTCCCCTTCTCCCTTCTTCCTTCTCCCTTCTCCCTTCTCCCTTCTCTCTCCCCCTCTCCCCTTCCCCCACACGACCCCCACCCCCATGCTTCCAACTTTTGCCTAGTGATCTTATCTGCTTCCAATTTCCAGGAGGATCTATAGATGCTTTTCTTTGGATTCACCTTGTTACTTAGCTTCTCTAAGATAGTAAACTATAGATTCAATGTCCTTTATTTATGGTTAGAAGCCACTAATGAGTGAGTAGATACCATATTCATATTATTGGGTCTGGGTTGTCTCACTCAGGATAGTGTTTTCTATTTTCATCCATTTGCATGCAAAATTCAAGATGTCATTGCTTTTACTGCTGAGTAGTACTCTAATGTGTAGATGTGCCACACTTTCTTTATCCCTTCTTCCATTGAGGGACATTTAGGTTGTTTCCAGGTTCTGGCTATTACAAATAATGCTGCTATGAACATAGTTGAACAAATGTTTTTTTTTTTTTTGAAAGTAATTTTATTAAATTATAAAGAGTTTCCATTTACGCCCCTCCTCCCAACGCCCTCCCACACCCCCCCCCTCCCTCTTCTCCTCCCTCTTTGTCCCCAAGGGCAGTCAGGGTCTCCTGCCCTGTGGGAAGTCCAAGTTCCTCCCCCCTCCCTCCAGGTCCAGGACGGTGAGCATCCAAACAGACTGGATCCCAAAAATCCAGTATATGCAGAGGAAACCAGTCCCAGTGTCATTGTCAATGGCTTCTCAGTAAGACTGCAGGCCAGCCACCTTCAGAAAATCCGGCCACATTCAGAGAATCTGGTTGGATCACATGCTCGTTCAGTCACGGTCCATCTGGCCTTGGTAAACTCTCATTAGATCCGACCCCTTGTATCAGTGGGTGATAGTATCCCTCGCAGTCCTTTGTCATTTTCTTCCTTCCATTTGGATCTTGGGGGGCTCAGTTCCGTGCTCCAACGCGGGCCTTCATCTGTATCGTCATCCAACGCCAGATGAGGGATCTATGGTGATAAGCAAAATATTCATCAGTATGGTCACGGGCCAAGGCCGGTTCAGGCACCCCCTCCTCTGTCCAGAGAACAATCTGGGGATCTCTCCTTGGACCTGGGATCCCATATATAATCAAGTTTCCTGTAAACTCTAATATGACTCCCTTAGTTGAAATATATTCTTCCCTGATCCCACATTCATCCTTCCTCCCTTCCCCCCATCCCGGTCAACAGAGCTTTCTCCATTCCTCCCCTACTCCCTTCTCTCTAACCCTCTCCCCTTCCAACAACCCTCCCACCCCACCCCCCATGCACCCAAGGTTACCTGGGACTCTTGACTATTTCCTACCTCCTGGCGGATAGCTAAAAAATCTTCATCAGGTTCGTCTTCTTATTTAGATTCTCTAGGATCACGAATAATAGACTCAAAGACCTTTAACTATGGTTAGAATCCACTTATGAGTGAATACATACCATATTCCTCTTTTTGGGTCTGGCTTACCTCACTCAGTAAAGCGTTTTCTATGTCCATCCATTTGCATGCAAAATTCAAGATGTCATTATTTTTTACCGCTGAGTAAAACTCTAATGTGTATATGTTCCACACCTTCTTTATCCATTCTTCTATTGAGGGGCACCTAGGCTGTTTCCAGGTTCTGGCTATTACAAATAGTGCTGCTATGAACATAGTTGAACAAATGCTTTTGTAGTATGTTTGGGCATCTCTAGGGTATATTCCCAAGAGAGGAATTGCTGGGTCCTGAGGGAGGTTGACTCCCAGTTTCCTGAGAAACCGCCACACTGATTTCCAAAGTGGCTGCACAAGTTTGCATTCCCACCAATTCTTGTTCCCAGTTCTTGTCAAATAGGTCTTTCATATCCTTGGTTAGAGTAACCCCAAGATATTTTATGGTGTTTGTGGCTATCGTGAAAGGTGATGTTTCTCTGATTTCCCTCTCCGTTTCTTTATCCTTTGTGTATAGGAGTGCCACTGATTTCTTGTCAAATAGGTCTTTCATATCCTTGGTTAGAGTAACCCCAAGATATTTTATGGTGTTTGTGGCTATCGTGAAAGGTGATGTTTCTCTGATTTCCCTCTCCGTTTCTTTATCCTTTGTGTATAGGAGTGCCACTGATTTTTTGGAGTTGATGTTGTATCCTGCCACGTTACTAAAGGTGTTTATCAGCTGTAGGAGTTCTTTGGTAGAGTTTTTGGGGTCGCTTATGTACACTATCATATCGTCAGCAAATAACGAAAGTTTAACTTCATCCTTTCCAATTCGAATCCCCGTGATCCCCTTATGTTGTCTTATTGCTATTGCTAGAACTTCAAGCACTATATTGAAGAGGTATGGAGAGAGTGGACAGCCTTGTCGCGTTCCTGATTTTAGTGGAAAGGCTTTGAGTTTCTCTCCATTCAGTTTGATGTTAGCTGTCGGCTTGCTGTATATTGCTTTTATTATATTTAGGTATGATCCTTGTATCCCCAGTCTCTCCAACACCTTTATCATAAATGGGTGTTGAATTTTGTCAAATGCTTTTTCAGCATCTAGTGAGATGATCATATGGTTTTTTTCTTTCAGTTTATTTATATGATGGATTACATTGATAGATTTGCGTATGTTGAACCAGCCCTGCATCTCTGGAATGAAGCCGACTTGATCATAATGGATAATTTTTCTAATGTGCTCTTGGATTCGGTTTGCCAGTATTTTATTGAGAATTTTCGCGTCGATGTTCATGAGTGAGATTGGCCTGTAATTCTCTTTCTTGGTTGTGTCTTTGTGTGGTTTTGGTATTAGGGTAACTGTAGCTTCATAAAAGGAGTTAGGCAGTGACTCTTCTGTTTCTATATTGTGGAATACATTAAGGAGTATAGGTATTAGCTCTTCCTGAAAGTTCTGGTAGAATTCTGCATTGAAACCATCTGGTCCTGGGCTTTTTTTGGTAGGAAGATTTTTGATAACAGCTTCTAGTTCTTCACGACTAACAGGTCTATTTAGATTGTTCACCTGGTCTTGGTTCAACTTTGGTATATGGTACTTATCTAAAAAATGTCCATTTCTTTTACATTTTCCAACTTTGTGGCATATAAACTTTCGTAGTAAGATCTAATGATTCTCTGAATTTCCTCTGTGTCTGTGGTTATGTCCCCCTTTTCATTTCTGATCCTATTAATTTGCAAGTTCTCTCTCTGCCGTTTGATTAGTTTGGATAGGGGTTTGTCAATCTTGTTAATTTTCTCCAAGAACCAGCTTTTTGCTTCATTGATTCTTTGAATTGTTTTCTGTGTTTCTATTTTGTTGATTTCAGCCCTCAGTTTGATTATTTCCAGTCTTCTACTCCTCCTGGGTAAATCAGCTTCTTTTTTTTTCTAGAGCTTTCAAGTGTGTTGTTAAGTCTCCAATGTGTGCTTTCTCTGTTTTCTTTAGGTGGGCACTTAGTGCTATGAACTTTCCTCTTAGCACTGCTTTCATAGTGTCCCATAGGTTTGAATACGTTGTCTCTTTGTTTTCATTATATTCAAGGAAGACTTTAATTTCTTTCTTTATTTCTTCCTTGACCCAGGGGTGATTTAGTAGTTGACTGTTCAACTTCCATGAGTTTGTTGGCTTCCTGGGGGTACCATTGTTGTTGAATTCTAATTTTAATCCATGGTGATCTGACAAGACACAGGTGGTCACTAATATTTTTTTGTATCTGTGGAAGTTTGCTTTGTTACCAAGTATGTGGTCAATTTTCGAGAAGGTTCCATGAGCTGCAGAGAAGAAGGTATACTCTTTCCTATTTGGGTGGAGTGTTCTATAGATGTCTGTTAAGTCCATTTGATTCAGTACCTCCAGTAAATCTCTTATTTCTCTGTTAGGTTTCTGTCTGTTTGACCTGTCCATTGGTGAGAGAGGAGTGTTGAAGTCTCCTACTATTAGTGTGTGTGTTTTGATGACTGCCTTGAGTTCTAGAAGAGTTTCTTTTACATATGTGGGTGCCTTTATATTAGGGGCATAGATATTCAAGATTGAGACTTCTTCCTGATGAATTGTTCCTGTTATGAGTATGAAATGTCCATCTCCATCTCTTCTGATTGATTTTAGTTTGAAGTCGATTTTTTTAGATATTAGAATGGCCACACCCGCTTGTTTCTTAGGTCCATTTGCTTGGAAAACCTTTTCCCAACCCTTTACTCTGAGTAGGTGTCTGTCTTTGTGGTTGAGGTGTGTTTCTTGTAGACAGCAGAATGTTGGATCCTGTTTTTGTATCCAATCTCTAAGTCTGTGCCTCTTTATAGGTGAGTTGAGACCATTGATATTAAGTGATATTAATGACCAGTGATCGATGACTCCGGTCATTTTTTTGGGTAGTAGTGTGTATGTGTTTTCCTTCTTTGAGTTGTGCTTGTGAAGGGTCGCTAGATGTCTGAGTTAATGTAGGCAGTGTTGGGAATGTTGGATTCCTTGGGTTGTGATTTTCCTTCTAGTATTCTCTGTAAGGCTGGATTAGTAGCTACGTATTGTTTAAATTTGTTTTTATCCTGGAATATTTTGTTTTCTCCGTTGATAGTGAACAATAGCTTGGCTGGGTAAAGTAGTCTGGGTTTGCATCCATTGTCTCTTAGTTTCTGCAGTACCTCTTTCCAGGACCTTCTGGCTTTCATGGTTTCCATCGAGAAGTCTGTTGTAAGTCTGATAGGTTTACCTTTATAAGTTACTTGACCTTTTTCCTTTGCAGCTCTCAATATCCTTTCTTTAGTCTGAATGCTTTGTGTTTTGATTATTATATGACGAGGGGATGTTTTTTTCTGATCCAGTCTATTCGGTGTTCTGTATGCTTCTTGAACCTTCATAGGAATATCGTTCTTTAGGATGGGAAAGTTTTCTTCTATAATTTTGTTGAGTATATTTTCTGGACCTTTGAAATGCAATTCTTCTCCTTCTTCTACTCCTATTATTCTTAGATTTGGTTTTTTTATTGTGTCCCACAGTTCCTGAATGTTTTGTGATGAGAATTTGTTGGATTTGCTGTTTTCTTTGGACAGAGTGTTTAATTTCTCTATGGTGTCCTCAGAGTCTGAGATTCTCTCTTCTATCTCTTGTATTCTATTGGTTAAGCTTGTTTCTGAAGTCTCTGTTCGTTTACCCAGATTTTCCATAGCCAGCCGGCCCTCGGTTTGTGATTTCTTCATTGACTCCATTTCAGTTTTCAAATCTTGAACTGTTTCTATTACCTGTTTGATTGTTTTTTCTTGGTTTCCCAGAATTTCATTTACGGATTTACTCATTTCTTCAAACTTTTTGGTATATTTCTCTTCCATTTCTTTACTCATTTCCTCAATTTTTTTGTTATACTTATCTTCCATTTCTTTACGGCAGATTTTCACCTCCTGTTTAAGTTCCTCTATTATTTTCATAAAGAAGCGCTTAGAGTCGATTTCTTCTATTTCTTCTGGAGTAGGGTGTTCAATTCTTCTAGTTTCGAGCTCCCTGGATTCTGGCGATGTCATGTTGCCTTTCAGGTTGTTGGAGGAATTCTTGCATTGGCGCCTGCCCATCTCCCCCACTCTGGATGAAACTCCTCAGCACTTTCTGGATAGAACTCCTCAGCACTCTCTGGGTAGGACTTCACAGCACTCTCTGGATAGAGCTCCTCAGCCCTCTCTGGGAAGAACTGCTCAGCGGGGCAACAGGGCTAGCTGGTCTTCCCAGGACTCAGGAGACAAAGGGCCCGCAGCAGTGGGGGGAGGGGAGGGGTCCCTTGGAACACCGAAGACCCTGCTGCAGAAGCTGAGGGGGGAAGGGCTGTCCTCCCTTCCCGGAGAGGCAGGCAGGCTGCCCAGGCTAGCACCCACTCACCTCTCTGGGAAGAACTCTTGAACAAATGTTTTTGTAGTGTGTTTGGGCATTTCTTGTGTATATTCCCAAGAGTGGTATTGCTAGATCCCGAGGCAGGTTGACTCCCAATTTTCTGAGAATTTCAAGGTTATCATTACTGCATAGTGTTTTACAATTTGAGAACAGCATGGGATACATACGTTTCATACCCTCTTGCCTTCACCATTTTATTACTTCTTAGAGTACAGTCATGCATTGCCACATCTAGTTTATGCATTGCTAGAGGCTGAATCCATAATTTCAGGCATGCAAGCAAGAATCCTATCAAGGTACCTATATAAAAGTCCCCACATAACATTAATAATTGTAAGAGAATAATTCTTCATGATTAAATTAGATACAAATACTATAGAAAGCCTACTATTCACAGATAATAGTGATGTGAGCTGCAAACAGTATTCAGAATTACTCCGTATCTCTATAATAATTTCCTTTTGCACATACATGTAAAATTAAACTGAGTAACCTTACCACAGTAGACTTGGAACCATAAAGACAGACTCCTCTATAATGTAAAAGAATCCTATTATTTCAAAATAATCAAATATACCAACATCAGTAAAATATTGTATGTTACCTTTGTATAAATACAAAATGGAG